>NC_091284.1:130813208-131413208 GCF_032444005.1 Ranitomeya imitator
CAGTGGTGAATTTGGCAATCCTGGTGTTCTGTGGCAAATGCCAATCGTCCTGCACGGTGTTGGGCTGTGAACACAACCCCCAATTTTTGACTAATAGCCTTGCTAAAGCTGACACCCAGGGGCTGGTATTCTCAGGTTAGTAAGGGGCCATGGACATTGCCCGGCTCTTCCCACTTGCCCTGTAGAGGTGGAATTGGAGTTAATATTTGTCTAGTTGATGTCACCTCTGTATTGTAAGGTGATATCAAGCCCACGGCTTAGTAATGGAGAGGCTTCTATAAGACACCTATCCATTACTAACCCGATAGTTATATATAAAATAAAAATCCATATCCCTCGCCTATCTGTCGTTATGTCTCATGCCATAATCCATGTCTAAGGAAAAACCGTTTTCAACCTGGACGATGCCAAGATATATAATCATTATGTAAAATAGGTGGCAGATGACTGATCACTGACCTGTCAGTAGCCATAATGATGAATACCTAATCAGCACACCACATAAAGCCCCTGCTCCAAAGGACAAGCATATCATTAACTCAAAACTGAAAATAAAGATTAACCCCTGGAGCTTTTTTTGTTTTTGCATTTTCGGTTTTTGCTCCCCCTCTTCCCAGAGCCATAACTTTTTAATTTTTCCGTCAATATGGCCCTGTGAGGGCTTGTTTTTTGTGGGACAAGTTGTACTTTTGAAAGACACCATTGGTTTTACCATATCGTGTACTCAAAAACAGGGAAAAAAAATTCCAAGTGCCGTGAAATTGCAAAAAGTGCAATTCCACAGCGGTTTATTTTTTTTTCACCATGTTCATGCTAAAAATGAACTGCCATTATGATTCTCCAGGTCATTACGAGTTCATAGACACCAAACATGTCTAGGTTACTTTTTATTTAAGTAGTGAAAAAAAAAAATGCAAAATTTGTTAAAAAAAAAAAAAAAAAGTGCGCCATTTTCCGATACCCATAGCATCTCCAATTTTCATGTTCTCGGGTTGGGTGAGGGCTTAATTTTTGCCTGCCGTGCTGACGTTTTTATTGATACTATTTTGGTGGAGATACTTTTGATCTCCCATTATTGCATTTCAATGCAATGTCGCAGCGACCCAAAAAATGGCTTTTTGACTTTCTCTTTTCTCGTTACACCATTTAGCGATCAGGTTAATCCTTTTTTTTTATTGATCCGTCGATTCTGAATGCTGCAATACCAAATATGAGTATGTTTGATTTTATTTTATTTTGAAAATTTAATATTTTTAAAAACATATATTTTTTTTATTTTTACTTTTGGCATGCTTCAATAGTCTCCTTGGGAGACTAGAAGCTGCCATAACCCGATTGGCTCTGCTATATACATGCGATGATCAGATCACCTATATGTAGCTGAATACCTCACTTGCTATGGGCGGCGCTCACAGGAAGGCGGCAGTGACAACCATAGAGGTCTCCAGGAGACCTCTAGTTGTCATGCCAACCTATTGGTGACCCGCGATCACGTGACGGGGGGGGTCACCGATGGGCGGATTTCTGGCCCGATGGCCGAAAGCACGGGTTAAATGCTGCTGTCAATCTACCTGCAGCTGTTCCGGGCACATGTTGGCTGTTCAAAACAGCTGACATGTGCTGGGAAATATGTGGGCTTACCTCCGGAGCCCACATCAAAGGGGGAGACATGAGTAGACACACCGTAGATGTACGGCGCATGTCGTGAAAGGGTTAATCAGTAGAACGGCGCAATCTGACACTGTCAGTAGGTTACTCAGCACAATCCCGCTGACAGATTCCCTTTAATTGTTCCCTAGTTTTTTTTTATAACAGTGTGTGTTTGTAATATATACAGAATTGTGTAAAAGTTTAATAATTTAATTTTATAAATTAACATAATGCAAAGTTGAACAAAAGATAACCCTGAATCAATTCCATATTTGGTGTGACTGGTCTTTGTCTCTTCATGTAAACCCATACATATTGAGATCAGGGCTCTGTGGGGACCATATCATCACTTCCAGGAGTCCAGGTTCTTCTTTACTCGAAATATAGTTCTTAAGGACATGACATTGGCTGTATATTTGAGGTCTTTGTCTTGATGCAGAATAAGTTGATAGCCAATCTGATGTCTTATTGATGGCGCAGCATGATGGATAACTATCCGCCTGCATTTTTAAGCATTGGGGACTCCATTAACCATAACCAAATCCATTTGCTGAAAAGCAGCTCCAAACTTACAAGGAACCTCCACCATGCTTCACTATTGCCTGCATATTCTCATTGTCGCACTCCAACCCTTCACGAACAACCTGCTTTCTCTTGCAGCCAAATATTTAAAGAAGCACACCTCCCATCAAAATGCTTTCCTCATAATATTTTGCAGTCACTGTATTTACAATTGCTCAATTTGTCATTCTACCCAGTTTTCCATTAGGTCTGTGACTTCACGTGATTTTAAATTGATTAACTGAATCCTTCGAAGCTCTTTGTAGAAACAGTAGGTCAATTTTGTCTAAACAAATCATGAGTCACTGAAAAAAAATATATTAAAGGGAAGGTGCTGCGTTTTAATATTGTAAAAAAAAAAAAACCTCTTTAATTCCTTATTTTTATAAGTTTTTTTCAAGTGCATAGTATTTATTGGTTTTTTTTTTTATTCATTTTTTTTTCTGCCACTGGGCGCCGCCATTTTCATTTGCAGGACTGTAAGTGTAGCTGCACGACACTTACAGTCTTCACATACGGCTGCCCTGGACATAGACATCTGTAGTCGGAAGGCGACCCCATAGCTAGTAATGCATTATAAGCTGCTCTCTGCTCTGATGTGGCCACGCCCCCTGGTCTGTCTCCACATCACAGCAGAGGCAGGAGATCGGCGCCATCTTGCTTCAGCCTACAGTGGAGTGTACCTGTGAGCTCCACTGTGACTGAGAGCTGCGCTGTTGGAGGGGCAGCTCCATCTGTCTCCCCTCACACTCAGCGGCAGTTCCCTGTCCTCTGCTGCCTGGTGTGTGGCTGTAATCTCTAGAATCGCTAGAGAGGATGAAGTGCTGGGGTCTGATGTTCTCTTATCAGGAGCTGCAGAGAGGTAACAGAGGGGGATGGGAGAGGATCTGTGCTGCTCGGACCTCACTGCAGCTCCTCTCAGGACATCAGACCCTGCATCTATCACTATACTGTGCTGAGCCGTGTATCTAATCCTCTCCTGTGTGATAGTGTCTGCTGAGCTGTGTATCTAATCCTATCCTGTGTGATAGTGTCTGCTGAGCCGTGTATCTAATCCTATCCTGTGCTGACCTGTGTATCTAATCCTGTGGAATACTGACTGCTGAGCCGTGTATCTAATCCTCTCCTGTGTGATACTGTCTGGTGAGCCGTGTATCTAATCCTCTCCTGTGTGATACTGTCTGCTGAACGTGTATTTAATCCTATCCTGTGCTGACCTGTGTATCTAATCCTCTCCTGTGTGATACTGTCTGCTGAGCCGTGTATCTAATCCTCTCCTGTGTGATATTATGCTGAGCCGTGTATCTAATCCTCTCCTGTGTGATATTATGCTGAGCCGTGTATCTAATCCTCTCCTGTGTGATACTGCCTGCTGAGCCGTGTATCTAATCCTCTCCTGTGTGATACTGTCTGGTGAGCCGTGTATCTAATCCTCTCCTGTGTGATACTGTCTGGTGAGCCGTGTATCTAATCCTCTCCTGTGTGATAGTGTCTGCTGAGCCATGTATCTAATCCTATCCTGTGCTGACCTGTGTATCTAATCCTCCTGTGGCATACTGTCTGGTGAGCCGTGTATCTAATCCTCTCCTGTGTGATACTGTCTGCTGAGCCATGCATCTAATCCTATACTGTGTGATATTATGCTGAGCCTTGTATCTAATCCTCTCCTGTGTGATACTGTCTGGTGAACCGTGTATCTAATCCACTCCTATGCACTCCTCTCCCCCCTGCATATCTTTTCCCATTGCACACACAACTCAATGCATGCGATAACAGGAGCTGCGGGCGTCATGCTGTATTATGGCATTATGTGAGATCTATATGACGGTATTATGTGATCTGTATGGTGGTATTATGCTTGATCAGTATTGTGAGAATTATATGGTGGTATTGTGTGTGATCTATATGGCGGTATTATGTGAGAACACTGGCAGCATTATGTGTGATCTATATGGCGGTATTATGTGAGAACACTATGGCAGTATTATGTGTGATCTATATGGCAGTATTATGTGAGAACACTATGGCAGTATTGTGTGATCTATATGGCGGTATTATGTGAACACTATGGCAGTATTGTGTGATCTATATGGCGGTATTATGTGAGAACACTATAGCAGTATTATGTGTGATCTATATGGCGGTATTATGTGAGAACACTATGGCAGTATTATGTGTGATCTATATGGTGGTATGTGAGAACACTGGCGGTATTATGTGTGATCTATATGGTGGTATGTGAGAACACTGGCGGTATTATGTGTGATCTATATGGCGGTATTATGTGAGAACACTATGGCAGTATTATGTGTGATCTATATGGTGGTATGTGAGAACACTGGCGGTATTATATGTGATCTATATGGTGGTATGTGAGAACACTGGCGGTATTGTCTGTGATCTATATGGCGATATTATGTGAGAACACTATGGCAGTATTATCTTCAGAAAGCGGACCCATTCTATGGTGGTTTTGGCTGAGCACCTGCACGCGGGTCTGGGGTAATAGAGGGGGCAGCATGACCTCCAGTTAGGTGCAGTCAGGGCTGGTGAGGCAGCTGAAGAGAGGGGTCTCATTTTTATTGTTACTATATGGCTACATTTCCTTCCCAGCGTCACCCCGTACTTCGCCTGACGCCTCGCTTTCACACATTGCCAGGACAGGATGGGGAAGACAGGATCTGAGGAGGGGAATGGGGTCTGCATGCAAAGTCTGGATCAGAACAGGCCATCAATCCGCAGAAATGTTTCCTGGATTTCTGTGGAGCAAACAAGCAGACGGTCCATCCATGTGTATAAAAGACAGTGCTCTATGTACAATCCCTGGCTGCTCCGCGCACCGAACAGGGGGCCCCTATAGACCAGCACACTGCTCTCCTGAAATACTCTGTGCTGCTGTCACCCTGCTCCCTCCACCACATATCTCCCAGAATCCTTGCTGCCTGCCATCCTCGGTGACCGTAGACTTGTCAGTATAAGGCTGCTTTCACACTAGCGTCGGTACGGGCCCGTCGCAGTGTCGGGCCAATGTACCGACGCATGCTGTGAAAGAAATGCCCGACGTGGGCAGCGGAAGCAGTCTTACGACGCTTCCGCTGCCCCATTGTAAGGTCTGGGCATGAGGGGGCGGAGTTTCGGCCGTGCATGCGCTGTCGAAAATGGCGGACTCGACGCACAAATGTTACATGTAACTTTTTTTGTGGCGGCGGTCCACCAAAACATGCCGCAACCGTCGCACGACAGTTACTACGTGTGGCAATACGTCGCAATGCGTTGGTAATGTTAGTCTATGGGAAAAAAAACGCATCCTGCAGACAACTTTGCAGGATGCGTTTTTTCTCCTGAATGACTCATTGCATTGTACAGCCAACAACGCTAATGTGAAAGTAGCCTAAGGCTGCCGTCCACGCTCAGTATTTGGTCAGTATTTTACCTCAGTATTTGTAAGCCAAAACCAGGAGTGGGTGATAAATGCAGAAGTGGTGACATGTTTCTATTATACTTTTCCTCTATTTGTTCCACTCCTGGTTTTGGCTTACAAATACTGAGGTAAAATACTGACCAAATACTGATAGTGTGATGGCAGCCATACTCTGCAGTCACCAACAAAATGGCTGCTCACTGGGTTCCTGAATATCATCCTCTCTAATCCCTTAGCAAACACCCAGAAGGGAAGGAGAGGAGACATCACACACGTCAGCAGACTCCACCCAGAATTACTGCAGTGCAGTAATGTGAGCTAGTTGTACACTAGGTTTTTCTGAAATTTCAGCAGCTGCTCCCCCTAGTGTTGAAAAGTGGAAATTCCAAAACTTTTCAAATTATTTTTCATATTTTACTAAATTATAAATAAATGATAATATTTTTTAAGAAAATGTAATCATTCATTCTTTACATTTTTACAATTTCTGAAGAAAAAAAAAATTTTTTTGATGGCACCTTCCATTTAAGGCGGAGAGGGAACTTCTGGGTCAGGAGTTGAAGAGGGGATGATAAATGCAGGGACAGGAGCTTCCTGTTTCTATGTACAGCAGAGAAAAGAAAATACTGGGTAGAAAGGCAGAATGAGCAATTGAAAGTACACAGTCTATATAATATGATTGCAAAGATAAAAACTTTTGGAGGGAGTATCTCTGTAAAATTTTTGACTGATCAGTCTAAAGCACCTGTGGCCATTTTTCTGCACCCCAGTTTCTATGTTTTCATGCACAATTGAGATGCTTAGCATGTTTCCATGCCAAATGTGTGTTTTGTGGCTACCATTCTTTTATGAAGACCAGTTCTTCTCGGAACTGAGAGTAGATTGGCGTAGCTGGGTCCCACTGGTTACTGCCAGTTCTGAGCTGATGGCGCTGCTGGACGTCTTTTAATGTTGAAGGGAAGTGTAATGTTGAAGCATGATCAGTCTTTAATCTGACTGCTGTGCGAAGTTACAGATTCATCAAAGTTGGAAGTTGAAACTGGAAGAATTTTCCAAGGAAGAATGGATGAAACTCCCTCGAACAAAAATTGAAAGACTCTTAACCGGCTACAAAAAGCATTTACAAGCTGTGATACTTGCAAAGTGGGTGTTACTAGGTACTAACCATTGAAAAAGAATAGGGGTAGCCAAAGGCAGAGAGTATCTATAAACTCGCATCTGGGAAAGTTGTAAATAAAGTATAGTACACAAAATATAATAAGAATATTCCCAGTAGAACTAATTCTGCCCTAGTAGCGGATCAAGACAGTTATCAAAACCATATACTGAAAACAGGGGGGGGGGGGGAGGAAATAAATCCAGAAAGATAACTTTGTCTTAAGTAAAATTGCTTTATTTAAAGTGCAAGGCAAGGGGACAGTGATGACAACAGAGTCATCCAACTGTGCTTAAAAACACAGTGCATATGGCGCCCCCTGACGAAGGTGTTCCGAAACGCGCGTTGGGGCGGACACTGAGACGCTGCGCTTGCCAAGGACCGGTCTTTTTGGGGTGATGTATCTATGTTTATTACCGCTCTGTATAGTTTCTAACTACTATTGATGTTGTATGCCATGTTTAATACTGCACTGTCATGTGTAATATATTGCGGTTTTTCAGCATTCTAGTCTATTATGACTGAGTTTTTGCCCCTTATGGACTTTACAACTCTAATTTGTTATGCTAATGTGGCACATTAATCTTTTACTATGGATTGGTAGGCAGCTGTCTCAGTGTCCCATATGCACTGTCTGGTTTTTAAGCATAATTGGATGACTCTGTTGTCATCACTGTCCCCTTGCCTTGCACTTTAAATAAAGCAATTTTACTTAAGACATAAAGTTATCTTTCTGGATTTATTTCCTTCCCCCCCTTGTTTTTAGGTACTAACCATGCCTAAACTTGATCATGGGCCCATTTTCCTGTTTCTAATTTTTAAAATGTAAAAAATTACAAAAGTGTGTGTGGATATATATCTCTATCTCTCTCTCGCTCTATCTATCTATCATATAGAGAGAGTTTTTGGCAAAGCCAGCTTACCGCTTTGAAGAAACAGGAATACATGCAACCTGTGGTTACAGTTTGCACGGAAAACGGATTGGGACAAAGCCACACATGGAAAGAAAAAACTTTTTGTTTCTCCAGCGATCAGTCCAATGATGGAGTAAAATATACCACCAGGACCTTGGAGGAAGGCACATGTGGTGTCGAAACATGTCGTCCATAAGGGATTGAATGTATGCAATATTGTAACTGAAGAAATCCCGGCGTTGCCCGGCCATAGTAAATATCTGTGGTTAGTTATAGCACCTCACTTCTCTTATTTTCCCCCTCACATCTCTCATTTTCCCCCTCACATCTCTCATTTTCTCCCTTACACCTCTCATTTCCCCCCTCACTCCTCTTATTTTCCCCTCACTCTTCTCATTCCCCCCTAACACTTGCAATTTCGACCTCACATCTGTCATTTTCCGATCACTCCACTATTTTCCCCTCACTCCTCTAATTTTGCACTCACACCTTTTCATTTTCACCTCACACCCCTCATTTTCACCTCACACCTCTCATTTTCCCCTAAGTATATACCGTACATGTTTGTCATCTCCCTTATATATAGTATACACCTGTATATCATCTCCTGTATATAGTATATACCTGTATGTCATCTCCCCTGTAAATAGTATATACCTGCTATATGTCATCTCCTCCTGTATATACCTATGTGTCATCTCATCCGGGATATAGTATATACCTGTATGTCATCTCTTCTGTATATACTATATACCTATATGTCATCTCCTCCTATATATAGTATATACCTGTATGTCATCTCCCCTGTATATAGTATATACCTGCTGTATGTCATCTCCTCCTCTATATACCTACGTGTCATCTTTTATATAGTATATACCTGTATGTCATCTTCTCCTGTATATAGTATATACGTGTCATCTCCTCCTGTTTATAGTATATACCTGTAAGTCCTTTCCTCCTGTATATAGTATATACCTGTGTCATCTGCTCCTGTATATAGTATATACGTGTGTCATCTCCTGTATATAGTATGTACCTGTATGTCTTGTCCTCCTGTATATAGTATATACCGGTCATCTCCTCCTGTATATAGTATATACCGGTCATCTCCTCCTGTATATAGTATATACCTGTCATCTGCTCCTGTATATAGTATATACCTGTCATCTCCCCTGTATATAGTATATACCTGTGTCATCTCCCCTGTATATAGTATATACCTGTATGTCATCTCCTCCTGTATATAGTATATACCGGTCATCTCCTCCTGTATATTGTATATACCTGTCATCTCCTGTATATAGTATATACCTGTGTCATCTCCCCTGTATATAGTATATACCTGTATGTCATCTCCTGTATATAGTATATAGCTGTATGTCATCTCCTCCTGTATATAGTATATACCTGTATGTCATCTCCTCCTGTATATAGTATATACCTGTCATCTCCTCCTGTATATAGTATATACCTGTCATCCCCTCCTGTATATAGTATATATCTGTATGTCATCTCCTCCTGTATATAGTATATACCTGTGTCATCTCCTCCTGTATATAGTATATACCTGTCATCTCCCCTGTATATAGTATGTCATCTCCTCTTGTATATAGTATATACCTGTATGTCATCTCCTCTTGTATATAGTATATACCTGCATGTCATCTCCTGTATATAGTATATACCTGTCATCTCCCCTGTATATAGTATATGTGTGTCATCTCCCCTGTATATAGTATATATCTGTGTCATCTCTCCTGTATATAGTATATATCTGTGTCATCTCCCCTGTATATAGTATATATCTGTATGTCATCTCCTCCTGTATTAGACCGCGTTCACACGTTATTTGGTCAGTTTTTGAACCTCAGTATTTGTAAGCTAAATTGGCAGCCTGATAAATCTCCAGCCAACAGGAAGCCCTCCCCCCTGGCAGTATATATTAGCTCACACATACACATAATAGACAGGTCATGTGGCTGACAGCTGCTGTATTTCCTATATGGTACATTTGTTGCTCTTGTAGTTTGTCTGCTCATTAATCAGATTTTTATTTTTGAAGGATAATACCAGACTTGTGTGTGTTTTAGGGCGAGTTTCATGTGTCAAGTTGTGTGTGTTGAGTTGCATGTGGCGACATACATGTAGCGACTTTTGTGAGATGAGTTTTGTGTGGCGACATGCGTGTAGCAACTTTTTGTGTGTCGAGTTGCATGTGACAGGTTAGTGTAGCAAGTTGTGTGCAGCAAGTTTTGCGCATGGCAAGTTTTGCGTGTGGCGAGTTTTGTGTGGTGCTTTTTGAGTATGTGTAAGTTTTGTGTGAGGCAACTTTTGCATGTATTGCAACTTTTGTGCATGTGGCAATTTTTCCACGTGTGCAAGTTTTGCATGTGGAGAGTTTTCCATGAGGTGAGTTTTGCACGTGTGGCGAGTTTTGCGTGAGCCTAGTTTTGCATGTTGCGAGTTTTGAGTGGCGATTTTTGTGTTTCGACTTTTATGTGGCGAGGTTGGTGTATGTATGGTGAAATGTGTGCTGAGAATGTGTTCAAGCACGTGGTAGTGTGTGGCACATTTTGTGTGTGTTCATATCCCCGTGTGTGGTGAGTATCCTATGTCGGGGCCCCACCTTAGCAATTGTACGGTATATACTCTTTGGCGCCATCGCTCTCACTCTTTTAAGTGCCCCTTGTTCACATCTGGCAGCTGTCAATTTGCCTCCAACACTTTTCCTTTCACTTTTTCCCCATTATGTAGATAGGGGCAAAATTGTTTGGTGAATTGGAACGCGCGGGGTTAAAATTTCGCCTCACAACATAGCCTATGGCGCTCTCGGGGTCCAGACGTGTGACTGTGCAAAATTTTGTTGCTGTAGCTGCGACGGTGCAGATGCCAATCCCGGACATACACACATACACACACACATACACACATTCAGCTTTATATAGTAGATATCTATATATATAATTGTCTAAGGGTTTTTCCGTCTGTCTGTCTGTCTGTCCTGGAAATCCCTCGTCTCTGGTCGAGGCCGCCAGGCCTCGACCAATCAGCGACGGGCACAGCAACGATGATGTCATAAAGGACGTAGACATCCCGCGTCCGATTGGTCGAGGCCTGGCGGCCTCGACCAATCAGCAACGGGCACAGCGACGATGATGTCATAAAGGACGTAGAAATCCCAGGTTTCTGATTCCGTGACAGGCACAGTATCGACGTAGATGTCATAATGGTTGCCATGGCGACGATGATGTCATAAAGGTTGCCTCGACCAATCAGCGGCGGGCACAGTCTGCCGCGAATTCTGGAATCATCATTGTCCATATACTACGGGGACATGCATATTCTAGAATACCCGATGCGTTAGATGCCTCGACCAATCAGAGACCGGCACAGCATCGACGTAGAAATCCCGCGTCTCTGGTCGAGGCCTGGCGGCCTCGACCAATCAGCAACGGGCACAGCGACGATGATGTCATAAAGGACGTAGACATCCCGCGTCTCTGGTCGAGGCCTGGCGGCCTCGACCAATCAATCAGCAGCGGGCACAGCGACGATGCTGATTTGTCGAGGCCGCAAGGCCTCGACCAATCAGCAACGGGCACAGCGACGATGATGTGATAAAGGACGTAGACATCTCACGTTTCTGATTCAGCGACGGGCACAGTATCGACGTAGATGTCATAATGGTTGCCATGGCGACGATGATGTCATAAAGGTCGCCTCGACCAATCAGCGATGGGCACAGTCTGCCGCGAATTCTGGAATCATCATTGTCCATATACTACGGGGACATGCATATTCTAGAATACCCGATGCGTTAGAATCGGGCCACAGTCTAGTCTACTATATAATTGTCTAAGGGTCACTTCCGTCTGTCTGTCCTTCTGTCTGTCACTGATATTCATTGGTCGCGGCCTCTGTCTGTCATAGAATCCAAGTCGCTGATTGGTCTCGCCAGCTGCCTGTCATGGCTGCCGCAACCAATCAGCGACGGCCACAGTCCGATTAGTCCCTTCCTACTCCCCTGCAGTCAGTGCCCCGCGCCTGCTCCATACTCCCCGCAGTCACCACTCACACAGGGTTAATGCCTGCGGTAACGGACCGCGTTATGCCGCAGGTAACTCACTTCGTTACCGCCGCTATTAACCCTGTGTGACCAAGTTTTTACTATTGATGCTGCCTATGCAGCGTCAATAGTAAAAACATCTAATGTTAAAAATAATTAAAAATAAAAAATTATTATATGCTCACCTCCCGCCGCCTTTCCCGCTCCTCGCTACGCTTCGGTAACCGCTCCATGCAAGCGGCAAGGTCCGATGGCAACGATGGTATGGGAGAAGGACCTGCCATGACGTCACGGTCATGTGACCGAACTACAAGGGGCCCTCGGAAGGTGAGTATATGTTTATTTTTTAACCTGTGACATACTGGGCAATATACTACGTAGCTGGGCAATATACTACTTGGCTCTCTGTTGTATACTACATCACTGGGCAATATACTACATGGCTCTCTGCTGTATACTACATCACTAGGCAATATACTACGTGGCTGGGCAATATACTACGTGGCTGGGCAATATACTACGTGGCTGGGCAATATACTACGTGGCTGGGCAATATACTACGTGTTCGGGCAATATACTACGTGGTTGGGCAATATACTACGTGACCGGGCAGTATACTACGTGGGCTGTGCAATATACAACGTGGATATGCATATTCTAGAATACCCAATGTGTCATCTTTAAATTTAGGGGATTATTTCACCTTCAGTTTGCTATTCGCAATAACAGTAATTTTGACCAAGGGTGCCCCAACTTCTACATGCCACAGTATCTCCAGAGTGGGAATCTCCTGTTCTGAAAGGTGCCATAGTGACAGGAGAGGTGGTTGCACATGCACAACATTCACTGCACTTCTTATGCCTTTAAGGAAATTCTTTGGAGGAAAGTGTTTGGGGGAAGTATGATTAGAAATCGTGTGAAGAAGCTATAAGGCCATGTTCACACTTTGTGGTTTTTACCGCGGAACCGCGGCGATTTTGCAGCTGTGGGTCCGCTGCAGTTTCCATTGCGTTTACAGTAACCTGTAAACCCTATGGAAATCGCTGTGCACATGCTGCGGGGAAAACCGCGCGGGAACGCAGCGGTTTACAACCCGCAGCATGTCACTTCTTTGTGCAGAATCGCGGCGGTTCTGCACCCATAGGAATGCATTGATCCGCTTACTTCCCGCATGGGGCTGTGCCCACCATGCGGGAAGTAAGCGGATAATGTGCGGGTGGTACCCGGGGTGGAGGAGAGGAGACTCTCCTCCAGGCCCCGGGAACCATATTTGTGTAAAAAAAAAAAAAAAATAATTAAAATAAAAAATAATGCTATACTCACCTCTCAGCGCTGCACGCGGCCGTCTGGTCTCAGGTTTGCTATGCGACCAGGACCTGCGGTGACGTCGCGGTCACATGACCGTGACGTCACGAAGGTCCTTCTCGCACAGCATCTTTGGAACCGGACCGCCGCCTGCAGCGCCGAGGAGATCGGGACGTCAGAGGGTGAGTATATCATTATTTTATTATTTTTAACATTACTAATGATGCTGCATATGCGGCATCAATAGTAGGAGTAAATCCCGCAGCGGAACCCGCAACACAAACCGCGATAAATCTGCAGGGATAACTGCAGCGGGTTTGCCCTGCAGATTTATCAAATCCGCTGCGGGAGAACCCGCAGGGACCCGACGCTACATGTGAACATAGCCTAAAAGAGAAGATATGGTGGCTGTGTGCAAGTCATTATGATGACCGTAATTTCATGTGTGACCATTGCGGATGGTTTGCAGTAGCAGCATAGATAATTATTGCATTAGGGAATGACATGTGGAACACATCTACGGTATATCCTATGCAGTTGATACATTTATTCGCCTCTGTACAATGAGTCAGGTGAAGTGTTTTTTTGCGCTGTCTTTACTATGTATATAACACTGAAAAGAATCATAACCGCTGACCAGTAGATCATTGTTATCTGTGCAATGGAAAAGATGAGGAAGATTCAGTTTGTCTGTAATGCGCTTTCTTCTCACAAAGTAATGATCACACGCTTTTATGATGTTATCTTGTTAGTTCTGCTTCTGTGAACTTAGTATACTATTGCAGATGAATCTTGTAGAGGGCACAGTTCTTTCTTGTTTTATTTTTGTAATTTCCTTTCCAGTAAGGAAACAAACAAGATGTGTCATCAGAAATTGACCTACCGTATTTAAATCTAGTTTTGTTGTTTTTTTTAAAGGCTACGTTCACATTTGCGTCGTTGGGCGCAGCGTCGGCGAATGCGACGCAACCAACAACGCATGTGCACAACGCTGCGTTTTGCGATGCATGCGTTGTCATAAGAAAGCACAGAGCAGGAATTTCGGCGCAGGAAAAACCCTACAAGTAGCGTCCACTGCGCCCTGTCTGTGGGTCTATATGACGTATGCGTCGTAAAACGCAGTACAACGCATACCGGCGCATGTCCATGCGCCCCCCATGTTAAAGATAGGGGCGCATGACGCATGCGTTGGTATGCGTCAACGACACTGCGCCCAAAGGCGCAGATGTGAACGTAGTTTTAGCTGTTTTTTTCTCTCTCCATATCACAATCTCTGTCAAGAATAAACAATGGAAATCTTGCCATTTTTGCACTAGGTACCAAAGCATTATTAGACTTGTTCTTCCTCTAGTTTACTGAAATCTACATGCTCATTAGCAGAAATCGATTGACTCTGATACTATCTTTTGTATGGAAGCATGTAAGGAGCCTGTGCAAACGTCTCTGTAAAGGGAGTGGTAGCGTCAGCTGTGACCGCCTATGGTGATTGGTGGATCCGGTGTTAAATGTGTAGAGGCGTTGGCGGTCATTGTAATCCTGTCCATGCTGAAAAGGAGCAATCTGAAAACTTTTCCTGAAAGATCAGGAAGTTAGACGTCTAAAAAAATAACCAGTGGCCAGTGTGAAAATGGCAAGATTACTATTTTTTTTTTAATACAGAAATAAAAATTGTCCCCCCCCAAAAAAATACATGTAACACAGCAACTTGAGCTAAATAGGTCATCTTCTCATTCCACGTTCTCTTTATAAGGTTGGTCTGAAGTCAAACTAAATTTTATTCTAAATCCCTTTCTATTTAGTGCCATATGTCATTTTCTAATATATAGTACTTGTATAAAAATTCCTTACCTTTCCCTAACTGCACTAGCTAACTCAGGGTGGGGGAACCTCAAGCCCCAGAGCCATTTACGGCCCTCGATTTATCAGCCCCCCGGGCAGATTCTCATGGACCGCATTCTTGGGCAGGGAGGTGTATTTTGATTGCCACCAGCTCATTAATTTCTTCTTGCTCTGTTAGCACACACACATGCAGTGTCCGCTACTGACCACTGAAGGACATGCAATGAAAGATTACGTCCTGACACCAGTGCCAGAGTCGGGATGTACTTTTTGGGCGGAGTTTGTTCGTCCCTGGAAGATTGGTATAAATATTCAAATGGCTGTTGGCAGCAAAAAGATTCCCCACCCCTGCTCTAACTGCTATTCTATTTTTTTTTACTTCTTCCTGTGTGATGATGCTTCGTGTGAGTATCCCAGTGCAGGTGTCATCAGGGGCAGAGGCTGCAGTCACTGCCATTGCCCCTGCCCCCTCCCTGAAACAAAAGGGGCTTTGCTTGAGCGATCTGCACAGTGACAGCGTCCAGTCTGTTGTCTGCTCAGAGCAGTAATAATCAGCCGGCAAGTGGTGCCAGAATACCCGGTGTACAGGAGACTAGCGCCGTCACCGCAAGTGACGTCACTGGTCTAGTGCACAGTTATCGGATTGATTTTCTCTGACCCATTTGTCCTGACATCTCCTCAACCCTTGAAGTCCTTTTGAGCAGACACATGGATTGCCTAAGTGATCTTAGGCTAGTTTCACATTTGCGTCAGAATCTGCTGCGTTTATGCCACAACCTGAAACGCACGATAAACAGCAGGCAAACGCGTGCAAACATAGCGTTTTTTAGACGCATAAGCTAACGCATGCGGTAAAAAAAACGCTACTTTTACATGGTTTTTCATGCGTTTTGCATGTGTTTCCGTTTTCTGTCTGCATGGTGGAAAATTTTACAGGAGAAAAATCTAGATAAACAGACACTGCCAATGGGACAACAGTGGGCGTGTGTTATAGGATCTATAATATAACGCTGGGAGCGTCACTCTGTCCGAAGCCTTTATAGACTGCGCAAGCGCCGGCGCAGTCTGGACCCCACAGAGTGAAGCTCCCAGGAGATCGCGGTATGCGTAAACACTGAATGCACACCACGATCTCCAACGGAGAGGCAGGAACCGTGGATGTGCCAGGAGGGTGAGTATGAGCTATATTCACTTGTCCCCCGTTCCAGCGCTGCGTGCGGCTCCGTGTTCCGGGTCCTCTGCCTGTGACGTTTACAGTTCAGAGGGCGCGATGACGCGCTTAATGCGCGCCGCCCTCTGACTGAACAGTCACAGCCAGAGGAGCCGGAACACGGAGCGGCGTGCAGCGCTGGATCACGGCCAGGTGAATATAGCAAGTGCTGGGGGGCCTGAGCTAGCGGCGATACCGGCACCTGACCCCCACAGCGCGCCGGTGTCCCCGCCTGCTCAGGCCCCCCAGCACTCGGCGCCCAGCGACGATAGGTGAGTATGGTATTTTTTTTTATATATCGCAGCAGCATACGGGGCATATACAATGGAGCATCTTATGGGGGCCATCAACCATAATGGAGCAGTGTACGGGGGCATATACAATGGAGCATCTTATGGGGGCCATCAACCATAATGGAGCAGTGTACGGGGGCATATACAATGGAGCATCTTATGGGGGCCATCAACCATAATGGAGCAGTGTACGGAGGCATATACTATGGAGCATCTTATGGGGGCCATAAACCATAATGGAGCAGTGTACGAGGGCATATACTATGGAGCATCTTATGGGGGCCATCAACCATAATGGAGCAGCATACGGGGCATTTACTATGGAGCATCGTATGGGGACCATCAACCATTATGAAGCAGTGTATGGGGGCATATACTATGGATGGAGCATCTTATGGGGCCATAAACCTTTATGGAGCAGTGTACGGGGCATATACTATGGGGCATCTTATGGGGGCCATAAACCTTTATGGAGCAGTGTACGGGGCATATACTATGGAGCATCTTATGAGGCCATAAACCTTTATGGAGCAGCGTATGGGGCATATGGATGAGAGCAGCAAATTACAGAATGGTGGCGCAGGATGGGAACAGCACATGATAGAATAGGGCAGCACATGACAAAACGGGGGCGCAGGATGGCAGCAGCACATGACAGAACGGGGGTGCAGGATGGAAGCAGCACATGAAAGAATGGGGGTGCAGGATGGGAGCAGCACATGACAGATCGGGGGCGCAAGAAGGGAGCAGCACATGACAGGTAAAAGTAAACGTCACCGCTGTGCTCTGCTTTACGGCCGGCGCTGACAGTCAGTGCGGGAAGCTGACGGCGGGGGACGTGACAGACATCGGAATGTGAGTATGTAGTGTTTTTTTTTATTTTTATTTTTTATAACTTTTACAATGGTAACCAGGGTAAATATCGGGTTACTAAACGCGGCCCTGCACTTAGTAACCCGATGTTTACCCTGGTTACCCGGGGACTTCGGCATCGTTGAAGACAGTTTCAACGATGCTGAAGTCTTTCCCCGGATCGTTGGTCGCTGGAGAGAGCTGTCTTTGTGACAGCTCCACAGCGACAACACAACAACGACTTACCAACGATCACGGCCAGGTCCTATCATACGCTGGTCGTGATCGTTGGTAAGTCGTTTAGTGTAACAGTACCTTTATTGCCAGGAGGGCATTATGGCAGCCTGGACCTACACCCATTTCATGTGCGGCTTGTCTGGTACTTTGGCCCTTATGAAAGACTGGCATGTGCCTCTTAATGAATTTGGCTCATAATTTAGCTGATGTGTGTTGCTGCAAAAAATAAGTACCAGCCAGTGATAGTAATACATTTGTCATAATTTATTCCACTTCTGTGACATAAATTAAGATGAATTGATTGGTCACTACACATTTAAAACCGTTGATGAAGCTGGCCAAGACTGGCGAAAAACATCAAAAATCATAAAATTAATGTACAACCACAAATTGTGCAAACATTTTGTGCCATTTCAAATTTGCAAAAACTGTGTCAATGTGCTGTGGCTTTTACAAAAGTCCCAATTAATGGGGAAAATGTGTAGGTGACTAGGTTACTTCATGATATCACAGAGTTCAGGGCTAAGTATTGAACAGTACCAATTTGGATATTTTACTGGTGTTATCACATAATTACGTTTTATATTTTTAACCCCTTAGTGACGGAGCCAATTTTTACCTTAAAGGTCATCTGTCACCGCCTGGACGAGTTTAAGCTATCACTATAAGCATACAGGTAATAGAATGGTTAAATCAGTCTTACCTGTATACCTCATACAGTGCCGGCAAAAAAAATCTTTACACTTGCGCAGCAAAAAAAAACTTTACATATACACTCCACATCATAATTTCACTTTTTAAAAGTGTACACAATGGGGGAGATAATAAAAAACTGTCTAATATTAAAGCTGGCTTTGTTGCAAATATCAACCAATCAACGCTCAATTTTCACTTCTCTGGTTAAGCGAAAGCTGCACTCTGGTTGGTTGTTATGTGCCGCTCAGCCAGTTTTGCTATTGGCAGTCTTTTATTATCTCCCTCAGTTTTTTATTATCTCCCACAATGGGTCGAAAGAAGCTTAAAATGGAAGAGAAATCTCGTGCCTTGTCTCTGCTCGAGAAGGGGGATTTGGTGATTGCTGTAGCTAGAGATCTGGGAGTGTCAAGAGAAGCAATTTATCAACTGAAGCGGTCGGCGGCATCATTGCCTCCTGGGATGGTACCGCAGAGGAAGTCAGGCTCTGGCGCACCTAAGAAGACTTCACCAAGGACTGATAAAAGCGTGAAGTGATGTCACATCCTTCTATAACTGCCATTGAACTAAAAAACAAGTACCCTATGCTCCTCCAGAACATCGCAACTAGGACAATTCGTCACCGCCTGCAGAAGGACCTGGGTCTACCAAGTTGCCATGCCGCAAAGAAGCCCCTGCTCACCGCAGCAATGAAGAAGAAAAGGCTTGCCTTTTGTAAGAAATATCAAGATTGGACATCTGAAGTGTGGAAGAAAGTGATGTTTAGTGATGAGAGCACTTTCAGGCTGGTCAGGGGAGGCTCAAAGGTTGTGCGTCGTCCGAGTACCGTGTCCAGCAACATCAACAATCTAAAGGAGGTGCTGAAGACATTGTGGGTAAACATGGACTCCACATACTTAGCCAGCCTTGCTGAATCCTTGCCTAAACGACTACAGATGGTGATAAAATGTAAGGGTGACATGACAAAATACTAATTATAATAAAATATCCACAATAAAACACTTGAATCCACTTGAATATTAAGATTTTGTGGTTTAATTGAACTTGTAAAGATTTTTTTTGCCGGCACTGTAGCTGCGGTGTAGATGTTGAGAAAAGCAGTTTTAATATATGTTAATGAGTTCTTCCAGGCTCCGGGGTATGCGGTGCATGGAAGAAATCCCTGCTGCCTCCCTTCATTATAATAGTACCTCCCTCCACACTAACCTCCTGTGACGTTCAGTTGCTGCGCTGTAGTCTTGTGAATGCGCCCTGCGCTCGCGTGGTTAGGTGAACCTTATCCTCCCGTCTATGGGCAGTGTCTTCATCGATCTTCTGTGCAGTCACTGTCGAGTCACTGTGCAGTAGTGCCATTATAATGGAGAGAGGAGACAGGGATTTCTTCCAGGCACCATACACCCCAGAGCCTGGAAGAAATCATTAACCTATAACGTTAAAACTGCTTTTCTCAACATCTACACCGCAGCTATGAGGCACACAGGTAAGACTGGTTTAACTATACTATTACCTGTATGCCCATACAGAATAAATGTGAGCTTTGCCTTATTCCGATTTTTGGCAGGCAGAATTAACAAATAGCAGTACAAGAATAGTTATGTTCATTTTTCACCCTGCAGTAGAAGTGATAAGACTGTTTTATTCTTCGGGTCAGTACGATTACAGTGATACCACATTGATATTTTTTTTATGTTTTGCTGGTATCACACTAAAAATCACTTTTTTTTTCCAGAGTTTTTAGATGCAGAATGAATTAAAAACAGCAATTCAATTATTGTTTTTTGTTCACTGTGAGATAAGTGATGAGACTGATTTGTTCATCGGGTCAGTACGATTACAGCAATACCAGATTTATAGTTTACGGTATTTATTTTTTTATACTTTACTACTTTTACTCGTTAAAAAACATTCTTTACACATCCCCAGCACGCCACTGAAATTGCTCTAACAAGAGTTACAAAATCCCTACTAACTACCAAAGCTATCAGAAAATGTTCTATACTCCTGGACCTGTACTCTGTCTTCAACACTCTTTCCTTCTACTACACATCCTCTCTTACCTTGGCATCTAAGATCTTATCCTGAATCACCTCTTGCCCCACTAACCGCACATTTAGTCTGCGTGCCCACTATCCGGGATAGTAGCGTTTTTGTATTTTTGCCACGATTGGAGTAATAGACAAATTGCGTTGTTTTTTCTCTCCATTTTACCCCACAAAGTTTTCTTCCTGTTATATGGTAAATTCAATTTACGTCATTCCTTACTAATGCTCTTCCACACAGACAGGCTGCCATACTGATCAAATAAAAAAAAGCTGTGGCTCTTGTAAAACTGGGAGGAAAATGCTAAAGAGGAAAAACCAAGATTGGCTTCATGGAAAAAGGGATAAATGAAAAGGGGCTAAACGTGCATTCTTTCTAGACCATGTCGGCCTGATTTGTAGAAATCTCCAATACTTTGCTTGCAAAAGAGTTCTCCATTCTAGCACTAGAGGGCAATTTCAGGGACTGCATTATTACACATTTGTGTGATTTCTAGTGTTGAACATCCCTCAAAGTACCAAAGGGCTTTATGTATTCTAGTGTTACATCTCATAAGGTGCTATTTCATTACTCGCTCCCAGTGTTATTTTAGCTGTATGATATATTTCTGCAGAAATTCCAATTTCCGTCTCCTCTACTATATGGAAATCATGTAGACATAGCCATTCCCAACCTGTTTCATGAATATACAGTAAATGTTATAAATTCTTTGGCATTGTAGATGCAGTCGCCAGTGATGTTAATCTTTGCTTGTGCAAGGCTTTATTTTATTGTAAACTGTTGAGCTCACATTATTATTTTTTTAAATTCCTTGTTAATTTAGCTCGTTTCCTACTGTGTGTGGAGGGAGTTTGTAGAGAGCTTCACATGCCTGTATCTAAGCTCTAAGCTGACACTAGGAAATGCTTCCTTGAGATTTCAGAGGATTAAACAGTGATATAAGCCTTTTGAGCCTTATTTGACTGCAATTCCTATTTTGCAATAACTGCTTTAAAGTCATCCCTATTAAAAAGTGATAGGTTTTATAATCGAGTCCACTTCTTGATGGGTGGAACAAGAAATCCGTGTTCAAAGGGAGTACCAGCTTAGCAGCTCCAGCCGCCCCACTGAATCAATGCTGCTGCGACTATGGAAAGATGCATTTTGCCTGTACTGCAGTGAAGATCACAGTAAGTATTTGTGTATGTTATTAGGTCCAGAAAGGATGAGCTTTGTTTGTTTTAATTAGACATAAAAAATATCTAAAGTTTATGTATAGAGCATATAAAAGAACTGTAATTTATGTGCCCTTTAAGGTAGTTTTAAGTGGTGTTTATTTTACTAGAGGACCTCTGAGAGCAGCGAAAAGATCTCGATAGAGCATGAATGCTCAGCCTGCGACCTGGGGGCCACATGCTGCACGTGCTGCTTTTTGGTGCAGCCCCCTATCTTCTGTTTACAGTAGTTTCCATGTCAGAGGGAGGACGTGTAGCCATATCTGGGTGCCCCATACATTAACCGTCTTTAGGTCCTTGACCCCCGTTAAGCACTCCACAGAGAGGCATAGGAGATAGTGGAGGCTGCCTGTGTGTGCAGCTCTCTGCTGTTTTACAGAAATTGTGAAATGCAGCCACCTACTAGAACACCCATAGTTTTCAATGGAGAGCGTTAATGTGCAAGGTCTACTCACTAGAGTACTGATGGAGTATGAGCAGACCCCCTTCCTTCTCTAGATACGTGGGAGCCTTCATAGAGGAACCTGCATCTCTTAAACATTTACAGCATATACTTTTCATATGACGTAAATGTCTCAATAGGTTATATCCCTTTTAAGTTTTATTGTGGCTTTTTGAAGTCGTTCACTATGATGAATGTCCTCTCTGGGACCAGAAAAGGTTGCCCAACCTCTGTTATAAAGGATCCAGCACATAGTTTCACTAGTATATCATCTTGTACTAATAGCCTTTGTGTCAAGAGTTATGATGCGTTTAGACAGGCAGATAATCCACAAACCAGGAGTTTGTAAATCATGCAGCAACAGTGTAAAATGCTAAACTGTCAGTTTATTGGATCATTTATGCCACCAAATATCATTATCAGCTGCATGTCTCCCAGTTTAATTGGCATGATTCTGTACGGGGACATAACGATTTATATTCGCAATCGTTCTGGCCCGAGCATTGTTCATTGGCGTGTGTAAACTGTTGTGAATTCTGTGGCAGAGCTCCCTCCTGTGGTCACAAGTGGTACTTCGGCTGGTTCTCTCTGTGAGCTTCCGTTGGTGGAGGAAAGTGGTACTGCGGCTTCTGAGTTTCCTTCCTCAGGTGATTTGGTGAAGTCTGCTCTATTTATCTCTACCTAGTGCTTTGATCCTGGCTTCCAGTCAATGTTCTAGTATTGGACCTGTTTCCTCCTGGATCGTTCCTGTGGCCTGCTGCTCTGCATAGCTAAGTTTTGCTTTGCTATTTTGTTTGCTGTTTTTTCTGTCCAGCTTGTCTATTTGTTTTTTCCTGCTTGCTGGAAGCTCTGGGACGCAGAGGGTGTACCTCCGTGCCGTTAGTTCGGTACGGAGGGTCTTTTTGCCCCCTTTGCGTGGTTGTTGTAGGGTTTTGTGTTGACCGCAAAGTTACCTTTCCTATCCTCGCTCTGTTCAGAAAGTCTGGCCTCACTTTGCTAAATCTATTTCATCTCTACGTTTGTCTTTTCATCTTACTCACAGTCATTATATGTGGGGGGCTGCCTTTTCCTTTGGGGTATTTCTCTGAGGCAAGGTAGGCTTATTTTCTATCTTCAGGCTAGCTAGTTTCTCAGGCTGTGCCGAGTTGCATAGGGAGCGTTAGGCGCAATCCACGGCTGCCTCTAGTGTGTGTTGGAGAGGATTAGGGATTGCGGTCAGCAGAGTTCCCACGTCTCAGAGCTCGTTCTATGTTCTTGGGTTATTGTCAGGTCACTGTATGTGCTCTGACCTCTGTCCATTGTGGTACTGAATTACCTTATCATAACAGTACTGGAAGCCAAAAGTACTAATGATTCTCAATAGAGGGAAAAAAGAAGTTCTGAGACCATTTTTTTTTTCTCTGCACTGTGTTTTGCCTTTTTTTTCCCCTAGACATTTGGGTGGTTCAGGACACAGGTGTAGCGATGGACATTAAAGGTCTGTCTTCATGTGTGGATCAGCTCACGGCAAGAGTACAAAATATTCAAGACTTTGTGGTTCAGAATTCTATGTTAGAACCGAGAATTCCTATTCCTGATTTGTTTTTTGGAGATAGAACTAAATTTCTGAGTTTCAAAAATAATTGTAAACTATTTCTGGCTTTGAAACCTCGCTCCTCTGGTGACCCAGTTCAACAAGTTAGGATCATTATTTCTTTTTTACGTGGCGACCCTCAGGACTGGGCATTTTCTCTTGCGTCAGGAGATCCTGCATTAAGTAATATCGATGCGTTTTTCCTGGCGCTCGGATTGCTGTACGATGAACCTAATTCAGTGGATCAGGCAGAGAAAAATTTGCTGGCTCTGTGTCAGGGTCAGGATGAGATAAAGGTATATTGTCAGAAATTTAGAAAGTGGTCCGTATTCACTCAATGGAATGAAGTTGCGCTCGCAGCTATTTTCAGAAAAGGTCTCTCTGAAGCCCTTAAGGATGTCATGGTGGGATTTCCTATGCCTGCTGGTCTGAATGAGTCTATGTCTTTGGCCATTCAGATTGGTCGCGCTTGCGTGAGTGTAAATCTGTGCACCATTTGGCGGTATTATCGGAGCTTAAACCTGAGCCTATGCAGTGCGATAGGACTTTGACCAGAGTTGAACGGCAAGAACACAGACGTCTGAATGGGCTGTGTTTCTACTGTGGTGATTCCACTCATGCTATCTCTGATTGTCCTAAGCGCACTAAGCGGTTCGCTAGGTCTGCCACCATTGGTACGGTACAGTCAAAATTTCTTCTGTCCGTTACCTTGATCTGCTCTTTGTCATCGTATTCTGTCATGGCATTTGTGGATTCAGGCGCTGCCCTGAATTTGATGGACTTGGAGTATGCTAGGCGTTGTGGGTTTTTCTTGGAGCCCTTGCAGTGTCCTATTCCATTGAGAGGAATTGATGCTACGCCTTTGGCCAAGAATAAGCCTCAGTACTGGACCCAGCTGACCATGTGCATGGCTCCTGCACATCAGGAGGTTTATTCGCTTTCTGGTGTTGCATAATCTGCATGATGTGGTCGTGTTGGGGTTGCCATGGCTACAAGTCCATAATCCAGTATTAGATTGGAAATCCATGTCGGTGTCCAGCTGGGGTTGTCAGGGGGTACATGGTGATGTCCCATTTCTGACTATTTCGTCGTCCACCCCTTCTGAGGTTCCAGATGTCTTGTCTGATTACCGGGATGTATTTGATGAGCCCAAGTCCGATACCCTACCTCCGCATAGGGATTGTGATTGTGCTATCGATTTGATTCCTGGTAGTAAATTCCCAAAAGGTCGACTGTTTAATTTGTCTGTGCCTGAGCACGCCGCTATGCGGAGTTATGTGAAGGAGTCCTTGGAGAAGGGGCATATTCGCCCGTCATCGTCGCCATTAGGAGCAGGGTTCTTTTTTGTGGCCAAGAAGGATGGTTCACTGAGACCTTGTATAGATTACCGCCTTCTAAATAAGATCACGGTTAAATTTCAGTACCCATTGCCGTTATCTGATTTGTTTGCTCGGATTAAGGGGGCTAGTTGGTTCACCAAGATAGATCTTCGTGGTGCGTATAATCTTGTGCGTATTAAGCGAGGCGATGAATGGAAAACTGCATTTAATACGCCCAAGGGCCATTTTGAGTATCTAGTAATGCCATTCGGACTTGCCAATGCTCCATCAGTGTTTCAGTCCTTTATGCATGACATCTTCCGAGAGTACCTGGATAGATAAATTCCTGATTGTGTACTTGGATGACGTTTTGATCTTCTCGGATGATTGGGAGTCTCATGTGAAGCAGGTCAGAACGGTGTTTCAGGTCCTGCGTGCTAATTCTTTGTTTGTGAAGGGATCAAAGTGTCTCTTTGGTGTTCAGAAGGTTTCATTTTTGGGGTTCATCTTTTCCCCTTCTACTATCGAGATGGATCCTGTTAAGGTCCAAGCCATCCATGATTGGACTCAGCCGACATCTCTGAAAAGTCTGCAAAAGTTCCTGGGCTTTGCTAATTTTTATCGTCGCTTCATCTGCAATTTTTCTAGTATTGCTAAACCATTGCCCGATTTGACCAAGAAGGGTGCTGATGTGGTCAATTGGTCTTCTGCTGCTGTGGAAGCTTTTCAAGAGTTGAAGCGTCGTTTTTCTTCTGCCCCTGTGTTGTGTCAACCAGATGTTTCGCTTCCGTTCCAGGTCGAGGTTGATGCTTCTGAGATTGGAGCAGGGGCTGTTTTGTCGCAGAGAAGTTCTGATTGCTCGGTGATGAAACCATGCGCCTTCTTTTCCAGGAAGTTTTCACCTGCTGAGCGAAATTATGATGTGGGCAATTGAGAGTTGCTGGCCATGAAGTGGGCATTCGAGGAGTGGCGTCATTGGCTTGAAGGAGCTAAGCATCGCGTGGTGGTCTTAACTGATCATAAGAACTTGACTTATCTCGAGTCTGCCAAGCGGTTGAATCCTAGACAGGCTCGTTGGTCGTTGTTTTTTGCCCGTTTTGACTTTGTTATTTCGTACCTTCCGGGCTCTAAAAATGTGAAGGCGGATGCTCTGTCTAGGAGTTTTGTGCCCGACTCTCCGGGTTTATCTGAGCCGGCGGGTATCCTCAAAGAGGGAGTAATTGTGTCTGCCATCTCCCCTGATTTGCGGCGGGTGCTGCAAAAATTTCAGGCTAATAAACCTGATCGTTGCCCAGCGGAGAAACTGTTTGTCCCTGATAGGTGGACGAATAAAGTTATCTCTGAGGTTCATTGTTCGGTGTTGGCTGGTCATCCTGGAATCTTTGGTACCAGAGAGTTAGTGGCTAGATCCTTTTGGTGGCCATCTCTGTCGCGGGATGTGCGTACTTTTGTGCAGTCCTGTGGGATTTGTGCTCGGGCTAAGCCCTGCTGTTCTCGTGCCAGTGGGTTGCTTTTACCCTTGCCGGTCCCGAAGAGGCCTTGGACACATATCTCTATGGATTTTATTTCAGATCTTCCCGTCTCTCAAAAGATGTCGGTCATTTGGGTGGTCTGTGATCGCTTCTCTAAGATGGTCCATTTGGTACCCTTGTCTAAATTACCTTCCTCCTCTGATTTGGTGCCATTGTTCTTCCAGCATGTGGTTCGTTTACATGGCATTCCAGAGAATATCGTTTCTGACAGAGGTTCTCTCTTGTTTCGAGGTTTTGGCGAGCCTTTTGTGGTAGGATGGGCATTGACTTGTCTTTTTCCTCGGCTTTCCATCCTCAGACTAATGGCCAGACCGAACGAACCAATCAGACCTTGGAAACATATCTGAGATGCTTTGTTTCTGCTGATCAGGATGACTGGGTGTCCTTTTTGCCTTTGGCTGAGTTCGCCCTTAATAATCGGGCCAGCTCGGCTACCTTGGTTTCGCCGTTTTTCTGCAACTCTGGGTTCCATCCTCGTTTCTCTTCAGGGCAGGTTGAGTCTTCGGACTGTCCTGGTGTGGATACTGTGGTGGACAGGTTGCAGCAGATTTGGTCTCATGTAGTGGACAATTTGACCTTGTCCCAGGAGAAGGCTCAACGTTTCGCTAATCGCAGACGCTGTGTGGGTCCCCGACTTCGTGTTGGGGATTTGGTTTGGTTATCTTCTCGTCATATTCCTATGACGGTTTCCTCTCCTAAGTTTAAACCTCGTTTCATTGGTCCGTATAGGATTTCTGAGGTTCTTAATCCTGTGTCTTTTCGTCTGACCCTTCCAGATTCTTTTTCCATACATAACGTATTCCATAGGTCATTGTTGCGGAGATACGTGGCACCTATGGTTCCATCTGTTGATCCTCCTGCCCCGGTTTTGGTGGAGGGGGAGTTGGAGTATATTGTGGAGAAGATTTTGGATTCTCGTGTTTCAAGACGGAAACTCCAGTATCTGGTTAAGTGGAAGGGTTATGCTCAGGAAGATAATTCCTGGGTCTTTGCCTCTGATGTCCATGCTCCCGATCTTGTTCGTGCCTTTCATATGGCTCATCCTGGTCGTCCTGGGGGCTCTGGTGAGGGTTCGGTGACCCCTCCTCAAGGGGGGGTACTGTTGTGAATTCTGTGGCAGAGCTCCCTCCTGTGGTCACAAGTGGTACTTCGGCTGGTTCTCTCTGTGAGCTTCCGTTGGTGGAGGAAAGTGGTACTGCTACTTCTGGGTTTCCTTCCTCAGGTGATTTGGTGAAGTCGTTAGGTGCTGCTCTATTTAACTCCACCTAGTGCTTTGATCCTGGCTTCCAGTCAATGTTCTAGTATTGGACCTGTTTCCTCCTGGATCGTTCCTATGGCCTGCTGCTCTGCATAGCTAAGTTTTGCTTTGCTATTTTGTTTGCTGTTTTTTCTGTCCAGCTTGTCTATTTGTTTTTTCCTGCTTGCTGGAAGCTCTGGGACGCAGAGGGTGTACCTCCGTGCCGTTAGTTCGGTACGGAGGGTCTTTTTGCCCCCTTTGCGTGGTTGTTGTAGGGTTTTGTGTTGACCGCAAAGTTACCTTTCCTATCCTCGCTCTGTTCAGAAAGTCGGGCCTCACTTTGCTAAATCTATTTCATCTCTACGTTTGTCTTTTCATCTTACTCACAGTCATTATATGTGGGGGGCTGCCTTTTCCTTTGGGGTATTTCTCTAAGGCAAGGTAGGCTTATTTTCTATCTTCAGGCTAGCTAGTTTCTCAGGCTGTGCCGAGTTGCATAGGGAGCGTTAGGCGCAATCCACGGCTGCCTCTAGTGTGTGTTGGAGAGGATTAGGGATTGCGGTCACCAGAGTTCCCACGTTTCAGAGCTCGTTCTATGTTTTTGGGTTATTGTCAGGTCACTGTATGTGCTCTGACCTCTATGTCCATTGTGGTACTGAATTACCTTATCATAACAGTAAACAGGCTCCAGAAGACTTGTTATATAGTTGATCAGCGCTCCCCCTGTACAATCTTATTAGGACTGAGAAGGATATATTCGGGTTTAATATGTTCTGTGCCCAATGTTTTAAAGGGGTATTCCCATCTCAAATATCCTATCCCAATATGTAGTCAGTATAATAATAATAATGGCAACTTCCTCCAGTTGGAAATGTAGTATAGTTCTTCTGAATAGCTATGTTGCAGGGGATTGCAGTCGCTTAGGTATCCATGGTTGCGACCACTCATTGTGACAGTTAGGGTTCGTAACTATGGATACCTAAGGTTCTGCAATGCCCTGCACATGAGTAAGGGACCTAGCTAATAAGGAGAACTGTTACTACATTTCTAATTGGAGGTAATTACTAATATTATTATTCCACCTATTACATATTGGCATAGGTTCTTGGAGCTGGGAAAGCCCCTGTAATTGCTTTAACCCCTTTCTGACATTGGACGTACTATCCCGTCGATTTGGGGTGGGCCCCTATGACCACGGACGGGATAGTACGTCCAGCGCGATCGGCGGCGCTCTCGGGGGGAGCGCGGCCGGGTGTCAGCTGCCTATCGCAGCTGACATCCGGCACTATGTGCCAGGAGCGGTCACGGACCGCCCCCGGCACATTAACCCCTGGCACACCGCGATCAAAGATGATCGCGATGTGCCGGCGGTGCAGGGAAGCATCGCGCAGGGAGGGGGCTCCCTGCGGGCTTCCCTGAGCCCCCCGCAGCAACGCGATGTGATCGCGTTGCTGCGAGGGTCTTACCTCCCTCCCTCCCTGCTCCAGGCCCGGATCCAAGATGGCCGCGGATCTGGGTCCTGCAGGGAGGGAGGTGGCTTCACAGAGCCTGCTCAGAGCAGGCACTGTGAAGCAGCCTGCACTCCTATCAGATCGGTGATCTGACAGAGTGCTGTGCAAACTGTCAGATCACCGATCTGTGATGTCCTTCCCTGGGACAAAGTAAAAAAGTTAAAAAAAATTTTTCCAAATGTGTAAAAAAAAATAAAAAAAAATATTCCTAAATAATGAAAAAAATAATAATATATTATTCCCATAAATACATTTCTTTATCTAAATAAATACAAAAAAACAATAAAAGTTGATATATTTAGTATCGCCGCGTCCGTAACCGCCCGACCTATAAAACTGGCCCACTAGTTAACCCCTTCAATAAACACCGTAAGAAAAAAAAAAAAACGAGGCAAAAAACGACGCTTAAAGGGAACCTGTCACCCCGAAAATCCGGGGTGAGGTAAGCCCACCGGCATCAGGGGCTTATCTACAGCATTCTGTAATGCTGTAGATAAGCCCCCGTTGTAACCTGAAAAAGGAGAAAAAGACGTTAGATTATACTCACCCAGGGGCGGTCCCGCTGCTGGTCAGGTCGGATGGGCGTCTCTGGTCCGCTGCGGCGCCTCCTATCTTCTTTCCATGACGTCCTCTTCTGATCTTCAGCCACGGCTCCGGCGCAGGCGTACTTTGCTCTGCCCTCTTGAGGGCAGAGGATAGTACTGCAGTGCGCAGGCGCCGGAAAGGTCAGAGGCCCGGCGCCTGCGCACTGCAGTACTTTGTCTGCCCTCAACAGGGCAGAGCAAAGTACGCCTGAGCCGGAGCCGAAGATCAGAAGAGGACGTCATGGAATGAAGATAGGAGGCGCCGGAGCGGACCGGAGACGCCCATCCGACCTGACCAGCAGCGGGACCGCCCCGGGGTGAGTATAATATAACGTCTTTTTCTCCCTTTTCAGGTTACATCGGGGGCTTATCTACAGCATTACAGAATGCTGCAGATAAGTCCCTGATGCCGGTTGGCTTACCTCACCCCGGATTTTCGGGGTGACAGGTTCCCTTTAATTATCATACCACCGAACAAAAAGTGGAATAACACGCGATCAAAAGGACAGATATAAATAACCACGGTACCGCTGAAAGCGTCATCTTGTCCTGCAAAAAACGAGCCACCATACAGCAACATCAGCAAAAAAATAAAAAAGTTATAGTCCTGAGAATAAAGCGATGCCAAAATAATTATTTTTTCTATAAAATAGTTTTTATCGTATAAAAGCGCCAAAACATAAAAAAATGATATAAATGAGGTGTCGCTGTAATCGTACTGACCCGAAGAATAAAACTGCTTTATCAATTTTACCAAACGTGGAACAGTATAAACGCCTCCCCCAAAAGAAATTCATGAATAGCTGGTTTTTGGTCATTCTGCCTCACAAAAATCGGAATAAAAAGCGATCAAAAAATGTCACGTGCCCGAAAATGTTACCAATAAAAATGTAAACTCGTCCCGCAAAAAACAAGACCTCACATGACTGTGGACCAAAATATGGAAAAATTATAGCTCTCAAAATGTGGTAACGCAAAAAATATTTTTTGCAATAAAAAGCGTCTTTCAGTGTGTGACGGCTGCCAATCATAAAAATCCGCTAAAAAACCCGCTATAAAAGTAAATTAAACCCCCCTTCATCACCCCCTTAGTTAGGAAAAAATTGAAAAAATTTATTTATTTCCATTTTCCCATTAGGGTTAGGGCTAGGGTTAGGGCTAGGGTTAGGGCTAGGGCTACAGTTTGGGTTGGGGCTAAAGTTACAGTTAGGGTTTAGATTACATTTACAGTTGGGAATAGGGTTGGGATTAGGGTTAGGGGTGTGTCAGGGTTAGAGGTGTGGTTAGGGTTACCGTTGGAATTAGGGTTAGGGGAGTGTTTGGATTAGGGTTTCAGTTATAATTGGGGGGTTTCCACTGTTTAGGCACATCAGGGACTCTCCAAAACGACATGGCGTCCGATCTCAATTCCAGCCAATTCTGCGTTGAAAAAGTAAAACAGTGCTTCTTCCCTTCCGAGCTCGCCCGTGTGCCCATCCAGGGGTTTACCCCAACATATGGGGTATCAGCGTACTCAGGACAAATAGGACAACAACTGTTGGGGTCCAATTTCTCCTGTTACCCTTGGGAAAATACAAAACTGGGGGCTAAAAAATAATTTTTGTGGGGAAAAAAAAGATTTTTTATTTTTACGGCTCTGCGTTACAAACTGTAGTGAATCACTTGGGGGTTCAAAGCTCTCACAACACATCTAGATGAGTTCCTTAGGGGGTCTAGTTTCCAAAATGGTGTCACTTGTGGGGGGTTTCTACTGTTTAGGTACATTAGGGGCTCTGCAAATGCAATGTGACACCTGCAGACCATTCCATCTAAGTCTGCATTCCAAATGGAGCTCCTTCCCTTCCGAGCCCTCCCATGCGCCCAAACAGTGGTCCCCCCCCCACATATGGGGTATCAGCGCACTCAGAACAAATTGGACAACAAATTTTGGGGTCCAATTTCTCCTGTTACCCTCGGGAAAATACAAAACTGGGGGCTAAAAAATAATGTTTGTGGGAAAAAATTTTTGTTTTATTTTTACGGTTCTACATTATAAACTTCTGTGAAGCCCTTGGTGGGTCAAAGCGCTCACCACACCTCTAGATAAGTTCCTTAGGGGGTCTACTTTCCAAAATGGTGTCACTTGTGGGGGGTTTCAATGTTTAGGCACATCAGGGGCTCTCCAAACGAAACATGGCGTCCCATCTCAATTCCAGTCAATTTTGCATTGAAAAGTCAAATGGCGCTCCTTCGCTTCCGAGCTGTGCCATGCGCCCAAGCAGTGGTTTACCCCCACATGTGGGGTATTTGCGTACTCAGGACAAATTGTACAACAATGTTTGGGGTCCATTTTCTCCTGTTACCCTTGGTAAAATAAAACAAATTGGAGCTGAATTAAATTTTTTGTGAAAAACATTCAAAAAATTCCTGTGAAGCACCAGAAGGGTTAATAAACTTCTTGAGCACCTTGAGGGGTGTAATTTTTAGAATGGTGTCACACTTGGGTATTTTCTATCATATAGACCCCTCAAAATGACTTCAAATGAGATGTGGTCCCTAAAAAAAAAAATGGTGTTGTAGAAATGAGAAATTGCTGGTCAACTTTTCACCCTTATAACTCCGTAACAAAAAAAATTTTGCTTCCAAAATTGTGCTGATGTAAAGTAGACATGTGGGAAATGTTACTTATTAAGTATTTTGTGTGACATATCTCTGTGATTTAATTGCATAAAAATTCAAAGTTGTAAAATTGCGAAATTTTCAGAATTTTCGCCAAATTTCCGTTTTTTTTCACAAATAAACGCAGGTACTATCAAAGAATTTTTACCATTGTCATGAAGTACAATATGTCACGAGAAAACAATCTCAGAATCACTGGGATCCGTTGAAGTGTTCCAGAGTTATAACCTCATAAAGGGACAGTGGTCAGAATTGTAAAAATTGGCCCGGTCATAAACGTGCAAACCACCCTTGGGGGTAAAGGGGTTAATACAGTGCTGCTATAACTGGACATCTTGCTTTTTGTAAGACTTTATAAGTGTCTTCCTACTTTTTCCTGGACTGGTCTTGTATTTTTTGCACTTAACGTACAACTACCTGAGACATAATTTGCTTGTAAAGCCCCTACTCTTTTTATACCCACTAAATAGAAAGTGCTGCTCTGATGAAAAGTTCTGCACTTGAACATTTTTTATCGTAGTGAGATTGATGAAATTACATATTGATATTCTTGTTTTTTATTTGCAAACCAAGGGCAGTACATTCCTTTGTAAATCCCCTTTATATTTATGGACACTTTTTAAAACCTGCTTTGTGCCCACTTGATATTGTTGCCAAATCAATTTAAAGCACACTAAATAATGGTGGCCAACCTTGTTGCCTCATAAGCCTTTCTTTTTAAATAGAAGTCATGTAACCACACGATTTCTCCCATTCCTTGCATATTATGGTTAGGTCCTCTCTACTCAATAACTTTCTGACTTATTTGTGCATTTTTGGTATTATAGGCTGGGTCGTGAGCATATGCCATGAATGTCAGGGAAAGGAAAACAATTTTAATTTAACAATGACAACAAATATGGCTGCATTTCCTATTGTCACTGTAGCCAAAATGGTCTTCCTCCATAAAAAATGATTATTATTTACTAGCAAAGTGTTAAATGTTGCATATTGAGTAGAAAAATATTAAGATTTGAGAGTCCTCAGTGGTTGATACATTTTAATGGCTAATTAAAAAGATGGCAACAAATTGCAAGCTTTCGAGAATACTCGGGTCTCTTCATCGGGCATAGAATATCTGAAGTCACATATTTATACACAACAGGGCACAGGAATAATGAAATGGATAAGACAAGTGAGGTGAAACAGCACTATCATTTTGTGACAGGTTAACACAGTTGTATACATTTTGGAACGGTTCATAGATCAGGAGTGTGAAAGTATTATTACTAAGGGGAGCTGCACGGAAATTATAACCTTTACTACAAAAAGATGCCCGATTTTTAGAATCCATGCTTTCAGACCTCCAACTTCTGTATTTTAGGCAGCCCCCAAATCTAAGAACCATCATTGTCAAAAGCTCCCTGTCCTCTCCAACAGCTACAGGAACCTATTCAGAAAAAAATGCAAAACCTGTCCATTTATAATGACCACTGACAAGATAAAGATCCCCAACCCGCATCAGGACTACAAGATCCCAGGTACTTTTAGCCAGAGGCGTAGCTAGAGCTTTTGCCGCCCGGGGCTGTTCCCGAGTTTGGCGCCCCCCCCCTGGCTCAATACACACAAAGGTTACCAAAAATGGTTTTCCTGTTTTGTAGAACTTAAACTGGGCCTAATGGTGTCACCCCCACATGCCAAACCTGTGACTTAATACCACCACACCATGACCAGACCACATAGTGACCGAATAATACTACATACAAGGGACAAATACCACCGCACCATTTCCAGACCACATATTACCACCACATAGTGACTGAATATTACAATACTGATCAGTAATTAAAAAAAAAACACAATACTATCACCATAAGTGCCAGTATTCACAGGAGATCTGTACTTAGTATGCAGTGTCTGTGTAGAGGTAATACAGAGATCACTGGTGGTATTATACACAGGAACTCTGTATATAATGTATAGATAATACAGTGATCACTGGTGACATTGTACACAGGACCGCTGTATATAGTATACAGTGTATAGTGTCAGTGTATAGGTAACACTGACTCACCAGTGACGTCTCTAGTTTTGAACAGCTGACATGTGCCCGCAATAGCGGCGGGTGAAATCGTGCTTCACCTGCCGCTATTAACTAGTTAAATGCTGCTGTCAAATGCAAACAGCAGCATTTAACTGGCGCTTCCGGCCATCGAGTTGTGCCAGCTTCTAGCCTCCCATGGAGGCTATTGAAGCATGGCAAAAGTTAAAAAAAAAAAAGTGAAAAAAATAACAAAAAATATATAAAAGTTTAAATCAGCCCCCTTTCGCCCCATTCAAAACAAAACAGTAAAAGAAAATCAAACCTACACATATTTGGTATCGCCGCATTCAGAATCGCCCGATCTATCAATAAAAAAAAAGCATTAACCTGATTGCTAAACAGCGTAGTGAGAAAAAAATTGAAACGCCAGAATTTCGTTTTTTTGGTCGCTGCGACATTGCATTAAAATGCAATAACGGGCAATCAAAAGAGCGTATCTGCACAAAACTGGTATAAAAAAAAACGCCAGCTCGGCACGCAAAAAATAAGCCCTCAACCGACCCCAGATGACAAAAAATGGAGACGCTACTGGTATCGGAAAATGGCGCAAATTTTTTTTTTTTTTTTTTTTAGCAAAGTTTGGTATTTTTTTTTCACCACTTAGATAAGAGAACCTAGACATGTCAGTTTTAGCATTTAGTGAACCTAGTAAAAAAGCCAATCAAAAAACAAGTGTGGGATTGCAGTTTTTTTGCAATTTCACCGCACTTGGAATTTTTTTCCTGTTTTCTAGTACACGACATGGTAGAACCAATGATGTCGTTCAAAAGTACAACTCGTCCCGCAAAAAATAAGCCCTCACATGGCCATATTGATGGAAAAATAAAAAAGTTATGGCTCTGGGAAGGAGAGGAGCGAAAAACGAACATGGAAAACCAGAAAATCCCAAGGTCATGAAGGGGTTAGTGTCTCTGGGTGGTTTATTGTATCATAAACCAAAAAAAAACAAAAAAAATGGAAATAGTAAAACAGCCTGTCCGGCTCAAAAGAAAATTAACTGTTCATACACAGTCCTTCCCAGTACTTCTGGACTCAACGCATATGGCAGCTCTCACAGGAGCCTCAGTATGGAGGCTTCCTTTTCTCCACACAACACAGAGGGAAAGAAAAAACTGGCTGGACATTTATTTCTCAAGCCACACTCTTAAGATGGAGATATGGTGAGTAGGCGTCCCGCCCATCTCTTTACCTACTCCACTAAAAACCCGCCCATAACATGACCGCTTAACTCTTTCAGCACATAGCATGCTGAAAATAAACGTATGGGTTTCTAGATCACGGAGGAAAGCAGTCTCCGTGACACATACTTGGAAAGCATCACCAAACCGCGCGCCGTACGGCGCGCAAATTTTTGCCTGTAGGACATTATTGCAAGAGAGCTTGGCTGAGTAGATTACACAAGAAGGATAACACACAGCAAGTCAGCAGGATCTAGGAGCAACATGGCAGATGTGACAACCTACATGGTGAGCTGCTACATGTTCACAGATTGACCAGAAGAAGAATCAAATTTCACCTGTCAGAAGTGTAGACTAGTGGCCCTTTTAGAAGAAAAGGTGCGGGGTCTGGAAGAAAGAATAGCAACTTTGAAACTCATCAAAGAGAATGAAGACTTTCTAGACAGAACAGAAGCATCTCTACTGGTCACAGAAGGTGAAAAAAGTGTCAGGGAACCTCCAAAAGCAGATGAGTGGAAGCATGTGACCAAAAGAAGCAAGAAGACCATGGAGAAATCACCAACCACACAACTGAAGAACCGATATCAAATCTTTGTAGAGGATGAAGATGGAACACCTAAGGATGAAGCAATACCAGCAAGCAAAAAAGAAAAGGGCACACAGCAACAAGTGACAGCAAAAAGTACAGCCAAGAAGCAACGAAGAGTGGTGGTGGTGGGAGACTCACTACTGAGAGGCACAGAAGCAGCCATCTGCAGACCGGACATAACTGCAAGAGAAGTATGCTGCCTTCCAGGTGCGATGATCAAGGATGTGACCGATAGAATACCAAAGCTCTTCAGCTCCAAGGACGTCCACCCATTTCTTCTGATACATGTTGGCACCAATGACACGGCAAGGAAGGACCTACCGACAATCTGCAAAGACTTTGAAGAGTTGGGGAAGAAAGTAAAGGAACTGGATGCACAGGTAGTTTTTTCTTCTATCCTTCCAGTAGACGGGCATGGCACCAGGAGATGGAACAGGATCCTTGATGCAAACAACTGGCTAAGACGATGGTGCAGACAACAAGGATTCGGATTCCTGGACCACGGTGTGAATTACTTGTACGATGGACTCCTCGCCAGAGACAGACTACACCTCAACAAACCTGGGAAACACACATTCGCCAGAAGACTCGCTACACTCATCAGGAGGGCGTTAAACTAGAAGAAGAGGGGACGGGAAGAAAAACATTAGACTCGAACAAAGAAGACCCACGAAAACATACTCAGAAGGGAGGTAAGAACATTTCTAAAACAATCCACAGCGAGGAGATTGGAACAAAACAAAATCCTCTAAACTGCATGCTCGCAAACGCCAGAAGCCTGACAAACAAGATGGAAGAACTAGAAGCAGAAATATCTACAGGTAACTTTGACATAGTGGGAATAACCGAGACATGGTTAGATGAAAGCTATGACTGGGCAGTTAACTTACAGGGTTACAGTCTGTTTAGAAAGGATCATAAAAATCGGAGAGGAGGAGGGGTTTGTCTCTATGTAAAGTCTTGTCTAAAGTCCACTTTAAGGGAGGATATTAGCGAAGGAAATGAGGATGTCGAGTCCATATGGGTCGAAATTCATGGAGGGAAAAATGGTAACAAAATTCTCATTGGGGTCTGTTACAAACCCCCAAATATAACAGAAACCATGGAAAGTCTACTTCTAAAGCAGATAGATGAAGCTGCAACCCATAATGAGGTCCTGGTTATGGGGGACTTTAACTACCCGGATATTAACTGGGAAACAGAAACCTGTGAAACCCATAAAGGCAACAGGTTTCTGCTAATAACCAAGAAAAATTATCTTTCACAATTGGTGCAGAATCAAACCAGAGGAGCAGCACTTTTAGACCTAATACTATCTAATAGACCTGACAGAATAACAAATCTGCAGGTGGTCGGGCATCTAGGAAATAGCGACCACAATATTGTACAGTTTCACCTGTCTTTCACTAGGGGGACTTGTCAGGGAGTCACAAAAACACTGAACTTTAGGAAGGCAAAGTTTGACCAGCTTAGAGATGCCCTTAATCTGGTAGACTGGGACAATATCCTCAGAAATAAGAATACAGATAATAATTGGGAAATGTTTAAGAACATCCTAAATAGGCAGTGTAAGCGGTTTATACCTTGTGGGAATAAAAGGACTAGAAATAGGAAAAACCCAATGTGGCTAAACAAAGAAGTAAGACAGGCAATTAACAGTAAAAAGAAAGCATTTGCACTACTAAAGCAGGATGGCACCATTGAAGCTCTAAAAAACTATAGGGAGAAAAATACTTTATCTAAAAAACTAATTAAAGCTGCCAAAAAGGAAACAGAGAAGCACATTGCTAAGGAGAGTAAAACTAATCCCAAACTGTTCTTCAACTATATCAATAGTAAAAGAATAAAAACTGAAAATGTAGGCCCCTTAAAAAATAGTGAGGAAAGAATGGTTGTAGATGACGAGGAAAAAGCTAACATATTAAACACCTTCTTCTCCACGGTATTCACGGTGGAAAATGAAATGCTAGGTGAAATCCCAAGAAACAATGAAAACCCTATATTAAGGGTCACCAATCTAACCCAAGAAGAGGTGCGAAACCGGCTAAATAAGATTAAAATAGATAAATCTCCGGGTCCGGATGGCATACACCCACGAGTACTAAGAGAACTAAGTAATGTAATAGATAAACCATTATTTCTTATTTTTAGGGACTCTATAGCGACAGGGTCTGTTCCGCAGGATTGGCGCATAGCAAATGTGGTGCCAATATTCAAAAAGGGCTCTAAAAGTGAACCTGGAAATTATAGGCCAGTAAGTCTAACCTCTATTGTTGGTAAAATATTTGAAGGGTTTCTGAGGGATGTTATTCTGGATTATCTCAATGAGAATAACTGTTTAACTCCATATCAGCATGGGTTTATGAGAAATCGCTCCTGTCAAACCAATCTAATCAGTTTTTATGAAGAGGTAAGCTATAGGCTGGACCACGGTGAGTCATTGGACGTGGTATATCTCGATTTTTCCAAAGCATTTGATACCGTGCCGCACAAGAGGTTGGTACACCAAATGAGAATGCTTGGTCTGGGGGAAAATGTGTGTAAATGGGTTAGTAACTGGCTTAGTGATAGAAAGCAGAGGGTGGTTATAAATGGTATAGTCTCTAACTGGGTCGCTGTGACCAGTGGGGTACCGCAGGGGTCAGTATTGGGACCTGTTCTCTTCAACATATTCATTAATGATCTGGTAGAAGGTTTACACAGTAAAATATCGATATTTGCAGATGATACAAAACTATGTAAAGCAGTTAATACAAGAGAAGATAGTATTCTGCTACAGATGAATCTGGATAAGTTGGAAACTTGGGCTGAAAGGTGGCAGATGAGGTTTAACAATGATAAATGTAAGGTTATAAACATGGGAAGAAGGAATCAATATCACCATTACACACTGAATGGGAAACCACTGGGTAAATCTGACAGGGAGAAGGACTTGGGGATCCTAGTTAATGATAAACTTACCTGGAGCAGCCAGTGCCAGGCAGCAGCTGCCAAGGCAAACAGGATCATGGGGTGCATTAAAAGAGGTCTGAATACACATGATGAGAGCATTATACTGCCTCTGTACAAATCCCTAGTTAGACCGCACATGGAGTACTGTGTCCAGTTTTGGGCACCGGTGCTCAGGAAGGATATAATGGAACTAGAGAGAGTACAAAGGAGGGCAACAAAATTAATAAAGGGGATGGGAGAACTACAATACCCAGATAGATTGGCGAAATTAGGATTATTTAGTCTAGAAAAAAGACGACTGAGGGGCGATCTAATAACCATGTATAAGTATATAAGGGGACATACAAATATCTCGCTGAGGATCTGTTTATACCAAGGAAGGTGACGGGCACAAGGGGGCATTCTTTGCGTCTGGAGGAGAGAAGGTTTTTCCACCAACATAGAAGAGGATTCTTTACTGTTAGGGCAGTGAGAATCTGGAATTGCTTGCCTGAGGAGGTGGTGATGGCGAACTCAGTCGAAGGGTTCAAGAGAGGCCTGGATGTCTTCCTGGAACAGAACAATATTGTATCATACAATTAGGTTCTGTAGAAGGACGTAGATCTGGGGATTTATTATGATGGAATATAGGCTGAACTGGATGGACAAATGTCTTTTTTCGGCCTTACTAACTATGTTACTATGTTACATATCTCCCCTCACATACAGTGCCTGTGACCCTGTCACACTATGAACCGTTCCTGTATCCCGCTCCCAAAATGATGGTTCTGTTTCACGTCGCTTGTTTTATCTATTTCATTATTCCTTTGCCCTGTTGTGTATAAATATGTGACTTCAGATTTTGTATCATTCTATGGCCGATGAAGAGACCTGAGTAGTCTTGAAAACTTGCAATTTGTTACCATCTTTTCAGTTAGCCATTAAAAGGTATCAACCACTAAGGACTCTCAAATCTTAATATTTTTCTATCTACTGGCTAACACGGTACAAAGTAACATTGTAATGACCTGGGTGGTGGAACCACTGTGCCGGAGGCCAAGAAAGACCTGGAGGGATGTGACTAGGAACCTCACCCAATTTGTCCACGAATATGCAGCAACGTACGATACAGAGATCCGAGGAGAGAAAAGGGAAGTGGTCCAGGTGCTACTCCAGGACTGACCTTGGATAGATGGCATTTGACCCCCTAGGAACGGGTAGCTGGGGCGGCTCGAAGGAAAGTCCAATAGATGCAGGAAGGTGGAGTAAGGCTACGTTCACATTTCCGTTGTTGGGCGCAGCGTCGGCGACGCTACTCAACGCAACCAACAACGCAAATACACAACGCAGAGTTTTGCGACGCATGCGTTGTCATAAGACCCTACAGATCAAGAATTTCGGCGCAGGGAAAACGCTACAAGTAGCGTCCTCTGCGCCCTGTCTTGTGCGTCTATATGACGCATGCGTCGTAAAACGCAGTACAACCCATACCGGCGCATGTCCATGCTCCCCCCACGTTAAAGATAGGGGCGCATGAAGCATGCGTCGGTATGCGTCGACGACGCTGCGCCCAGCAACGCAAATGTGAACGTAGCCTAAGAACACAAGTACCACAGGTACAGACAGAACTGGCTGGTGAGAAGATGGGTGCTGGCAGGTGCGGGCTGGGTCGGTGGATTGACAGGCTGGTGGGCACGACTGATAGACAAACTGGTATTCAAGAATACAAGCTCAGGGACCTGAGAACTGAAAAGGATGTTTAAGAACACACAACATTGCATAGGCACTGTCCACCCGATGTAGGTGCCTAAAAGGGAACCTGTCACCCCCAAAATCGCAGGTGAGCGAAGCCCGCCGGCATCAGGGGCTTATCTACAGCATTCTGTAATGCTGTTGATAAGCCCCCGATGTATCCTGAAAGATGAGAAAAAGAGGTTATATTATACTCACCTGGGGGGCGGTCCGATGGGTATCGCGGTCAGGTGCCTCCCATCTTCTTACGATGACGTCCTCTTCTTGTGTTCACGCTGCGGCTCTGGCGCAGACGTGCTTTGTCTGCCCTGTTGAGGGCAGAGCAAAGTAAAGCAGTGCGCAGACGCCGGAAAGGTCAGAGAGGCCCTGCGCCTGTGCGCTGCAGTACTTTGCTCTGCCGTCAACATGGCAGACAAAGTATGCCTGCGCCGGAGCCGCAGCATGAAGACAAGAAGAGGACGTCATCGTAAGAAGATAGGAGGCGCCACACTGGACCACGACGCCCATCGGATCGGACCGCCTCCCCCCCCCCCCAGGTGAGTATAATCTAACCTCTTTTTCTCATCTTTCAGGATACATCGGGGGCTTATCTACAGCATTACAGAATGCTGTAGATAAGCAGGAGGTGGAGTGGGAGGAGCAGGGCTGTGGCGGTGAGAGCGTTGATGTCTCTGTCAAAGGAGGGAATGCAGCAGAGGCATCGGTCATCCAAAAATCCTTTTATTTTTATTTTCTGTGACTAAGCAAATATTTTATCTACTATTAAATGTAATCTGTAATCCAGTTTTGGCTATGTCATCTGAGAGCAGCATGTAGAGGGACCCTCTGGGTTTATTGCTTCAGTTTTGATAAAATCACCGTTTGTTTCAGATCTACCAGTTCTGTAAATGCTGAGCACTGTATAACCCCGCCCACACCTCTGAGTGACAGCTTTCTGCCTATGCACAGTATACACAGCCACCAATGGGTGGCAGATGCAGAGTTATGCAGGGCTCTTGAATATGGAGGACTGCATGGCAGCAGGATTACTAGTCATCTAGTGATAATTTCCTGCTGATAAAATTACAGCAATCAGCCCAGTAAGTGACACATCGCTGGAATCGAGGTCTCTGCCTCTACCAGGGCTGTGGAGACAGTAGGCCAAACCACCGACTCAGATTCCTCAATTTCCCTGACATCCAACTCCACGGCACGGCTCACTACTGAGCATGTGCATAAAGCGCAGCACAGATTTACCTTGACTAAAAGCTGAGATCCTTAGATCAGGAACAGAACAGACATTTGTAGGACATTTCATAACTTTCCCAAATTCTTATGAAAACATTTCCAGCACATCCTGCATTGTACTGCTGTATCCAACGTATTGTATATTTTTAGGAGTCGGTCCATTTTATACCGACTTCCAACTCCACCAAAATAGACTCCGACTCCATGACTGCTACTCTCACTCCACAGCTCTGGTCTCTACAGTGTGCTGCTTTCAGATTAGGAGGCAAAAACCTGGTGACCGTTTCCCTTTAACCATTTATTACTAGAATCTGCAGTCTTTATAAGCATATAAACATATAAGCACAGACGTATTTTGAACAACATTAGAAAAAACTTTATTGATTTATAAAACTCTTATAGCCATTAAAAAGTAGCCAATTGTGCTTGTAATGAGCCAGAAAGATACAAAAGTGGCATCACCATAGAGTTCGCAAAATTATCACACCAAAGAGACCATCAATATGTAGTGCAGCACATACATTCATGGTAGAGCCAGGGACAGGAAGAGGACATTGTTTAATACCTCAAGCTCAATAGGATCAATTATACCATATTGCATGCCCAAATCCCATAACCCTGTATATTTAGTGCATAATAGATAGACAATTTGCACATACGGTAAAGTATGAAGTAAGTATAATTATATCTTACCAGAGCCCAAATGGTGGTGCCACAGCCCCTACGCGCATATCGGCAGCGTGCCTTCGTCAGGGTCTCCCCTGCCAACCTATGGTGATGCCACTTTCTCTGTCGCCCATGACGGCACCACGGAGAGAGGGGATCCGCCCACCAAGGACAGGAAACCGACAGATAAAAAGGCGGTACCACTCTCCCGCATCAGTTGGTTTCCTGTCCTTGATGGGAGACCTACGGACTTACCAGGAAAAAGATCGACGTGGGATTCCGGGGCCAATCAGTCTGACTCAGGCAGCTGTGGTCCCTCTGCCTCGGCTGGAGTGGTCACCCGAAGCGCCACCGCTGGGGGCTAGTGGGCCTCTAGGGTGTGCGGGGGAGGTGACAGGGAGTTCGCGGTCACCTCCCTAGGTAAGATGCAGCAGCGGCAACATCCAGGGGGGTCCCTCTGTGGTTGTGGGAGGAGCGGTGCGGCCCTCCCAGAGAAAGCGTCAGCCTGCACACTGCATCGCCACCCGGCGTGCAGAACCGTGCGTTAGGGGGTTGCAGGCTGCATTGGACGGGGAGCCCCGGTGAGAAGCCCCATATGTACATTTCCCAGGCGCCATCTTGGCCAAACGGCGCATGCGCGGGACTTACTGAGCTCGCGAGATCTGCGGGGCACATCTGCGCAGGCACGGTGGTAAGCATCCGCATCGGAGATGGGCTCATCTGCGCCGGCGGTGGACACGTCTGCGCAGGCGCTAGCGTACGGCGCCTCATGTCGATGCTATGAGGTACTCCTGCGCAGGCGCCAATTTAAAAAAGCAGCGGGAATCTCCTGTATAAGGGGGAGTTTCTCCAGCTTACCAGGGGCACCGCAGCGTTATTCGCAGCAAGAGCCTCAAGCCGCAGCACCAGTCGCCACAGCGCCAGCACCAGTGTATCAGCCGACGCAGTAACAGAACAGCAGCACCAACTGCCTCAGCACCAGCCGCAGTATGAGCAACCCGGCATCACCCTTGCCAGAATCACCACCACCACCACTAGTGTCGCAGCCGCAGCAAAAACTGCGACAACAGAAAGTACACCAGGATACCACCGGTAAAAAAACGCCAAAGGTCCCAGCACAGCTAGGAGTCCAGCACGGCGTCGGGGAAAAAGAGCATCCCCAACCGGTATTTATGGGTCCTTGAGGTGGTAAGTGATCTTCGTGAAAGTCAGAGGCAGTAAGATTATTATTTGTCTCTTTTATAGGGGAGGAAAAGCTTAGGTAAAACTAAGCATAAAATCTGTGCCATTTGTAGAGAAGATCTTCCATCTGCCTGGGAAAAGAGACTATGTACAGGTCCTTCTCAAAAAATTAGCATATAGTGTTAAATTTCATTATTTACCATAATGTAATGATTACAATTAAACTTTCATATATTATAGATTCATTATCCACCAACTGAAATTTGTCAGGTCTTTTATTGTTTTAATACTGATGATTTTGGCATACAACTCCTGATAACCCAAAAAACCTGTCTCAATAAATTAGCATATCAAGAAAAGGTTCTCTAAACGACCTATTACCCTAATCTTCTGAATCAACTAATTAACTCTAAACACATGCAAAAGATACCTGAGGCTTTTATAAACTCCCTGCCTGGTTCATTACTCAAAACCCCCATCATGGGTAAGACTAGCGACCTGACAGATGTCAAGAAGGCCATCATTGACACCCTCAAGCAAGAGGGTAAGACCCAGAAAGAAATTTCTCAACAAATAGGCTGTTCCCAGAGTGCTGTATCAAGGCACCTCAATGGTAAGTCTGTTGGAAGGAAACAATGTGGCAGAAAACGCTGTACAACGAGAAGAGGAGACCGGACCCTGAGGAAGATTGTGGAGAAGTGGAAACATCCAGAGCCACCGTGCACAGGCGTGTGCAGGAAATGGGCTACAGGTGCCGCATTCCCCAGGTAACGCCACTTTTGAACCATAAACAGCGGCAGAGGCGCCTGACCTGGGCTACAGAGAAGCAGCACTGGACTGTTGCTAAGTGGTCCCAAGTACTTTTTTCTGATGAAAGCAAATTTTGCATGTCATTCGGAAATCAAGGTGCCAGAGTCTGGAGGAAGACTGGGGAGAAGGAAATGCCAAAATGCCTGAAGTCCAGTGTCAAGTACCCACAGTCAGTGATGGTGTGGGGTGCCATGTCAGCTGCTGGTGTTGGTCCACTGTGTTTCATCAAGGGCAGGGTCAATGCAGCTAGCTATCAGGAGATTTTGGAGCACTTCATGCTTCCATCGGCTGAAATGCTTTATGGAGATGAAGATTTCATTTTTCAGCACGACCTGGCACCTGCTCACACTGCCAAAACCACTGGTAAATGGTTTACTGACCATGGTATTACTGTGCTCAATTGGCCTGCCAACTCTCCTGACCTGAACCCCATAGAGAATCTGTGGGATATTGTGAAGAGAAAGTTGAGAGACGCAAGACCCAACACTCTGGATGAGCTTAAGGCCGCTATTGAAGCATCCTGGGCCTCCATAACATCTCAGCAGTGTCACAGGCTGATTGCCTCCATGCCACGCCGCATTGAAGCAGTCATTTCTGCCAAAGGATTCCCGACCAAGTATTGAGTGCATAACTGAACATTATTATTTGATGGTTTTTTTGTTTGTTATTAAAAAACACTTTTATTTGATTGGATGGGTGAAATATGCTAATTTATTGAGACAGGTTTTTTGGGTTATCAGGAGTTGTATGCCAAAATCATCAGTATTAAAACAATAAAAGACCTGACAAATTTCAGTTGGTGGATAATGAATCTATAATATATGAAAGTTTAATTGTAATCATTACATTATGGTAAATAATGAAATTTAACACTATATGCTAATTTTTTGAGAAGGACCTGTAATACATGCATACAGCAGACAGTATCTGAAAGTCTTCCTGGGTTTGCAGCCTATCTAAAAACCTTGATCAAGGAGCAAGTAGAAGACACTTTTAGATCCCTAAAAAAGGGGAAAAAACTGAGAAAGACCAGACCCAGCTCCCCGTCTCCGGCATCAAAAACAGACAGTGATAGTCCGAGTTCAGTATCCTCTAACTCCTCCTCATCATCATCATTATCCTCTTCTTCCTCGGGGGGGCACAGTTGTTTCCCTTTAGAAGAAACTGATGGCCTCATAAAGGTAGTGAGGAGCACTATGGGGCTAGTAGACTCCCACCCCAAAAGATCGGTTCAGGACATTATGTTCGGGGGTCTAGAACAAAAAAAGAAAAGGGCCTTTCCGCTTAACGACGCGATATCGGCAATAATTAAAAAAGAATGGAAAAAAACCATAAAAAAGACACTATTAACTCCAAAAAGAAAATACCCCTTTGAGGATGAGTCCTGCGCCTTCTGGGAGAAAGCTCCTAAATGACATGTCGCCATAGCTAAGGCATCAAAGAAATTCGCCCTCCCTTTTGAAGACATGGGGGTCCTAAAGGACCCTATGGACAAAAAGGCAGACGCCTTCCTCAAAGGCTCCTGGGAAGCAGCGGGAGGAGGTCTAAAGCCGGCAGTGGCAGCCGCATGCACATCCCGCTCCCTAATGATTTGGTTAAATCAACTAGAGGGCCAGCTAAAATGAAATCATCCCGGGACTCAATACTGAACACCTTACCTGTAATGATGGGGGCAGCTGCATTTCTGGCTGATGCTTCGGCCAATTCCATTAGATTAGCCGCTAGATCAGCAGTGTTTGCTAATGCGGCTAGGCGCGCCCTATGGCTTAAGTGCTGGCCAGGCGACTTACAAACAAAAACAAAATTGTGTACCATCCCCTGCGAAGGAGAATTTTTGTTCGGGTCTACCCTAGATGACATCCTGGAAAAAGCATGGGACAACAAGAAGTCTTTTCCGTCCCAGAGTCTCCCCTCTTATAGGAAGCCCTTTCAGAGCAAGAGGTTTTTCCGTAAGAAACATTTGTAACCTATTAATATGGGCATACAGGCGATAGAATCGTTAAACTAGTCATAGCTGTATGCCTATATCTGTGCAAGCTCCTGCACAGAAAAATAATGAAGCCAATGCCCATTAGCAGGGCTGATAAGGTACGTATAAACGTACTATTGCAGGGTGCTGTATTCCGGGGCCACCATTACACCTCACAGGGCATGGAGCCAGAGTTGTCTTCCAGGCAGCGCGTGCCTCAGAGCCTGGAAGAAATCATTAACATAAAGAAATAAAAGCGATTTCTCAATAGCACAACTGCAAGTGTGGGCATACAGTATGACTGGTTGAACCATTCATTCACCTGTATGCCCATATTAATAGGTTAAAAACATCTCAGGTAGTGACAGACTCCCTTTAAATCTGTTCTAATATTATGGACTATTTTTATCTAAAACGCCACAGCCTAATTTCTACATGATAAATATGATCTCCGTGTTCCCAGACTGATGGAGTAAATTCTATATTTGGACCTCTTCTGGGAGTTCAGCGTGCTTGCTAATGATAATTTAGTGTGGGCTGTAACTGCTCCACAGAAATGTATCCAAGTATTCATGTTTTAGGCTAGTTTGGTTTTTCTATTCTATCTACTCAACTTCTTCTTGGACCCAAGTGCAAAAATGAAAGGTATATCCAAGTGGTACTTATTACCAAGCAATTGCTGCCTGTCCTTCAAGCCTTATTTGTATGACTTGAAGAGAATGTGTAATCAAAAATGTTTTTTTTTTTAATTAACCCCTTAACGACCAGTGGTATTGTTACGTTTTCATTTTTTGCTCCCCTTCTTCCCAGAGCCATAACTTTATTTTACTGTCAAAATGGCCATGTGAGAGCTTGTTTTTTTGCGGGGTGAGTTGTACTTTTAAACGACACCATTGGTTTTTAACATATCGTGTTGTGGAAAACGGGAAAATAATTCCAAGTGCAGTAAAATTTCAAAAAAATTGCAGTGGCGGTGTCTTTTTTTTTTATTTTTTTTTACCATGTTCACTAAATTCTTCTAAAACTGACCTGGTGTTATGATTCTCCAGGTCATTACGCGTTCACAGACACCAAATATGTTTAGATTCTTTTTCTCTAGTCACCTTCCACGACGGCATATGGAGGTTGTCTCTTTGCCCTAATGGGGAACAGGAAACACAGAGGTTTAAAAGGACCTCCAACCTGCCAGTGTCTTTCCTGTTCCCCATGGGACAGGGAGAGGTCTCCAGGTGCTGTAGTGGCCGGCGACTGCGGTACCTTTATGCAGGCTTTGCCTGTCAGAGCCGGGCAGCTGTGGTCGCGTTCCGCCTCCTCCTTTTGCTGCTCCCGTCGTCCTGCTTGCAGGTGCCTCGGGACCCCCTCCCGGCCTTCCCGCGCCCCCACGAGGGCAAAGCAGGCCTGGGATCCCTCGCCAGGCTCCTCCATGAGCTGCCCGGCGTTCTCCCCCTCCATCGACGGCTCGGCGTTCCGGATGTGACGTCGGCGGTCTCGCGCGTCACTTCCGGTCCTTCATACCTCTGGAAGCCGGTTCTTCCGGGATCGCCGGCCGGCGTGTCGGACTAATGGCGTCTCCTCACATGGATCCTTGAGGGGGAGGGGGAACACTTTGATTGCTGGAGGCAGGTGCGGACAGCGTTCTTAAACCCTGCTGAACCACCACTGAGGTAAGGCTTTTTCCCCAGTATGGATGGTTCCTTGTGCCCTGCGTCTGCGTAGCCCAGCGCTACCCCTGCTACAGTGAGTGTTTTGCAGGGATAGGATCCGGGAGGTAGTACCTATAGGGGGTTTAGTGTCCTCACTCCTCTCTCCCTTTCCGTTTCAGGGAGAAAAGTCTGCCCCTAAAGCCGCTATTAAAAAGAAGTGCCCAGTCTGTTCTACTAAATTCCCTCCTAACTGGGACAAAAAGCTCTGCCAGCCATGTACTGACAGGATTGTAAAAGCTGAGCAACCATCTCTGCTGGATGAAATTCGCTCCTTAGTGAAACAGGAAGTGCAATCTTCGTTAGCAGCTTTTACTCCTCCACCTCCGCCACATTCCCCAGCTAAAAAGAGAAAAATTCAGGTGGTTGAATCGGACTCTGATTCAGACCTCTCCCATACTTCTTCTGTGGGCTGGGAAGATCCTGTATCACCTAAAGCTGAGGTCAGGAAATACCTCTTTTCCTCAGATTACATTGAGGATCTAGTATCTGCTGTCCGTAATACTATGGGCCTAGAAGAGGAATATGAACCGCAGTCCGTACAGGATCAGATGTTTGGTGGGCTCAGATCGGAGAAGAGTGGGGTTCCCGGTGCACGCTAACATTGTTAGTATGATTGATCAGGAATGGGAACAGCCTGAGAAACGCCTCAGTACCCCTTCAGAGATGAAGCACAGATTTCCTCTAGAGGGTGAAACGATCAAATTGGACATTCCTAAGGTTGATGTGCAGGTGGCTAGAGTCGCCAAAAGAACAGCACTCCCTTTTGAGGATTCCTCACAATTAAAGGATCCTATGGACAGAAAGATTGAAAGCCTCCTAAAAAAGTCTTGGGAAACTTCTACGTCTATCCTTAAGGCCAATGTCGCTTCCACTTGTGTTGCCAGGGCCCTCTCCTGCTGGTTGGAGAAATTAGAGTCTCATATATCTCAGGGTACCCCAAGAGGTGAATTATTAGATTCAGTTTCCATCCTGCATAGAGCCTCTGGGTTTCTGGCTGACGCTTCTCTAGAATCCGTTAGAGTGGCCGCCAGATCTCTCAAACTCTCCAACTCTGCTAGAAGAGCCCTCTGGCTTAAAATATGGAGTGGTGATATCACCTCAAAGGCCAAGTTGTGTGCTATACCCTTTAAGGGAGATTATGTTTTCGGTCCGGCCTTAGATGATATTCTTGACAAGGCTACTGACAAGAAAAAGGCACTCCTGGAGCAAAAACAACCGAGGAAACGGTTTTTTCGTGCCCCACAGTCTCAGCCCCCTCAAGCAAGAGGGAAAGGCAAAACCGGCAGGTGGAGTTACGCAAAGGGTAGAGGGAAAAATATTTTTGTCCCCCAGCAGCAGCAGCAACAGTCCCAACAGGACAAACAATGACTCCGACCCAGTAGGGGGGAGACTCTCAAAATATGTGGGTCAGTGGGAAAATATCACCAGTTCCCACTGGGTCCTCAATGTCATCAAGGAGGGCCTATTGATCGAGTTAATCTCTTCCCCCCCTCAGGGTCTAAAAGTTACTACCCTTCCGACCTCAAGAGATCACAATTTGTTTACATTGGGTCTCAGGGATCTTATGGAATCAAATGTGATCTCCCCAGTTCCACATCTGGAACAGGGAAAAGGACATTATTCCCGGCTATTCTTAGTACCCAAACCCTCAGGGGATGTACGAATTATTATAAACCTAAAAGGTCTAAACCAACATGTGAAATATCGCAAGTTCAAGATGGAGTCTGTAAGATCTGCAATTCCTCTGATAGGACATCACTCCTTTATGGCAACCATCGACCTAAAGGATGCATATTTTCACATTCCTATCCACCCGAGACACAGAAAATACCTCAAGTTTGCGATACAGGGGAGTCATCAAGTGGAGCACTATCAGTTTGGAGTCCTTCCCTTCGGCATTTCCTCAGCACCAAGAGTATTCTCCAAGATCATGGCAGAGGCAGTGTCATTTATCCGGAGCCAAGGTGTCTGTATAGTGCCCTACCTGGACGATCTCCTGATAGTAGCCCCCACCGAGATGACCCTGATGTCCCATGTGTCAACCACTTTGGAGATATTGAAGTCTCTGGGTTGGATTCCAAACATGAGGAAATATCAGCTTCAACCCTCAAAAACCAGAAAGTTCTTGGGTGTGGTTCTGGACTCAACAAAACAGATGTCCTTTCTCCCAGACGATCACAGGCTTCCATTAGTTTCAAAAGTCAGAAAATTCAAGGAGACGAGATTTCCTACTCTTCGAGAAGGAATGTCTCTCTTAGGCTCCATGACAGCCTGCATACAATCGGTAGCTTGGGCTCAAGCTCACTCCAGAATTCTCCAAACCCACATTCTAGACAGGTGGGATGGTCGACCTGGCACTCTAACAAAAAGGATTCACACACCCGGTCGAGTGAAAGCATCCTTAACATGGTGGATGAATTCCAGAAACCTCCTGAAGGGCGTGAGCTGGATTCAGCTTCCGCTAACCACGATCAAGACAGATGCTAGCAGGAGGGGCTGGGGAGCCATAATAAATCATGTTCCTTACCAAGGTCTTTGGAACCAGTCAATCAGCGAGAAATCGTCAAATTTCAGAGAGCTCAAAGCTGTGGAAGAGGCCCTGTTAGCAGCAAGCCATCAGATTTCTGGTCAACATGTCCAGATCTATTCAGACAATATGACCACGGTGGCTCATATCAAGCACCAGGGCAGTACAAAATTCCTCAGTTTGAAAAAGATCTCCGCTCAAATTTTTTCTTGGGCCGAAAAACACTTACTGTCCCTGACGGCAATTCACCTAAAAGGGACTGCAAATTTTCAAGCAGACTACCTGAGTCGCCAGGACATTCATCCTGGCGAATGGAGCCTGGATCTTCAAACGTTCAACATGCTAGTAAAAAAGTGGGGTCTTCCAGAGGTCGACCTCTGCCTCTCACCAGAACGCAAAAGTCAAAACCTTTTTTTCCTTGAACCCAAGAGGCAATCCCAGAGGAGTGGATGCCCTAGTCCAAGATTGGCACTTCCAGCTTGCCTATGCGTTTCCGCCAATCCCAATCCTTGCAAAGGTTCTAAGAAAGATACGAATAGAAGGGACTCCGACTATCCTGATAGCTCCTTTTTGGCCCAAAAGAAGTTGGTTCAACTTGATCATCCAACTACAAGTGGATGGACCGGTAATGTTACCTCTAAAAAACAATCTCCTCTCTCAGGGTCCTATTCTCCACGCAGACCCTCAGAAATGGAACTTAGCGGCGTGGTTACTGAAGCCCAAGTCTTGAAAGCAAAAGGACTATCGGACCCTGTCATAGCTACTCTCCAAAAATCGAGAAAGCCAGTAACCAACGCCATCTACAACAAAATCTGGAAAAAGTTTTCGTCGTTTTGTTTGCCTAATCTTCCAGACCCTCTCAAGCCCAATATACCTAACATTTTAGATTTTTTACAAAAAGGCTTAGAAATGGGTCTTAGACCCAGTACTCTCAAGGTCCAGGTCTCGGCACTTAGTTCCTTTTTTGATCAAGATCTAGCAGGTCATCGCTGGATCAAAAGGTTCTTAACATCAGCAACTAGGATGAATCCTAGAAAACAGATCATAGTTCCCCCATGGGATCTTAATGTGGTGCTCCAAGGTCTTACAGGCCCGCCTTTTAAACCTTTGTCCTCCTGTTCTCTTCAAAATCTTGCCTATAAAACTGTGTTTTTGGTAGCCATAACTTCGGCTAGAAGAGTGGGTGAACTACAAGCCTTATCTATAAGAGAGCCGTATCTTCTAGTGAGAGATGACTCAATAGTACTTCGTCTAGATCCTTCTTTTCTTCCGAAGGTAGTCTCTGACTTTCATCGTTCCCAAGAGATTGTTCTACCGACCTTTTGCCATAATCCTGCAAACTCGGAAGAAAGAAGATTTAACACTCTGGATGTCCGACGTATTCTGCTGCAATACTTAGATCAGACCCGTGCTTTCAGAATCGATCATAACCTCTTTGTCCATCTCTCTAGGCAAAATAAGGGTAAAAAGGTAGCTAAAAGTACCATTGCTACGTGGATCAAAAAGGCTATAACGGAAGCCTACCTTGCTCAAAACAAAATACCTCCAGTAGGGATCAAGGCCCATTCAACAAGATCTACGTCAGTCTCCTGGGCAGAAAGAGCAGGTGCATCCCCAGAGCAGATCTGCAGGGCAGCAACGAGGTCTTCACTTCATACCTTCTCTAAACATTACAGATTAGATGTATTGTCCAATAAGGACTTAGTCTTCGGCCGTAAAGTTCTCCAGGCCGTTGTCCCTCCCTAGTGCCAAATTAGTTGGTATTCCTCCATATGGCGTCGTGGAAGGTGACTAGAGAAAATAGAATTATTCTTACCGTTAATTCGGTTTCTAGGAGCCTTCCACGACGGCACTAATTTCCCACCCGATACATATTCCTGGACTAGTTCTGGGATTCAGAAGGTAAACCGGTGCTATGGTTTCAGTTGTAAGTCACTGGCAGGTGGGAGGTCCTTTTAAACCTCTCTGTGTTTCCTGTTCCCCATTAGGGCAAAGAGACAACCTCCATATGCCGTCGTGGAAGGTTCCTAGAAACCGAATTAACGGTAAGAATAATTCTATTTTTTATTTAAGTGGTGAAAATCCATTACAAACTTTTGTTTAAAAAAAAAAAAAAAAAAAAAAAAAAGCGCCATTTTCTGATACCCACAGCAGCTACATTTTTCGTGATCTCGGGTTGGGTGAGGGCTTATTTTTTGCGCACCGAGCTGATGTTTTTAATGATACCATTGTGGCGCAGATACGATCTTTTTATCACCCTTAATTGCATTTTAATGCCATGTTGCGGCGACTATAAAAACATCATTCTGCTTTTTTTTAACTTTTTTTCTCTTTATACCATTTAGTGATCGGGTTAATTCTTTTTTTATATATATATTGATCGGGCGATTCTGAACGCAGGGATACCAAATATGTGTATGTTTGATTTTTTTTTATTATTATTTTATTTTGAATGGGGTGAAAGGGGGGTGATTTGAACTCTTATATTTATTTTTTTTAAATATTTTTTTAAAAATTTTTAAAAACTTTTTGCATGCTACGGTAGTCTACATGGGAGGCTAGAAGCTGCAGTACTTTGATCGCCGCTGCTACACACAGGCAATGATCAGATAGCCTGTGTGTAGCAGAAATGCTCACTTGCTATGAGCACCGAACACAGGCTAGCACTCATAGCAATCTGGCAATGACAACCACAGATGTCTGCTGCATACCTCTGGTTGTCATGCTGACCCATTAGTGACCCGCGATCATGTGATGGGGTCACAGATGGTCGGGATTTCCGACGCTCTTCTGGTAAGCATGAGTTAAATGCCACTGTCAGAGATTAACAGCGGCATGTAACTTGGTAACAGCCACGGGCGGATCACGAATCCACCCACTGCTGTTGCGGGCACATGTCAGCTGTCATGTGTCGGGAAAGGTGCAGATTCAGCGCCGGAGTACTTTTACACCCGATGTCGGAAAGGGGTTAAAGGGAACCTGTCAAGTGAAAAAACGCCATTAACCTGCAAATATTGGGTTAATATGCAGGTTAATAGCGCTCTGAATCTGCCCAGCACCAGCAGTTAGACCCTTGTTGCTGAGAGAAAATGAACTTTATTCCCCTGTCAGCGTGCAAGGTTCAGTAACGGGAGTTGTAACGGTGAAGGTTCAGTCACTGCTCTGTAAATAGAGAGTGGCATCTGTAACTGTGCTTCCGGCACTGACTGACAGCTCCGCTTTAGAACTTGCTCTTGTATTGAGCGAGACCATACACATATAGCCTAAATGTGGCCTGGAGAATGTATATTGCATACTTGTGGTAACATGGCCGCACACTTGTGGCACCAGAGAATCCTGACAGTATATGGTGCGCGATGTGAGTATTCACATGTTTGCACTCACATAGATGGACTGCAGACCTTAAGGTACCTTCACGCATAACGATATCGTTAATGATATCGTTGCTTTTTGTGACGTAGCAACGATATCATTAAGGAAATCGTTCTGTGTGACAGCGACCAACGATCAGGCCCCTGCTGGGAGATCGTTGGTCGCTGAGGAAAGTCCAGAACTTTATTTCGTCGCTGGACTCCCTGCAGACATCGCTGGATCGGCGTGTGTGACACCGATCCAGCGATGTCTTCACTGGGAACCAGGGTAAACATGGGGTTACTAAGCGCAGGGCCGCGCTTAGTAACCCGATGTTTACCCTGGTTACCAGCGTAAAAGTAAAAAAAACTAACACTACATACTTACCTACCGCTGTCTGTCCCCGGCGCTCTGCTTCTCTGCACTCCTCCTGCACTGGCTGTGAGCGTCGGTCAGCCAGAAAGCAGAGCGGTGACGTCACCGCTCTGCTTTCCGGCCGCTGTGCTCAGTCAGTGCAGGAGGAGTGCAGAGAAGCAGAGCGCCGGGGACAGACAGCGGTAGGTAAGTATGTAGTGTTAGTTTTTTTTACTTTTACGCTGGTAACCAGGGTAAACATCGGGTTACTAAGCGCGGCCCTGCGCTTAGTAACCCGATGTTTACCCTGGTTACCCGGGGACCTCGGGATCGTTGGTCGCTGGAGAGCTGTCTATGTGACAGCTCTCCAGCGACCAAACAGCGACGCTGCAGCGATCGACATCGTTGTCGGTATCGCTGCAGCGTCGCTGAGTGTGAAGGTACCTTTACTGCCAAACCTGGACAACCCCTTAACATTAAACTTCTAAACAATAGATTATCTTTAATAGATTGTCTTCCTCGTAACGATGATGGCTTACAATACAATGCATCTTTCTACAGGATAGCATGCAAAACCTGAAGAAGAAATGGTTATCTTCATTAGTGATGAGTGCAAGTGTTTGTTACTTGAGTTTGCCTACGGTGCTCTGTTAGGCTACTTTCACACTTCTGTCTTTTGTGTCAAGTCGCAATCCGTCGATTTTTGAAAATGCCATAGGCTTGCATTAGCGACGGACGTGGCTGGGCAATATGCTCTGTGCTGTATACTACGTCACTGGGCAATATACTACATGGCTGGGCAATATGCTCTGTGCTGTATACTACGTCACTGGGCAATATACTACGTGGCTGGGCAATATGCTCTGTGCTGTATACTACGTCACTGGGCAATATACTACGTGGCTGGGCAATATACTACGTGGCTGGGCAATATACTACGTGGCTGGGCAATATACTACGTGGCTGGGCAATATACTACGTGGCTGGGCAATATACTACGTGGCTGGGCAATATACTACGTGGCTGGGCAATATACTACGTGGCTGGGCAATATACTACGTGGCTGGGCAATATACTATGTGACTTGGCAATATACTATGTGACTGGGCAATATGCTCTGTGTTGTAGTATACTACGTGGCTGGGCAATATAATATGTGACTGGGCAATATACTACGTAGCTAGGCAATATAGTACGTGACTGGGCAATATACTACGTGGGCTGTGCAATACACTACGTGGCTCTGTGCTGTATACTACGTCGCTGGGCAATATACTACGTAACTGGGCAATATACTACGTAACTGGGCAATATACTACGTGGCTGGGCAATATGCTCTGTGCTGTATACTACATCGCTGGGCAATATATAACGTCGCTGGGCAATATACTTCATGGCTGGGCAATATACTACGAGAACATGCATATTCTAGAATACCTGATGCATTAGAATCGGGCCACCATCTAGTTTCTGATAATAGTGAATCTACCAGAAGACTCCAAAAAGAACTTCTCAATCTGTCAGCTTAACCCCTTCCGCCCCGGTCATTTTTCATTTTTGTTTTTGCTCCCCTTCTTCCTAGAGCCATAATATTTTATTTTTCCATCAACATGGCCGTGTGAGGGCTTGTTTTTTGCTGGAAGAGTTGTATTGTTGAGCTACACCATTGATTGTAAATATTGTAAATACAGTGCACTGCAAGAAAGTGCAATTCCACAATTTTTTATTACCATGTTCACTAAATGCTAAAACTGACCCGCCATTATGATTCTTCAGGTCATTACGAGTTCAAAGATACCAAACATGAATAGGTTATTTTTATTTAAAGGGCAAAAAATAATCCAAAGTTTGTTTTAAAAAATCAAAACATAAAACAACTCAGTGAGGGCTTGTTTTTTGCGTGCTGAGGTGACTTTTTTTATTGGTACTATTTTGGGCTACATACGATGTTTTGATCAGCTGTTATTGCAATGTTGCAGCGACACAAAAAAAACATAATTCTGCTGTTCTTAATTTATTTCTCATTACGCCGTTTACTGATCGGATTAATTCTTTTTATATTTTGTTTGAGCCGGTGTTTCTGAAAGCAGTGATACCAAATATATGTATGTTTGATTTTTTTTTAAGTTTTATTTTGAATGGGACGAAAGGGGGGTGATTTAAACTTTTATATATATTTTTTTATTTTTTAAATATTTTTAAAAACATATATATATTTTTTTACTTTTGGCATGCTTCAATAGTCTTTATGGGAGACTAGAAGCTGCCATAACCCTATCGGCTCTACATACAGGCGATAATCAGATCACCTGTATGTAGCATAATACCTCACTTGCTATGAGTGTCCTTGGGAGACTTGAAGATTCGACTCTGTGATCGCTTGTGCTACACAGTAGGCTTCATCTGCTATGAATGCCGGTCACTAGGCTGCAGCAATGATAAGCACGGGGTTCTTCTCCAGACTCTCAATTGTCATGCCAACCCATCTGTTTCCCACAATCATATGTCAAGAATGCCGATGGGCAGAGTTAGTGACTAGCTTCTGCCGCAAGCATGTTAATTGCCGCTTTCAGAGATTGACAGCGGCATTTAACATGTTAACAGCCACGGATGGATCACGATTCCAGCTGTGGCTGTTAGAGGCACATAACAGGAGATCAAATCAGCTGTCGTGCTGGAAAAGATGCGGGATCAGAGCCACAGTTCGCATCAAAGGAGGAGACAAGATATATGACGTACCTATACATCATGTGTTGTGAAGGGGTGAAAAAAGGTTCATAAAAATGTGACCTGGGTCTGAGGCCTTCATGTACATGACCGTTTTGTGTGCAAGGACCCATGCAGAAAGGATGTATTTACTGGCGAGCAGTTCATGGGCTGATTTCTGGGGCTGTTATAATGGGTTGTTGTGTATATTCCACTAAGGCTGCCGTCACACTAGCAGTATTTGGTCAGTATTTTACATCAGTCTTTCTCAGCCAAAACCAATAGTGGGTGATAAATACAGAAGTGGTGACCTCTTTCTATTATATTTTTCGTCTGATTCCTGGCATTAGATACCAAATACCGATGTAAAATACCAAATACTGAGCTTGTGAACATGGCCTAATTGCAATGCTTAGTGTTGAACCAGACATACCTTCGAGCGTTCTGCTCCATGATTCAGGAAGGAAAAAAAAAAGCCAAATCCTTCAATAATCTGACACTGCTTCTAGCCCCAGTCTCCAACAATAGATATGTGGCTTTGTGGTGCAGCAATAAAGGTGCAGTTATGGATCATGCTATTCCTGGGCCTTTGGAATATGCAGTTAGGCCTCATGCAATTGTTGGAGCCATGTGTACATACTGCAAGTGCTGTCAGAAAATGCTCAGTGATGGAGCATCACATGATATTTTTTTTTCTGTCAAATTAAAAAGTCCAAATGCAAAAATTAAAAACTTCTTATGTAGGCTCATTATGGGCCATGCATTTTGCTAGTAGAGATCTTACAGTTATACATTATGTATAAGTATGTTTGTTTTTGTGCATTTGTTACCTCGAATATAATTTATAGTGGTCATTGCTTTATCCTATGTTACTAAGGACCTGGAATAATCTTTTCAATAACTGTAATAAAATGAATCCACATTGGGCTTCGGTTTGACCTGCTAGCCGGTCTTGAAATGCTCTTCCTCTTTTTCTATTTCCCGTGTGTGCGTTCTAACTAGTACTCCTTCCTTCATGTCTGCTCTGTACTTGCTGGGAATCTGTAATAAGCTGTGTATGCTGGTTGCATACAAATGAACTGTACGCCTTCATTTACACAACATGTTACGCAGCCGAAGGCTGACATTAGGTGAGCGCTAATCAGACGAATGTATGGATGTGTATTACATCTTTACTTGTTTTGCATTTGTAAGTGAGAAAACCGTGTTGTCGACTGTAGAGGACTGTGAATGCTGCGTAGCAGGAGCAGCATCGCTATGACCTCATTGCATCAGATCAGCAGCAGATAGAATAAATGTCAAGCAATGAATTTTATAATGGCATCTGGGTATTCTTCATGAATGGTTGACATTGATCATTTTACAGACAATTTTACATTTTTTTCTCCCTTTCCCTTTAAAGTACCAAGTGCTAATCCCAAAGTGCTGCTCTGGAATTCTATGGTTCAGTTACTTACATTTTAGAGAACATCCATCTTGTTGCACATGCCAAATCACTCTCATAGATATATAAAAAATGTAACTAAATTATAAAATACCTGCATGTGTATGTATGTATGTATGTATGTGTATGTATATATATACACTTCCATACACGCTAGATTGTCTAGAGAAGATGGGGGCCTCGCTACTCGTCCTCCGAATGATTGTCGGTGACCAGACAGATTGGCATGTTGAAATTATACATGTATTGCTTTTGTCTCGCCAAGATAAGCCATTGCCAGAGGTGTTTACGAGTGGCATAGTCTACTCGTTCCATGAAAAATAGATGTATGCTATTTGATTGTATCGAGAGGACTAGCGGTTTACTGATTGCTATCTGGAGGTGCTTATACACTTGAACACTTAAGTTTTTGCAATAAAGATAAAACCACAAACTAATCACCTTAAATAATCTGTCGGCATAGTCTTGAAGCCTACAAGCACATTGCATGGTCCACTGGGAATCATAGGATCCGACCGATTTTTAATGTATAGAAAGGTCCTGTTGTCATGGGTTGTTTGATTGGAGAAATATGAAACAAAAGCTATCATGATAATTTAGCAATTGAACCCGCTATATCACTGATCAATACATTGCTAAACTAGAGGGAGGACTCCATAAGATTTTGCACTAGATATTGCATCTTCGAAGTTGTGGTTACTAGCAACCCCTGATGTATTGCCAGTTATATTTTCAGTGCGAGGTACAAACCTTAAGACAAAATTGTAGTTGTTCAGATACAAGGTCTGGGTCATTCTATCAATGAGTTCAAATTTGCAGGTCAGGACAGACCGTGACCAGCAAGTGATGTCCATGAACTGTGTGGCTCAATCCAATTGTAGATAATCACACCTTTATACTAAACTAAACACCATAGCTCAATCAAGGCTCAGTCCCGAGAAAGAAAGCTAAGATGTGGGTAGTAGAATCCGCATGGAAGAGCAGAAAGTTGGCTTCAGCAACCGACAGGTATTCGACTATTGCCATATTACAATATTTTTTTGATTGCGTGGTCAATCTGATTAATGACAAAAAAAGATGTAGAGACACGTGGGGGCTGTGGGGGCCCCGGTCCGCTAGCCGAAACTGCATAGATCAGGGGTTGTCCCACCAAAAGCCCACTTTCCCCTTTAACGTGGGCATAACGCTACTCAGATAGCACAGTGAAGGAGTGTGGCAATACTTTATTGAACCACAAAGCAGATAACACGTAGAACAGTCACAGCACAGTACCCAAGATGGTGCAAATTAGAGTCTCGCCCTTCCGCTGACTCGTCTGGATAATAGCATATGTTACTTCAGATCGTCCATGGCCGATTGCCCCATCTGTGGCCCACATCTGTGGGCGTGATAACATGACATGCAAGCACTGGTGTCATAGCCAGTGCTATACATACCTCAAGCAAGCATGCAGCTTCTTTCCCTCACTGCATCCCTCTAAAGCCAGGTGTACGCTTTCCGGCTTCAGAGAGGTGAAAAGGACTTCCAATCATGCATCGTGCACCTCTCTGAAACCGGCACGTGTACAATCGACTTGTCTGATGCAAAAATAATAATCCTATGAATCGTAGAATGTTAGAGTTGGAAGGGACCTCTAGGGTCATCGTGTCCAACTCCCCTGGTCAATGCAGGATTCACTAAGCCATCTCAGATGTCTGTACAGCCTCTGTTTGAAGACTTCCATTGAAGGAGAACTCACTACTAGAGTTGAGTGAATATGTTCGGAATCTGTGCCTGAATCTGAATTTGCCATATTGGTACCCTATTCCTGCCGAATTTGTTTGACAATCGGTTCCGAACAAATTGTCATTTCCACTCCCATTGACTCCAATGACGTTCGCCGAATATATTTGCCGCTGATCGTAATAGGAACCGAACTTTGAAAAATTTGCTCAACTCTACTCCCTACCTCACATGGCAGCCTGTTCCGCTCATTGATCACCCTCTCTGTCACTTCTGTTTTCCAGGATTTTTCAAAGATTCTGGCTAGTGGTTCGGCAATTTTCTCTAACTCTTTCAGTAGCCTAGGTTGTAATTCATCTGGACCAAGAGATTCAAATTCTTTTAAAATAACTAAACTATCTCTGTTTATGGATAGTGTGGATTATTTTATTCCTTCGATAGCGCCATGAAGATCAATTGATGTTGCAATTGTTTTCTTAGAGAACACAGATGCAAAATAGAATTTAAAAATTTGGCCTTCTCCTCATCATTTTTGACCCCTTCTCCCTTTTCATCCTGCAAAAATCTTTTTTTTTTTTTTTTTTGCTTTTTGCATACCCCCAAAATCTTTTTTTTATTATTGCTTTTGGTCTACCTTGCAAGCCTCACATCATTACTGGCTTTAGCTCTTCTAACTCTTGCCCTGCATTCTCTGCAAACAGCATTATATTCTTATTTAGGTATTCCTCCCTCTTTCCGTTTAATATACATTTATTTTTTCCTTGTTAACAAGTGATTAAGTTCTGTGTTCATCCATCATGGTCTCTTTAAATTCTTCCAATTCTTCCTTCTTTTTGGGATTGTTACTAATTGTGCAGTGTGAATTTAATTTAGCAAAATCTCCCATCCTTCTAGGACGTGTCTGTCATTTAGAACATCCATCCATTGGACCTTTCCTACCCTCTTTAAGTCCATTAAAATCTGCCATCCTGAAGTCCAACCTTAAATTCTGAGTCCTCGCTGGTCTTCCTCTTGTAATCCAAAATTTGTGGATAGCATGGTCGCTGCCTCCTAAATTCCCAGCCATCATTACTTCCTCAATCATTTCCTTCCCGTTGGTAAGAATTAGGTCCCAGATTGCAGATCCTCTTGTTTTCTCTTCAACCTTTTGAAAGATGAAGTTGTCAGCAAGAGAAGATAAGAATTTTCTGGACCCATTACTTTTACCTGAGAGAGATTACCAACAAATATCTGGATAGTTAAAATCTCCCATGGTCACAATGCAAAACCTCCTCCATCTTGTAAGTTGTTGCCTTCAAGGTTTGCATTGCAATGATGTGTATCATCCCACCAAGATTGTGATGCCTATGATTCCCTATACACGCGTCGGCTTCAGAGAGGTGAAGACGACTTCCGATCATGCACAGTGCGCCTCTCTGAGGCCGGCATATTTCTCTTCCTGAGCAGCTCCAATTCTCCTTGCTTGTTTTGTTTGTTTCCCATGTTCTGTGCATTTGTATAGACACATTTTAGTTTGTAGTCGGTTTCTCTTTCACCTCTATTTTCATTCAGAATTTGTTGATTTTGTTCTTTATTATCACTTCTACAATTCCTGGCAAATTATGGAATCAGCGGCGTTGGAGGATGTTCATTCAGTTGTTTAATTTTTTAGAAAGAAAAGCAGATCACAGACATGACACAAAACTAAAGTCATTTCAAATGGCAACTTTCTGGCTTTAAGAAACACTAAAAGAAATCAAGAACAAATAATGTCAGTAATGGTTACTTTTTTTAACCATGCATAGGGGAAAATTATGGAGTCACTCAATTATGAGGGAAAAAAATATGCAATCATGAAAAACAAACAAACAGAAAACACTCCCAACACATCACTAGCATTTTGTTGCACCACCTCTGGCTTTTATAACAGCTTGCAGTCTCTGAGGCATGGACTTAATGAGTGTCACACAGGACTCTTCATCAATCTGGCTCCAACTTTCTCTGATTGCTTTTGGCAGATCAGTTTTGCAGGTTGGAGCCTTGTCATGGACCTTTTTTCTTCAACTTCCACCAAAGATTTTCAATTGGATTGAGATCCGGACTATTTGGAGGCCATGACATTGATCTTGTGTCTTTTTTCAAGGAATATTTTCACAGTTTTTGCTATATGGCAGGATGCATTATCTAGAAAAATGATTTCATCATCCCCAAACATCCTTTCAATTGATGGGATAAGAAAAATGTCCAAAATGTCAACTTAAACTTGTGCATTTATTGAAGTTGTAATGACAGCAATCTCCCCAGTGCCTTTACCTAACGTGCAGCCCCATATCATCAATGACTGTAGAAATTTGCATGTTCTCTTCAGGCAGTCATCTTTATAAATCTTATTGGAACGGCACCAGACAAAAGTTCCAGCATCACCACCTTGCCCAATATTGATTCGTGATTCATCACTGAATATGACTTTCACCTGGTCATCCACAGTCCATGATTGCTTTTCCTTAGCCCATTGCAACCTTGTTTTTTTCTGTTTAGGTGTTAATGATGGCTTTCGTTTAGCTTTTCTGTATGTAAATCCCATTTCCTTTAGGCGGTTTCTTAAAGTTCGGTCACCCATTGACTCCAGTTTCCTCCCATTCGTTCCTCATTTGTTTTGTTGTGCGTTTCCAGTTTTGGAGGCATATTGCTTTAAGTTTCTGGCCTTGACGCTCTGATGTCTTCTTTGGTCTACCAGTATGTTTGCCTTTAACAAGCTTCCCATGTTTTTGGTCCAGATATTAGACACAGCTGACTGTGAACAACAAACATCTTTTGCAACATTGCGTGATGATTTACTCTCTTTTAAGAGTTTGATAATCCTCTCCTTTGTTTCAATTGACATCTCTCATGTTGGAGCCATGATTCATGTCAGTCCACTTCGAGCAGCAGCTCTCCAAGGTGTGACCACTCCTTTTTAGATGCAGACTAATGAGAAGATCTAATTTGATGCAGGTGATAGTTTTGGCTATGAAAATTTACAGGGTGATTCCATAATTTTTCCCCTATGCTTGGTTAAAAAAAGTAACCATTACTGACTACCACATTTTTTATTCTTGATTTTTTAGTTTCTCCTTCTCTTTCTACTTCTCTTTCTCTAACACCCCATCGACTAGTCAATGGCCTCATTTTACAGATCATAAATGGAATTTAGAAGTATGTTTTCTAAAGATTTTTCAGTTGTGTGTAATGTAGTAAAGGGACTGTTAGGCAAGGTATTTGGCTTTGTAGACACAACTGCTGGTGGTACTGGAGGCATGAGGGACCTGACAGTGATGTGCCAAAACAGTGGAAACCCCACACAAGTTACCCCATTTTGGTAACTAGACTCCACAAGGAATTTATCTAGATGTGTGGTGAGCACCTTGAACCCCCAGGTGCTTCACAGAAAATTATAACGTAGAGTTGTAAAAATCACAGTTTATTCCCCAAAAGTTTATTTTAGCCCCAATTTTTTTTTTCACAAGGGCAATAGGAGAAAACTGACTTAAAAATCTGTTGTGCAATTTATCCTGAGTATGCTGATACCTCATATTTAGGAGAAAACTACTGTTTAAGTGCACTTCGGGCCTCTGGAGGGAAAGAGTGACGTTTTGGGTGGAATGTAGACTTTGATGGAATAGTCTGCGGGTGTCATGTCACGCTTGCAGAGACCCTCATCTGCCTAAATAGTTGAAACGCCCCACAAGTGACCCCATTTTGGAACTGATCTACTGTTTCCTAGTTTGTGAATTTTATAATGTAGTGGCATGCGCGCATGGTGCAGCATTCGTTAGGTTGGCGTACCTGAGTTGGAAATGAATTTAGTAGTCCATGGATGTGTGGTACACTCTGAAACATTCTTTAATGCACAGTCCAGGTTTGTTGGGGCAGGTTTCGCATTAAGTGATGTTCTTGCGTAGCCCCCTTCTGTAATGCTTTCCGGAAGTACTGAAGCCTTCTCCTTCCTGATGTGCAAAGATTAGGGCCTGGAACTGAATGTACGACATAGCGGTCTGGCCTGAACATTGTGATTGCACAATGTGCCCAGACATCATCTTCTGCCACACTTTGGCCTTTCTCATGGCACAGTAGTGCTGGAGGACTTGATCAGAGAGATCAAATTCCCCCATGTACTTGTTGTACCCCAGTACACAGTATGATTTGTGGACCTGTGTAGAGGTACCTCATATGGTTTTGGGGTGCTGTCGTCACCATGTATGATGATCAAGAAAAGGTCATCCCTTTTGTACTTGACCACCAGCATGTTGTCCTTACGTTGGGCTCTGCTCTCACCCTTCCTGAGCAGCTACCCATTTAACGTCTTAGGGAGGTCTCTCTGATTTTTTTACGGACAGTACCGCAGGCTGCAGTAGTTTGCGTAGAGTGTGACTTAGAGTGGAATGCTGATATAAAAGGTATCTACGTCTGTGATAACTCTGATTCTGCAGTGGGTGCACCAAATCCCACACAATTTTCTCACTCCCAGGGCAGGGGGGCATTCAGGGGGTTCAATCCGACCATCTGTGTTCAATGACCAGCCAAACTTTGAAAAGATTGTCAAAGTTGGGGTCGTCTCGGGAAGGACACTGCATTTGGAGGGTCTCAAAATGTTTACGGATCATGGCTATGTGGAACACTGGCGTGTTATACAAAACGTCAACACTCCAATATTGCCGAAGTTCTCCCTTCTTCACTATCCCCATGTGAAAGACTAGGCCTCAAAACATAATTTCTGCTGCATGTAGAGGAGTGCAGTTCGAAAATGATGACTAGTGGTTTTGTGCCAAAAACTGCTGGGCGTACAAATTTGTTTGGCCCACCATGAGGTTTACAAAATCCTCAGAGAAAGACTTTGAAAAAGTCCATTACTGTGAGGTTGGTGGTGTCAAACTTGATTCCTGATTGCGCCACAAAATCAGGAATCAGTGGCTCATAATCTTCTGGAGGTGAGGTCCATATGAGGTCAGTAACGGTGAGCGCTGGTTCAGTTTCTGTCCTGGGGTGGCTGCGTGGCGATTCAGCATCACTTGAGGAGGAGGATGAAAAATAAAGGAAGGTGGGATCCTCTCCCTCATTATCAGTGTCCGAGGCAAGCAAAGTATATGCCTCCTCTATTGAATACAGTGATTGAAACGAGCAGCACATTTTTTTTTTTTTACGTATGTGGTATTTGTGTGAGTACCAAATTTTATTCAGTTGTGTGTGAGTGCTTGGTGTAAACTTTTTTTTATTTTTTTTATAATTTAGGAAAGAAAAGATAAAAAGGCAGTAACTGGAGATTGATCATTGATGTGCTTCAGTGATCATTGCTTGACGGCTGTAGGATGGACGCACGGTTGATGATTTTTTTTTCACGCTGACATGAACTCGATTCATAAAAAGTACTGTAGGAGACAACAATTACTCTTCTTTCTTCTTTTCAGCAGGGGCAGGGATGATCAGGCAGCTGTAACAGAAAGATCTGTGATGACACAGGCCTCAGTGGCACCACATGACCCAGAACGGTGCACAGACAGAGAGTGACCTGTACAAATCCGAAGCTAGAATAAGTACAGGGGGCGGTCATTTGCAGGTCACATCTCGTCTGTGTGCTCTGATTGGTGCGATCGGTGTCATCGTCGATGCACCAATCAGAGCTGGCCCTGGTGACGGCGGCGTTGTGAGGCACCAGCCTATGATATGTGCTCTTACCGCACCGATCATAGGCTAGACATCAGTGTTTCAGACACCGAATTTAGAATTGAACAGCCAATCGCATTGATCGTGGTTACGGGGTGGGGGGCGTCACCACTCCCCGGGACTATGGCATTATGTACCTTAAGGTAAGATAGCGCCAGAGCTTTAATGCGATCACCGCGACTGTGGTTACAGTGCCGCATTGAAGATATGATGTAGCCATAGGTCCAAGGTCGTTAGGTGCTAGGTGACCTGGACAAATGGATATTTCTAAAGTGATAAAAGGGTTAAGGTTTTGACTTCCATCCAGACTTCAGACAATCATTGCCTACAAAGTATTAAAAATGAACATTTCATTTATGGTAAAGTTAATTTGTCCATTTACTTTTGAAATGAGCCTTTGTAGAAGACCGGTTGCAATTTCTAAACGTTTTACAGGATATCTTTGTTCAACCCCTTTAATTAACCCTGAAAGTCTCCACTTCAAATACATCTCAGTTGTTACAATTTAAATAAAAAATGGTGGCCTGCATAGCTCTAATCACCAAGATTCGGTCACTGTCCAAATATATCTGGACCTAACTGTATAAAGCGTTATTCTTGAAAACACAGTTGACCTGCTAACCAAAGAGCCCTTTTGTTAGTTGTCTGTACTTTGTGCAATTTTGTTCATTTTGACAGAATATAGTATAAGATATTGCTTGAAATGAGCAGCGAAGAGACGGTAACAGCCAGAAATCGCAAACCTGAGAGATTAGCCGCAGAAAGAGCAGGTTGAGTCATAGTCATGCTGACACACTGCTCCCATGCTTTCCCACAGTGTAAATCTGGATTATCCAGGATGTCTTGGTGAATTGATGGCCATCATGAGGAACATTAAACAGAAAAATGCTTGTATGCAAATGGGAATGTCTCAAATCTGTTCCTGTTTTGCCTTGGTGTTTATGACCTTTTCCCTGAAAATTACTCCAAATAGTCTTCAAGACCCTGTAAACTGGTTTATTTCAGCATCAGATAATCCAACAAATCTTGAGCTGCTCTACAGTATTATCAGTTTAGCCTCAGTACTTTTGTATTCTGCTGATGTTTTCTAGACTTTTTGAGAACAGAGTCATGATCCCACCAAAATTGTAAGTGTATAGGGCTTGATGGTTATGGGGAAAGTCAAATGCATTTGCTCAGTGGTAACATTTGGCATGAAGAATGTGTATGAAGAATGTCACCAATGGCGTTCCCAAGTCTGAGATCATCATACCAGTAATGAGAGTTGGAGATGATGTGACACTTCTAGACACTACTAGACATTACTCCTTCTGGTCCCATCAAATTTGTCTGTTAAAGGGAACCTATCACCCCCAAAATGGAGGATGAGCTAAGCCCACCGGCAATCAGGGGCTTATCTACAGCATTCTGTAATGCTGTAGATAAGCCCCCGATGTATCCTGAAAGATGAGAAAAAGAGGTTAGATTACACAGGTCTGCGACTAAAAAGCTGTTTGATTATTTTCATCTAATTTCCATGTATGGAAACAAAAAAAATATTGAAAAAAATCCTGGACATCAGGATTTGCCACAAAATGCAAAATTCTATTCAATTTTAGTATATATTTTTTTTTTTTATCAATTTTTGGTATTTTTTTATCTTAGGGTTTTGAAAGTCAAAATTACTATTAATTAATTCACATCAATGCATTGAAGATATACAAGACCCTGACTACAAAAAAATCGTCGGACGAATGCTGAAAGCATTTCAAGCTTTATGTTGCCTGATGAGTTTGAAAGTGCATTTCCTCCATTCCCACCTTGACAACTTTCCTGAAAATTTGGGAACTGTGAGTGAAGAGCAAGGTGAATGATCCCACCAGGACATTAAAGAGATGGAAAGACACCAGGGAAGATGGAGCATTACAATGATGGGAGACTACTGTTGGACGCTTCAGAGAGACATTCCAGATGCTACTCACAAGCGTAAATGTACCAAGAGAAGCCTCACAGGGAAGAAGAATTGATTTGTGTGTTAGTGAGGTCATTACAGTTAAAAAATTTGATTTTCATGAAACATTTGTAATAAAAAATTATTTTTGAGTCTATTTTCATTTATTTTGAGGTATTGTCTTATTTAACATAGTTACTTAAATTGTCAGAAAACGTGATGTCCTATAACAAAACGGAGGTCATTTTCGGTTTCAGCACACTTAAAAACATAAAGATTACGTGGAATAACCAAAACAGCTCTTGAAAAATGTTTTTTTTTTGTAGACCTGTGTAATACTCACCCAGGGGCGGTCCTGTCGCGGTCTGTGGTCTCCCATCTTCTTACGATGACGTCCTCTTCTTGTCTTCACGTTCCAGCGCAGGCGTACTGATTTGCCCTGTTGAGGGCAGAGCAAAGTACTGCAGTACGCAGGCATCGGGCCTCTCTGACCTTTCCTGGCGCCTGCGCACTGCAGTACTTTGCTCTGCCCTCAACAGGGTAGACAAAGTACGCCTGTGCCGGAGCTGCGGCGTGAAGATAAGAGAACGTGATCGTAAAAAGATCGGAGGCCCCGGACCGTGACGCCCACCGCAGCGGGAACACCCCTGGGTGAGTATAATCTAACCTCTTTCTCATCTTTCAGGATACATCGGGGGCTTATCTACAGCATTACAGAATGCTGTAGATAAGCCCCTGATGCCGGTGGGCTTAGCTCACCTTCCATTTTGGGGGTGACAGGCTCCCTTTAACCCCTTTCTGCCAGCTGACGGAATAGTACGTCAGCTGGCAGATCCCCTGCTTTGAGGTGGGCTCCGGCGGTGAGCCCACCTCAAAGCCGCGACATGTCAGCTGTTTTGTACAGCTGACATGTGCGCGCAATGAGCGCGAGCGGAATCGCGATCCGCCCGTGCTCATTAACTAGTTAAATGCCGCCGTCAAGCGCTGGCAGCGGCATTTAACTAGCGCTCCCGGCCGCGCGGCCGGATCTCCTTGCACTGCTGACCCCCGTCACATGATCGGTGGTCAGCAGTGCATTGCCATAACAACCAGAGGTCTCCTTGAGACCGCTATGGTTGTTGATGGCCGATTGCTTTGAGCGCCACCCTGTGGTCGGCGTTCAAAGCAACCCTGCATTTCTGCTACATAGAGGTGATCTGTGCATCACCTCTATGTAGCAGAGGCAATCGAGTTGTGCATGCTTCTAGCCTCCTATGGAGGCTATTGAAGCATGCCAAAATTAAAAAAAAAAAGTGATTAAAAATATAAAAAAAATAAAAGATATATAAAAGTTCAAATCACCCCCCTTTCGCCCCAATCAAAATAAAACAATTAAAAAAAATCAAACATACACATATTTGGTATCGCCGCGTTCAGAATCACCCGATCTATCAATAAAAACAAAGGATTAACCTGACCGCTAAATGGCGTACCGAGAAAAAAAAATCAAAACGCCAAAATTACGTTTTTTTGGTCGCCGCGACATTGCATTAAAATGCAATATCGGGCGATCAAAAGAACGTATCTACACCAAAATGGTATCATTAAAAATGCCAGCTCGGCACGCAAAAAATAAGCCCTCAACTGACCCCAGATCACGAAAATTGGAGACGCTACGGGTATCGGAAAATCGCTCAATTTTTTTTTTTATTTTTTTTTTTAAGCAAACTTTGGAATTTTTTTCACCACTTAGATAAAAAATAACCTAGACATGTTAGGTGTCTATGAACTCGTAATGACCTGGAGAATCATAATGGCAGGTTAGTTTTAGCATTTGGTGAACCTAGCAAAAAGCCAAACAAAAAACAAGTGTGAGATTGCACTTTTTTTGCAATTTCATCACACTTGGAATTTTTTTCCCGCTTTCTGTTACATGGCATGGTAAAACCAATGGTATCGTTCAAAAGTACATCTTGTCCCGCAAAAAATAAGCCCTCACATGGCCATATTGACGGAAAAATAAAAAAGTTATGGCTCTGGGAAGGAGGGGAGCAAAAAACGAAAATGAAAAAGCTCCGGGGGTGAAGGGGTTAAATTAGTTATGTACTTTCAAAAGTGCATCATGTTTAGACCCAGGTATTGATTTAACCATTTTACCATGCAGGTAAAGCCACCCATATTCCATGATTTTACTGTAAAATTAGTATTCTATGCTGGTGAACTGCTCTGTTCTGTTTTTACCAAACATGTCTTCTGGTACTACCCTAATTCTTGTCTGTGCAGATTACATTGCTACAAAAGTCCTGGTGTTTTCTAGATGTTCACGGACAAACTTTTTTCGTGTGACCCTGATGTTCTTTCATGTATGCATGTTGATTGTAATCTGTTCAGCCTTTTTCTATTGCTATACCCTTGACATTAATTTGACATTAAAATTGATAACTGCCACCGGAAGGCCCACTGATTAAAATTTTGGAGTCTCGAAAACTTCTTTCCAGATATTTTTTTGTTCTTTTCTACATCAAAAATTATTAGAACAACCTGGCTCGGGCAAATTTCTCCATTTTTCAATGATCGTCTAGACCAGTGGTCCCCAACCTTTCTGACCTAGAGAGCCACATTCCGCTCTGTGAGAGCGTCGCAAGCCACATTCCGCTCTGAGAGGGCATCGCGAGCCACATATTGCTCCCTAACCCTCACAGTTGTGGCAACCAGAGCCCCCATTATGGGTATAATGATAACCAAAGCTTTTCCACAGAAATCACCCCGAAGCAGTATAACAAGATCCAGCAGTCCCCACAATAGTCCCATTCAGTATTCTCCCATCCAGCACTCTCATGTGCATCAGATCAGCTCTTCTGTTCAGGGCTACACACAAAATTCATAATTTTTAGATTTTCTCCTCATATCTGTTTGCTAGACCTGCAGCTAATGCACCAAGCTGGCAGACAGCCGCGAGCCACAATTCATGGGACCGCGAGCCATATGTGGCTCCCGAGCTACAGGTTGGGGACCCTGGGTCTAGACTGTGAAACAGATATCCAATTCTTCAGTAATTTTTAAAATCCTTTCACAGCTTTATCTGCTTTATCAACTTCACTTTGAAGGTTAGCAAGCTCTTAGGCTACGTTCCCTTGATCAGGATGAAGGCTAGTGAGCTCTTAGGCTACGTTGCCATGATCAGGATGAAGGCTAGCGAGCTCTTAGGCTACGTTGCCATGATCAGGATGAAGGCTAGCGAGCTCTTAGGCTACATTCCCATGATCAGGATGAAGGCTAGCGAGCTCTCAGGCTACGTTCCCATGATCAGGATGAAGGCTAGCGAGCTCTTAGGCCACGTTCCCATGATCAGGATGAAGGCTAGTGAGCTCTTGGGCTACGTTCCCATGATCAGGATGAAGGCTAGCGAGCTCTTAGGCTACGTTCCCATGATCAGGATGAAGGCTAGCGAGCTCTTAGGCTACGTTCCCATGATCAGGATGAAGGCTAGCGAGCTCTTAGGCCACGTTCCCATGATCAGGATGAAGGCTAGTGAGCTCTTGGGCTACGTTCCCATGATCAGGATGAAGGCTAGCGAGCTCTTAGGCTACGTTCCCATGATCAGGATGAAGGCTAGTGAGCTCTTAGGCTACGTTCCCATGATCAGGATGAAGGCTAGCGAGCTCTTAGGCTACATTCCCATGATCAGGAAGTAGCAGCGCTTTGGACGCAGCGTATATTCACTCAGGTAATTCTGCATGTGTTCACTGAACCCTGCGGATTTACCGCATCCAATAAATATCTATTCTATCCAATACATAACATTCTCCTCAACACAAATTTACATGTCGTGGCTTGTAAACCCGCATCGTGGGTGAGTTTGCGCCATGTCAAATAGAAGCCCATTGGGCATGGGATTTCTATAAATCCCATCCACTGTGTTTGTACTGTACAACGGAGCATTTGCACAGTGCGCTGACCCTTAAACAAAAAATGGAAAAGGTTCAAAAGGAGAATTCTAAAGCTTTCTCAGGATTCTTGTGATTGTAAGACGTGCCCTGAACGCCATCATTTCTGATCTGGCTGCCAGGGAGTTCCAACAATGACGCCATTCTTTAGTGGTGCAAATCTTTTTGCTCATCTCTAGAGGACAGAACTTCTGTTCATACTAGCATCATGGCTTCAAGTTTTTCAAAAGCCATGACTGATATTGAGTTTCACTGACTTAGACTCCTAAAGGATCATCACTCCCAAGACACGATTTAAACACTACTTCTACAGTCCTATAGGCAACTTAGTCCTTATAAAACTTATATCTGCAATATAGATTAAGGGGCCCTCATTTACATAGAAAATAAAATCATGTCTCTGTCCTAATATCCGTAGGACTAAATGGTTTAAATCATGTTTTGGAGTGACAGACTCCCTTAATTTATACTTTAGTGAATAGCTGAGGACCCTACTTTGTTCTGCCTTTTACAGATCAGTAGGGATAAAAAAATATGAACAGAGCCGTAGGAAACTACAAATCATTTTATTTGTGGTTAGGCCAAGTGAATAGATCAGGTTATTATATGACTCTTTCTTTAATTGGTTTTGATTAATCTGGTTGTTTTATACATACAGGATATTTTTTATTTTGCTGTATTAATAGTTTTATTAAAGTAATTTGTGAGAGCCTGGCCACAAAGTGAAGCTGTGGTTGAAATTTCAACAAGAGCACATTTGTCTGAGATTTACATTAGAACATGCTTTATTAATGAACTTATTAGGCTGGTGCCAAGAAAAATCTGCTCATGCTGGCACGTTCTGTATGGTTGGCACAAGGGTCGTTACTAGTTACTCGTTACAATTAGGAATCCTTTGTTTTGTATGTTTAGCTGTATATTGTATTAGTCTTAACAATGTTCTATTGAAAAACTGCTCTCATTAAAAAAGACCAAAGAACTAAAAGCCAAGTACTCGCTGGTTGTTTGTCTTCATGAGACCTGTTCATAGACCTGCTTAAATCTGCAGTTTCCTCTCTTTAGACCTTTCTAAATCACTACGTCTTTCGTAATAATGGTTTACACAAAATAAATAAAATTTTAATATTCTTAGAAATCTGAAATGGAGAGAAAAGAGGCAAAAAGGCTGTTGAATTTTCCCAGAGTATAAATTAATGGTTCAGCAATCATCTATGTTCCGTCCTGCTTCTTTGTATTTTTCCTGGTGGATTCATACGCAGCAGAAATTTCTACTACTGCTCCATTCATCTCAACAAAATCTACAGCGGGTGAATAGATTCTAACCAAATCAGATGCCTCTGAACCTCTTTTTCCCAGCTATTGCCACCTCAATTCTCAAAAAGGCTTCTCTCCCTTCTCCCACCCAATGTTGGCTATACCCCCATGTTGGATGTAATCCGGATACAGGCTCAAAATCCACAACTGAATTCTCTTCATAGTCTCTATTTGTGAAGTACTGATCTCTTGGAAGTCAAATACAATGATCTATGGCACCTATGCTTCCAGTCACTACTCTGTCATGGTTCTTTCAAGTTGTTTTCGGCCCCTCTTGTTTTACCTTTATATAATCCCAGTATGTTTGGTTTGTAGATTTATCTTTTATGCTTATGACATGACAAACTCTGCTGTTATATCCTCTCCATATCTCAAACTAAGCGTACTTTCACTCGTAAAGTCAGAGAAATTTGGGGCAGATTATTCGTATTTTGTTGCTACTCACATGGAAGAACTGATGTTGTCCAATAAACAAGAACGGTATGGGCCTGATTCATTATGTGGCATAAATTGCTTGCAAAGTCATAAAATTTGCAACTTTTGGGTTTCTCACACCATTTTTGCCCAGCTCCAACAAAGGTGGGCAGGATGGGGGGCCTGAGGACTGCTGCTTGTCAAATTCATGATGAGCGGCGCCATTCGCTATGCCACAATTCTTCAGTAGGGACTGGAGTAAGGTTTGTGGCGAGGTGTACACAAAGCGCACACCCCTATGTGACTCGCCTGATTCATTAGCCCCTCAAAAAAACATTCTCAAAATCATTTTGATTTGTTGAAGGATTCCAGAGTTATTACTACATAAAGTGACACTGGTCAGAGTTTAAAAAAAAAATTTGGCCCGGTCACTAAGGGATTAAGAAGCTTGCATCACATAATGAATCGGGAGCCTCGAACTCCACCGCACCCCGTCATCAAGACTTGTGTGAAGATCACCAGAATTGATTAATCGTGACTCATGTTCATCTCCATTCGTACTCTCATGGCAACGATTCCCGCTGATCTATGTACACTTGACTGTCAAGTACAATGTGTGTAGTGGGTTTATTTTTGTTTTTTTGTGTTTTTATTTTAAAATGATCCATACTCCGTTTGGCCATGCTGCTAAACTTAATGGCGAAAATCTGCAACCAAACTGAAGCATAAATTGATATGCTGCACAGAAAAATTTACAGTGAATGAGATTTGCTGCTACTGTATTTTCTGGCAGATCTTTTGTTGAAAAATATAGACAAAGGCAGAAGAAATTCTGGTACATGTAACTTAAGTCTTCTAAAACGGTCCAACCTTTGCTAAACCTGATGCCGTCATGTTTGTAAATGTACATGTTTGTGAAACATAGTGGGAAAGAACATTTTATTTTTATTAAATATGCATGAAAGTTAAAATTCATCGATATTAAGACCTTCCAAGAAGAAGACCTGTAGTTCTTAAATTTTGATAGGATGAAGGAACGGTAAAGCACGAATATAGCCAGCTTGGGAGATTCTGTAACCTCGTCGAATGCTCATTTTTTAGACCATTCCTTTTCTAGATGCAATTGGAGGATAACCATTTTACTTACATATGTTGTGTAGGTTTTTTTTTATCCCTACATACAGCTCAGCTTATTTATTACAACAACTATTTTTCATTTATTTCATGTCTTGACTAAATTTTTTTCTGGATTTTTATCACCACGATTGTTAAGACTTACAGGCGACCGAGATAATGTGAGGATTTTCCGCGGAGAAAGCATCTGTAATTTGTTACATAGTATCGCCACTCAGATTACAACAATACATTCTCCATATATCATCAAATACATGGAATGTGGTGCGTGCGTGTGAAACTGTATTGTTGCATCAGTCTTTAAACCAAGGCAACCCTGCGAGAACTGCGACAAATACATGATCACTTTTTGGGAGCAGACATTTTATAAATTGCACATGTAATGTATCAAAGTGGAGACCAAAAAAAACAATCCAATAATTTTGTTTCATTACTGGTTGAATCATGTAATATAATTATGATGCAATATTAACGTTCTGATATGTTGTGCAGAATATCAGTGAACCTTCTCCTTCAGCAAAAGGGTCAGATTTGCTGAGCGCACTACGAGAGTTGGAGCAGCGCTGTAAAGATTTGAAAGAAGAAAATATCATATTGGTGAGATTTTTTGTTAATATTCATTGACTTTTCATTTCCATAATTGGATGTTTAGAGAACATGTACATTTCCTATTCCTGTACAGGGCCTAGTATGTATTTTGAATATCCATAAACGGGCTGTTTTCATGGTCCTGTCAAGAACCTTATTTAATGAAGAATCCCCTATATTGTTAAATATAGCATCAGCATTGTTAAACAAAAAATAGAAGTATCAGCCTCTTATTTTGTTGTATATTTGCACTGCCATTTTGCCATTTTTTTCTTTTTTATAGCATGAGAACCGTGAGTAAACCACTATCCAGCCACAGATTTCAATTCTGAGACTTCTCCTTGCCACTTATGCATCGAGACTGTTCGTGTGCAGCCGTGCTTCATGTATTGCAGTGTTGTATTAAAATCTTCACTGTTCCTCGTAGACTGCAGCAGGTTTTCCTTACTTGTTCTTGCGGGGGAGAAATGTGTGAGATATTTTAGGAATTTCTGCCAGGGAGGAATAGTCTACAGTCACTTGTGTCCTCAGACTGCTAAATTGTGCGATGTGTGATGCACACTGTCATGATTCTGCTGTGTTCCCCATGTGAGGGGTGATGCAGACTGGACTCTTCTGTTTCTCTGTGTTCTAAAGAGAGAAGTGGATAAGACATGAGTCGTGACGGGAATATAATTGTGAGAGCGTGCGCATCACACAGGGTCAAGATTCGACAGTCGCATAGAATGACTGCAGACTATTCTCAGCCTGGAAAACTTCAATTTTTATACTAAAAGTCAGTTTTGATATCCTTAGACCACAAAACGTTTTACTTTTAACTCTTACGTCAAGATAAGTTTATTATAGTTGCTTTCTCCTTTTCACTTGCCCATAAAGCTGTGACTGGTGAAGCAGTGAAACAAGTTATGGTGTTTTATTTCAAGTTAAAGTTGTTCTGGTGATGCCACTGACTGCAATAAAAAATGTACTCTTGTGATTGGAGAAGGTACTAAAACATCAGAATTGTGAATGTGACGTGCAATGTGTGATCAGGCACTGGGACTCTGTTCATGTAAGGTAATCCTGGCTACTATAAGCGGTGCTTTAATTTGGGTTAGGCCACTTGCATGGTAGTCAGTGGGATCTGATTTCCACAATAGTGCCCTGCTCTTTCATTAGAATTACTCTTCCAGTAGTTACACATTAGGAAATTTGTCAAATAATGAAAAAAAAAGAAAAAAGAGCAACACTTCTCCCTCCTGTCACACAAGTACCACACCTGCTCTGGAATAACCAGTTTAAGTGTTTTATTCTTTTAGTTATAACTACTGGCTGCCCTGTCAGGCAAACAGAAGACCCCTTGATCTTGAGTGTTTTATGACCATTGTAACCTTGCATTTCAATGTATAAGTGGCTACACTTTTTCACAGTCCTCTTGATTTAAAGGGAATCTTGTCTGTATGATCTACACTCCTAAGTTGTCTATACATACATACATACATGCATGCAGGTCATAGGAAGTTGAATAAAATTATACTTTGACATCTTTAATCCGATACCTTATTCAAGAGATTTCCACATTTTTATTCGGTCGTCCATGACAGCACTACGGAGAGAGGGGATCCGCCCTTCAGGAACAGGAAACCTACAGATACATAAGGGCGGCACCTCTCCCCACGCATCAGTTGGTTTCCTGTTCCTGGAGGACAGGATTCCCTACAGATTTTTCTTCAGTCACCTATCAAGCACCCAGGCCGGCTGTCCGACCCAGGTAGCGAGGGGGTCTCCTACCTCGGGCAGTGCGGGTCCCTGGAAGCGCCACGGTGGGCCCAGGTAGGGCTCCACGACAGTGAGCGGTGCAGTGGGGAGCAGCGTCCGGAGGAGGTCTGTCTCTGTGGCCGGCGAAGGTGAGTATATCTCCCCCACACCCCCGGTCCTTTCGCTGTCCCGTGCCCCGGTCCTCCCTACCTCTGGCTCCTATCCGTGCGGCGCGGACTTCCCGGTGTGCCCCTCTGCGCTCCTTTGGGGGGGGCGGGTCCGGGGGTCGGGCGCCGGCTTCGGCCGGTATCGCCGCTGTGCTGGCCATGTGCGGTGTAGCGGCGTGTGGCTGGGAGATCCGGCGGCGCCGGCCTCCGGGCTCTTCCCTGAGCGCTCCGGCGTTACCGGAAGTGACGCGAGGGGGGGCGGAGCCAGGACCGGAAGTTAGACGCCGGCTGGCTTCGCTGGGGATACCGCTGTCCTGCATGCGGTGGGAGCGGCGGGGGGGGGGAGCGTTCAGGGGCGGGGGAGGGTCGAGCATGGTCCGGGGCAGGGGGGGGATTGATTAGGCTGGCCATGCACACCTGCACATGTTCCAGATGGGGGAGGGCTATATATGGCCAATTACACTGCTGCAGAGCTGCTGATAGCATCTACAGCTATGGAGGTGCCAGAAGCTGCCGGTGACCTGCTGGAGCAAGGGGACAGATCCTCGGAGGCAAATACCCAGCAGAAGACCCGCGGGCGCAGTGCTCAGGCCAGTCGCAGATCAAGACAGAAGGATCTGGACCGACCCCCCAGTAATCCGGTACCTACCGCTACTGCCTGGGTAAGAGATCTTCGTGAATGTACCCTGATGCAGTCTTTCCTATGTTTATTTCCGTAGGGGAAAAATAGCGCTGGTAAATCAAAAAACAAGGAGTGCGCGCTATGCGCTTGCCCTTTGCCAGACGCCTACCCTAAGAGACTTTGTCAGTCGTGTGTGCGGCAGACGGTAGGAAATAGATAAATGGGATACTATATAGCGGTAGCACCAGAGGAAATTACATAGCCTTTTTTCTCCGCTCCCATAGGTGGCGGAGGAGTCTCCAGATTTCACATCAAATCTTAGGGAGATTATCAGGAAGGAGGTGAAGGATTCCCTGAAATCCCTATCCCGGGGGGAGCCTTCCAAAAGGAGAAGGGAGCCTAGCGCCTCAAATTCGGATTCATCTGTTGGCCCAAGTAGGGAGAATGATTCAGACGCCTCTGTCTCCTCAGCGTCCTCTTCGGAAGAAGAGTCTAAGCGGTTCTGTTTCCCATTGGACCAAATGGACAAACTGATTAAATCAGTTAGATCCACTATGGGGGTGGCGGATGAAAGACCAGAACTGTCAGCCCAGGACTTAATGTTTGGCGGCCTAGACCCTAAAAAACGTAGGTCTTTTCCGCTCAATGACAAGGTCCAAAACCTCATTAAAAAAGAATGGAAGAAGCCAGAGAAAAAAGGCTCTTTTCCACCGGCCTTTAAACGAAGATACCCCTTTGAGGACCCCATGGTGAACACATGGGATAAGGCACCAAAATTAGACGCGGCGGTGTCTAAGGCATCCAAAAAATCTTCTATCCCCTTTGATGACATGGCTTCCCTAAAGGATCCTCTAGATAAAAAGGCTGACTCGTTCCTTAAAGGGACATGGGAAATGTCGGCTGGTGCCTTGAGACCGGCGGTAGCTGCGACATGCGCAGCCAGATCAATGATGGTCTGGCTAGATCAGCTGGGGTCTAAATTGGAAGAAGGTGTTTCCAGAGATTCCATGTTGAAATTCCTGCCAACAATCCAAAATGCTGCTGCCTTTCTCGCAGATGCTTCTGCGGATTCCGCAAGAATGGCGGCTAGAGCGGCAGGACTATCGAACGCAGCACACAGGGCCCTATGGCTGAAATGTTGGCCGGGTGACCTTCAGTCCAGATCTCGTCTGTGCTCCATCCCATATGAAGGGGAATACCTGTTTGGACCAGTCCTAGATGAGCTGCTAGAGAAAGCCGGAGATGAGAAGAAGTTTCCTAATCTTCCAACTACTTCTTACCGGCGCCCCTTCGCAGGGAAAAGATTCTTTCGGAGGAGACCGGCCAGAGATCAGAGCAGATGGGACGAGAAAAAGAAGAGAGGTACTGGGTTCATGTTTGGTGGAGGACGTCAGGAGCCACCCCGTGAAGTCAAAAAACCACCCCAATGACTAGTCGCCCCGGTGGGAGGTAGACTATCTGCCTTCTACCTGGCCTGGTCCAAGATCTCCAGTAGTGATTGGATTTTGGGGTTGATAGCTACGGGTCTGCGGCTAGAATTCTCCTCTATCCCTCAGAACTTCTTCAGAGTCACCCCTCTCAGATCCTCTCCAGCGGAACAGGCGGCCCTGGAAGCGGAAGTTCACGATCTGCTCAATAAAAATGTCTTATCCGAGGTTCCGGAAGGAGAACAGGGTAGTGGTTTCTACTCTCCTCTATTCCTAATAAGTTAACCAGACGGCTCCTTCAGAACAATTATCAACCTTAGAGCGCTGAATAATTTTCTGACCATTCAACCATTTAAAATGGAAACTATTAATACCGCAATAAAGTTGCTGTTTAAAAACTGCTTTATGGTAGTATTGGATTTGAAGGACGCCTATTACCATATCCCTATTTATGCAGGTCACCAACGATACCTGAGGGTGGCGGTACGATTGGATGGGGTAATAAGACACTTCCAGTATAGGGCCCTTCCCTTTGGGATTTCAGTCGCCCCTCGGGTATTTACCAAGGTAATGGCGGAAGTTATGGCACACCTTCATGAGTCCAACATTCTAATAATCCCCTACCTGGACGATCTCCTTATCGTAGGTAAAACGGCGGATCACTGTCTAGAACAGTTACATAAAGTGATGTCGGCTCTAGAGCGTCTGGGGTGGATGCTAAACATTAAAAAATCACGGTTACAGCCCATGCAGCGATTTTTAGGCCTGACCCTGGATTCCCAGGTTCAGGAATGCCGTTTGCCTCAAGAAAAAATTAATCGCCTGTACCTTCAGGTGCTGAATGCCTCAAAAAACCCCACCATGTCCCTACGAAGAGCCATGTCTTTGTTAGGCTCTCTCTCGTCCTGTATTCCGGCGGTCCGATGGGCTCAGTATCATACGAGAATACTACAGGGCGAGGTACTGTTACATCAAAAAAGGTTGGGAGGAGGTCTAGACAGTCTGCTGACCCTATCCCAAGACACTGTGGTATCCCTCGAGTGGTGGTTAGATCAAAAGAACCTGTCCACAGGGGTCCCCTGGGAGTATAATATAACTCGTATTATCACCTCGGACGCTAGCCCTTCTGGGTGGGGGGCTCACATGGGGGATTCATTGGTCCAGGGGCTTTGGGATCATGATCAGATGGAGATGTCTTCCAATCTAAAGGAGTTAACGGCTGTGGAGCAGGCGGTTAAAACACTACTTGTCTGTCTACAGGGCCACCACGTGCGGGTATTCTCGGACAATCGAGTCACCGTGGCATACATAAATCACCAAGGCGGGACTCGTTCCAGATCCCTGATGTGTGTAGCAGATCGTCTGTTTCATCTAGCAGAGCAACATCTTCTCTCGTTGACAGCTCTACACATAAAAGGGGCAGAAAACACTACAGCGACTTAAGTCGCAACACATTAAGGCAGGGAGAGTGGTCCCTGAACACCACCATCTTCGACCTTATCGTGGAAAGGTGGGGACAACCAGAGGTAGACCTGTTTGCCACAAAAGGAAACAGGAAAGTTGCACAGTTCTGCTCTCTGAACCCCAGAGAAAATCCCCTGTCAGTAGACGCCCTCCTCATAGACTGGAACTTCAGGCTAGCCTACGCCTTTCCTCCCCTGTCTCTACTTCCTCTGGTGGTGAGGAAAATCAGGAAGGACAAGGCCACAGTGATAGTAATTGCCCCCTTCTGGCCCAGAAGGACGTGGTTTCCATGCCTGAGGGCTATGTCGATATCCGATCCATGGGTCTTGCCAGACATTCCGGATCTCCTATCCCAGGGCCCAGTCTACCATCCTCGAGCGGTTGGCCTTCATCTGACAGCGTGGATTTTGAGCGGGCGCTACTAAAAGATAGGGGGTTCTCGCCAGCCCTCATTAACACGCTGCTGAAAAGCAGGAAAATGATAACCACAAAAATCTATGTCAGAATCTGGAAGAGGTTTCTTCAGAACTCGGGGGCAACAGCTGGACAGTCAATACCGATTGTCCAGATCTTGGAATTCTTACAAAGGGGGTTAGATATGGGGTTATCCCCAAATACTCTTAAGGTGCAGGTATCAGCCTTGGGGGCCCTCTTTGGCTGCAACATCGCTGAGAATCACTGGGTCAGCAGATTCATCAGGGCAACAAAGCGGTCTAGACCAATTGTGAAGGATAGAGTCATGCCTTGGGACCTGAACCTAGTCCTCTCAGCCTTGACAGAGGCCCCATTTGAGCCAATTACTTCAGCCTCTATTAAAAATCTTTCCCTTAAAGTAGCCTTCCTGGTGGCCATAACATCGGCGCGTAGGATAGGCGACATCCAAGCATTATCCAGGGTTCCCCCTTACATGCAGCTTAGGGATGATAGAGTGATACTATCCCCTGATCCAGCATATCTCCCTAAGGTAGTGTCCAGTTTCCACAGAACACAGGAAATAGTCCTTCCATCTTTCCTCCCCAGTCCTACCAACGATAAGGAGAGGAAGTTACACACCTTAGATGTAAGAAGATGTATCCTGCAGTATCTAGCGGTAACTGATTCCTGGAAGTTAGATAATGCCTTATTCGTGTCCTATCAGGGTAGTAGGAAAGGGCATAGAGCATCGAAGTCTACTCTAGCTAGATGGATCAGGGAGGCTATCTCGCTGGCTTATATCTCAAAGGGCAAGCCGGCGCCTGAAGGTCTTAAAGCGCATTCCACTAGAGCTATGGCGGCTTCGTGGGCGGAAAGATTGGAGGTGTCGATCGACCAGATTTGTAAGGCTGCTACTTGGTCTTCTCCAAACACTTTCTATAACCATTATAGATTGAACCTGGGTGCCTCCTCTGACCTCTCTTTTGGTGTAAGGGTGCTGCAAGCTGTAGTCCCTCCCTAGTTAGTTACTCTCTGTAATTCTCTCCGTAGTGCTGTCATGGACGACCGAATAAAGTCTTAGTTACTCACCGGTTAACGGTGTTTTTCGGAGTCCATGACAGCACCTGTACATACCCTCCCGTCTTCTTAAAGTTCTGGGTGTACACCTCTTCCTTTATTTATATATAATTCACGGGTAGTGAATAGTTAATATTGTATTATTGTTTATTGTGTATGCTATTAACCTTGGTGGTCCTCTTATGCTCTGTAAACCAACTGATGCGTGGGGAGAGGTGCCGCCCTTATGTATCTGTAGGTTTCCTGTTCCTGAAGGGCGGATCCCCTCTCTCCGTAGTGCTGTCATGGACTCCGAAAAACACCGTTAACCGGTGAGTAACTAAGACTTTCTTAAAGTAACACACCAGCGTTTTTTGGTTTTTTTTTCAGCGCTGGAGTGGTGCTTCTATCATAAGCCCCCCTGCCCCTGGTAAAATACTCGGGCGTCTTCACAGTTTTTCGGTCCTACGACGCCATCTTGTGAGCGCAGCTTCTGACTGGCCAGAAATCAGAAGTTACGTTACAAGATCGGTGAGAGCCAGAACAAGGCTCTCATAGACCTGTTTTGAAAAAGTGCGCCGCGCATCTGCATGAAACACTGGCGCTGCCGGCAGGTCACTTTTTGCCGGAGATTGACTCGAGTGATGCTGGAAAACTATGAAGGCGGCGACAGTAGAGTATGGGGCAAGGGAATTACATTTGAAGCACCACTCCGGCAGTACAATAAAAAAAAAACATGCTGGAGTGGCGCTTTCATATCTAAGTGAGCTGGTAAGATTTATGGGCTGTACACTGATCTCCCTGAGAATCTGCCTCCAGAGCTTATGTTAAATAAAAGGGAACGTTACCAGTGTGAGACATGTAATGACTGATATGCACCTCTCCAGATCTACATGTCTCACACTGGTAATGCCCCATTTCATTTAAAATAAGCTCTGGAGGCCGATTCTCGGGGAGATCTGTGTCCGGCCCATAGATCTTACCAGATGATTTGGATATTGACATGGAATTCTCTGGAATAGGACATTGGATTACAGATGTCAAAGTATTATTTTATTCTAATTCCTACAGTTTGTATGTCCATACATCTGGCTTATGAGGTTTGATCCTACTTTCAGATAATAATTTTTATCTCTGTAGCGCCAACATATTCTGCTGCACTTTACATTATAGAGGGGATTTGTACAGACAATAGACATTACAGCATAACAATAAACACAGATCAAAACAGATACCAAGAGGAGTGAGGGCCCTGCTCGCAAGCTTACAAACTATGAGGAAAAAGGGGAGACACGAGAGTAACAATTGCTTTCGTTGTTCGGACCAGCCATAGTGTAAGGATCGGGTGTTCATGTAAAGCTGCATGATTCGGTTATCAGCCGAAGTACGTAGCAGTACAGACACAGGGGGCTATTAACTGCATAAAGCGTGTGAGAACATGATGCGAGGAACCCGATTGTTTTGTTTTTTGAATGGGCCACACAGGGATAATTAGGTTAATGCGTTGAGGCGGTAGGCCAGTCTGAACAAATAAGTTTTTAGGGCACGCTTAAAACTGTGGGGATTGGGGATTAATCATATTATCCTGGGTAGTGCATTCCAAAGAATTGGTGCAGCACGTGAAAAGTCTTGGAGATGGGAGTGAGAGGTTCTGATTATTGAGGATGCTAACCTCAGGTAATTAGCAGAACGGAGGGCACGGGTAGGGTGGTAGACTGAGACCAGGGAGGAGATGTAGGGTGGTGCTGAGTCATGGAGCGCTTTGTGGGCGAGGGTAATAAGTTTGTACTGGATTCTGGAGTGGATGGGTAACCGGTGTAATGACTGGCACGAGGTAGAGGCATCGGTATAATGATTGGTGAGGAATATGATTCCCATTACGGCCTATAGTAGTTGGGGAACTGCTCAGGATTGTTTGCATGGCTCTTTCCGTTATTACTATAGACTTCAGTATTCTATTTTGCGCATAGTCCATACATGTGTTTGAGATAAGAATACTCTTTAACATCAGCCAGAAGTCAATCTTATTAGAAAATGTTGCTTTGGCCAGTGGTTAGCCATTATCTCTTCTGCCTTAGGGTACCGTCACACAGTGGCATTTTGATCGCTACGACGGCATGATTTGTGACGTTCCAGCGATATAGTTACGATCTCGCAGTGTCTGACACGCTCCTGCGATCAGGGACCCCGCTGAGAATCGTACGTCGTAGCAGATCGTTTGAAACTTTCTTGAGTCATCTAGTGTCCCGCTGTGGCAGCATGATCGCATGGTGTAACAAAGGTGTGCACGATATTGTATACGATGTGCGCATAGTAACCAACGGCTTCTACATCGCACATACGTCATGAAATTATCGCTCCAGCGTCGTACATTGCAAAGTGTGACAGCAGTCTACGCTGGAGCGATATTGTTACGATGCTGGAGCGTCACGGATCGTGCCATCGTAGCGATCAAAATGCCACTGTGTGACGGTACCCATAGTGTGTATAACATTGCTGTGGTTACTTATATTTACACTAGCTATTGAACCCGTTCTACGCCCGGGTGGCGAGCATTTATATTGGTATATGGTCTCCATCCTGGTATGTGCTGCTCCATCCTGCGTCCCCATCCTGTCATGTGCTGCTCCATCCTGCGTCCCCTTCCTGTCATGTGCTGCTCCATCCTGCGCCCCCATCCTGTCATGAGCTGCTCCATCCTGCGCCCCCATCCTGTCATGTGCTGCTCCATCCTGCGCCGCCATCCTGTCATGTGCTGCTCCATCCTGCGCCCCCATCCTGTCATGTGCTGCTCCATCCTGCGCCCCCATCCTGTCATGTGCTGCTCCATCCTGCGCCCCATTCTGTCATATGCTGCACCCATCCTGCGCCCCCATTCTGACATGTGCTGCTCCCATCCTGCGCCCCCATTCTGACATGTGCTGCTCCCATCCTGCGGCCCCATTCTGACATGTGCTGCACCCATCCCGCGCCTCCATTCTGACATGTGCTGCACCCATCCCGCGCCTCCATTCTGACATGTGCTGCACCCATCCTGCACCTCCATTCTGTCATGTGCTGCTCCCATCCTGCGCTCCCGTTCTGTCATGTGCTGCTTCCATCCTACACCCCTGTTCTGTCATGTGCTGCTCCCATCCAGCGCCACCGTTCTGTAATTTGATGTTCCCATCCATATGCCTCATACGCTGCTCCATTATGGTTGATGGCCCCCATGAGATGCTCCATAGTATATGCCCCGTATGCTGCTGCATTATGGTTGATGGTCCCCATAAGATGCTCCATAGTATATGCCCCGTATGCTGCTCCATAAAGGTTTATGGCCCCCATAAGATGCTCCATATTATATGCCCCGTATACTGCTCCATTATGGTTGATGGCCCCCATAAGATGCTCCATAGAATATGCCCCGTACACTGCTCCATAAAGGTTTATGGCCCCCATAAGATGCCCCGTATGCTGCTCCATTATGGTTGATGGCCCCCATAAGATGCTCCATAGTATATGCCCCGTATACTGCAGCGATATATATATAAAAAAAAAAAACATACTCCCCTATCATCGCTGGGCGCCGAGTGCTGGGGGTCCTGAGCCGGCGGGGACACCGGCGCGCTGTGGGGGTCAGGTGCCGGAGTCGCCGCTAGCTCAGGCCCCCCGCCACTTGCTGTAGTCACCTGGCCCTGATCCAGTGCTGTGTGCCGCTCCGTGTTCTGGGTCCTCTGGCTGTGACTGTTCAGTCAGAGGGCGGCGCGCATTAAGTACGTCATCTCGCCCTCTAAACTGTGAACGTCACAGGCAGAGGACCCGAAAGATGGAGCGGCACACAGCGCTGGAACGGGCCAGGTGACTATAGCATACTCATCCTCCTGCCACGTCCCTGCTTCACCGTTGGAGATCGCGGTGTGCGTTCAGTGCTTACGCATACCGCGATCTCCTGGGCTGCGTCACTCTGTGGGGTCCAGACTGCGCAGGCGCTTGCGCAGTCTATAAAGGCTTCGGACAGAGTGACGCTCCCAGCGTTATATTATAGATTTTTCTTAAAAGGAATCTGTCACCAGGTTTTTGCTGCTCCATCTGTGAGCAATATGATGTAGGGGTGGATACCCTGATTACAGCAATATATCACTTACTGGGCTGCTTGCTGCAGTTTTGATAAAATCACTGATCTAACTGCTGCAGATCTAGCAGTTCCCTGAATGCCGAGCTCTGTATAACTCCACCCACACCGGTTATTGGTAGCTTTCTGCCTATGCAAAGTGTATACAGAAAGCTGGCAATCGGTTGTGGGAGCGGGATTACACAGTGCTCACGAATATGGAGGACTACAGGACCGCAAGTTTACCAGTCCTCTAGTGATGATCTGCTGATAAAATTGTGATTCTGTCAAAACTATTGCAAGCAGCCCAGTAAGTAACACATCCCTGGAATCCAGGTCTCTGTCTCTACACAATGCTGCTAATCAGATTAGGTGACAAAAACCTGGTGACAGATTCCAATTAAAACTAAGCTATTCAATTTGCCTTTCTCAGAGAAAAAGCAGCATTCCCGAGACTGAGGAGAAGGTGAAGAGGCTAAAGAGGAAAAACGCAGAACTTGCAGTTATAGCCAAACGCTTGGAAGAAAGAGCTCAGAAGCTTCAAGAGGCAAATCTGAAAATGGTGCGTACTACCCTCTGGGGAAAGTCGGTCATGCAAACGTGTCAGGTCATTTTTCATAAAATCCTATCTCCGGCTTACTAATATGTCCGCTTTTCTCCAACAATAGATGAATAATTCAAGCCATAGCTTTCATCACCTTCTCAACTCTTAGGTCAATACTCCAATACACCTTAGGGGGGCCAGTTTGGAGCGGTGTAAGAAGGCATTCGCACGTCAGCGAGCAAAGGACATGAGTGACCAGGCTAGTGCTTTATTAGCAAAAGACAAACAGATTGAAACTTTAAAGCAAGAGTGCCAAGAGCTGCAGGCTAAGCTGTCAGGTGGGAAGGTAAGTGGCACGGACACCCTCCATAGCGGCTACTGTAGCAATCACAAATTCTTCTGTATGTTGTGCTGTCTTCTCCACTAAGGATGATGTATAGCAATCCATGACTAGGATACTGTAATATATGCAGGTGCATCTCACAAAATTAGAATATCATCAAAAAGTTAATTTCAGTTTTTCAATTCAAAAAGTGAAACTCATATATTAGATGGTCTTTACAAACAGAGTGATCTATTTCAAGTATGTATTTCTGTTAATATTGATGATTATGGCTTACAGCCAATGAAAACCCAAAAGTCATTATCTCAGTAAATTAGAATACTTTATAACACCAGCTTGAAAAAATGATTTTAAAATCCGGAATATTGGCCAACTGAAATGTATGTTCAGTAAATGCACTCAAATACTCGGTCGGGGCTCCTTTGGCATCAATTACTGCATCAATGCGGCATGGCATGGAGGCGATCAGCCTGTGGCACTGCTGAGGTGTTATGGAAGCCCAGGTTGCTTTCATAGCAGCCTTCAGCTCATCTGCATTGTTGGGTCTGGTGTCTTATCTTCCTCTTGACAATTGTCCATAGATTTTCTATGGGGTTAAGGTCAGGTGAGTTTGCTGACCAATCAAGCACAGTGATGCTGTTGTTTTTAAACCAGGTATTGGTACTTTTGGCAGTGTGGACAGGTGCCAAGTCCTGCTGGAGAATGAAATTTCCATCTCCAAAAAGCTTGTCGGCAGAGAGATGCATGAAGTGCTCTAAACATTTTCTGGTAGTCGGCTGAACTGACTTTGGTCTTGTTAAAACACAGTTCTATCAAGTGATAGACTGATTTATTTTTGTCGCCCTTTAACTTTGTAAAGTGCTTTTCAGATTTGCAGATCTGTAGATCCGCAGGTGTCTGTTTGCCTTTTCTGCGGTCATAATCTTATGTAATCGGTGCGGAAGCCTTTTGATGAAGATGTTTGAAGGCTACAAAAGCATTCATTATATTTATTTATAGCTGTAGAGTTTTGTACTGGTGACTTTTTATGTAATTAGGGATGCGGTTGCTAGGCATTTCTCTCAAAGCGCAGCAGGGAATGTGGTTTTCACATTCCGCTCCAATTTTGTTTCTAACCTCAGCTGTTTTGTGACAGTAGGCATAAAAGCTATAGTACCACCCAAGGTGGCCAAGGGCTGCTGACAACTAGGAAAACATTTTCTGATGATTCCTCAGATAGATCATTTTGTGGACACATTATACCCTACTCTTCAGCCCCTTGTATGCTTGTAGGTTGTTTCGGTAAAATTCCAATCTCTAAAGCTAATAAGAGAGCTAAATTTATGTGAATGATCTGAATAATTGCATGGGCATCGCAGATTTTTCTATGGTACTAAAATCAATAAGTTCCTTGTAATGAAATCTACACTAATGGCAACTTGCCTACAGTGGTGTAAAAAAGTGTTTGCCCCCTTCCTGATTTCCTATTTTTGTGCCTGTTTGTCACAATTAAATGTTTCAGATCACCAAACAGATTTAAATATCAGACAAAGATAACACAAGTAATCACAAAATGCAGTTTATAAATTATGGTCTTTATTATTAATGGAAAAAGAAATCCAAACCTATAGGGCCACATTTGAAAAAGTGATTGCCCCCTAAGCCCAATAAGTAAAGTGGTTGTGCCACCGTTAGCAGCAATGAGTTTTTACAAATCTCTGGAGGAATTTTGTCCCACTCATCTTTGCAGAATTGTAATTCAGCCACATTGGAGGGTTTCCAAGCATAAACCTCCTTTTTAAGGTCATGCCACTGTGATGGAAATATATATATTTTCATCTAGATCTCACTTCCATAACACCACAGCATCTGAATCGGACTAAGGTCAAAACTTTGACTAGGCCACTCCAAAGTCTTAATTTTGTTTTTCTTAAAGGGAACCTGTCACCCCGTTTTTTTCAAGATGATATAAAAATAGCGCTAAATGGGGGCAGAGCTGTGCTTTAAATTAGTGTATTTTTGGAGCCTTTATTCCCCACCTATGCTGCCGAAATACCTTTGTAAAGTCGCCGTTTTGGGCTGTCACTCACGCTGGTCTGGTCATATGGGCGTGGTGACAGCGCTGTTTCTCCCCCAGATCTCCGTTAGTGGTGTGCGCATGCCCAGCAGGCGAATCCAGTGCGCAGGTGAAGGAAAAAGCACGATCTGCGCTATTCCGCGGTTTATTGGTGGGCGCGGCCATCTTTGTGAGGCCGTGCGTGCGCAGATGGTACTTCTCGGCTTCCCGGGGCTTCAGGAAAATGGCCGCGGGATGCCGCGCGTGCGCATATGGAGATCGCGGCGGCCATTTTACTGAAGCCGAGTTCGCATCTCGGCTTCAGGAAAATGGCCACCGCGATCTCCATCTGCGCACGCGCGGCATCCCGCGGCCATTTTCCTGAAGCCGAGATGCGAACTCGGCTTCAGGAAAATGGCCGCCGCGATCTCCATCTGCGCACGCGCGGCATCCCGCGGCCATTTTCCAGAAGCCGAGTTCGCATCTCGGCTTCAGGAAAATGGCCGCCACGATCTCCATCTGCGCACGCGCGGCATCCCGCGGCTATTTTCCTGAAGCCCCGGGAAGCCAAGAAGTACCATCTGCGCACGCGCGGCCTCACAAAGATGGCCGCGCCCACCAATAAACCGCGGAATAGCGCAGATCGTGCTTTTTTCCTTCACCTGCGCACTGGATTCGCCTGCTGGGTATGCGCACACCACTACGCCACCAACGGAGATCTGGGGGAGAAACAGCGCTGTCACCACGCCCATATGACCAGACCAGCGTGAGTGACAGCCCAAAACGGCGACTTTACAAAGGTATTTCGGCAGCATAGGTGGGGAATAAAGGCTCCAAAAATACACTAATTTAAAGCACAGCTCTGCCCCTATTTAGCGCTATTTTTATATCATCTTGAAAAAACGGGGTGACAGGTTCCCTTTAAGCCATTCAGAGGTGGACATGCTGGTGTGTTTTGGATCATTGTCTTGCATAACTCAAGTGTGCTTCAACTTGAAGTGACAAACAGATGGCCGGACATTCTTTTCCAGGATTTTTTGGTAGACAGCAGAATTTATGGTTCCATTTACCACACCAGGTCCTGAAGCAGCATAACAGCCCTAGACCATCACACTACCACCACCATATTTTACTGTTGGCATGATGATTCTTTTCTGAAATGCTGTGTTACTTCCATGCCAGATGTAATGGGAGATACACATTCCAAAAAGTTCAACTTTTGTTTCTTCAATCTGCAGAGTGTTCTCCCAAAAGTGTTTGGGATCATCAAGATGTTTTCTGGAAAAACTAAGACTCGTTTTTTTTGTTCTTATTGTTCAGCAGTAGTTTTCGTCTTGGAACTTTGCCATGCAGGCCATTTTTCTTATGGTTTAATCATGACCTTAACTGAGGCAAGTGAGTCCTGCAGTTTTTTGGATGTTGTTGTGGGGTCTTTTGTGACCTTTTGGATGAGTTGTTCCAGTGTTCTTGGTATAATTTTGGTCGGCCAGCCACTCTTGGGAAGGTTCACCACTGTTCCATTTTTCCACCATTTGACGATAATGGCTCTCACTGTGGGTCCCTTGAGTCCCAAAGCTTTGGAAATGGCTTTATAACATTTTCCAGACTGATAGATCTCAATTTTACTTTATTTCTCATTTGTTCCAGAATTTATTTAAATCAGGTCATGATGTCTAGCTTTTGAGGAACTTTTGATCTGCTTCACTTTGTCAGGCAGGTCCTATATACCGTATATACTCGAGTATAAGCCGACCTGAGTATAAGACGCCCCCCCCCCCCCCCCCAAATTTTGCCACAAAATACTGGGAAAACTTAATGACTCGAGTATAAGCCTAGGGTGGGAAATGCAGCCGCTACCGGTAAATGTCAAAAGTAAAAATAGATACCAATATAAGTAATATTAATTGAGACATCAGTAGGTTGTGTTTTTGAATATCCATATTGAATCAGGAGCCCCATATAATGCTCCCTAAAGTTCATTATGGCCCCATAAGATGCTCCATATTAAAATATGCCCCATATAATCCTGCATAAAGGTTAATAATGGCCCCATAAGATGCTCCATAAAGATATTTGCCCCATATAGTGCTGCACAAACGTTATGGCCCCATATAGTTCTGCACAAACGTTATGGCCCCATATAATGCTGCACGAACATTATGGCCCCATATAGTGCTGCACAAACGTTATGGCCCCTTATAGTGCTGCACAAACGTTATGGCCCCTTATAGTGCTGCACAAACGTTATGGCCCCATATAGTGCTGCACAAACGTTATGGCTCCTTATAGTGCTGCACAAACGTTATGGCCCCATATAGTGCTGCACAAACGTTATGGCTCCTTATAGTGCTGCACAAACGTTATGGCCCCATATAGTGCTGCACAAACGTTATGGCCCCTTATAGTGCTGCACAAACGTTATGGCCCCATAGATGCTCCATACCGACACTTGCCCCATTTGCTGTGATTAAAAAAAAAAAATCACATACTCACCTCTCAGGCCCCCGGCGCTTTCAATATTCACGTGCTGATCGTTCCGGCACTAACGTACGGGTTGAGGGCACGCACTAACTACGTCACCGCGCCCTCTGACCTGAGCGCCACTGCTGAAGATGGAGCGGCGCCGAAACGAGGAGCAGGTGAATATCACGCAGCGCTTCCCCTCCCCGTTATACTTACCTGCTCCTGGCGCTGTGCAGTCCCTGCTTCCCCGACGCTGCAGCTTCTTCCTGTAGTGAGCGGTCACCGTTACCGCTCATTACAGAAATGAATATGCGGCTCCACCTCCCACAGAGGTGGAGCCGCATATTCATTACTGTAATGAGCGGTACCATGTGACCGCTCAGTACAGGAGGAAGCTGCCGGGACGCCAGAGACCTGCAGGGACCGCGCCAGGAGCAGGTAAGTATAATTAGACATCCCCCGCTCCCCCTCCCCTGCCAATCCCTGGTATGACTTGAGTATAAGCTGAGAGGGGGACTTTCAGCCCAAAAAAGTGGGCTGAAAATCTCGGCTTATACTCGAGTATATACGGTAAGTAATTTTTTGATTGAGAATAGGTGTGGCAGTAATCAGTCCTGGAAGTGGCTAGGGTATTTGGACTCAGCTTCCCAAAGATGTGATAAACTTAATTTATGTTTTGGGAGGGCCCTGTAGGTTTCGATTTCTTTTTCCTTAATAATAAAGACTTTCATCTATAAACTGTATTTTGTGTTTACTTATGATATATTTGTCTATTATGTAACTTTATTTGGTGATCTGAAACAAAGTGGAAGTTCCATCATCAGGATTTTGCTAAGTAAGCTACAGACATTGTCAGGTCGGCGCGATTACACTGATTAAAATGATACCTTGTGGTTATTTAATCTGTATTTGCAATTTTCAGTTAATGAGAATCTCGTACTTCAGGGTGGTCTGTGGGGGGCTTTATGTGGTGCTTTATGTGGTGCTCTGCTTAGGTATTCGTCCTTATGGCTTATCACAGGTCACTCTGATCAGTCACTGACCTGCCCCCTATTTTACATAATGTAAATAATATTGTGGGCTTAGAAAAAAAATTGCATCCAGCAAAATGGTGCCGGCTGCGCAGTACCATCTCTCTCTCTTATTGATAGATGCTACTGCGCAAGCATCGGCGCTATTTAGCTGCAGCCAATTTTTTTTTCCTCCAGCAAAATGCTAGTGGCGCATGCGCAGTAGCTGCCGCCATTTTGTTGGATGTAAAAAAAAAAAAAATTCTAAGCCTATAATATTATATTCATTATGTAAAATAAAGGGGTAAGTCAATGACCTGTCATAAGCCATAAGGATGAATATCTAAGCAGAGCACCACTTGAAGACCGCCGCCCCGGAGCACGAGAATCTCGTTAACTACAAATACAGATTAAAGAACAACCACAAGATGGATTTCAGCAACCGAGGTATCCTTTTAACCAGTATAACCGCGTCAACCTGACACTGTAGTTTACTGAGCACAATCCTGCTGTCAGGTTCCCTTTTAATTGTGACAAACATAGCAAAAAAATCCCAAATAAGGAAAGGGAAAAAACTTTTTCATTTTCACACAACTGTATATATTATATATGGGCTAATGTTGAGGCTTAAAGAGATTGTCCCACAAATAAAGTACATATTAATCAATAGATCTTGGAATAAAAATATGTTCCACAATTAGATGTGTTACAATGAAATGTTCCTGTGCTGAGATAATCTTATGTGTCCCTGCTGTGTGCTGTGTAATGGCTGTACAGGAACATGGTCTGATCATACCACAGCTCCTGGGCAGGGGAGGAAGCAAAAGAGAATATACAGACAGGAAGGCATCAGTGCGCACATTAGTCTTTCTGAGATAAAATTGCCCTGCCTCACAGAATTAGCTGTGATCCCGTGCTGTCCTGTCTGTACACTCCTTTCCTTCCTCCCCTGCCCAGGAGCTGTGGTATGATCAGACCATGTCCCTGTACGGTCAGACACAGCCATTACACAGTACACAGCAGGGGCACATTTATAAGATTATCTACACACTGGAACATTTTTTTTAACACCTCCAATTGTGGAACTTTTTTTTCCCTAGACCTAATGATTAAAGGTACCGTTAAACTAAACGACTTACCAACGATCACGACCAGCGATACGACCTGGCTGTGATCGTTGGTAAGTCGTTGTGTGGTCGCTGGGGAGCTGTCACACAGACAGCTATCTCCAGCGACCAACGACTTCGGCATCGTTGAAACTATCTTCAATGATGCCGAAGTCCCCGGGTAACCAGGGTAAACATTGGGTTACTAAGTGCAGGCTGCGCTTAGTAACCCGATATTTACCCTGGTTACCATTGTAAAAGTTAAAAAAACAAACCGTACATACTCACATTCCGATGTCTGTCATGTCCCCCGCCGTCAGCTTCCCGCACTGACTGTGTCAGCGCCGGCAGTAAAGCAGAGCACAGCGGTGACTTCACTGCTGTGCTCTGCTTTACGCCCGGCGCTGACGGCGGGGGACATGACAGACATCGGAATGTGAGTATGTACTGTTTGTTTTTTTAACTTTTACAATGGTAACCAGGGTAAATATCGGGTTACTAAGCACGGCCCTGCATTTAGTAACCCGATCTTTACCTTGGTTACAAGTGAACACATCGCTGGATCGGCGTCACACACGCCGATTCAGCGATGACAGCGGGTGATCAGCGACCAAAAAAAGGTCCTGATCATTCCCCAGCTACCAACGATCTCCCAGCAGGGACCTGATCGTTGGTCGCTGTCACACATAACGAGATCGTTAGCGGGATCGTTGCTACGTCACAAAAAGCGTGAAGTTGCAACGATATCGTTAACGAAATCGTTATGTGTGAAGGTACCTTAAAATATACTTTTTTTATGGGAAAACCCCTCTTGGCTGGCCATACCCATGATAATGCTGTCGGAGGGTCATTTGTTCAGCTGACAGACGTTTCCCCTCACTCCCCCATACACTTGAGCGCTTTATTCGGCTTAACTTTCATGTTTTTCGCAGGGAGAGTTGCTGGTGCTTACTGCTTTTAATTTACATAACTCCACGTACTAATAATGGATTGTTTATATCTTGTGCAGGATTTTCCAAATTACTTGAAGCTGAGTGACTTTAATCGTTTGTTACATGAGTCCCAGAAAGAAGTTCTACGATTACAGAAGCAAATCGCTATGAAACACTTGAAAGAATCTCTTAATTTGTCAAGATCTGAGGCTCATAGTTCTCCAAAGCTCACCCAAGCGATGTGTGTAAGACTGGTTCCTCCAGAGCAACCCACAAGGGATCTGGACAATTCTTTAATGGCATCATCGATTGACTCTGTTCAGGTGAGAGAAATTTATAGTCAAAAAAACGTTTCTAGGGTTACAGAGTATTGAGTGTTAAAGGGGCTGTCAGTTCAGAATGACTGTGCAAACCAAGTACAGGCACTCTGTGCTCCATGACGGGGCCAGTCGTTTATATACACCTTCCCTTCTGCTGGTTTTCCATCTATCCGTGCCCTTCTCTTGCTCGGTGAAGCCAGACTTGGCAATCAAAGAAAAGGGGAAATCCATCATGCCCGTTCCTTTTGTTATCAGGAGCCAAGAACCTAAATTTCCTGCATCAACTTACCGTTCCCTCTGCATTGAGAACACATGCATGCTCTGCTGAGCCAAGTATCGGGGGTCTGGGAGAAGTAGCTGGTTCGTTGTCAGCTGCTTAATGTGTAAGAGCACCTTTATTTACACACTAGATTGAAACAGAAGTGAGGGAGGGATTCCTCTACCCCCACCCCCATGATCGTATGATGTTGGCAAATCTAGTATTACATAGTTGGTCAAAGCCAGTGTGTATTTTGTATGTCTGAATATCTACTTAGATAAAAACTTTGGAAGGATTTCTGAACTAATTATAAACAGATAAAGGTTAAACTTTGAGATTTGCTTGAGGATTAAATCCTGGATTAATAAGAAAAGAAGAAAGTATTCGTCAAGTCCACTGAGATTTGCTGTTTCTAGCCTTTACAAGTGAGAGCAATAATGGTTTAAATAATTCACAATGCTTGGTTAATTCACACGGGGGCTTATTTGTGTTCGATTTTATCTGATAAGTGAGTTTCATAAGTAAGCCATAAGTTAAAGTAAGTAACATAAGTTAAAGTTTGAGTTTTTATGCCATAATATAGAGCAGGTTATACATTTCATACTCCATAATGGATTTATGTGTAAATAAAAAGGATTTTCCCACGGACAAAGTACTGTATTTTTTGGACTATTAGATGCACCGTACCATAAGACACACCTAGGTTTTAGATGAGCAAAATTATTAAAAAAAAAAAAAAAAGATGAAGCAAAATGTTGTCAATTCTGTACTAATATCCCATATCCTGGTATATATATCTCCCCTTTCCAGGTATACATGGTCCCCTCATACCCCATCCTTGTATGCATGACCCCCTTATCCATATCCTGGTAGGCATGGCCGCCACATCCCTATCCTGGTATGGTCCCCTCATCCACATCTTGGTATGATGCATGGCCCCTCATCTGCATCTTGGTATGATGCATGGCCCTCTCATCCCCATCCTGGTATGCATGGCCCCCTGATTCCCATCCTGGTATGCATGGCCCCCTCACCCCATCCTGGTATGCATGGCCTACTCATCCCTATCATGATATGTATGGCCCCCTCATCCCTATCCTGTTGTACAGGGCTCCCATCTCCATCTTGGTATGCATGGTCCCCATCAGAAAAACTTAAAAAAAAACAAACAGAAAAAAACATTCTACTTAACTTTTTGGCTCCCTCGCAGCTTCCTGTTCCGATGCCAGCAGCTGATATATGCTTGTAAGTAGCATATGGCTGTGGCGTCATGCGCTGCCTACAAGCAGAGGACAGCTACCAGAATACTCACTGTTCTTCATGCTGGGACTATAGGCGTGTGGAGCAGTGAATATTCACTGATCTTTAATTGTGGGCACAGTGTTAGCCGCAGCCGCCGCTTTCCGGCAGCTGCCCGCGTTCACGTGTGCCCAATACTAAAGGGAATGAATATTCACGGAGAGCAGTGAATATTCATTCTCTTTAATAGTGGGCACATGTCATAGCCCAGCAGCTGCAAGAGATGGCAGCTGCTGCTCCTGTGCCCACTATTAAAGCTCAATGAATATTAACTTCTCTCCACTCCTATAGGAGTGGAGAGCAGTGAATATTCGCTCCCTTAACTAATGGGCACACGTGAAAGCCCGGCAGCTGCAGGAAGTCGGCGGCTGCAGCTAACAGCATGTCCGCTATTAAAGAGACATGAATATTCACAGCCTTCCATTCCCATGGGCGTGGAGTGCAGTGAATATTAATTTCTCTTTAGCAGTAGGCACAGGAGTTAGCCACAGCAGCCAACTCCTGCCTCCCGTGACACGCTGTTCCGCAATTGCAGCTCCCCATCCACAACCAGAGCACTTAAACCCGGACTATAAGAAGCACACCCCTGCCCAAATTTCCTCCACATTTTTAAAGGAAAAAGGTGCGTCTTATAGTCCGAAAAATACAATACATTTTAATTAATAGTTCTTTTAATAAAAATAAAGTTCCTGTGCTGAGGTAATCTTATACATGTGCCCCTTCTGTGTCATGTGTAATGGCTCTGTTTGAACCTGCAGGAACATGGTCTGATCATACCACATCTCCTGGGCAGGGGAGGGAGCCAAAGAATATACAGACATTACAGCAGGGGATCACAAATTTTTCTTTCTACGAGATAAAGCATCTCACTGCCTGTATTTAAACAAAGCTTTACCTCAAAGAAAGAATCATTTGCGATCCCCTGCTGTCCTGTCTGTATTCTCTTTTGCTTCCTCCCCTGCCCAGTAGCTGTGGTATGACCAGACCATGTTCCTGTACGGTCAGACACGGCCATTACACAGTATACATTTATAAGATTTTTATATTAAAGTATAGACCAAACTGTGCTATAGGATGATTGCACAATGAAGAGGAGCAGGAATACGGTAATCGCTTCAAAGAATTGTTATATGAGTCTTACGTGCATGATCACACTCAATAATCTGCGTTGACAGAAAAAAAATTGGGGACTAAACGATCATGTTTGTAGAAAAAATATGATTTTTTATTTTCACGCCTGGGCGTTCAAAGTGCTCATCACAAATCTAGATAAGTTCCTTAGGGGGTCTAGTTTCCAAAATGTCACGTGTGTGTGTGTGTGGGAGGGGGGGGTTTACACTACTCGTCAAACACGACATGGCGTTCGATCGCAATTCCAGCCAATTTGAAAAAAATCAAACGGCGCTCCTTCCCTTCCGCCCAAACAGTGATTCACCCCCACATATAGGATATCAGCGTACTCGGGACAAATTGGACAACAACTTTTAGGGTCCATTTCCTCCTATTACCCTTAAGAAAATAAAAAAATTGTTGCTAAAAGATCATTTTTGTGACTAAAAAGTTAAATGTTAATTTTTTTCCTTCCATGTTGCTTCTGCTCCTGTGAAACACCTGAAGGGTTAACAAACTTCTTGAATGTGGTTTTTATCAGCTTGAGGGGTGCAGTTTTTAGAATGGTGTCACTTTTGAGTATTTTCTGCCATATAGACCCCTAAATGTGACTTCAAATGTGAGGTGGTCCCTAAAAAAAAAAATGGTTTTGTAAATTTTGTTGTAAAAATGAGAAATCTATGGTCAACGTTTAACCCTTATAACTTAGTAACAAAAAAAAATGTTGTTTCCAAAATAGTTCTGATGTAAAGTAGACTTGTGGGAAATGTTTTAACGGCATAAAAATTAAAAGTTTGAAAATTTCAAAATTTTCCAAATTTTTGCCAAATTTCATTTTTTTACACAAATAGACGCAAGTTATATCGAATAAATTTTACCACTATCATGAAGTACAATTTGTCACAAGAAAACATTCTCAGAATCATCTGAGCGTTCCAGAGTTATAACCTCATAAAGGGACAGTGGTCAGAATTGTAAAAATTTGTCCGGTCATTAATGTGCAAACCACCCTTGGGGGTTAAGAGGTTAATTGCTGTGAAGCACCTGAAGGGTTAATAAACTTTTTGAATGTGTTTTTGCAGTTTCTAGAATGCTGTCACTTTTGGGTATTTTCTGTCATATAAACCCCTCAGTCACTTCAAATGTAATGTGATCCCTAAAAAAAAAAAAAATAATTTTGTTGGAAAAATTAGAACTTGCTCGTCATCTTTTAACTCTTACAACGTCCTAACCAAAAAAAAGTTTCAAAAATTGTGCTGATGTAAAGTAGACATGTGCAAAATGTTATTTGTTAACTATTTTGTGTGACATAATTTTTATGCCATTAAATCAGAGTTAAGTTTCAAAATTGCAAACTTGTCAAAATTTTTGCTAAAATTCAATGTCTTTTTCACCAGTTAAATGCAAGTCGTGTAGAAGAAATGTTATCACTATCATAAAGTACCATATGTCACGAAGGAAAAGATCTCTTGGGGGGTTAGCTAATGTAATGGGCCCAGAAGTAATCCCAAGGAGACCATTCAGTTTGAAAGAGATCCACCTTTGCATTTCAAATGGCCGTCAAATATTCCTTACATCTGCGATTCTTCCCAATAGATCCTGATGAGAAGGTGGGTTAGTCTGCTTCCAAAAGGAGGCTATCAAACATTTAGCTGCTGTCAGCAAATGAAGGAGTAATTTAGCAGAATTTTTCCCCATCCCCTATAGTAGTATTAAGGAGGTATACTGATGGCTCTAATGGAACTTCAGCATATTGCATTTTTAGTATCGTGGTTTTGACTGACTTCCAAAACTCCGTTATTTTGGAGCAAGTTCAGTAGATATGGGTCAGCGATCCCCAGGTCAGTCCACAGCGCCAGCAGACATCCGGAAAAGGGGTTACATTTATGGAGAATCTCTGGAGTGTGATACCAGAACATCAAAATCTTATATTGATTCTCCTTATACAATGTACACATGGAGGCTTTTGCCGCCTTATCCCAGATATTCTGCCAAGTCTGGAGTGGTAACTCCCTCCCAAAAAGCACTCCTACATGACAGGTAGTCATGTAGGAGTGCTTTACTTGGGGGATCAGTCTGAGGAGAATTAACCCATAAATATCTGAAATCAGCCCTTTAGTAGAGGGGCCTCTCTTGCTTAATCTTTTAAAGTCTGTTGGCCGAGAGACACTCGTGGAACCAAAAAGAGAGCGCGCCTGATGCTTAATCTGCATATATTGTACAAACTCCCTATTAGTTATAGGGAAATTTGGTTTTGAAGTAATCAAACAAGTGGATTTCGAATGAGTCTCTATCAACCAGGCCTGCATATGTGAACAGTCCTGCTGAAATCCACGGCTGCACCATTTGGGGTCCATGCCTTTGGGAATCAAAGGTTGGAAGATAAAGGAGGTCATTGACGATTTGGGCGAGGCCAGGGCAAGGTTTTTCTTACAGGAGTGCCAAATATTCCTGTTGTGTTGTAGACCTAGTAGGGGGGTCGAAAGCCGAATGGTTTGGGCTGAACACAACAGAAAATTCGGGTGCACTGGAGTTAGCCATAACTTTTCTATATCCGTCCAAGTGCACAGCCCAGTATTACTTTGTGACATCAGAAACTGACAGCCTCCATGCAGATTTAGTCGTGAGGATCTGTTTAGAAATTCTATGGCGTTTATCGTTCCAAATAAACCACATTATCCGTGCTTGTAAAGACCTGAGTTCCTCCATTTGGACCCCCACTGGCAGGGTCTCAAAATGATATAATAATTTAGGGAGGAGAGCCATTTTAACTGCTGCAATATGGCCTATTAAAGAGACAGAAAGAGATTTCCACTTGATTAATACTTTGTCTTTAAAAAGGGTGGGGAAGTTGGTAGAATACAGGGCTGCATAAGAGGATGATATGTACACTTCTAAGTATTTAGTCAGATATCCCTGTGTAAAGTTGTTCAGTTACACAGGCTTATGGAGCATCATGGCTGGCCCCAATGGAAGTATTACTGTAGCTCAAAATACATATTGGCCGCTAAAGTTTAGGTGGACTGGTGCTTTCCCTATTATGGGGCACATTACTGGTTTTGGGCTTCAGACATAAACTTGTATCCTCACCAGAAATATAGGGATCTTCACTACAATGAATTATCTCTAAATATTGACTGACAGTATGGCATTGCTCAAGGCGATTAACACCAGGTAATACCAGTATAGTATGCCATTATGTTACTAAAAACTGTAAAATATGCATTACATAGCCTTGCTCACCCCCTTTTCTTAGCTTCAGTTGTACATCAGCTGCATTGTGTGTGACATTTACAACTTTTTTGATACACATGAGAAGAAGGTTTGTGAAAAGCTTTTTATTTTTTCTCTTACCCCCCTCATTTTTGGTCTTTTTTGCTGCCACATTATATTGCTCCATGCCTGAAGCCCTTAGGATATAACGCTTGTCAATACATAGGAGTACACTATTTTTTTTAACTTACTTGGGGTCTCTTAAAGAAATGTACTATTGTATCCAGGATTCCTAAATTAACCCCTTAGTGACAGAGCCAATTTGGTACTTAATGACCGAGCCAATTTTTACAATTCTGACCACTGTCACTTTATGAGGTTATAACTCTGGAACGCTTTAACGGATCCCGCTGATTCTGAGACTGTTTTTTTTCGTGACATGTTGTACTTCATGTTAGTGGTAACATTTCTGCGATATTACTTGCGATTATTTATGAAAAAAATGGAAATATGGCGAAAATTTTTAAAATTTTGCAATTTTCAAACTTTGTATTTTTATGCCCTTAAATCAGAGAGATATGTCACGAAAAATAGTTAATAAATAACATTTCTTACATGTCAGCACAATATTGGAAAATTTTTTTTTTTTGTTAGGGAGTTATAAGGGTTAAAAGTTGACAAGCAATTTCTCATTTTTACAACACCATTTTTTTAGGGACCACATCACATTTGAAGTCATTTTGAGGGGTCTATATGATAGAAAATAACCAAGTGTGACACCATTCTAAAAACTACACCCCTCAAGGTGCTCAAAACCACATTCAAGAAGTTTTTTTTAACGCTTTACGTGCTTCACAGGAGCTGAAACAATGTGGAAGGAAAAAATGAACATTAAACTTTTTTTTGCAAACATTTTACTTCAGAACCATTTTTTTTAATTTTCACAAGTGTAAAAACAGAAATTTAACCAGAAATTTTGTTGTGCAATTTCTCCTGAATACGCCGATACCCCACTGTTTGGGTGCACCGCAGAACTTGGAAGTGAAGGAGCGCTGTTTGACTTTTTCAAAGCAGAATTGGCTGGAATTGAGATTGGATGCCATGTCACGTTTAGAGTCCCTGATGTGCCTAAACAGTGGAAACCCCCCACAAGTGACACCATTTTGGAAACTAGACCCCTTAAGGAACTTATCTAGATGTGTGGTGAGCACTTTGAACCCCCAAGTGCTTCACAGAAGTTTATAACGTAGAGCCGTGAAAATAAAAAATCACATTTGTTTACACAAAAATGATCTTTTCGCCCACAAATTCTTATTTTCACAAGGGTAACAGGAAAAATTAGACCACAAAAGTTGTTGTGCAATTTCTCCTGAGTACGTCGATACCCCATATGTGGGGGTAAACCACTGTTTGGGCGCACCGCAGAGCTTGGAAGAGAAGGAGTGCCGTTTTACTTTTTCAATGTAGAATTGGCTGGAATTGAGATCGGATGCCATGTCGCGTTTGGAGAGCCCCTGATGTGCCTAAACAGTAGAAACCTCCCAAAAGTGACCCCATTTTGGAATCTAGACCACCTATGGAACTTATCTAGATGTGTGGTGAGAACTTAGAATGCTCAAGTGCTTCACAGAAGTTTATAATGCAGAGTCGTGAAAATAAAAAATATATTTTTTTCCACAAGAGATTTTTTAGCCCCCAAGTTTTTATTTTCACAAGGGTAACAGGAGAAATTGGACCCCAAAAGTTGTTGTCCAATTTGTCCTGAGTATGCCGGTACCCAATATATTGGGGTAAACCACTGTTTGGGCGCATGGCGGAGCTCGGAAGGAAGGAGCGCCGTTTTGGAATGCAGACTTTGATAGAATGGTCCGCAGGCGTTATGTTGCATTTGCAGAGCCCCTGATGTACCTAAACAGTAGAAACCCCCCACAAGTGACCCCATTTTGGAAACTAGACCCCCCAAGGAATTTATCTAGATGTGTGGTGAGAACTTTGCATTATAAACTTCTGTGAAGCACTTGGGCGTTCAGAGTCGTGAAAATAAAAAATATATTTTTTTCCACAAAAAAGATTTTTTAGCCCCCAAGTTTTTATTTTCACAAGGGTAACAGGAGAAATTAGACCCCAAAAGTTGTTATCCAATTTATCCCGAGTACGCTGATGCCCCATATGTGGGGGTAAACCACTGTTTGGGCACATGGCAGAGCTCAGAAGGGAGGGAGTACCATTTGACTTTTTGAGCGCAAAATTGGCTGTCGTGTTTGGAGACCCCCTGATGTACCTAAACAGTGGAAACTCCCCAATTCTAACTCCAACCCTAACCTCAACACACCCCTAACCCTAATCCCATCCCGATCCATAATCCTAATCACAACCCTAACCCCAAAACAACCCTAATCTCAACCCTAACCATAATCCTAATCAAAACCCTAAATCCAACACACCCCTAATCCTAATCTCAACCCTAACCTCAAACCTAACCCTAATCCCAACCCTAACCTTAACCCCAAACATAACCCTAATGCCAACCCTAACCCTAATACCAACCTTAATCCAAACCCTGACCCTAATCCCAACTCTAACTCTAACTTTAGCCGCAACCCTAGCCCTAACTTTATCCACAACCCTAGCCCTAACTTTAGCCCTAACCCTAAATTTAGCCCCAACCCTAACCCTAAATTTAGCCCCAACCCTAACCCTAGCCCTAACTTTAGCCCCAACCCTAGCCCTAAGGCTACTTTCACACTTGCGTCGTGTGGCATCCGTCGCAATCCGTCGTTTTGGACAAAAAACGTATCCTGCAAATGTGCCCGCAGGATGCCTTTTTTGCCCATAGACTTGTATTGCCGACCGATGGCCACACGTCGCGTCCGTCGTGCACTGAATCCGTTGTGTTTTGGCGGACAGTCGTCACAAAAAAAAGTTCAATGTAACCTTTTTTTTTTTGTACGTCGCGTCTGCCATTTCCGACCGCCCATGCGTGGCCGTAACTCTGCCCCCTCCTCCCCAGGACATAGACTGAGCAGCGGATGCGTTGAAAAACTGCATCCGCTGCCCACGTTGTGCACAATTTTCACAACGTACATCGGGCCGACTCATTGCGACGGCCCGTACTGACGCAATTGTGAAAGAAGCCTAGCCCTAACCCTAAATTTAGCCCCAACCCTAACCCTAATTTTAGCCCCAACTCCTCTGGCTGCCGGCCGGCAGATGATGGCGGACGCACTGCGCATGCGCCCGCCATTTTCTTTCCCGATGAAGAAGCCGGTGGGCAGGAGGGGACGCAGGAGGATCCAGGGACACCAGTAAGTATAGCAGGGTCCCCGAATCACCCTATGAATGAGAGATCGTTTTTTTTTTTTTTTGCGACCGCCGGTAAACGGTTAATTACCGGCGATCGCAAAACAGGGATCGGTAAAAACCGACCCCGATCATGTTCTTTGGGGTCTCGGCTACCCCTGGCAGCCGAGACCCCAAAGATCTTCCGGGTGCCGGAAAAAGATGGCGGCGCCCATCAGGAGCCACGAGGAGCACCGGGGGGGGGGGGCTGGCTGGCTGGCTATCGGGGACCTCATTTCTGTCCTCTGATGTGTGATCACATCGGAGGACAGAGAAATTAAATGGGAAATTGCGGGGGGTTTTTTTTTTGCGTCCGCCGGTAAACGGTTAATTACCAGCGATCGCAACCCGGGGTCGGTAAAAAAAAACAAATCATGTGCAACCGAGACCCCAGAGAAAATCCGACTCTGGGGGCGCTATTCACTTTTTCCACAGCACCGTTAATTAACGGCGCTGTGGTTTAAGTACCCTTAACTGCCACCGTTAAAAGGCGTATCGGCGGTCGTTAAGGGGTTAAACTCTATTATCACTCTCCTTCTTTCTTCTCTGAAGCAGCTCAGCTGTAAGTGTAGCTGGACGTTTTCTGGTACAGGAAGGGTTTAATCCTATAAAAGGGAAAAATAATAATGAGAAAAAGCAGTCTATTATTTTCTGGCATTTTCTCTTTGCTTGTTTCATCTCCCAGTGGTCTTTTGTGCTTTATAGGAAGCTAGTTTGTATTTCCGAGCTGCTTCCTATAAAAGTCTGGCCGGTGACATGCAAAGCCTTCCCTAAGAGAAGCCGCTCTATAGATGCTGTGTAGTGCAGAAGAGGATTTTGCGTGCTGTCAGTCATGACACCTGCTAAGGACAGCCTTTAGGGATTTAAGCTTGTTCCACTATGTATGAAAGCACAGCAGATGTTGTCAGGAGATAAATAAAAATATAAGGCTATGGAGGTCCATCTCGTCTAAGAGGCTTGGATCTGCGTTAGTGCAGAAGTGTAGCTACAGCCTGAGTCTGTGCCCACTTTATGTACCTGGCACGCTGTCCTCTCTCGTGTGCCCTTCTCCCCTGCGTGTACTGTGGTCTCATCCACTTAATCCCTTTGGTTGCTGTGGTAGCAGTGAGGATTGGGCTGCTGTAGCAGGTAGGGCATAACTCTACTTCTTGGTGGATTGCCGGCATCAAACAGGACGCACCAGACTTTCAGGTAGGAACATTTCAGCCTTTTGTAGCCGAGGTTTGGATGTAATTAGCGGCATAATATTAAGCCATAAATAAATGTCTCTTAACTGTCTGACCAGAGTTTTTGAGGCCTCAGATAGAGACCGCAACAACAATTTGTACTGTTGAAGGTGATAATCATGAAGATTGCAACTAGATTACGAATAAATGCACATTTGGTGAACTGGTAACAGAGATAGGAACACAATGGTCCTTTCTGCCGCCTGCTAGGGAGCAGCCTTTACCGTAGGGTGACGGACAGCAGTGTTGCTGTACAATCATTATTAATCTGTAAAGTTACAGTGGTGATCAGAGAGTGAATAATAGTTATCTTGCAACATAATTACAAGTAGAGTGACAATTGCTGTCCTGCTATTATAACCTTCGGGATCTGTGGATGTGCAGACAAATCCGGGCCTAGTCAAGCCGTGTCCTTACAGTCCTATATAATATATGTCCTTACAGTCCTATATAATATATATTTATATATACGCAAATCATAAAATAGTTTTCATAAAATACTTTTCATAGTAGCTTATGACCCATTTAGCATCAGTTATGTCTTCTCTGTCAAGGACACCTTTTTATCCAAATCTAATGTAACCTGTAGGGGTATGTGCACACGATGCAGATTTAGTGCAGATCTGCAGCAGATTTTTCTGCTGCAGAAACGCTGCAGATCTGCACTGTGATTTACAGTACAAATGTGAATCAATATGAAAAAAAAAGCTGTGCACATGGTTCAGAAAAATCCACGCAGAAACGCTGCAGATTTCCAAGAAGTGCATGTCACTACTTTTGTGCGTTTCTGCAGCATTTCTGCACCCCTCCATTAATAGAAATCCGCAGTGGAAAAAACTGCACTAAAACTGCACAAAATCCGCATCAATTCTGCACAAAAAACGCACTAAAACCGCATCAAAAATGCACCTGCGGATTCTGCCAGGAGATGCAGATTTAGTGCAGAAAATTCTGCACCACATTTCCTACGTGTGCACATAGCCTAAGCGTTTCTGTGCAATAGTTTAGACCTCTGGCATAGTAATGTCTGCAGCTTAGTGCATTACACTGCGAGATGCATATTTACCAGTGCTACAATCTAATGCTGATTTCCATCATCCTTTTATCAAAAATTGTATTCTGTCCATATGCCCACTAAGTGTATATGGATGTTATGTGGGGGGTGTCCTGAACTCTGTGCTTTCCTTCTGTGAGACAGAATGGATGCTCTGTAATAATGGCTCGCTTTATAGCCAATATGAGACTTTCTTGTATTCTATGTACAGTTGTTCATTGGAAAGGCAATCATTTAAAACTACTTGTGCCTGGACGGTCATGATTTACACCGGCAAGATTAGTTGTTTACCAGGGGCTGCAATCTGGAATAGCTATATGCTTCAGAGACAAATTCTATAAGTGGTGACATGGTTAAAATAACCTGAAAGGTTTTTCTGTTGCTTCTTTTAAGTAGAGTAAGAGGATACAAGAGATACACTTTAAAAGAACTCCAGTACGAAAACTATGGTCCTTACAGATGAAAACGAAGTTGATGAAGATATACAAATCTGGCCTATTCTATTATCTTTCTGTTTCTCCTTCTAATACTTCACACTATTAAAGTTGAGCGAGTTTGATCGGGTCCCTGCTATTCGGCAAGCTTACCGAATAAGCTGCAGATTCCTGGAGCGCTCCCGATAATCAGCTGTTTAGCGCCGCCGCTACATGTGTCCCGGCTGTGTCACTGTTACAACACACATGTGAAGAGCCTGTATGTTGGGTTCTCCATATACGTGTTGTGACAGTGACACAGCTGTAACACATGCAGCTGCGGAGCCGAACAGCTGATCAGCCGGAGCGATCCAGGTATCCGGGTTCCCTCTGCAACTTATTCGCTATAGCTTGCCGGATAAGCCCTGACCCGATCAAACTCGCTCAGCTCTACTCCCTATGTGCCAGCAGCATTTCTGTGGTGTTGTGGGTACACTAAAGGATACCTGTTGTTGCTTAGTCGGTTTATCCAGTCTGATGAGCTCCCGCCATCTACCATTGTTAACGCCTATTAAATCTTGGAAATCTTCCGAAATTTTGACTACATCAAGAAACGTTATCTTTCGTTTTGCAAAATTATTGTAAAAGGTTTAGACTTGGTTATAAGCATTGAAAGATGTATGTCTCTAAGCGGTTTCCTTCCTAAGGTTCTCTACAAGTCTGAAATCGCCCCCCTAGTATGCCAAGTCCTCCTGTATTGGTTCATAGACGTCAAGGCAGGATGGGGGTCCCCTATTCTTTATAAAATAGTTTGGGGACTGCCCCCGTCCATTGCACTCTACCACTTTCCATTTCACCCTGACACCTCTTTATGGATCTTCTTTGTCATCCGCTACTTATTAGTCTTCTACTCTGGATCACACCAGGCCAATGTCCAAGGCCTTTTCTTCCTTTTTCATTTGATTAGCAATGAAAAATGAAAACAATTGAAATAAAAAATACATAGAATATTTATGCTTTCGCCCAAACTGCATTTTAGGTGACCTTTTTTACTTAAAACTTTTAGTTTTTTCTTTTCACAACTTATGATTCTGAGAAATCTTGTAATCACATTATTAATGAATCACATGACTTCTAAATATAAACATTGAGGGGGCACCGCAGTCAAAGAAGTGGGATATACTCCCTGACCAACCACATTGTAACCATTAAAGAACAGAGAGAAAAGCGAAGGTCATATAAACGGGGATCACCACACGAATGGTCTTTGGCTAAAGTGAACACAGCTTTTTATTCATGTGCAATAACAAATCAGAACATGCAATACAAAAAACACACATATTTTAAAAACAATTAAAAAAGGAAACATATTTGTCCCTTATATACACAGCCCACAATATGGCTAACATCTGCGCAGGTTACGTAGGACCCATAACCCTAAATAAGGCGCCTATATGGACAACACTGGTTAAATAACATACAATAGAGCAAAGCCCATTAATAAGTCCTCAAGATGGAATAACATCTAGAAAAATTCATATCTCCCTGCCATGGTACAGTTTGGACATTCATGGGGACGACGGTATCATGTGTAAATAGGCTTAGCAATATCCCACCAAAGAAAGGTACCAATATGCTATAGATAAGAAAACACAATGCTGTAAATTATATAACAAATACCGCTACCACTAACAGAGAAATCTCTCTATAAGGCGTACACATGAGTAATAATCCTAGCTCACGTCAGCTGCTGTGGCTGACTGTGAACAAAAGTGCAGCGGACCCCATGTGGAGCTTGGTCACATACAATACCATGGGCAAGCTGCAGGCGGTAAACAGCTTGGTATACCAAAGCGCAGGTGAAGCAGAGACCCGACGCGTGTCGCCACACCAAAGTGACTTCGTCAGGGGTATTACTCATGTGTACGCCTTATAGAGAGATTTCTCTGTTAGTGGTAGCGGTATTTGTTATATAATTTACAGCATTGTGTTTTCTTATCTATAGCATATTGGTACCTTTCTTTGGTGGGATATTGCTAAGCCTATTTACACATGATACCGTCGTCCCCATGAATGTCCAAACTGTACCATGGCAGGGAGATATGAATTTTTCTAGATGTTATTCCATCTTGAGGACTTATTAATGGGCTTTGCTCTATTGTATGTTATTTAACCAGTGTTGTCCATATAGGCACCCTATTTAGGGTTATGGGTCCTAGGTAACCTGCGCAGATGTTAGCCATATTGTGGGCTGTGTATATAAGGGACAAATATGTTTCCTTTTTTAATTGTTTTTAAAATGTGTGTTTTTTCTATTGCATGTTCTGATTTGTTATTGCACATAAATAGAAAGCTGTGTTCACTTTAGCCGAAGACCATTCGTGTGGTGATCCCCGTTTATATGACCTTCGCTTTTCTCTCTGTTCTTTAAAGAATCGCATGACTTGTAATGAAAATGGCAATAAAATGCAGTAAAGAAAAAAAAATGTTGGTTCTAAAACACCTTTTTACGGGGAGGTGAATGAAAAGAAAAGCACAGTGAAAATTCCAGAAAATAGCATGGAAAGCACAAAGGTATTTTTCTCCTTTTACACAGTTTTTTTGCATATTTTTTTTTAAAAAGCATCTGTGAAGATATGTAATAAGGGGTTTTGAAAAATTATGACCTATCTTAGGATAGACCATCAATATTAGATCAGACTGGGTTCGAATGTTGGCTGTTTATTGGAACCACTAGACGGTGGCCCGATTTTAACGCATCGGGTATTCTAGAATATGTATGTAGTTTATCTATGAAGACTTCAGAATAATGCAATTTATACACAGGATTCGGTCGGCTGGGCGCGACTAATTAGCGAAGCGTGGTTCAAATCCCACGCTAATTCGCGGCCGGACTGCGTCTGTCGCTTATTGGTCGCGCCCGGCCGGCCGCAAACAATCAGTGAAGCCAGGGCCAGCTCCAGGTTTTTGAGGGCCCCGAGCGAGAGAGTCTCACAGCCCACGTAGCATATAACACAGCCCACATAGTATATAGCACAGCCACGTAGTATATAGCACAGCCACGTATATTGCACAGCCCACATAGTATATAGCACAACCCACGCAGTATATAACACAGCCCACGTAGTATACAGGTCCTTCTCAAAAAATTAGCATATAGTGTTAAATTTCATTATTTACCATAATGTAATGATTACAATTAAACTTTCATATATTATAGATTCATTATCCACCAACTGAAATTTGTCAGGTCTTTTATTGTTTTAATACTGATGATTTTGGCATACAACTCCTGATAACCCAAAAAACCTGTCTCAATAAATTAGCATATCAAGAAAAGGTTCTCTAAACGACCTATTACCCTAATCTTCTGAATCAACTAATTAACTCTAAACACATGCAAAAGATACCTGAGGCTTTTATAAACTCCCTGCCTGGTTCATTACTCAAAACCCCCATCATGGGTAAGACTAGCGACCTGACAGATGTCAAGAAGGCCATCATTAACACCCTCAAGCAAGAGGGTAAGACCCAGAAAGAAATTTCTCAACAAATAGGCTGTTCCCAGAGTGCTGTATCAAGGCACCTCAATGGTAAGTCTGTTGGAAGGAAACAATGTGGCAGAAAACGCTGTACAACGAGAAGAGGAGACCGGACCCTGAGGAAGATTGTGGAGAAGGACCGATTCCAGACCTTGGGGAACCTGAGGAAGCAGTGGACTGAGTCTGGTGTGGAAACATCCAGAGCCACCGTGCACAGGCGTGTGCAGGAAATGGGCTACAGGTGCCGCATTCCCCAGGTAAAGCCACTTTTGAACCATAAACAGCGGCAGAGGCGCCTGACCTGGGCTACAGAGAAGCAGCACTGGACTGTTGCTAAGTGGTCCCAAGTACTTTTTTCTGATGAAAGCAAATTTTGCATGTCATTCGGAAATCAAGGTGCCGGAGTCTGGAGGAAGACTGGGGAGAAGGAAATGCCAAAATGCCTGAAGTCCAGTGTCAAGTACCCACAGTCAGTGATGGTGTGGGGTGCCATGTCAGCTGCTGGTGTTGGTCCACTGTGTTTCATCAAGGGCAGGGTCAATGCAGCTAGCTATCAGGAGATTTTGGAGCACTTCATGCTTCCATCGGCTGAAATGCTTTATGGAGATGAAGATTTCATTTTTCAGCACGACCTGGCACCTGCTCACAGTGCCAAAACCACTGGTAAATGCTTTACTGACCATGGTATTACTGTGCTCAATTGGCCTGCCAACTCTCCTGACCTGAACCCCATAGAGAATCTGTGGGATATTGTGAAGAGAAAGTTGAGAGACGCAAGACCCAACACTCTGGATGAGCTTAAGGCCGCTATTGAAGCATCCTGGGCCTCCATAACATCTCAGCAGTGTCACAGGCTGATTGCCTCCATGCCACGCCGCATTGAAGCAGTCATTTCTGCCAAAGGATTCCCGACCAAGTATTGAGTGCATAACTGAACATTATTATTTGATGGTTTTTTTGTTTGTTATTAAAAAACACTTTTATTTGATTGGATGGGTGAAATATGCTAATTTATTGAGACAGGTTTTTTGGGTTATCAGGAGTTGTATGCCAAAATCATCAGTATTAAAACAATAAAAGACCTGACAAATTTCAGTTGGTGGATAATGAATCTATAATATATGAAAGTTTAATTGTAATCATTACATTATGGTAAATAATGAAATTTAACACTATATGCTAATTTTTCGAGAAGGACCTGTATAACACAGCCACGTAGTATATTGCACAGCCCACGTAGTATATTGCACAGCCACGCAGTATATAACACAGCCCACGTAGTATATAGCACAGGCCACAAAGTATATAACACAGCCCACGCAGTATGTAACAGCCCACGCAGTATGTAACAGCCCACGTAGTATATAACACAGCCCACGTAGTATATAACACAGCCCACATAGTATATTGCACAGCCCACGTAGTATATTGCACAGCCCACGTAGTATATTGCACAGCCCACGTAGTATATTGCACAGCCCACGTAGTATATTGCACAGCCTCGTAGTTTATAGCACAGCCTCGTAGTTTATAGCACAGCCTCGTAGTTTATAGCACAGCCTCGTAGTTTATAGCACAGCCCACGTAGTATATAGCACAGCCCACGTAGTATATTGCACAGCCTCGTAGTTTATAGCACAGCCTCGTAGTTTATAGCACAGCCCACGTAGTATATAGCACAGCCCACGTAGTATATTGCACAGCCTACGCAGTATATAACACAGCCCATGTAGTATATAGCACAGGCAAGACAGTATATTACACAGCCCATGCAGTATATAACACAGCCCACATAGTATATGACACAGCCCACGTAGTACTGTATATAACACAGCCACGTACTATATTGCACAGCCCACGCAGTATATAACGCAGCCCACGCAGTATATAACGCAGCCCACGCAGTATATAACGCAGCCCACGCAGTATATAACACAGCCCACGTAGTATATAGCAATGTGGGCACCATATCCCTGTTAAAAAAAAAAATAAATAAAAAGAATTAAAATAAAAAAGTTATATACTCACCTTCTGCTGGCCCCCGGATCCAGCCCAGGCCTTCAGCGATGCTCTTTTCGACGCTCTGATCCCAGTAATGTCTTGCAGCAATAACCCGTGATGATGTAGCGGTCTCGCGAGACCGCTACGTCATCTGGGGTCATTGCCGCAATGCATTCTTGGGACCGGAGCGTCGCGAGCAGCGGGAAAGGCTGGCACGGACGCCGGAAGGTGAGAATATAATGATTTTTTTTTAAATTATTTTTAACATTATATGTTTTTACTATTGATGCTGCATACTGGCCCATCCATCTGGCCCATCAAGAGTCACTCAAATTTCATCAGTCCATAAAACCTTTGAAAAGTCAGTCTTAAGATATTTCTTGGCCCAGTCTTAACGTTTTATCTTATGTTTCTTGTTCAAAGGTGGTCGTTTTTCAGCCTTCCTTACCTTGGCCATGTCCCTGAGTATCGCACACCTTGTGCTTTTTGTTACTTCAGTAACGTTGCAGCTCTGAAATATGGCAAAACTGGTTGCAAATGGCATCTTGGCAGCTTCACGCTTGATTTTCCTCAATTCATGGGCAGTTATTTTGTGCCTTTTTTTCCCAACAAGCTTCTTGCGACCCTGTTGGCTATTTGCCATGAAACACTTGATTGTTCGGTGATCACACTTCAAAAGTTTGGCAATTTCAAGATTGCTGCATCCCTCTGCAAGACATCTCACAATATTGGACTTTTCAAAGCCCGTCAAATCTCTCTTCTGACCCATTTTGCCAAAGGAAAGGAAGTTGCCTAATAATTAAGCACACCTTATATAGGGTTTTGGTGTCATTAGACCACACCCCTACTCATTACAGAGATGCACATCACCTGATTTACTTAATTGGTAGTTGGCTCTCAAGCCTGAACACCTTGGAGTAGGACAACATGTATAAAAAGTATCATGTGATCAAAATACAACTTGCCTAATAATTCTGCACACAGTGTATATAATTTTTTTTTTGCCAAACGGTCCTAGAGATATGGGCATTTTTATATAGCATTAGCATCCTAATATGATGATTTTTATGATCTTTAGCAAGAGGGCATTGCTCACAAGATTTTATGGGGGGCCGGTCTGTAGGCTGCTCTGCATAATTATCCTGTGAGCCACACCTCCTTGATCAAGACTATACAAAACCAGATTATTAGGACACTAAATAAAATGACCAACACTTGGCAATATCTATTAAAGGGGATATCCAGTACAAAAATTATAGAATCACTGGCCTTGTAGGATGTTCATTCAGTTGTTTAATTTTGTAGAGAAAAATCAGATCACAGACATGGCACATAACTAAAGTCATTTCAAATGACAACTTTCTGGCTTTAAGAAACACTAAAAGAAATCAAGAACAAAAAATATGGTAGTCAGTAATGGTTACTTTTTTTAACCAAGAATAGGGAAGAAATTATGGAATCATGAAAAACAAACAAAAATACACTCCAACACATCAGTAGTATTTTCTTGCAGCACCTCTGGCTTTTACAGCAGCTTGCAGTCTCTGAGGCATGGACTTAATGAGTGTCAAACAGTACTCTTCATCAATCTGGCTGCAACTTTCTCTGATTGCTGTTGCCAGATCAGCTTTGCAGGTTGGAGCCTTGTCATGGACCATTTTCTTCAACTTCCACCAAAGATTTTCAATTGGATTGAGATCAGGACTTTTTGCAGGCCATGACATTGACCTTATGTGTCTTTTTTCAGGGAATGTTTTCACAGTTTTTGCTCTATGGCAGGATGCATTATCATCTTGAAAAATGATTACATCATCCCCAAACATCCTTTCAGTTGATGGCATAAGAAAAGTGTCCAAAATATCAACATAAACTTGTGCAGTTATTGAAGATGTAAAGACCGCCATCTCCCCAGTGCCTTTACCTGACATGCAGCCCCATATCATCAATGACTGTGGAAATTTGCATGTTCTCTTCAGGCAGTCATCTTAATAATCTCATTGGAACGGCGCCAAACAAAAGTTCCAGCATCATCACCTTGCCCAATGCAGATTCGTGATTCATCACTGAATGACTTTCATCCAGTCATCCACAGTCCACAATTGCTTTTCCTTAGCCCATTGTAATCTTGTTTTTTTTCTGTTTAGGTGTTAATGATGGCTTTCGTTTAGCTTTTCTGTATATAAATCCCATTTCCTTTAGGCAGTTTCTTACAGTTCGATAACAGACGTTGACTTCAGTTTCCACCCATTCGTTCCTCATTTGTTTTGTTGTGCATTTCCTGCTTTGGAAACATATTGCTTTTAAGTTTCCAGTTTTGGCGCTTTGATGTCTTCCTTGGTCTACCAGTATGTTTGCCTTTAACAACCTTCCCATGTTGTTTGTATTTGGTCCAGATTTTAGACACAACTGACTGTGAACAACCAACATCTTTGGCAACATTGCGTGATGATTTACACTCTTTTAAGAGTTTGATAATCCTCTCCTTTGTTTCCATTGACATCACTCGTGTTGGAGCGATGATTCATGTCAGTCCACTTGGTGCAACAGCTCTCCGAGGTGTGATCACTCATTTTTAGATGCAGAATAACGAGCAGATCTCATTTGATTCTGGTGTTGTTTTTGGGTATGAAAATTTACAGGGCGATTCCATAATTTTTTCCTCAGAATTGAGTGATTCCATAATTTTTCCCCTATGCTTGGTTAAAAAAGTAACCATTACTGACTACCACGTTTTTTGTTCTTGATTTCTTTTAGTGTATCTTAAAGCCAGAAAGTTGCCATTTGAAATTACTTTAGTTTTGTGCTATGTCTGCGATCTTCTTTTTTTCTACAAAATTAAACAACTGAATGAACATCCTCCAAGGCCGGTGATTCCATAATCTTTGCCGGGGGTTGTATAAAACGCATGTAGTTGCTAACGGAGGCAACTACCTGCCTATTATACCCCATGCCGGTCACTGACTGCTTCTGCAAAAGATTATGCTACTCCCTGTCAGCGGATTTGAGGCACACAGATATCACTCTCCTCAGCAGTCTATATGTATGCCCATATTAATAGTTTAGATGGGTCAAATGTGACCGATTCCCTTTAAGAGCATTTTAAGAAAACAGTAGTACATTCTGGCACCGTTTACTGCTGCAAAATTTTTGCATAAAATGGAAGGTTTTATGTTACTCCCATAACTTCAGGTCCATATAAAAATGAAATCCAATATCAAAGCAGTGGTTAGCTAACAGAAAATGCATTTATTTTGCTGATATCTCTAAGTATCCCCAACTAGTCTAGTTTTTATATTGTCCACGTTAAAGAAAAAAAAACTAAAAATATTCAGACATGAACAAAACAGTAGCAATTATAATTGCATTGACACAAATTAGATCACTTGCTGTCAAGCTGCTTTCCTTTCCTCTGCTGCCAGCACAGGGCCAATCCAGCTCTCAGATAAACCATTCAGTAATGCTTGGCAATCTGGGTGCTGTGTCAGGCTGTACATCACTTGTAATGTACGGTTAGTGGGTTGTGAGTTGATTAGTGAGTTGTCCTCTGTTTAAAGGGAATCTGTCACCCCATTTTTCGCCTACGCTAAAGGTACCGTCACACTTAGCGATGCTGCAGCGATACCGACAACGATCCGGATCGCTGCAGCGTCGCTGTTTGGTCGCTGGAGAGCTGTCACACAGACCGCTCTCCAGCGACCAACAATGCCGGTAACCAGGGTAAACATCGGGTAACTAAGCGCAGGGCCGCGCTTAGTAACTCGATGTTTACCCTGGTTACCATCCAAAAAGTAAAAAAAAACAAACACTACATACTTACCTACAGCCGTCTGTCCTCCAGCGCTGTGCTCCGCACTCCTCCTGTACTGGCTGTGAGCACAGCGGCCGGAAAGCAGAGCGGTGACGTCACCGCTCTGCTTTCCGGCTGACCGACGCTCACAGCCAGTACAGGAGGAGTGCAGAGCACAGCGCTGGAGGACAGACGGCTGTAGATAAGTATGTAGTGTTTGTTTTTTTTTACGTTTACGCTGGCAACCAGGGTAAATATCGGGTTACTAAGCGCGGCCCTGCGCTTAGTTACCCGATGTTTACCCTGGTTACCAGTGAAGACATCACTGAATCGGTGTCACACACGCCGATTCAGCGATGTCTGCGGGGAGTCCAGCGACCAAATAAAGTTCTGGACTTTCTTCCCCGACCAGCGACAGCACAGCAGGGGCCTGATTGCTGCTGCCGGTCACACTGTACGATATCGCTAGCGAGGACGCTGCAACGTCACGGATCGCTAGCGATATCGTCTAGTGTGACGGTACCTTAAGGCCACCGGCTTCAGGGGCTTATCTACAGCATTCTGTAATGCTGTAGATAAGCCCCCGATGTATCCTGAAAGAGAAGAAAAGCAAGTTAGATTATACTCAGCTCTGTGTTGCAGGGTTAGAAGGCTTGGGGATGGCGGTTGCGCCCAGATCCCCACAGGTGGCTCTAGGAGGCCAGCTCCGTGCTGCAGGATTGGGAGGCTGGAGATGATGGTTGCGCCCAGGTATCCACAAGGCGGCTTAGGGAGACGGGTGCCTAGAATGGACAGGAACCGCCAACTTCCAGCGTGCCCCGGCCGGAAGCAACGCCAAAGCAGTGGCGGAGTGTGGGAGGGGCGTGGTGGGTAGTGTGATGTCACACGGCTAATGGGCGGGCGCGTATGAGGATTAACCAATCCAACACATTTCGAAGGATACGATCCTTCTTCGTCAGGGCTGGGGATCCTCATGTAACCCTCCCCTTATATAGCAGTTGCCCGCCCAACCCCTTCAAAAAGCCTGCCTGAGTACCTGATTGGTGGGGCTACTGAGTGGTAAATTAAATGAAATGGAGTGAAAAGTGATCCATGTACCTGTAAAAAGACACGATTAGGGCGCATAGAACTGTAAAGCGTTTGTGAATGGAGGAAATGCGTAATTGGAGAACTGTGCGGTTAGACTGCCTGTACAGTGTTCGTAATCGGGTATACACCATATGAAGTATAATGCCTCTGAGTTTCATGAGGCATGCGTGGAGAGTGGGACAATGAGTGGATATGGCAAAGATAATTTAAATTAAGTTAGATAGGGCTGATATGGAATAAATAGATTAGATTAAAATGAAGACACTTTAATATAGTAAATTAAAATACATGTCTGAATGTGCCACATCCAATAATAAGACAAATAACGTAGTAGAATTACTCAAATTTAATAAACACCGAATACACAATTATGAAGGTAATAAAATTAGAAAATTTTAAAAGATTATTTGGACTAAAATGAGAGACTCCGTCTGGATCTCTATCCCAAATGTCCTTTGTTTATAGGTGGCTGGGTAAAAATAAGTTAATTTAAAATTCAAAATTAAATTAAAAGGCATATAACTCGATTCCATGATTACGTCCGTTAGGGGCCAGACTATCTAGCATAAAAATCCATTTAGATTCGACCCTGGATATTGCTCTTAGAAAGTCCCCACCCCTAGGATTTCGCTGGACTGTTTGTATTCCACAAAAAAGGACGCCTGCGCACGATCTGTTCTTCTCTAAGAAATGGCGGGATAGAGGGTGACCCTTGAAGCCCTTTTGGATATTATCCAGGTGCTCCTTAACTCTGACCCTAATGGGCCTCTTAGTTTGGCCCACGTATATTTTATTACACGGACACTGCAGTATATAAAATACCTCTGTCGTTTCACAAGATATACTGTTTTTGATGTGGAATTTCTTACTGCCACTTGAATCCATAAATGTGGATTGAACAGACTTATTCAGAAGTGTGTGTTTACAACACGAAGCCCAAAAGGGCTTCAAGGGTCACCCTCTATCCCACCATTTCTTAGAGAAGCACAACAGATCGTGCGCAGGCGTCCTTTTTTGTAGAATACAAACAGTCCAGCAAAATCCTAGGGGTGGGGACTTTCTAATAGAGCAATGTCCAGGGTCGAATCTAAATGGATTTTTATGCTGCAGTAGATAGTCTGGCCCCTAAAGGACTTAATCATGAAATCGAGTTATTTGCCTTTTAATTTAATTTTGAATTAACTTATTTTTACCCAGCCACCTATAAACAAGGGACATTTGGGATAAGGGATCCAGACGGATTCCCTCATTTTAGTCCAAATAATCTTTTTAACTTTTCTAATTTTATTACCTTCATAATTGTGCATTCGGTGTTTATTAAAATTTGAGTAATTCTACTACGTTATTTGTCTTATTATTGGATGTGACACATTCAGACATGTATGTATTTTAATTTACTATATTAAAGTGTCTTAATTTTAATCTAATCTATTTATTCCATATCAGCCCTATCTAACTTAATTTAAATTATCTTTGCCATATCCACTCATTGTCCCACTCTCCACGCATGCCTCACGAAACTCAGAGGCATTATACTTCATATGGTGTATACCCGATTACGAACACTGTACAGGCAGTCTAACCGCACAGTTCTCCAATTACGCATTTCCTCCATTCACAAACGCTTTACAGTTCTATGCGCCCTAATTGAGTCTTTTTATGGGCACATGGATCACTTTTCACTCCATTTCATTTAATTTACCACTCAGTAGCCCCACCAATCAGGTACTCAGGCAGGCTTTTTGAAGGGGTTGGGCGGGCAACTGCTATATAAGGGGAGGGTTACATGAGGATCCCCAGCCCTGACGAAGAAGGATCGTATCCTTCGAAACGCATTGAATTGGTTAATCCTCATACGCGCCCCCCCATTAGCCGTGTGACATCACACTACCCACCACGCCCCTCCCACACTCCGCCACTGCTTCGGCGTTGCTTCTGGCCGGGGGAAGCTGGAAGTTGGCGGTTCCTGTCCATTCTAGGCACCCGTCTCTCTAAGCCGCTTTGTGGATACCTGGACGCAACCATCATCTCCAGCCTCCCAATCCTGCAGCACGGAGCTGGCCTCATAGAGCCACCTGTGGGGATCCGGGCGCAACCGCCATCCCCAAGCCTCCTAACCCTGCAACACAGAGCTGTGCACATTGTTTCAGGAGAACTTACGTATTTGCATCTGGAGACCACCTTTACCCCAGCATTCAGTAAGTGCTCTATTACGTTCTTTTTGACTTCCCATATCCAGCGTGTTGCCCTCAGGCATTATTCTGAAGCGCAATTGTATGTACATTTAACAGCGCAGGGGATCAATTACCCCCTTTGTACTATTTACTTCATACACAGGGTACTGCACAGACCCTGTCTCATCGCCAGCAGCTATACTTGGTTTCACCTAGTATATATTTATTTTCCCCCTCCTCACCTCTCCTCTATTTTAGCCAAGCGCCAGTGTTTACTGATCTATTTAGATTATACTCACCCGGGGGCGGTCTGGGTCCGACGCCTCCCATCTTCATACGATGACATCCTCTTTTTTGCTTCCTGTTGCGGCTCCGGCGCAGGCGTACTTTATCTGTCCTGTTGAGGGCAGAGCAATGTACTGCAGTGTGCAGGCGCCGGGAAAGGTCAGGGAGGCCCAGCGTCTGCCTCTGCATAATTGTATAAGCAAATATTCACTAAACCTGTAGAGCTGCTATTTTGTATTTTGTGATGTTTTATATATATATTTTTTTTTTATTTTTTTTTTTCAGGAATTTGAATTAAGTAGAAAACGGAAAGAATGTGAAGTTTTAGAGCAAGAGGTGACAAAGAAGCAGAAGAGATGTGAAGAATTGGTAAGGAAATCAGTATGCTTGGTAATGTAATAATAATCTGTACATCTGACTGAAGTCGCAGTATGGAATTTCTTAAGAAATGCAATCTTTTCCTCTTATAAGATTTGATACAATTATGAACCACTCACTTGGAACAACTTTCCATACATAAAGAAATGTGGTATTTTAATGCAGAAAATTGACATTATTATTCAGTCTGAGATAAAGGGCTGTGCCTGAAAGTGACCCAAAGCTGACATTAGATCTGCACCAATTACCGTTGTACGACATGTATTTTCTTGTTGCTAGGGGTCTTTTTGCTGTATCATTCAGGCTTTGGAGGAAAAAAGTTTAATCTGTTACTTTCTATCAGTTGTAAAATCCTTTATGAATCATAACAAAAAAAAAACTTTTTCCAGAGACGAGACTGTGTCTGAAATATTAAAACCTAGGAGAGCACTTGTAGGTTTCCATAGTGTCCATTGAGTTCAGTGGAAATGCGGCTGCACCTTTCCACAGTTTTTCAAATGAGCCGTGTTGCAGTGTACTTGTCTCAGGGCGTTTTGATCACCCCGAGGTCATTCATCCTTATGTTTATAGTCTTTTTACCAGGCACTGCTCCTAATAGCCAGTTTCCTACTCCACACTGATGAGGGGCAAATACCCCGAAACAGCTGTCTGTGGATGGATACCATGTTTTGGCATAGGTGGTTTTCCTTTATGGATGCTGCCCTTCCCGTGGTTGTTCCTTCCCGGTGAAAGACCTGGCTTATTTATTGCTTGCGTTGAGAAACACGTTATGATGTCTCCGCGGCTTTTCTACATGTCTCAGGGCGCAGTCAGACTGCCGTATAAATCGTACCAAGAAATACAGTGCATGGACTGGCTGGCTGCTCTCCCTGCCAGAAAGTGACAGCTTAATTTATTTCTATGCAGCTATCCCACTCCGGTAGGGAGCGCCGCCAGCCAGTCTATGCACTCCGTGCTGATTTCTATGGCCATCTGACTGCGCCCTTACAATGAGGTATATATACAGACATACGTAATGAATGGAATGTAGTGTAGGACCTTACATATAAATATATGGTTTGTTTTTTTCCTGTTACTTTTTACTTTTAGAACGTTCTGTTTTACTATAGGAATTGCTCACGTTTTTTGTTTTTTTTTTTCAAGTGTACAAAAAGTAGTAGTAATTTTTATGGTAGTTTCCACTGATCAATTTATAATGCTGTTTTATTATTCTATTCTAAATATTTAGCCTAATTATTTAGTAATCTATAAATGAACTAAATGAGGAACATTGCTCTGTACATCTATTTACACCGTGTGCAGAATTATTAGGCAAGTTGTATTTATCGGTCGTCCATGACAGCACTACGGTGAGAGAGGGGATCCGCCCTTCAGGAACAGGAAAACTTACAGATACATAAGGGCGGCACCTCTCCCACGCATCAGTTGGTTTCCTGTTCCTGGAGGACAGGATTCCCTTCAGATACGACTTCGTTCTCCTATCAACACCCAGGCCGGCTGTCCGACCCAGGTAGCGAGGGGGTCTCCTACCTCGGGCAGTGCGGGTTCCTGGAAGCGCCACGGTGGGTCCGGGTAGGACTCCACGACAGTGAGCGGTGCAGGCTGAAGCGACGTCCGGAGGAGGTCCATCCCCAGTGGCAGCGAGGTGAGTATGTCCCCCCCCCCCAGAGTCCGTTCACCCTCCTGGGCCTCGGTCTTCCCCGCCTCTGGTCCCCCGTCAGTGCAATGCGGTGCAGGCTTTCCGGGAGCGCCCTGTGTGCTCCTTTCGGTTCGGGGGGCGGGACCGGAGCCGGGGGTCGGGCGCTGGCTTCTGCCGCAATCGCCGCTGTGCTGCGGCCGTGGGCGGCGGTAGTGTAGCGGCGGGCGGCTGGGGGGTCCGGCGGAGCCGTCCCCGGCTTCCGGGAGCGTCCCTGAGTGCACTGCCCGAAACCGGAAGTGACGCGCAGGGGGCGGGGCCTAAACCGGAAGTGAAACGCCGGCCGTTTTTTTGCTTACAGCGCCGCTGTCCTGCTTGCGGCGGGGGAAGGGGCGATTGGGGGTGGAGGAGTGTCCTACACGTGGGGGGGTTGATTCGGCCACACAGCTGCACATGTTCCGGATCCGGGGGAAGGGCTATTTATAGCCGAACAGAACACTGCAGGGCTGCTTGTGTGCCTATCTGCAGCTATGGATGAGCCGGAAGCTGCCGTCGGTCTGCTGGAGCAGGAGCAGGACAGATCCTAGGAGAAGTCCCATGCAAACCCCCAGCCGAAGACCCGCGGACGCAGTAATCAGCCCAGTCACAGATCTAGACAACAGGATCTGGACCGACCCCCCAGTGATCCGGTACCTACCGCTACTGCCTGGGTAAGAGATCTACGTGAACGTACCCTGATGCAGTCTTTTCCTATGTTTATTTCCTTAGGGGAAAAAATGCACTGGTAAAGTAAAAAACAAGGAGTGCGCACTATGCGCTTGCCCTTTGCCAGACGCCTACCCTAAAAGACTTTGTCAGTCGTGTGTGCGGCAGACGGTAGGAAATAAATTGATGGGAACACGGTTTAGCGGTAGCATCGGGGTAAAATTACATAGCCTTTTTCTTCGCTCCCATAGGTGGCGGAAGAGTCTCCTGATTTTACGTCAGACCTTAGGGAGATTATCAGGAAGGAGGTGAAAGATTCCCTGAAATCCCTGTCCCGGGGAGCCTTCCAAAAGAAGAAGGGAGCCTAGCGCCTCAGATTCGGATTCGTCCGCTGGCCCTAGAAAGGAGAATGATTCAGACACTTCTGTTTCCTCAGCGTCCTCTTCAGAAGAGGATTCTAATCGTTTCTGTTTCCCGCTGGACCAGATGGACAATTATTAATCTTAGGGCTCTTAACAATTTCCTGACCGTACAGTCATTTAAAATGGAGACTATTAATACCGCAATAAAGCTACTGTTTAAAAACTACTTTATGGTACTATTGGATTTAAAGGACGCCTATTACCATATCCCCATTTATGCAGGACACCAACGATTCCTGAGGGTGGTGGTACGGTTGGAGGGGGTAGTCAGACATTTTCAGTATAGGGCCCTCCCTTTTGGTATATCAGTCGCCCCTCGGGTGTTTACCAAGGTAATGGCTGAAGTTATGGCGCACCTTCATGAATCCGACATTCTAATAATCCCCTACCTAGACGATCTCCTTATCGTAGGTAATACGGCGGATCACTGTCTGGAACAATTACATAAAGTAATGGTTGCTCTGGAGCGTCTGGGGTGGATGCTAAATGTTAAAAAAAAAATCTCGGTTACAGCCCATGACGGTGCAGCGATTTTTAGGCCTGACCCTGGATTCTCAGGTTCAGGAATGCCGTCTGCCTCTCGAGAAAATTGATCGCCTGCAGCTTTAGGTGCTGAATGCCTCTAAAAACCCCACCATGTCCCTTAGAAGAGCCATGTCTCTATTAGGCTCCCTCTCGTCCTGTATTGCAGCGGTCCGATGGGCCCAGTATCATACTAGGATACTTCAGGGCGAGGTGCTATCACAACAAAAAAGGTTGGGGGGATGTCTGGAGAGCCTGCTGACCCTATCCCAAGACGCTATTGTATCCCTCGAATGGTGGCTAGACCGAGAGTACCTGTCCACGGGGGTCCCCTGGGAATATAATGTAACCCGTATAGTCACCTCAGACGCTAGCCCTTCTGGGTGGGGGGCTCACATGGGGGATATATTGGTACAGGGGCGTTGGGATCAGTGTCAGATGGAAATGTCCTCCAACCTGAAGGAGTTAACGGCAGTGGAACAGGCTGTTAAATCACTCCTTGTCTATCTACAGGGCCACCACGTGCGAGTTTTCTCGGACAATCGGGTCACCGTGGCATATATAAACCACCAAGGCGGGACCCGTTCCAAATCCCTAATGTGCGTAGCAGATCGTCTGTTCCAGCTAGCAGAGCAACATCTCCTCTCATTGTCGGCTCTTCACATAAGAGGAGCAGAAAACACTATGGCGGATTTCTTAAGCCGCAACACATTAAAGCAGGGAGAGTGGTCCCTGAACGGCTCCATCTTCAACCTCATCGTGGAAAGGTGGGGTCAACCGGAGGTGGACCTGTTCGCCACAAAAGAAAACAGAAGAGTGACTCAATTCTGCTCTCTGAACCCGAGAGAAAATCCCCTTTCAGTAGACGCCCTCCTCATAGACTGGAGCTTCAGGCTAGCTTACGCCTTTCCTCCCCTGTCTCTAATTCCTCTGGTGGTGAGGAAAATCAGGAAGGACAAAGCCACAGTGATATTAATTGCCCCCTTCTGGCCCAGAAGGACGCGGTTTCCATGCCTAAGGGCTATGTCGATATCCGACCCATGGGTCTTGCCAGACATCCCGGATCTCCTATCCCAGGGCCCAGTCTACCATCCTCAGGTGGTTGGCCTTCATCTGACAGCGTGGATTTTGAGCGGGCGCTGTTAAAAGATAGGGGGTTCTCTCTGGGCCTCATTAACACTCTGCTGAAGAGCAGGAAAATAATCACCACAAAAATTTATGTCAAGATCTGGAAGAGATTTCTTCAGAACTCGGGGGTAATAGCTGGTCAGTCAATACCGATAAACCAGATTTTGGAATTCCTACAGAAGGGGTTAGATATGGGGTTATCCCCAAATACTCTTAAAGTGCAGGTATCAGCCTTAGAGGCCCTCTTTGGCTGCAACATTGCTGAGAATCACTGGGTCAGCAGATTCATCAAGGCAACAAAACGGGCTAGGCCAATGGTAAAAAATAGGGTCATGCCATGGGACCTGAACCTAGTCCTCTCAGCCATGACAGAGGCCCCATTTGAGCCGATTACTTCAGCCTCTATTAAAAATCTATCCCTTAAAGTAACCTTCCTGGTGGCCCTAACATCGGCGCGTAGGATAGGCGACATCCAAGCATTATCCAGGGTTCCCCCTTACATGCAGCTTAGGGATGATAGAGTGATACTGTCCCCTGATCCAGCATATCTTCCTAAGGTAGTGTCCAGATTCCACAGAACACAGGAAATAGTTCTTCCATCTTTTCTCCCCAATCCTTCTAACGATAAGGAAAGGAAGCTACACACTTTAGATGTAAAAAGATGTATCCTGGAGTATCTAGCGGTAACTGATCCCTGGAAGATAGAGAACGCCCTATTCGTGTCCTATCAGGGTAGTAGGAAAGGGCATAGAGCATCGAAATCTACTTTAGCTAGATGGATCAGGGAGGCTATTTCGCTGGCATACATCTCAAAGGGCAAGCCAGCGCCTGAAGGTCTTAAAGCGCATTCCACTAGAGCTATGGCGGCTTCGTGGGCAGAAAGATTGGAGGTATTGATCGACCAGATTTGTAAGGCTGCTACTTGGTCTTCCCCAAACACATTCTATAACCACTATAGATTGAACCTGGGTGCCTCTTCTGACCTCTCTTTTGGTGTAAGGGTGATGCAAGCTGTAGTCCCTCCCTAGTTAGTTACTCCCTGTAATTCTCTCCGTAGTGCTGTCATGGACGACCGTCCAAGTCTTAGTTACTCACCGGTTAACGGTGTTTCTCGGAGTCCATGACAGCACCTGTACATACCCTCCCGTCTTCTTAAGTTCTGGGTGTACACCTCTTCCTTTGTTTATATAATTCACGGGTAGTGAATAGTTAGTTATTGTATTATTGTTTATTATGTATGCTATTAACCTTGGTGGTCCTCTTGTGCTCTGTAAACCAACTGATGCGTGGGAGAGGTGCCGCACTTATGTATCTGTAGGTTTTCCTGTTCCTGAAGGGCGGATCCCCTCTCTCACCGTAGTGCTGTCATGGACTCAGTTACTCACCGGTTAACGGTGTTTCTCGAAGACTTTTGATCACATACTTTTTATACATGTTGTCCTACTCCAAGCTGTTCAGACTTAAGAGCCAACTACCAATTAAGTAAATCAGGTGATGTGCCTTTCTGTAATGAGGAGGGGTGTTGTCTAATGACATCAAAACCCTATATAAGGTGTGCATAATTATTAGGCAACTTCCTTTCCTTTGGAAAAATGGGTCAGAAGAGAGATTTGACGGGCTCTGAAAAGTCCAAAATTGTGAGATGTCTTGCAGACGGATGCAGCAATCTTGAAATTGCCAAACTTTTGAAGCGTGATCACCGAACAATCAAGCGTTTCATGGCAAATAGCCAACAGGGTAGCAAGAACCATGTTGGGCAAAAAAGGCGCAAAATAACTGCCCATGAATTGAGGAAAATCAAGCATGAAGCTGCCAAGATGCCATTTGCCACCAGTTTTGCCATATTTCAGAGCTGCAACGTTACTGGAGTAACAAAAAGCACGAGGTGTGCAATACTCAGGGACATGGCCAAGGTAAGGAAGGCTGAAAAACGACCACCTTTGAACAAGAAACATAAGATAAATGTCAAGACTGGGCCAAGACTGACTTTTCAAAGGTTTTATGGACTGATGAGATGAGAGTGACTCTTGATGGGCCAGATGGATGGGCCAGAGGCTGGATCAGTAAAGGGCAGAGAGCTTCACTCCGACTCAGACGAAAGCAAGGTGGAGGTGGGGTACTGGTATGGGCTGGTATCATCAAAGATGAACTTGTGGGACCTTTTCGGCTTGAGGATGGAGTGAGGCTCAACTCCCAGACCCACTGCCAGTTTCTGGAAGACAACTTCTTCAAGCAGTGGTACAGGAAGAAGTCGGTATCGTTCAAGAAAAACATGATTTTCATGCAGGACAATGATCCATCACATGTCTCCAACTACTCCACAGCGTAGCTGGCCAGTAAAGGTCTCAAAGAAGAAAAAATAATGACATGGCCCCCTTGTTCACCTGATCTGAACCCCATAGAGAACCTGTGGTCCCTCATAAAATGAGAGATCTACAGGGAGGGAAAACAGTCCACCTCTCGGAACAGTGTCTGGGAGGCTGTGGTGGCTGCTGCACGCAATGTTGATCGTAAACAGATCAAGCAACTGACAGAATCTATGGACGGAAGGCTGTTGAGTGTCGTCATAAAGAAAGCTGGCTATATTGGTCACTAATTTTTGGGGGTTTTGTTTTTGCATGTCAGAAATGTTTATTTCTAAATTTTGTGCAGTTATATTGGTTTGCCTGGTGAAAATAAACAAGTGAGATGGGAATATATTTGGTTTTTATTAAGTTGCCTAATAATTCTGCACAGTAATATTTACCTGCACAAACAGATATCCTCCTAAGATAGCCAAATCTAAAAAAAAAAAAAAACAATCCAACTTCCAAAAATATTAAAGCTTTGATATTTGAGTCTTTTGGGTTGATTGAGAACATAGTTGTTGATCAATAATAAAAAATAATCCTCTAAAATACAACTTGCCTAATAATTATGCACACAGTGTATTATGCTGATTCATAGTTCATAATGTAGGTTGGCTCCGCTAGTAGGGTTTTGTGCAAGCAGGAAATCTGCTGTTTACACAGTTACATGTGTTCGTTATCTGTGGTCAAATATCTTGTGTATTCCTGTATATTCTGAGCCTTGTAGTTATTTTATCTCAAAATCACTTTTACGTTGCCTTTAACCCCTTAACGACCGCCGATACGCCTTTTAACGGCGGCAGTTAAGGGTACTTAAACCACAGCTGTGGAAAAAGTGGATAGCGCCCCCCAGAGTCGGATTTTCTCTGGGGTCTCGGTTACCGGGGGTAGCCGAGACCCCAGAGAACATGATTCGAGGGGTTTTTTACCGACCCCCGGGTTGCGATTGCCGGTAATTAACCATTTACCGGCGGTCGCAAGAAAAAAACAAAACGCGATTTCCCATTTAATTTCTCTGTCCTCCGATGTGATCGCACACCAGAGGACAGAGAAATGGGGTCCCCGATCGCCCTCGATACTCACCAGTCTCCCCCGGTGCTCCTCGTGGCTCCCGATGGGCGCCGCCATCTTGTTCCGGCGAAAAAATGGCAGTGCGCCGGCCGGCACCAGGAAGATCTTTGGGATTTCGGCTGCCGGGGGTAGCCGAGACCCCAAAGAACATGATCGACCCCTGTTTTGCGATCGCCGGTAATTAACTGTTTACCGGCGACCGCAAAAAAAAAAAAAGCGGTGTGTTATTCTCTGTCCTCTGATGTGATCGCACATCAGAGGACAGAGAAATAGGGGGATTTGGGGACCCTATTATACTTACCGGTGTCCCTGGATCCTTCTGCGTCCCCTCCTGCCCGCCGGCTTCTTCATCCGGTAAGAAAATGGCGGGCGCATGCGCAGTGCGCCCACCATGATCTGCCGGCCGGCAGCTAGTGGAGTTGGGGCTAAAATTAGGATTAGGGTTGGGGCTAAATTTAGGGTTAGGGTTGGGGCTAAATTTAGGGCTAAGGTTAGGCTTCTTTCACACTTGCGTCGGTACGGGGCCGTCGCAATGCGTCGGCCCAACGTACCGACGCATGTTGTGAAAATTGTGCACAACGTGGGCAGCGGATGCAGTTTTTCAACGCAACCGCTGCCCAGTCTATGTCCTGGGGAGGAGGGGGTGCAGTTACGGCCGCGCATGCGCGGTTGGAAATGGCGGACGCGACGTACAAAAAACTGTTACATTGAACGTTTTTTGTGTCGACGGTCTGCCAAAACACATCGGATCCAGTGCACATCGGATGCGACGTGTGGCCATCCGTCGCGATCCGTTGGCAATACAAGTCTATGGGCAAAAAACGCATCCTGCGGGCACATTTGCAGGATCCGTTTTTTTGTCCAAAACGACGGATTGCGACGGATGCCACACGACGCAAGTGTGAAAGTAGCCTTAGGGTTAGGGTTGGGGCTAAATTTAGGGTTAGGGTTAAGGTTGGGGCTAAAGTTAGGGCTAGGGTTGCGGCTTAAGTTAGGGTTAGAGTTGGGATAAGGGTTAGGATTTGGATTAGGGTTGGCATTAGGGTTACGTTTGGGATTAGGGTTAAGGTTAGGGTTGAGATTAGGGTTAGGGATGTATTGGGATTAGGGTTAGGTTTGATGTTAGGGTTGAGATTAGGATTAGGTGTGTGTTGGATTTAGGGTTTTAATTAGGGTTATGGTTAGTGTTGAGATTAGGGTTGTTTTGGGGTTAGGGTTGTGATTAGGATTATGCATCGGGTTGGGATTAGGGTTAGGGGTGTGTTGTGGTTAGGTTTGGAGTTAGAATTGGAGGGTTTCCACTGTTTAGGTACATCAGGGGGTCTCCAAACACGACAGCCAATTTTGCGCTCAAAAAGTCAAATGTGCTCCCTCCCTTCTGAGCTCTGCCGTGCGCCCAAACAGTGGTTTACCCCCACATATGGGGCATCAGCGTACTCGGGATAAGTTGGACAACAACTTTTGGGGTCCAATTTCTCCTGTTACCTTTGTGAAAATAAAAACTTGGGGGCTAAAAAATGTTTTTTGTTAGAAAAAAAACCCCAAATTTTATTTTCACAAATGCATTATAAACTTTTGTGAAGCACCTGGGCATTTAAAGTTCTCACCACACATCTAGATAAGTTCCTTGGGGGGTCTAGTTTCCAAAGTGGGGTTATTTGTGGGGGGTTTCTACTGTTTAGGTACATCAGGGGCTCTGCAAATGCAACATAGGTACATCAGGGGCTCTGCAAATGCAACATAACGCCCGCAGACCATTCTATCAAAGTCTGCATTCCAAAGCGAAGCTCTTTCCCTTCTGAGCTCTGCCGTGCGCCCAAACAGTGGTCCCCCCCACACATAGGGTACCGGCATACTCAGGACAAATTGTACAACAACTTTTGGGGTCCAATTTCTCTTGTTACCCTTGTGAAACTAAAAACTTGGGGACTAAAAAATCTTTTTTGTGGAAAAAAAAATTATTTTCATGACTCTGCATTATAAACTTCTGTGAAGCACTTGGGCATTCAAAGTTCTCACCACACATCTAGATAAGTTCCTTGGGAGGTCTAGTTTCCAAAATGGGGTCACTTGTGGGGGGTTTCTACTGTTTAGGTACATCAGGGGCTCTGCAAAGGCAACATAACGCCCGCAGACCATCTATCAAAGTCTGCATTCCAAAACGGCGGCCCTTCCCTTCCGAGCTCTGCCATGCGCCCAAACTGTGGTTTACCCCCACATATGGGGTATCCGCCTACTCAGCTTAAATTGCACAATAAAGTTTGGGGTCCAATTTCTCCTGTTACCCTTGTGAAAGTAAAAATTTGGGGGTGAAAAGATCATTTTTGTGGAACAAATATGATTTTTTTTATTTTCATGGCTTTACATTATAAACTTCTGTGAAGCAGTTGGGGGTTCATAGTGCTCACCACACTTCTAGGTAAGCTCTTTGGGGGGTCTAGTTTCCAAAATTGGGTCACTTGTGGGGGGTTTCTACTGTTTAGGTACATCAGGAGCTCTGCAAATGCCCGCAGACCATCCCATCAAAGTCTGCATTCCAAGAGGCGCTCCTTCCCTTTCAAGCCCCGGTGGGTGCCCAAACAGTGCCCCCCCCCCCCCACATATGGGGTATCAGTGTACTCAGGACAAACTGATCAACAGATTTTGGGGTCCAATGTCTCCTGTTACCCTTACGAAAATAAAAAATTGCAGGCTAAAAATCATTTTTGAGGGAAAAAAAAGGTTTTTTTTATTTTCACGGCTCTACTTTATAAACTTCTGTGAAGCACCTGGGGGTTTAAAGTGCTCACCACACATCTCGATAAGTTCCTTAACCCTGCTGTTCTGTTCGGTCTGGGGAGACCTATTTTGAACTTTGGTATTTTTTGGGGTGTTCAAGATGCGGTTCTGAAACTTGTGGTTGATTGACTTAAATGAGGATGGGTCGGTCGGCCACGGGTTTCAGAGCCGCATCTTGAATATTTTAAAGAATATTGAAGTTCAAAGTCGGTCATTTTTGACCAACAGAACAGCAGGGTTAAGGGGTCTAGTTTCCAAAATGATGTCACTTGTGGGGGGTTTCCACTGTTTAGGCACACCAGGGGCTCTCCAAACGTGACATGGCATCCGATCTCAATTCCAGCCAATTCTACAGTGAAAAAGTAAAACGGCACTCCTTCTGTTCCAAGCTCTGCAGTGCACCCAAACAGTGGTTTACCCCCACATATGGGGTATCTGCGTATTCAGGAGAAATTGCACAACAAGATTTATGGTTAAATTTTTGTTTTCACACTTGTGAATGTTTGCAAAAAAAAGTTAAATGTTCATTTTTTCCTTCCACATTGTTTCAGTTACTGTGAAGCACGTAAAGGGTTAATAAACTTCTTGAATGTGGTTTTGAGCACCTTGAGGGGTGCAGTTTTTAGAATGTTGTCACACTTGGGTATTTTCTATCATATAGACCCCTCAAAATGACTTCAAATGTGATGTGGTCCCTAAAAAAAAATGGTGTTGTAAAAATGAGAAATTGCTGGTCAACTTTTAACCCTTATAACTCCCTAACACCAAAAAATTTTGTTTCCAAAATTGTGCTGATGTAAAGTAGACATGTGGGAAATGTTATTTATTAACTGTTTTTTTGTGACATAGCTCTCTGATTTAAGGGCATAAAATACATATTTGTTTTTTTCATAAATAATCGCAAATAATATCGAAGAAATGTTACCACTAACATTAAGTACAATATGTCACGAAAAAACAGTCTCAGAATCAGCAGGATCTGTTAAAGCGTTCCAGAGTTATAACCTCATAAAGTGACCCAGTAAAAATTGGCCCAGTCATTAAGTACCAAATTGGCTCTGTCACTAAGGGGTTAAAGATTGTTCATGACTATTTCTCATCATGCAATGTCAGTGTTCAGTACTATTTCAAAGACAGGAAAATTTGTAATCGACAGATAAAAGAACCTTATGGATTATCACATTTTCTGGCACTCAGGATGGTGATCGAACATTATTTAAAACGTCATAATTTAATTGTTTCAAGGTTAAAAGAAAAGTCCCTCGAGTTTAACCCATATTAACTGACATGTTGATCTAGAAAAGGCAAAAAAAAAAAAAAAAACCTTTGAGGCAGATACTATTTGCCCCATATTAAGAGAAAAATTCTTTTGCAAGTCCAAATATATTTATCTGGCTTCATTAACCATATTGCATTTTTGGGATAATGGTGGAGTATCAGAAATCTGGTCTGTTTTAGGTTATATTTATAATTACACCTCATGTAAATAACATGTTCTGTGACCTGCAGAGCCCATTTGTACAGGGCACAGGATTGCATGGTGCTGTGACCATCGATCTTGTCACTGTTGGATCCTGTATTATGTGCCTCCAGCTTTATATTAGAGGTGTTGTTTGTCTGTATGTATGTATGTGTGTGTGTATGTATGTATGTATGCTGGGAGCGTCACTCTGTCCGAAACCTTTATAGACTGCGCAAGCTCCAGCGCAGTCTGGGCCTCACAGAGTGACGCTCCCAGGAGATCGCGGTATGCGTAAACACTGAACGCACACCGCGATCTCCACCGGAGAGTCAGGAACCGCCAGGAGGGTAAGTATATTCACCTGTCCCCCGTTCCAGCGCTGCATGCGGCTCTGTCTCCCGGGTCCTCTGCTGTGACGTTCCCAGTTCAGAGGGCGCGATGATGCGCAGCGCTGGAACGGGACAGACAGGTGAGTATAGCAAGTGCTGGGGGCCTGAACTAGCGGTGACTCCGGCACCTGACCCCCACAGCGCGCCGGTGTCCCCGCCTGCTCAGGCCCCCAGCACTCGGCGCCCAGCGACGATAGGTGAGTATGGTATTTTTTTTTTATATATGGCAGCAGCATACGGGGCATATATAATGGAGCATCTTATGAGGGGCATATAATACAATGGTGGTGCAGGATGGGAGCAGCACATGACAGAACGGGGGCGCAGGATGGCAGCAGCACATGACAGAACGGGCGCAGGATGGCAGAAGCACATGACAGAACGGGCGCAGGATGGCAGCAGCACATGACAGAACGGGCGCAGGACGGCAGCAGCACATGACAGAACGGGCGCAGGATGGCAGCAGCACATGACAGAACGGGCGCAGGATGGCAGCAGCACATGACAGAACGGGCGCAGGATGGCAGCAGCACATGACAGAACGGGCGCAGGATGGCAGCAGCACATGACAGAACGGGGGCGCAGGATGGGAGCAGCACATGACAGAACAGGGGCACAGGATGGGAGCAGCACATGACAGAACGGGGGCGCAGGATGGCAGCAGCACATGACAGAACGGGGGCGCAGGATGGCAGCAGCACATGACAGAACGGGGGTGCAGGATGGCAGCAGCACATGACAGAACGGGCGCAGGATGGGAGCAGCACATGACAGAACAGGGGCGCAGGATGGGAGCAGCACATGACAGAACAGGGGTGCAGGATGGGAGCAGCACATGACAGAACGGGGGCGCAGGATGGCAGCAGCACATGACAGAACGGGCGCAGGATGGGAGCAGCACATGACAGAACGGGGGCGCAGGATGGGAGCAGCACATGACAGAACGGGGGCGCAGGATGGCAGCAGCACATGACAGAACGGGCGCAGGATGGGAGCAGCACATGACAGAACAGGGGCGCAGGATGGGAGCAGCACATGACAGGATGGGAGCAGCAAATGACAGAATGGAGGCGCAGGATGGGTGCAGAACATGTCAGGATGGGGACGCAGGATGGAGCAGCACATACCAGGATGGAGACCAAATACCAATATAGATGCTAGCCACCCGGGCATAGAACGGGTTCAATAGCTAGTATAGATATATATATATATATATATATATCTATCTATCTATCTATATATATATCTATAATATAACGCTGGGAGCGTCACTCTGTCCGAAGCCTCTATAGACTGCGCAAGCGCCGGCGCAGTCTGGGCCTCACAGAGCGACGCTCCCAGGAGATCGCGGTATGCGTAAGCACTGAACGCATACCGCGATCTCCACCGGAGAGTCAGGGACCGCCAGGAGGGAGGGTAAGTATACTCACCTTTCCCGGTTCCAGCGCTGCTTGCGGCTCCGTCTCCCGGCTCCTCTGCTCCCGGCTCCGGAGGGCGCGGACTGCGCAGACGCCGATTCCTGCTGCCGGAATCGGCGCCTGCGCAGTCCGCGCTTTCCGGCGCCATTTTCTTGAAGACACACTCCGGCTCCACTGCAGGTGTGTCTTCAAGAAAATGGCGCCGGAAAGCGCGGACTGCGCAGGCGCCGATTCCTGCTGCCGGAATCGGCGCCTGCGCAGTCCCCGCTTTTTGGCGCCATTTTCTTGAAGACATACCTGCAGTGGAGCCGGACGATAGGTGAGTATGGTATTTTTTTTTTTTTTTTATATGGCAGCAGCATTCGGGGGCATACACACTGGAGCGGGGGGCATATAATACAATGGTGGCGCAGGATGGGAGCAGCACATGACAGAACGGGCGCAGGATGGCAGCAGCACATGACAGAACGGGCGCAGGATGGCAGCAGCACATGACAGAACGGGCGCAGGATGGCAGCAGCACATGACAGAACGGGGGCGCAGGATGGGAGCAGCACATGACAGAACAGGGGCACAGGATGGGAGCAGCACATGACAGAACGGGGGCGCAGGATGGCAGCAGCACATGACAGAACGGGGGCGCAGGATGGCAGCAGCACATGACAGAACGGGGGCGCAGGATGGGAGCAGCACATGACAGAACGGGGGTGCAGGATGGCAGCAGCACATGACAGAACGGGCGCAGGATGGGAGCAGCACATGACAGAACAGGGGCGCAGGATGGGAGCAGCACATGACAGAACAGGGGCGCAGGATGGGAGCAGCACATGACAGAACAGGGGCGCAGGATGGGAGCAGCACATGACAGAACGGGCGCAGGATGGGAGCAGCACATGACAGAACGGGGGCGCAGGATGGGAGCAGCACATGACAGAACGGGGGCGCAGGATGGCAGCAGCACATGACAGAACGGGCGCAGGATGGGAGCAGCACATGACAGAACAGGGGCGCAGGATGGGAGCAGCACATGACAGGATGGGAGCAGCAAATGACAGAATGGAGGCGCAGGATGGGTGCAGAACATGTCAGAATGGAGGCGCAGGATGAGTGCAGCACATGTCACAATGGGGGCGCAGGATGGGAGCAGCACATGACAGAATGGGGGCACAGGATGGGTGCAACACATGACAGAATGGGGGCGCAAGATGGGTGCAGAACATGTCAGAATGGAGGCGCAGGATGGGTGCAGAACATGTCAGAATGGGGGCGCAGGATGGGAGCAGCACATGTCACAATGGGGGCGCAGGATGGGTGCAACACATGACAGAATGGGGGCGCAAGATGGGTGCAACACATGGCAGGATGGGGGCGCAGGATGGGTGCAGCACATGACAGGATGGGGACGCAGGATGGAGCAGCACATGTCAGAATGGGGGTGCAGGATGGGTGCAGCACATGTCAGGATGGGGACGCAGGATGGAGCAGCACATACCAGGATGGAGACCAAATACCAATATAGATGCTAGCCAACCGGGCATAGAACGGGTTCAATAGCTAGTATAGATATATATCTATCTATCTATCTATCTATCTATCTATCTATCTATCTATCTATCTATCTATCTATCTATATATATATATATATATATATCTATAATATAACGCTGGGAGCGTCACTCTGTCCGAAGCCTCTATAGACTGCGCAAGCGCCGGCGCAGTCTGGGCCTCACAGAGCGACGCTCCCAGGAGATCGCGGTATGCGTAAGCACTGAACGCATACCGCGATCTCCACCGGAGAGTCAGGGACCGCCAGGAGGGAGGGTAAGTATACTCACCTTTCCCGGTTCCAGCGCTGCTTGCGGCTCCGTCTCCCGGCTCCTCTGCTCCCGGCTCCGGAGGGCGCGGACTGCGCAGGCGCCGATTCCTGCTGCCGGAATCGGCGCCTGCGCAGTCCGCGCTTTCCGGCGCCATTTTCTTGAAGACACACTCCGGCTCCACTGCAGGTGTGTCTTCAAGAAAATGGCGCCGGAAAGCGCGGACTGCGCAGGCGCCGATTCCTGCTGCCGGAATCGGCGCCTGCGCAGTCCCCGCTTTTTGGCGCCATTTTCTTGAAGACATACCTGCAGTGGAGCCGGACGATAGGTGAGTGGTATTTTTTTTTTTTTTTTTTATATGGCAGCAGCATTCGGGGGCATACACACTGGAGCGGGGGGCATATAATACAATGGTGGCGCAGGATGGGAGCAGCACATGACAGAACGGGCGCAGGATGGCAGCAGCACATGACAGAACGGGCGCAGGATGGCCGCAGCACATGACAGAACGGGCGCAGGATGGCCGCAGCACATGACAGAACGGGCGCAGGATGGCAGCAGCACATGACAGAACGGGCGCAGGATGGCCGCAGCACATGACAGAACGGGCGCAGGATGGCCGCAGCACATGACAGAACGGGCGCAGGATGGCCGCAGCACATGACAGAACGGGCGCAGGATGGCCGCAGCACATGACAGAACGGGCGCAGGATGGCCGCAGCACATGACAGAACGGGCGCAGGATGGCAGCAGCACATGACAGAACGGGCGCAGGATGGCAGCAGCAAATGACAGAACGGGGACGCAGGATGGGAGCAGCAAATGACAGGATGGGAGCAGCAAATGACAGAATGGAGGCGCAGGATGGGAGCAGCACATGACAGAACGGGGGCGCAGGATGGGAGCAGCACATGACAGAACGGGGGCGCAGGATGGGAGCAGCACATGACAGGATGGGGGCGCAGGATGGAGCAGCACATACCAGGATGGAGACCATATACCAATATAAATGCTCGCCACCCGGGCGTAGAACTGGTTCAATAGCTAGTCATATATATATATATATATGTATATATATCTCATGAGCTCCCCAATATATAGTAAAGTGTATTCACATGTAATTACTTGATTGAAGCACTCATTTTATTGCAGATAAAGAACCATTTAACAGTTTCTCAACATCTGAAGAATAAGTAAAGCACATCAGGGAAGGAGTTCTCACTAGTGATGAGCGAGTATACTCGTTACTTGGGTTTCCCTGAGCATGCTTGGGTGGTCTCTGAGTATTTTGGCATGCATGGAGATTTAGTTTTCATCGCCGATGCTGCATGATTTGCGGTTGCTAGACAGCCTGAATGCATGTGGGATTTCCCTAACAACCAGGCAATCCTCACATGTACTCAGCCTGTCTAGCAGCCGTAAATCATGCAGCTGCGGCGACGGAAACTAAATCTCCGAGCAGTCACAAATACTCGGAGACCACCCCGCGTGCTTGGAGAAACCTGAGTAACGAGTATATTCGCTCATCACTAGTTCCCACTAAGCGCCATATATGTGCAGCGTGGTGATGGCGCTGGTACAGAAGCAGAGCCGTGGACATCAGTGGATGGCTCCAGCTGTTGTCATTCATGCCTGTTTAACTCCTTACATGCCGCAGTCAGTAACAACCGTGGCATGTAGATGGTTGTGAGGGGGAAGGGGCTCTCTCTTACACTTCATGGGCACCACTGCAACATAACTGTGTGGTGCCAATGGTGGTCAATTGAAAGTCAAGCAGTGACCTATACTCAAAAAGTAAAAAGGCAAATGTTTCATTTTGCAAATACTGTTCTTAAGTAAAAAACAAAACAAAATTAAACAAAAATATAACACTATTGGTAGCGCTGAGTCCAGTGATTGAAAAGTCATACATATAACAAAAAATGGTATTATTAAAAATGTCATCTAGTCCAGCAAAAAAACAAACCCTCATACGGTTCTGTCAGCAAACAAACAAAAACAGGAGAAAGTTCGCTATCAGTATATGGCAATTCAAAAAAACAATTTTTTTTTTTGTAAAAAGAAAAAAAAAATAAAGCTTTTGGTGTGTAAATAGTAGTAAATGTACGGTATATATAAATCTAATCTTTGGGTCAGTTCGATTATAGTGATACCAAAGTTATCACCTTTTTAGTGAAAAAAACATATGGCCCTATGTTATAAAATTCTGTGATACGCCTGTGAGTGCAAAATGCTCAGTTCACCCTGAAATGACTTTCTTGATGAATGTTGTTTTTGAAACTGTGTCACACTTGATGGGTTTCTGCGGTTCTGGCCCCTCAGGAGTTCTACAAAGGCAACATTGTGTCCACCATATAATCCAGCTGTAGTTGTGACAGAAGACAAATAGCCTCCAGTCCCTACTATGTGCCCAGTCGTTTCAGACCACATTTGGGGTACTGCGGCGTTTATGAAAGATTACAAATTGTGGTCTTCTATTACCGTTTGTGGGACTTAAAAATGTGGGACTAAGTGAACACTCGAGTCTAATGGAAAAAAATTGCATCTTCACAGCCCAATTCTACAACACTTGTGAAACACCTGTTGGTCCAAAATGCCCACTACCCTCCTAGATGAATGCTTTGTGATGTAGCTCCCAAAATGGGGGCACTTGGAGGGGGGAGGTTCTGCTGTTCCTTAACCTTTAAGATTTTTAAATGGGTTCTAAAGAAATTATGTAACAAATTGTGGGTTCGTTTTCTTTTGTTACGCTTGTTAAAATGAATAAGTTGTCGCTAACTCAACATTTTAGTGGAAACTGTAATTTTTCATCTTTTCATTCCTTTTTGAATTAGTTCCTGTGAAGCACCTTGTTTAGGTTTTTTTTGTTTTTTTTGACACATTACCCCCTCAGTCATTTCAAAGTGGTAATGGACAAATCCTTTAAGTGATTTCTTAAGGTACCGTCACATTAAGCGACGCTGCAGCGATCTAGACAACGATCCCGATCGCTGCAGCGTCGCTGTGTGGTCGCTAGAGAGCTGTCACACACAGCTCTCCAGCGACCAACGGGTCGCGCTTAGTAACCTGATGTTTACCCTGGTTACCAGCGTAAACGTAAGAAAAAACAAACACTACATACTTACATTCCGGTGTCTGTCCTCCGGCACTGTGCTTCACTGCACTGACTGTGAGCGCCAGCCGGAAAGCAGAGCGGTGACGTCACCGTTGTGCTTTACGGCTGCCCGGCGCTCACAGCCAGTGCAGGAAAGCAGAGCGCCGGGGGACAGACACCGGAATGTAAGTATGTAGTGTTTGTTTATTTTTTACGTTTACGCTGGTAACCAGGGTAAACATCGGGTTACTAAGCGCGGCCCTGCGCTTAGTAACCCGATGTTTACCCTGGTTACCAGTGAAGACATCGCTGAATCGGTGTCACACACGCCGATTCAGTGATGCCTGCAGGGAGTCCAGCGACTAAACAGAGTGCTGGACTTTCTGCTCCGACCAACGATGGCACAGCAGGATCCAGATCGCTGCTGCGTGTCACACTGAACGATATCGCTAGCCAGGACGCTGCAACGTCACGGATCGCTAGCGATATCGTTCAGTGTTTAGGAAATTTGTCACAGATCAACCAATATAATCACACTCGTCTCTGCAGATTATTGAATCGTGACACCTGAACAGGAGATGTAATGATCCTGAAAAAGCAAAGTGACATCTCTGTGTATCTGCGGCTTATTGGTTGTCTCCAATTTCATAAAAACAGACATGGATATCTGAGCTGAATAGCTGATATTCAATATATATTCAACATTGGTGGTAGTTATTGGGGGGGGGGGTGATTTTAAGGATATGCACTTGAAGCAGCAGTGCTGCATAACTTTCCAGATATTCTGCAAGCACATCAATAAATAGAAGTGTATTACGGTAATTCAAGTGCATTTGGCGAGTACCGTTATTGGCATGAGATAAAAGACAGTAATGATAAAGTACTAAACTGGCTCCATTAGATTACATTATATGCTGCTCAATACGCAGTATTTCTTTCCTTTTTTATATGTCCCAGTGGTCATCTACATATTACCAATTTGTATATCAAATGCAACCAAGTGTGCAAACCTTTCAGATACCATCATCCTACGTCGCATTGGAAGATTATTCCTGAATTCCTTCCTTCTGCTTTTTCTCTTTTACCCCCAGTTCTACTAAATCCACAGATTTGTAAAGACAGTTGTAAGAGCAGAGGATTTTTGGTAGCTTTCTGCTGTAGAGCAAAAACACCCATTACTTCAAAACGATGACTCTTTTACCTGTGCAGGTAAAGAAGCTGCGGAGACACCATCACGTGTTTCTCAACGCAGTGATTCCAGAACACTGCCCCCATCCCTTATGGGAAATATGCAGATGCAGGTAAAGAAGCTGCGGAGACACCATCACGTGTTTCTCGACGCAAGCAGTGAATAGCCAGGCCTTTCCCCGGGAAGGAACAACCACGGGAAGGGCAGCATCCTATGAAGGAAAGCCACCTATGCCAAGCATGGTATCCATCCACAGACAGCTGTTTCGGGGTTTTTGCCCCTCATCAGTGTGGAGTAGGAATCTGGCTATTAGGAGCAGTGCCTAGTAAAAAGGCTATAAAGGCACAGATGATTGGCCTCGGGGAGACCAAAACATCCAACACCGCGGAGACACCATCACGTGTTTCTCAACGCAGTGATTCCAGAACACTGCCCCCAGGGATGTTTCTCAACGCAGTGATTCCAGAACACTGCCCCCAGGGATGGGGGGCAGTGTTCTGGAATCACTGCGTTGAGAAACACGTGATGGTGTCTCCGCGGTGTTGGATGTTTTGGTCTCCCCGAGGCCAATCATCTGTGCCTTTATAGCCTTTTTACTAGGCACTGCTCCTAATAGCCAGATTCCTACGCCACACTGATGAGGGGCAAAAACCCCGAAACAGCTGTCTGTGGATGGATACCATGCTTGGCATAGGTGGCTTTCCTTCATAGGATGCTGCCCTTCCCGTGGTTGTTCCTTCCCGGGGAAAGGCCTGGCTATTCACTGCTTGCGTCGAGAAACACGTGATGGTGTCTCCGCAGCTTCTTTACCTGCATCTGCATATTTCCCATAAGGGATGGGGGCAGTGTTCTGGAATCACTGCGTTGAGAAACACGTGATGGTGTCTCCGCGGTGTTGGATGTTTTGGTCTCCCCGAGGCCAATCATCTGTGTCTTTTACCTGTGCAGTACATGAATAAGAGGACTATTTTACCTGCGCAATGTGTGCATGGCAGGACTAGTTTACCTGCGCAGTACATAAATCCGAGGACTATTTTACCTGCGCAGTGCATCCATCACAGGATTATTTTACCTGCTCAGTGCATCCATCACAGGACTAGTTTACCTGCGCAGTGCATCCATCGCAGGACTAGTTTTCCTGCGCAGTGCCTGCATGGCAGGACTAGTTTACCTGCGCAGTGCATCCATCGCAGGGACCGCTTACCTGTGCAGTGCCTGCATAGCAGGACTAGTTTGCCTGCACAGTGCATCTAAAACACAGGACTATTTTACCTGCGCAGTGAGTGCATCCATCACAGGACTAGTTTACCTGCATAGTGCCTCTATCACAGGACTAGTTTACCTGGGCAGCACAGTGGCTCAGTGGTTAGCACTGCAGCCTTGCAGCGCTGGGGTCCTGGGTTCAAATCCCATCAAGGACAACATCTGCAAGGAGTTTGTATGTTCTCCCCGTGTTTGCGTGGGATTCCTCGGGGTTCTCCGGTTTCCTCCCACATTCCAAAGACATACTGATAGAGAATTTAGATTGTGAGCCCCATCGGGGACAGTGATGATAATGTGTGCAAACTGCAAAGCGCTGCAGAATGTTAGCGCTATATAAAAATAAAGTTTATTATTTACCTGCACAGTGCCTGCATGGCAGGACTAGTTTACCTTCGCAGTGCATCCATTGCAGGACTAGTTTACCTGCACAGTGTATCCATCTAAATATATAGATCAGAGCAATACAGGTATTTCATAAAATCTGGAAATATTGACAAATTCCTAATTGCATGCAAAATTCGAAAAATATGGAGTCAAAACTACTGTCTACAAATTACCAAAAAGCATTTATTAAATGACATTGTCACATTATAGAGTATAAATTACAAAAATACAATTGAATACATGTAACCATCACATAAGTAACAAAATGTCCTTCCTGCTTTTGTTACTTATGTGATGGTTACATGTATTCAACTGTATTTTTGTAATTTTTACTCTATAATGTGACATTGTCATTTAATAAATGCTTTTTTGTAATTTGTAGACAGTAGTTTTGACTCCATATTTTTCGAATTTTACAGTACATGCATCGCAGGACTAGTTTACCTGCTCAGTGCATGCATCGCAAGACTAGTTTACATGTGGTGTGCATCCATCGCAGGACTAGTTTACCTGCACAGTGCATGCATTGCAGGACTAGTTTACATCCACAGTGCATGCATTGCAGGACTAGTTTACCTGCACAGTGCAAGCATTGCAGGACTAGTTTACATGCACAGTGCATGCATTGCAGGACTAGTTTACATGCACAGTGCATGCATCGCAGGACTAGTTTACATGCACAGTGCATGCATCGCAGGACTAGTTTACATGTGGTGTGCATCCATCGTAGGACTAGTTTACATGCACAGTGCATGCATCGCAGGACTAGTTTACATGTGGTGTGCATCCATCGTAGGACTAGTTTACATGCACAGTGCATGCATCGCAGGACTAGTTTACATGCACAGTGCATGCATCGCAGGACTAGTTTACATGCACAGTGCATGCATCGCAGGACTAGTTTACATGCACAGTGCATGCATCGCAGGACTAGTTTACATGCACAGTGCATGCATCGCAGGACTAGTTTACATGCACAGTGCATGCATCACAGTGGCATTCTGCAGAAATCCACAAGGCTTTTAAATGCGGTGTCCTACTATATCCATATCAAGAATGGGGCAGATTGACTAATCTTGCCAGATATGTAGCTGAAAGTGCTCTAAGCATAGTCCAGTGTCTCCTGCTAGATGGTAAATTTGACTGAATTTTAGCACACATTTCAATCTTCTCTGGGGCATTTGATTTCACCCTTCGTTTTGCAGTCACTACCAATGGCAGCTCATCAGCTGGTCTAGCAGCCTCACATAAGCGGAGACTCGCATGTGGGAGGGAGGAATGAAAGTGTAGGCCACAAATGAGACTGAAGAAACACCCAGTTGGACTGCAAGCAGAGATCTAACATAATTGGACACCAAAATCAACAATTGGGAGGAACATCTCTGCAATGGATCGACGCAGTGCATAATATTGGCCCTGAGGATTGTTGTCGAGAGTTTTTTTTACCCTCATGGATTCATTGGGCAGAATGATTAGAAGCCATTATAAAGGCAGATAAACTGATACTTTCTGCTGATACTATGTTATCTGTTTTGGAAATAGGGAAATGTTGTTCCTGCTGGTGGTCTAGTTTCACCAGTGGGCACGAAGACTGGCTCCTTGGGCTGCTTGTTATATATAGCCTTCTAGTCACTTACGCCACTTATGATTCATCGCGTGCCAGGACCGTTACTTTATTTTGGTACTTGAGCCTGATAAATTAAACCTCATTGAACGGAATTCCTTAATGAGACTTTATCTTCAAGAGTCTAATTTCCACAAAGCATGTGATTCTGCCCCATTTCTTTGATCACATTTTTTGTTTAGTATATCAATGGAAATATATCATCTGTCCATTTTTTTTATTTTTTTTTAACAGCTATACAATTTAATATTCCTATCGCTTACTTTCTTTTATTACTGCATATGCGTGACAGATTTTTCTCAATTTCTTCTTCTTTGTGCAGCAGCCAATTTTTTTTTATTAGGTTTTCTCTGATGTCTGGAATATCAGCACTGTCACCCTAGTAACAAATCTAGACATGAAAGGAAATATTTAATTACAGTAAGGTGTGCCTGGCGGTCGGCGGAGCAGTTTTATTATAACAGGCTTGGACTGATTTTAGTAAAGATAATGTGATGTTAAACCAATTTACAACATTGTATTGTGGCTGTGCATTTACTAGAGCACATACGTCAAATCTGGCTCTCAGGATGATTATATTTGGCCCGTGATGCTGGGACAGTCCCCCTAATATGCTACATGGAGGACAAAGTGGGGCTCATTAAACTGTATAGAGAATCATGTGGTGCCAATTATACAGTATGAAGGACTATGTGGGTCCATTATAATTTATAGAGGACTAAGTGGGGCACATTATAGGTCACCATACTTTGCTGGGGGGTACAGCAGGGTCATCATACCGTGCTTGTAGAGTACTATGTGGGGTATCATGGGAGAGTACTTTTGTTGCTATCATACTTTATTATCTGTATTTATTAATTCAAGTTTTTTTTTATTCTTTGTGATTACATATTTAAATTGGGACATATGCGTTTTACTGCTCTTGCAAAACATATTATATTCCAGTATGCCCCATTTTTGATTGTTTATTTTATTTTAAGATCTATTAACTAAAATGTACTTTGTTCGTGGGACAAACCCTTTCAAGTGAACCTGTCAGCAGGATTTTGCTAAGTAACCTACAGATACTGTCAGGTTGGCAGTGCTATACTGATTAAAATGATACCCGGGGTGAAGAAATCCGTCTTGTGGTTCTTCTGTAATCACTGTTAAAAAGTTTTCAGTTAATGAGATGCCCGTGCTCCAGGGCGGGACTGTAGGCAGAGTCTTATCTTCTTGCTCTAAGGCAGAGAAACCAAGGAAAGACCTGTCTACAGGCCGCCACGATGCACAAACATTCTCTCTCTGATGAGGAAGATAAGACCCTGCCCAGCATCGGACTGGAGCACCTTGGACCCACCAGAGGAAATCATTCTTGGGGCCCACTATGTAGCTACATAGAAATAAATACAAGACCACCAATTGTGTGGTAAACACGCGAATATCATGGTATAATATAAGGTAGTACACGTCTTAAATATGTAGCAGGGGTTGGGGTAGCCCCCCTCATAGAATATAATGCAGCCCCCTCTCATAGAATATAATTCAGCACGCCACAAAATATAGTGCAACCTCCTTATAAGGTATAATGCAGCCCCCCATATAATATAATGTAGCACCCTCATAGGGTATGATGCAGCCCCCCTCCTATATAATGTAAGCCCTCCATAAAGTATACTGTAGCCCCCCAGAATATAATGTAGTTCCCTGAGAGAATAATGCAGCCCTACCACAGAATATAATGTAGCCCCCCATAGAGTATACTGTAGCCCCCTCATATAGTATGTGGCCCCCCAGAATATAATGTAGTCCCCTGAGAGAATTATGCAGTCCCCCCCACGGAATATAATGTAGCCCCCTCATAAAGTATAATGCAGCCCCCCTCATAGGGTATAATGCAGCCCCTCTTCACCTACATAATTGTTCTCCCCCTCCACTCCATCATTGCCGTCTCCCCCACCACCCCTATCTTTGCCCTTTCCACCACCTCCCCTATCATTGCACTTTCCACCACCTCCATCATTGCCTTCTCCCCCACAACCCCCATCATTGCCCATTCCACCACCACCATTGTCTTTTCCTCGACTACCATCATTGTCCTTTACACCACAATCATCATTGCTTTCTACCCCACCACCCCCATTATTGCTCATTTCAACACCTCCATCATTGCCTCCCCCACCACCAACATTGTCCTTTCCACCACAACCATCATTGCTTTCTTCCCCACCACCCCATCTTTGCCTCCTTCCCCACCACCCCATCAACCTTCCCCACCACCCCATCATTGCCAATCTCCAATACACACACACAAAGCACCTCATCACACACAGCACAGCATACGCACGCAGACACACACCATAGCACTACTCTCTCACACACAAAGCACCGCATTGCACCACATATACACACGCACTCAGACACACAGCACCACTCACCTCTCGCAGCACATTCAGGCAGCCTCTTCCTTTCCGGCAGCTTTCTGTCTGAAACAGCCGCGTGTTGATTGATGACGTCATCCAGCTGCGCTGTCTCAGACATGAAGCACCGGGCAGGACGCCGGGATGTGCTGCGAGACGTGTGTGTGTGTGTATGTTGTGCAATGCTTTGTGTGTGAGTGTGAGAGAGTGGTGCGGTGGTGGTGGGGCTTTACATGCAGGCAGTGTTAGCTGCAGCCTGCAGCTAATGCTGCCTACTATTAAAGTGAAATGATATTCACTCCTCTACACACCTTCAGGCGTGAATATTCATTTCTCTTTAGCGGCGGGGACAAGCGTGGCTTCCTGTCATCCGCTAGTGCTCCACTGGCACAGGGCATGCCCCCTTGACTCAGGAGCCCCATAGCCACTCTCTGGCGGCCTCTAGAGTAGTGAGGGCCTTAAGCAGCTGCTGGCCACTATGCCAGCAGATGTCAGTGCCTGGGCACCAGAGAATCCACGGGTTCTCCGGTTAGCCAGTACGACCCTGACCCTGCCTACAGTCCCACCCCGAAGCACCAGCATCTCATTAACTGAAAACATCTAAGGCTATGTTCACACGTTCCTGATTTACCTCCTTTTTTTTCAGGACTAAAAACCGCAGCTCTTGGCAGAAAACGCAGGTCCTTTTTTTGGTGCTTTTTTGGTGCGTTTTTTGATGCGTTTTTTGATGCTTTTTTTATGCAGTTTTTTTATGCAGTTTTCTATGCAGAGTCTGTGTGTTTTCTGGGAAGTTTTTTAGGGTTAAAATGGCTGAAAATACCCTACCCCTAACCCTACCCCTAACCCTATTCTAACCTTAGTGGGAAAAAAAAAATAATTCTTAATTTTTTTATTGTCCCTACCTATGGGGGTGACAAAGGGGGGGGTCATTTACTATTTTTTTTTATTTTGATCACTGAGATAGGTTATACCTCAGTGATCAAAATGCACTTTGGAACGAATCTGCCGGCCGGCAGATTCGGCGGGCGCATTGCGCATGCGCCCGCCATTTTGCAAGATGGCGGCGCCCAGGGAGAAGACGGCCGGATGGACACCGGGAGGCCGGGTAAGTATAAGGGGGGAGATGAGGGCACGGGGGGGCGTCGGAGCACGGGGGTGGCATCGGAGCATGGGGGGGTGGGATTGGGGCACGGGGGGGCAGCCACACTGCAGCGGTTCTGCACCACAAACCGCAGAAAACCCGCAGATATTTTTTTCATCTGCGGGTTTTACTGCGGGTTTGACCTCACAATGGAGGTCAATGGGTGCAGAACCGCTGCAGTTCAGCAAAAAGAAGTGACATGGTACTTCTTTTTTACCGCGGCTATTCAGTGCGGCTTTTTTCGCGATTTTCCGCAATGTGGGCACAGCAGTTCCTGTTTTCCATAGAGTACATTGTAATGTACCCTGCATGGAAAACAGCTGCGGACCCGCAGCGGCAAAATCGCGGCGATTCCGCATGAAAAAAGGATGGTGTGAACATGGCCTAACACTGATTACACAAGAACCACAAGATAGATTTCTTCACCCCAGGTATCATTTTAGTCAGTATAATAGCAACAATCTGTTACTGTGCACAATCCTGCTGACAGGTTCGCTTTAAGTTTGTTTCAATAAGAAAAGGTTAATCATAATATTTAATGATAAGGAAACAACTTCTTCAATTGTAGACATTTTTTGCATATACAGTGGGTACGGAAAGTATTCAGACCCCTTCAAAATTTTCACTCTGTTTCATTGCAGCCATTTGGTAAATTCAAAAAAGTTCATTTTTTTTCTCAATGTACACTCTGCACCCCATCTTGACTGAAAAAAAAACAAATGTAGAAATTTTTGCAAATGTATTAAAGAAAAACAGAAATATCACATGGTCGTATGTATTCAGACCCTTTTCTCAGTATTGAGTAGAAGCGCCCTTGTGAGCTAGTACAGCCATGAGTCCTCTTGGAAATGATGCAACAAGTTTTTCACACATGAATTTGAGGATCCTCTGCCATTCTTCCTTGCAGATCCTCTACAGTTCCGTCAGGTTGGATGGTGAACGTTGGTGGCAGCCATTTTCAGGTCTCTCCAGAGATGCTCAATTGGTTTTAGGTCAGGACTCTGGCTGGGCCAGTCAAGAATGGTCACAGAGTTGTTCTGAAGCCACTCCTTGGTTATTTTAGCTGTGTGCTTAGGGTTATTGTCTTGTTGGAAGGTGAACCTTTGGCCAAGTCTGAGGTCCAGAGCACTCTGGAAGAGGTTTTCATCCAGGATATCTCTGTACTTGGCCACATTCATATTTCCTTAATGACAACCAGTCATGCTGTCCCTGCAGCTGAAAAACACCCACATAGCATAATGCTGCCACCACCATGTTTCACTGTTGGGATTGTATTGGTCTGGTGATGAGCAGTGCCTGGTTTTCTCCACACATACCGCTTAGAATTATCACCAAAATGGTCTATCTATGTCTCATCAGACCAGAGAATCTAATTTCTCATAGTCTGGGAGTCCTTCATGTGTTATTTTTTTTTTATGCAGGCTTTCATATGTCTTGCACTGAGGAGAGGCTTCCGTTGGGCCACTTTGCCATAAAGGCCCAACTGGTGGAGGGCTGCAGTGATAGTTGACTTTGTGGAACTTTCTCCCTACTGCATTTATTGAGCTCAGCCACAGTGATTTTGGGGTTCTTCTTTACTTCTCTCACCAAGGCTCTTCTCCCACGATTGCTCAGTTTGGCTGGATGGCCAGGTCTAGGAAGACTTCTGGTGACCCAAACTTCTTCCATTTAAGGATTATGGAGGCCACTGTGCTCTTAGGAACCTTGAGCACTGGAGACATTCTGTCGTAACCTTGGCCAGATCTGTGCCTTGCCACAATTCTGTCTCTGAGCTCCTTGGCCAGTTCCTTTGACCTCATGATTCTCATTTAGTCTGACATGCACTGTGAGATGTGAGCTCTTATATAGACAAATCAAGTCCTATCAGTTTAATTAAACACAGCTGAACTCCAGTGAAGTAGTAGAACCATCTCAAGGAGGATCACAAGGAAATGGACAGCATGTGGCTTAAATATGAGTGTCTGAGCAAAGAGTTTGAATACTTATGACCATGTGATAGTTCAGTTTTTCTTTTTAACAAATGTGCAAAAATTACTGTGTTTTTTTTTTGTCAAGATGGGGTGCAGAGTGTACATTAATGAGAAAAAAATGAACTGTTTTGAATTTACCAAATGACTGCAATGAAACAGAGTGAAAAATTTAAAGGGGTCTGAATACTTTCTGTACCCACTGTGTATGAAGGCTGGCCTACGACTTTGTCCACGTTTTTGTATTTTTGCCCTCTGTGTATTTGAGTTTGACATCCCTGGACTAGGGCAATGGTGGCATTAAACCCTCATACATGAGACTGTCACTTTTCCTGTACATCTCATTGTTGTGTTGTGTAATCCTGATATTCGCACATCTGTGTGTATTCACGGACACATTGCCATCCAATATCCACATGACTAAACATGCGGCATGCTCTATTTAATTCCATATGATTAATCTATCTCCCTGAAGGAATGAATGGAGAATACAAATATAAATATTAACATATTCATCTGAATATTTGTATGATATCTTCTTTATGATATCTTCTATATCTGTATGCAAGGTGTAAGGGAAAAAAAATTGGAAATCCATTAAAACCACATTGAGCTAAAGTTCTGTTAACATCTGCAGATTTTCTGAAAGATTTCATGGAAATCGCAACAGAATCCATCCGCCTCTTTTATAAATCTTTTGATTTCCATGTGGCATTTGTACATACTATGTCCAGTGCATTGTGATATCTTTCATTAAAAGGAATCTGTCAGCAGGTGTTTGCTAGTTAATCAGAGAGCAGCATAATGTAGGGACAGAGAGCTTGACTCTGCAGATGTCATTTCCTCCGCAGCTTTAGTTTCAATGCAATCCATGTTTTATCAGCAGAAGATTACAGTCAAGATAATCTGTGTAACCTCGCCACCACCACTGATTGGCAGCTGGCTGACTATGCACAGCGTACACAGGAAGCAGCCAATCAGGGGTGTGGGCGGTGTTATGAACATCTCAGCCTTCTGAGACTGCTACATGTATAGCAGAGAAAATGGATTCTATCAAAACTGCCCCAAATAGCCTAGTAAGTGATACATCACTGGAATCAGGGTCTCTACCCCTACATCATACTGCTCTCATATTACATAACAAAATCTGCTGACAAATTCCCTTTAACTAAAAAACATTTTCTTTCCTTGTGTCAAGTTTTTGGATTTATGACGCAGTTATTTCAGATGGGGTTTTGTATTGATAGAACGCAGTTCACCTCTCCCACAAGAAGGTGCAGAAACATAGAGTACAGACCAAAAGTTTGGACACACCTTCTCATTTAAAGATTTTTCTGTATTTTCATGACTATGAAAATTGTACATTCACACTGAAGGCATCAAAACTATGAATTAACACATCTGGAATTATATACTCAACAAAAAAGTGTGAAACAATTGAAATTATGTCTTGTATTCTAGGTTCTTCAAAGTAGCCACCTTTTGATTTGATGACTGCTTTGCACACTCTTGGCATTCTCTTTATGAGCTTCATGAGGTAGTCACCGGGAATGGTTTTCACTTCACAGGTGTCCCCTGTCAGCCCAGGTTTAATAAGTGGGATTTCTTGCCTTATAAATGGGGTTGGGACCATCAGTTGTGTTGTGCAGAAGTCTGATGGATACACAGCTGATAGTCCTACTAAATAGACTGTTAGAATTTGTATTATGGCAAAAAAAAGCAGCTAAGTAAAGAAAAACGAGTGGCCACCAGTACTTTAAGAAATGAAGGTCAGTCAGTCTGAAAAATTGGGAAACCTTTGAAAGTGTCCCCAAGTGCAGTTGCAAAAATCATCAAGCGCTACAAACAAACTGGCTCACATGAGGACCACTCCAGGAAAGGAAGACCAAGAGTCACCTCTGCTTCTGAGGATAAGTTTATCCGAGTCACCAGCCTCAGAAATCGCAGGTTAACAGCAGCTCAGATTAGAGACCAGGTCAATGCCGCACAGAGTTCTAGCAGCAGACACATCTCTACAACAACTGTTAAGAGGAGAGTTTGTGCAGCAGGCCTTCATGGTAAAATAGCTGCTAGGAAACCACTGCTAAGGACAGGCAACAAGCAGAAGAGACTTGTTTGGGCTAAATAACACAAGGAATGGACATTAGACCAGTGGAAATCTGTGCTTTGGTCTGATGAGTCCAAATTTGAGATCTTTGGTTCCAACCACTGTGTCTTTGTGCAACGCAGAAAAGGTGAACGGATGGACTCTACATGCCTGGCTCCCACCGTGAAGCATGGAGGAGGTGGTGTGATGGTGTGGTGGTGCTTTGCTGGTGACACTGCTGGGGATTTATTCAAAATTGAAGGCATACTGAACCAGCATGGCTACCACAACATCTTGTACCGGCATGCTATTCCATCTGGTTTGCGTTTAGTTGGACCATCATTTATTTTTCAACAGGACAATGACCCCAAACACACCTCCAGGCTGTGTAAGGGCTATTTGACTAAGAAGGAGAGTGATGGGGTGCTACGCCAGATGACCTGGCCTCCACAGTCACCAGACCTGAACCCAATCGAGATGGTTTGGGGTGAACTGGACCGCAGAGTGAAGGCAAAAGGGCCAACAAGTGCTAAGCATCTCTGGGAACTCCTTCAAGATTGTTGGTAAACCATTCCCGGTGACTACCTCTTGAAGCTCATCAAGAGAATGCCAAGAGTGTGCAAAGCAATCATCAAAGCAATAGGTGGCTACTTTGAAGAACCTAGAATATAAGACATAATTTCCGTTGTTTCACACTTTTTTGTTAAGTATATAATTCCACATGTGTTAATTCATAGTTTTGATGCCTTCAGTGTGAATGTACAATTTTCATAGTCATGAAAATACAGAAAAATCTCTAAATGAGAAGGTGTGTCCAAACTTTTGGTGTGTACTGTATAGTGCAAAACAAAACATATTGAGAGGATATGAACTGGTCACTCAGACTATAAAGTGTATACCATAAACCAAAGTGTTTCACCTAATATTATTTTTCTCACTTTTGTTTGGAAACAGGAACTGAAGCTTCAGGAGGTACAAGCGGAGAATGCATGTCTTGTGGAAGAAAGGTCAAGGCTCTGCAGCAGAGTAAAGAGGGCAGCCAAGGTCAGCACAATTTCTAATTTATGCAGATAAATAGAGTAATTGAGTTATAATACACTTTCAAAACAGCTGAGCAGAAGAAATGAAAAAGACCAAAACTCTGCAAAGTCTTTCTTCATAACAATCGAAAGCCACATGGCCTCACAGCTCAACGTTGATTTTCTACTGGAGAAAGTCACTAAGTGTCTCCTCCAACGTTCACTTAGAAGTAACTATCTGCGCTTACTCTAATGCTGCGGTGCTACAACTATAACCTTCCAGTAGCCCATGAATCGTCCTCTTGCTTTACAATAGAAAAGTAGCACAAAGGCACCAAGTATCATTTACAGTTGGATTCAGTTGTTGTTAATTTGGCAACTGTGGATAGTAAATGGGCTGTGAAATAGCGAGCTGTTGTGCTTTGTACTACCCCAGTGCTGCATCTAATGTTTGGTTATTTCTTAGTAGTGTATGTAGCAGCACTGGGTTACTGCAAGCAGCGAGTGAGGACAGCCACAGAGGGATGTAGGATTCTGCTCTGTAGGCTGGGAAGGTTGAACTCCGCTTTTACTAGAAAGTCATGTCCTTTATGGTGGCATTAAGAATGCTTCTGGCCCCTTTTGATGATAAGTACAACGGCCCTTTAACATTGTAATTTTTTTTTTTATTCATTCCTACATTCAGTGACACCATTTGAGGCTTATGCCTGAACCTCCCCAAAACTGGTTTCGGGCAAATGCACCGATGGGGCCATTGACTATAACGATGCAGACAAGTCACCATGTGCTCTTTTGTGCATAATTTTTGTCCATGTACATTCCTCCTATAGGAGGTGGCACCATGATGTAGGAAAAAAAACATAATGTGAAAGGGCCCTAATTAGTTAGAAAAGTTTTCAGTCTTTGGGCGCCTACTAATTTTTTAAATAAAGAGAACAACCATAGACTGGTGATTGGTATCTTTAAGAATCCAAATAAAGCAATGGCGGCCGACAGCACTGCTGTAGCGTACAAAGGATGCTCGTCCTAGCTCCACAGGACCCAGGTGGAGAGGTACATACCAACGTGTAGAAGTGAAGGACAGCATCCGATCCAGGTGAAGAAAAAGAAACACTTTATTGTGCCATAGGTGCAACGTTTCAACCTCAAAAAGGTCTTTGTCAAGCATGGTATCTTTAAGAAGTCACCAGGGCAAAATCCATGGTGCAAAAATGCACAGGATTTTTAATTCATTTGATTGTTGCCCGATGTCTGACTGTTCATTTTTTTTATAGGTCGAATCTGAAAATGCTGACTTGAAGAGACATCTAACCGAAGTGACTGAGCAACGGGATTCTGCTCTTGAGGAGATTCATAGATTGCAAAGCAAGCTGGAGAACCTGGAGCAAGTGCTTAAGGTTTGTGTTCAAATTCAGGTTGATTTTTTTTTCTCAAGTAACACACAAAGATCGAAAAAGACTATTAGGAACCTGTTATAACTTTCAGGCAAAGTTTCCCTTTTAGTAGCTCAGCAATAAAAACTTTCATAGACATTTTGAAAACTGTCTACCTCTCTGCTGAGGTTTGTTCAGCCGGGACCTTCATGGTCTCTGCTATAAGCATGAGCTCTTCATAAACTTTGGTGTGTTAATTTCTTATACACAAATTCCCTTCTAATAGGTTTAGATGATGATGATAACCTTATCAATCAGATTTTGCCACAATAAGTCAGCGCATAAACCAAGGAAAGCGAAATGGACACACAACTAACAAGCCCAGCTGAGTGTATGGTGCAAATTCGATCTCTGAAATTAACCCCTTCACGCTGCAGCCCTTTTCATTTTTGCATTTGTTTTTCGCTCCCCTTCTACCCAGAGCCAGAACTTTTTTTTACTTTTCCGTCAATATGGCCCTATGAGGGCTTCTTTTTTGCAGGATGTTGTACTTTTGAACAACACCATTGGTTTTACCATATCGTGTACTCGAAAACGGGAAAAAAATTCTAAGTGGTGAAATTGCAAAAAAGTGCAATTCCACAACTGTTTTTTAGATTTTGTTTTTTTTTTACCATGTTCATCAAATGCTAAAATTGACCTGCTATTATGATTCTCCAGGTCATTTCGAGTTCGTAGACACCAAACATGTCAAGGTTGTTTTTTATTTAAATGATGGAAAAAAAATCCAAAATTGGTTAAAAAAAAAAAATAAAAATATTGCGCCATTTTCCAAGACCCGTGGCTCCTCCATTTTCCGTGATAAGGGGCTGGGTGATGGCTTATTTTTTGAGTGCTGAGCTGACGTTTTTAATTATACCATTTTGGTGTGTATACCATCTTTTGATCGCCTGTTATTGCATTTTAATGCAATATTGCAGCGACCAAAAAAATGTAATTCTTGCGTTTTTTACTTTTTTTTTTTGCTACTCCATTTACAGATTGGTTTAATTCTTTACATAGCTTGATAGATGGGGCAATTTTGAACGTGGCGATACCAAATATGTGATTTTTTTTTTTATGTTTCATTTTGAATGGGGTGATTTGAACTTTTATATTTTATTTTCTTAATATTTAAAAAAAAAAAGTGTTACTTTTTGCATGCTTCAATAGTCTGCATGGGAGATTAGAAGCTGCAGTTGTCCGATCGCCTCTGCTACACAGAGGTGATGATCAGATCGCCTGTGTGTAGCAGAATTCTGACTTGCTATGAGCACTGACCACTTGGTGGCGCTCATAGCAATCTGGCCATGGCAACCACAGGGGTCTCCTGCAGACCCCGGGTTGTCATGCCAACACATCGGCGACCCGATGTGACAGGGGTGTCGATGGGCGGGATTAGTGACTCGCTTCCGGCGCGATCATCTTAAATGCCGCTGTCAGGAATTGACAGCTGCATTTAACGGGATAGCAGGCGCGGGTGGATCGTGATTCCACCGCTGTTATGGCAACATGTCAGCTGTTTTGAACAGCTGACATATGCTAGGAATGATGTGGGCTCAGCGTCAGAGTCCACATCAAAGGGAGGGACACGACATGCGCCGTACATGTACGACGCATGTCGTTAAGGAGTTAAAACATTTGGTACTCCAATGCATCCGTCATAGGATAAGAGTGCTACGTCAGCATCTTGTAATAAATGGCTGTCGGCTAAATGCTCCAGATACCCCTGTGAACAACCACACTCGCATTGTGTCCCTGCTCATCGTCAGGAAAAAGGATCGGACATGTTGAAATCCAATGAAGATGTATGTTGCTAATTCGGTTTCCGTTATTTAAGGTCAGCCTCACAGCCCTAATAAAATGTTCATAGTCGGGGTAATAAATAATATAAGGCAGTGAAACCACAAGGTATTTAGAAAAACCTGAAATCAATTGCCTAAGAAGGAAACTTAGCTGCTTTGGTCAGTAGGTGATTTTCTTGTAATGTTTCACTAAATAGTCAGGTCCCGGAGACACTGACTGGTTTACCTTACTTGTTCTAGCACATGCGAGATGTGGCGGAGAGAAGGCAACAGCTGGAGAAAGATCATGAAGATGCTGTAATAGCTTTGAAGAAAAGGCAGGAAGAAGTAAAGCGGCTCCAGCAAGTGGGTAACAATTATTAAATAGCAACAATACTTTATTTTATTATTATAATTTTTTTTTTAATCAATGGCGCAGACAAGATGCAAAACTTTGTAAGACAAAATGTTATTAGAGAAAAAAAAAAACTTTCCCAAAATTAGTCACTTCTTTCCCTGCACTGACTATTCCCTCTCAAAAACTGCTTAATCTGTCTACAAATCTGTCTGCACTAAGGGCTCTCGGGCAGCTGGGTTGTGTTCACACAGGCACGGGACTTCTTGGTGCAAATTAACTTTTATTTAAGACCACAAAACAAGCAGAAATGTCCGTACACCTGACGTCCAGTCTTTGCACTGGCTCGCGAGAGTATTCACCTCCTTTGACATTTTTTTCGTGTTTTGCTACCTCACAATCTGGAATTTGATGTTCAGTTTTTTTTTTCTGACTTCTACGGTCATTATGATATCACATATGTATTTAAAAAAAAAAAAAAATGTTGCCCTTCCATTAAGAAAGAAGGTGGTATATTCAGAATCTCGGTTTTGTTTACTTTTTTTTTTTTTTACATTTCGCTATACTTTGCAGCCCCCTTTGGGTGATTGCTGGTTCAAGTCTCCTATCACTTACATTATATACTGCAATTCTGCAGTATTATTGTATATGACAACAATCTTAGTACTCCCAAAGGCTGGTTTTCATAGGAGTACTGATATGACAGGCATGGGGGTCTTCAGTAGACCCCTGGCTGTTACAGCAACCCATCAGCGCATCGTGATTGTGTGACAGGGGTGTCAGTGAGCGATTAGAACAGTGTGCTTCTGGACACACGCTGTAAATGCCCCTATCAAAGGTTGGAGGCAGATAATGGCTGAATAACACAACAGTCATTTACTGGGAATGGAATGAGCTCAGCCTTTCAGCCTGTATCAAAGTCAGGGAGCCGAGCGGACAAGTCAGAAAACCACATGACATGTACTGAAGTCTCTTCTCCTGCAATCATACCAAATGTCTGTTTTGCATTGCCATTCGCACTGCTGACAATTTTTGTTTTGCGCTTTCTTTTCTTCCCCTTTTTTTGTTTTCTCGAGAGCCTTAACTTTTCTTTCCATCAAAGTAGCCATATGTGTTTGTGTATATATGCATGTGTATGTGTATATGTATGTGTGTGTGTATGTATGTATGTGTATATACATGTATATATATATATATATATATATATCCATAATGTAAATGTTTGTCTCTATTTTCTGAAAACTGTAACATTTTGTTTTTCTATTGATTTATGTAAGGATCTTGTGTTTTTTGCTTAGTGAGCAGATTTTATTAACTCCTTGATAACATTCTTGGTTACATACAATGTTTTGATCACTTTTAGTTGCATTTTTAATGGGAGGAACGACAATTTTGATGAGATTTTTACAGAAACGGTGATGCAAAACATGTATTTTTTACTAACATGTATTCGATTGTATCAACCTCTAACAAAGGAGTTCAAGCCACGGGGGCTTTCAGCAGAACCCCAGCTGCCATGCCAGGCAACCCATTGGCAGCCAGCAATTACCTATCGTGAGAGCTTATTGGCACCTCTGCTGGCATGCCCCTGGGATTGTGTGGCTTTAAATGTCACTGTCAGAGATAACGGCAGCGACTGCAGCTTAGCTCTGGTCACTGCTCTTACATACAGCTGCATCAATTGGGTGAGCTGCAAGCACAACTCCTAAGCCTACATTTATACTCCGACACCTACAGTGTGATATCAGTGTAGTTCACACGTCAGGAAGAAGGTAGAGAAGGAAAACAAACAAAAATGTGTGACAAATACATATTTTTTCTAATCTGTTTTTATGTTGTGGATAATTCTATATTTTTGCACATAACCTTAGGGTCAGCCATCTTGCTTGAACTGCTGTTAATCATTTAGAGATAACCACATTTACAGCAGCTGCATGAATCATAAGAAAGTATGCTGGAGGTGTTCATTGATTTCTATTGGAGAGGTTTCTAGGCATGCAGGAAGGGGGAGGAGGTGAGCTGTGACTGTCTTATGTTGGGAATGGTTTAATCCTCCGTATGGTTTATTATCTCTGTACTTAGTCTGTTTCGTTCTAATCTTGCCTGTGATGATTGTGAGAACTGCACTGTGAAAACGGCAAGATTTCATAATTTTGTAAAAATGGATATTCATCAGAAAAAAAAGAAACATCACTAGAAATAAAGGACACTAACCGTCAGTATGTGTGACCACTTATTTGTTACTGATGACAGTTTGAGTGTTTGTGACTGTCGGAAGAAATCCTTTCTGTGCTTATTTCACAAGTAAAATGTAAGTTTAAATAACCAAAATAAAATGGTTCATTTTCTGTCTCTAGGCCCAAGTTGAAGCTAAAAAAGAACATGAAGGAGCTGTTCAGCTTCTGGAGGTACTGTAGTGTGTCTTGTAGAAAAATAACAAAGCTTATTACATTTTAATTACCGTAGTTGAAGCATAATTTTTATATGCAGTAATTCTAGTCTCTCACAAATTCTCCAGAACTTTGATATTAAATGTTTCACAATTATGCAGGTAGTTAACATGTTTTCTCTTCCTTTTCATGCGCAGAGTACTTTGGATACTTTACAGGTATGGTAAAAAGTGTGCAACTGTTTTTCAGAGTTGTTGTATCTCCTCCTTTCAGAATATTAAGTGTTTTGGATGCAGTTTAATGCAGTAATTTTCGCTAGTCGTATTTGTGAATGCAAAAGAGAATGATTTATAAGAATTTACTTTATACTTTTCTTTAAACTGTCTTTGACTGAAAACAAATAAACAAAAAAATAATCAAAGACTGCATGTTGAGAGTCCTATAGAGGCTCACATTACCGTGGCGTTTACCTGCTGTTAACTGGCATTTCAACTTTTCCTCCAGTCTAAAGTGAAGCTTCTAGAAGACAAATGTCGCAGTCAGACAGAACAGTTCAGCTTACTATCCCAAGAGCTGGAGAGATTTCGTCTGCAAACTGGGAACATTGATCTTCTAACCTCGACCTTTGTGACTTCTGAATTGCCTCCACCACAGTCTTGTTCTACCCCAGGTCTTGCCCCTATTAATCAAGAAAGAGGTGATTAGCTAACTTGCCTGCATTCATGTGTTATACAGGTGCTTCTCACAAACTTAGAATATCATCAAAAAGTTATTTACTTTCAGTTCTTCAATACAAAAAGTGAAATTCATATAGAGTCATTACAAACCGAGCGATCTATTTCAAGTGTTTATTTCTGTTAATGTTGATGATTATGGCTTACAGCCAATGAAAACCCAAAAGTCATTATCTCAGTAAATTAGAATACTTTATAACACCAGCTTGAAAAATGATTTTAAAATCCAAAATGTTTTTTTAAAATCCAAAATGTTGGGCTACTGAAATGTATGTTCAGTAAATGCTCTCAATATTTGGTCTGGGCTCCTTTTGCATCAATTACTGCATCAATGCGGCGTGGCATAGAGGCAATCAGCCTGTGGCACTGTAGAGGTGTTATGGAAGCCCAGGTTGCTTTGATAGCAGCATTCAGCTCGTCTGCATTGTTGGGTCTGGTGTCTCATCTTCCTCTTGACTATACCCCATAGATTCTCTATGAGGTTAAGGTCAGGCGAGTTTGCTGCCAATCAAGCACAGTGATACTATTGTTTGTAAACCAGGTATTGGTACTTTTGGCAGTGCTGGAGAATGAAATTTCCATCTCCAAAAAGCTGGTCAGCAGACGGAAGCAGGAAGTGCTCTAAAATTTCCTGGTAGACGGCTGCGCTGACTTTGGTCTTGATAACACACAGTGTACCTGCACCAGCAGATGACATGGCTCCCCAAACCATCACAGATTGTGTAAACTTCACACTAGACCTCAAGCAGCTTGGATTGTGGCCTCTCCACTCTTCCTCCAGTTTCTGGGACCTTTACTTTCATCTGAAAACAACACCTTGGACCACTGAGCAACAGTCCAGATCTTTTTCTCCTTGGCCCAGGTAAGACGCTTCTGGCATTGTCTATTGGTCATGAGTGGCTTAACACAAGGAATGCAACACTTGTAGTTCATGTCCTGGATACCTCTGTGTGCGGTGGCTCTTGAAGCAATGACTCCAGCAGCAGTCCACTCCTTGTGAATCTTCCCCAAATTTTTGAATGGCCTTTTCTTAGCAATTCTTTTAAGACTGCGGTTATCCCGGTTACTTGTGCACCTTTTTCTACCACACTTTTTCCTTCCACTCAACTTTCCATTAATATGCTTGGATACAGCACTCTGAACAGCCAGCCTCTTTAGCATAAGCAATGAAATAGGGCGCACTACCAACATATAAACCTAATATAAAAAAATATATCCATAAATACGGGGTGCAAGCGAGTGACAAAACGACCAAATATAACCAGCAGAAAGAAAAGTATCACTCCAGTTATGCACACCACGTATAAAAAATGAAAACATAATGTAGGAAAAAACACAAGATTTTATTGACACACAACATAATAAAACATACTTAAAAACAGAAAGGCAAGGCCCTGTCCATAACACTCAGTAAATACAGAGTACAATAATATATATAACCCATAATAAGCATACTGATAACCAATGCTATAAGCCTGCCTGTACCCTAGCACTAGATGCAGACCATACGTGGCCAGCTCACAGGACAAACTAACCAACCCAGGCGGATGTATACAAAATCCTAAGTGGCCAGTAAACACCCAAATAGTGCATTTAGCCCGAACGGCTCATGGGACAAAAATATCTACCCTAAGCCAGTAAGGCAACAGGATCCCAAAATAACAGTGGGAGAAAAAAAAAAAAGAGCACTGGAACCGCCAGGAAAAACCTCAGAGCACTAGAAGAAGGGGTTACCCAAATGGTGACCAGAGCGGAGTCCGTGGGTAGCCAGGCAAGCAAGCAGGACAGGGACCAGAGCAGCCCCACGCGTATCGCCCTTCAAGAGAGGGCTTCGTCAGGGGAAGTACCAACATGTGTCCCAAACCCTGTATAAATACCATCCCAATAAATAGAACAAACGGCCCACCTGTGACTGAGCAAAGAAGCTGCAAATGTGCAGAAAGTCCTGAAATGAAAGTGCCAGCCAAAATGCAGCCGGAGCTAGCTGAGATAAGAAGCCAGTCCCACGTTATTGGGATGGTATTTATACAGGGTTTGGGACACATGTTGGTACTTCCCCTGACGAAGCCCTCTCTTGAAGGGCGATACGCGTGGGGCTGCTCTGGTCCCTGTCCTGCTTGCTTGCCTGTCTACCCACGGACTCCGCTCTGGTCACCATTTGGGTAACCCCTTCTTCTAGTGCTCTGAGGTTTTTCCTGGCGGTTCCAGTGCTCTTTTTTTTTTCTCCCACTGTTATTTTGGGATCCTGTTGCCTTACTGGCTTAGGGTAGATATTTTTGTCCCATGAGCCGTTCGGGCTAAATGCACTTTGGGTGTTTACTGGCCACTTAGGATTTTGTATACATCCGCCTGGGTTGGTTAGTTTGTCCTGTGAGCTGGCCACGTATGGTCTGCATCTAGTCCTAGGGTACAGGCAGGCTTATAGCATTGGTTATCAGTATGCTTATTATGGGTTATATATATTATTGTACTCTGTATTTACTGAGTGTTATGGACAGGGCCTTGCCTTTCTGTTTTTAAGTATGTTTTATTATGTTGTGTGTCAATAAAATCTTGTGTTTTTTCCTACATTATGTTTTCATTTTTTATACGTGGTGTGCATAACTGGAGTGATACTTTTCTTTCTGCTGGTTATAACCAGCCTCTTTAGCAATGACCTTTTGTGGCTTACCCTCCTTGTGGAGTGTGTCAGTGACTGCCTTCTGGACATCTATCAAGTCAGCAGTCTTCCCCATGATTGTGGAGCCTCCTGAAACAGACTAAGGGACTTTTTTAACCCCTTCACCCCCGGAGCTTTTTCCGCTTTTTCATTTTCGTTTTTTGCTCCCCTCCTTCCCAGAGCCATAACTTTTTTATTTTTCCGTGAATATGGCCATGTGAGGGCTTATTTTTTGCGGGACGAGATGTACTTTTGAACGATACCATTGATTTTACCATGCCATGTAACAGAAAACGGGAAAAAAATTCCAAGTGTGATGAAATTGCAAAAAAAGTGCAATCTCACACTTGTTTTTCGTTTGGCTTTTTTGCTAGGTTCACTAAATGCTAAAACTAACCTGCCATTATGATTCTCCAGGTCATTACGAGTTCATAGACACCAAACATATCTAGGTTATTTTTTATCTAAGTGGTGAAAAAAATTTCCAAATTTTGCTAAAAAAAAAAAAATTGCGCGATTTTCCGATACCCGTAGCGTCTCCAATTTTCGTGATCTGGGGTCAGGTGAGGGCTTATTTTTTGCGTGCCGAGCTGGCGTTTTTAATGATACCATTTTGGTCTAGATACGTTCTTTTGATCGCCCGTTATTGCATTTTAATGCAATGTCGCGGCGACCAAAAAAACGCAATTTTGGCGTTTTGATTTTTTTTCTCGCTACGTCATTTAGCGGTCAGGTTAATCCTTTGTTTTTATTGATAGATCGGGCGATTCCGAACGCGGCGATACCAAATATGTGTATGTTTGATTTTTTTTTAATTGTCTTATTTTGATTGGGGCGAAAGGGGGGTGATTTGAACTTTTATATATTTTTTATTTTTTTTATATTTTTAATCACTTTTTTTAATTTTAGCATGCTTCAATAGCCTCCATGGGAGGCTAGAAGCATGCATAACTCGATCGGCTCTGCTACATAGAGGTGAAGCACAGATCACCTCTATGTAGCAGAAATGCAGGTGTACTGTGAACGCCGACCACAGGGTGGCGCTCAAAGCAATCGGCCATCAACAACCATAGAGGTCTCAAGGAGACCTCTCGTTGTTATGGCAATGCACTGCTGACCACCGATCATGTGACGGGGGTCAGCAGTGCGAGCACTTCCGGCCGCGCGGCCGGGAGCGCTAGTTAAATGCCGCTGTCAGCGCTTGACGGCGGCATTTAACTAGTTAATGAGCACGGGCGGATCGCGATTCCGCTCGCGCTCATTGCGCGCACATGTCAGCTGTACAAAACAGCTGACATGTCGCGGCTTTGAGGTGGGCTCACCGCCGGAGCCCACATCAAAGCAGGGGATCTGCCAGCTGACGTACTATTCCGTCAGCTGGCAGAAAGGGGTTAAATACTTAGGAAGGCTTTGCAGATGTTTTTTGTTAATTATTCTAATTTATTGAGTTAAGCCATATTCATCAACATTAACAGAAATAAACACTTGAAATTCATCACTCTGTAATGACTCTATGTAATGAGTTTCACTTTTTGTATTGAAGAACTGAAATAGATTAACTTTTTGATGATCTAATGTTGAGAAGCCCCTGTATTTACTGTACTGATGTGTTATTGTATAATGTACAAGTGTGGCTCTTATACAGTGTGCGCAAAATTCCCATCAGAAATCTGATTTTTAAAGGGGTATCTCAAGAGTGTATCCCAGTATGTAGTAGGTGTAATAATAATAAGTTTAGCAAATACCTTCAGTTAGAAATGTAGCATAGGTCTTCTGATTCACTATGTCACTTACCCCATGTGCAGGTCATTGCAATAGCTTAGCTGTTAGGTATCCATAGTTACGACCACTAATTGTCACTAATTGTCACTATATTTATATAATTATAAAAATTATTATTATTATTATTATTATTATTACTATATGAGTGGTCATAACCATTGATACCTAAGCTACTCCAATGCCCTTTACATGAGGTAAGTGAACATATTCAATCAGAAGAACTATACTACATTTCTAATTGGAGGTATTTGCAAATATTATGATTATTACACTTACTACTTATTTGGATCGGATCTTTGAGATGGAAATACCCTGTTATAAGGGTTGTCTGACAGTGAAAAATATTTTTCCCCCATTATGAACGGTTTTAAAATAATGGAGGCCTCTGCAGATCTAGTGCAGAGCAATTTTGGAGTCTGTGCCTTCTCTGAAAGCGGTGTCTGCTGAATTCAGAAGTCACTACCACAGTCAGGTGACGAGATGAGCATTATTGGATGTTTCTCTGACACGCTCGTCTAGTCACGTGACCGCTGCTGCACTGCTCCTGTGGCTTCCATGTTTGTAATCGTACGTTTAATTTATTTTTTTTTTGCAGGATGTTTTTTCAAAACCTTGTGTAGAAAAAATGCCTTGAATGAACATCAGTGTGGTTTTCCCATTTGAAATCAATATCTTGACCAATAATATTTGAAGCGTTTTTTTATGTGGATTTTAGAGCAGAATTCACTCCAAAATCCATATAAAAACTCAGTGGGATCATAGCATAACACAAGTGTGGTCTGCAGTGATAATCCAAGACATCGGAACCCCACAGAAGCCAGACTAAATTATTGCTCCATAGGATTCATGGGCATTTGCTCAGAGATCTATTGTGGCTTAGTAGTGAATGTAAGCCATGATAGTGGACTGTTGATGTTTTCTGCTCAGTGAGAAGTTCTCCTAGCTGTTAATACCCTATCCTTTCTTCTAGATGAGCTCTCCTCCTGGGATGTGATCAGTTGGGTAGACATTAGCCTGGAAGGCAGCAGTTCCAGCTTTGTTTATCTCTCAATGGATGGTACTGAAATGCAGGACATGTTGTGTAAATACCACTTGGTGTTGGTGTGGGGTTATCATTGGCTTTGGCTATTGTTCTTTGTACACAGATAAAGCACCATGTGATAAATTATCTCCTCCCAGCATGCATCACCAATGTGGTTAATGTAATGCATGAATGCTGCACATGTGAAGGGGTTGTGCCTCAATTACAACTCATCACCTTTCCACAGGATAAATGATCAGTGTGAAATTTCTGGGGTCCCATCATGACAACCTGTGTCCCCCTTCCACCTTTTTGAATGGAGCTGCGGCCGTGAATGTGCTGTGAAGTTCCACTTATTGTCTGTGGGACCGATGACCATTGCTGAGTGCTGTACTCCTTCATAGACAATGAATGGGGAGGCAGTATTGCTAAAAATGGCCCAGTAGCGTTTAGTTACATTGGTGGGGTAGGGAGCACATGTTAGCTGGATTGACATATTGTGAGATGGTATGAATGTATTAAAAAATGTGATGGGGCTTGTGTGACATTGTCATGTCAGCCTTGCTGCCAATCAATGGCCGCTTCACTTTCTGTTCCTTTCTCAATAAGACAGCACCTACAAGGAATGTGCGTCAGGTGTGTTCCTCGTAGGTGAGGTCTTATTGATGCCACTGCGTATGTTCTTCAGTTATATGACACCAATACCCTCTTTTATTACCATCATTCCCTTAAAGCAGGGGTCTCCATCTCCAGGCCTCGAGGGCCGCCAACAGTGCAGGTTTTCAGGATTTCTTTAGTATTGCATCGGTGGTAATGTGATCATCTGCACAGGTGATGATTCCAACCCCTGTGCAATACTAAGGAAATCCTGAAAACCTGCACTGTTGGCGGCCCTCGAGGCCTGGAGCTGGGGACCACTGCCTTAAAGCATTGATTATTTGGAATCTTTTTTTTTTTTTTTTTTGTAGTATCTATATTCAATGCTTAGGCATCAATGATTATGATCCTTTATTATTTTGTTTTACACATCTGGGAGTGTGGTGCCATTGCTCGCCTAGTTATTGTATTATTTTAAATGTCTGATTTTGTATGTGTATCAATTGTACTTAGCAATTACTAGTAATAAAATATATTTTTATTTTATTTTGCACGTTTTGTTTGTATAGGTGCAAGGTGCCCTTATTAGGGGCTTTGCCACTCCCAGAGCACTTAATGCCACATTTTTATATATATATATATATATTTATACTTGTAGAAAAGGATATTACTTGGGAATGCCGTAATGGATTGAAATGTAAATTCATCGACCCCCCCCTATATTTTTGAGACCTGCATGCCCTATATATGCGTTGTGAGGTTATTGATCTTACTGACAGGTGACCTTTAAACTAACACACAACAAAAATATCATAATGCAGAAGGTTAAGACTTAACACCACAAAAAGCAAGGAATTTGTATACTTAAGATTCAAGTTATTCTATTCTGCATCAGAATATCTTTCTGCATCTTGAACTCTGGCATTTTAATGGGGATATTACACCAGGTTTTTTCTATGTAATCTGAGAGCACCATAATGTAGGAACAGAGGGCTCCTCGGCGATACAGTGATGTGTTACTGGGATGTGCTTTGCGGTTTCAGTACAATCAGTGTTTTATCAGCAGGAGATTATTGCTACACGACAACAGGCCTCATATATCCTAGTCTAACCACACACCCCTGATTAGCAGCTCTCTGCCACTATACAATATATACATAAAGCTGTGGTGTGGGTTGGGATTGTACACAGCTCAACAACTGAGCTCTGCTACATCTGCAGCAGAGAAAAATGTGATTCTATTATAATTACTGCACCCAGTATAGTAAGGCTGGGTTCACATTGCGTCCTGGCAGTCCGTTAGATGGACTACGTTACACCGCGGCATAAACACGGTGTAACGTAGTCCGTTAAGGCCGCCATTGACTGTAATGTCGGACGCATCGGCCATTGTGGGCGTGCACTAGGGATGTGCCGTCTTTGAGTGACGGACCCCGAGACGCGGGCTGCAGCGTTTCCGGGTCCGTCACTAGTAGCGCAGATAGAGCTAGCAGCTGCTCTATCTGCGCTATTGCGATGTTAACGTCGGCACTTGCGTTAACAGCAGCCCGTTAGCGTATGTGCTGAACGGGCTGCTGCTAACGCAGTGTGAACCCGGCCTAAGTGTCACATCGCTGTAATTAGGATCTCTGTCACTACCTCATGCTGCTGTCAGATTACATAGCAGAAACCTTCTGACATATTGCCTTTAAGAAAGACTTAATCTAGTAATGTCTGTTGACTTCATATAGATCATTAGACAATAATAGCCACACTAAGAGCGACTATTCGTACGTGGTGAGTGCTTGGAGTCATAGGGGTCATTATTTCATGATCGGTTACAGATATAATCCATTCTGTTCTCTTGACAGTCGATGGAAAGATCAAAGATGGCAAGAAAAAACGAAGACCTGAAGCACCAGCACCAAGCCACAATGTTGGCAATGTTGAGTCCCCAAATCAGGAGATTGCCAAAGGAAAACAAAATCTTGAAGCTCCACGCACTCCATCAAAATCAGAGTCCACGCATGAAAGCTCCAAGTCCTGTCCCACCCCAGAAGTAAGACACATTTGCCACTTTTGTTTAGAGATTGGAATGTTATGAAGACCAGGGACTGTTTAATATTGTTCAGGGTGGTTTACTGGGATAGAATAGAGTCACTAACGCACGTCTAGATAATCCTTTTTATACTTGACGCATACTTTGTATTGTCTACATTTTTGTTGAACTTCACTTTGCTCCTAATATTTCACAGGTGGACACTGCCAGTGAGATGGAAGAGCTGGAGGCAGACAGTGTTTCATTAAATCCTGAACCAGAAACCCACTCCAGTGCAAAGTTGCAAGTTTTTCTTGCTCGATACAGGTGATATTAATGTCTTCAAGATTAATTTGTTAGTGATGCACAAAAAAATATAGGGCAGAAAATAATGAATTTCACTTTCTGGTCTCGGTTCAACCGGATCCAGAATTGTCTTGTCACGACATGTGACGACTGCTGCCAATCACTGGCTTCAGCAGCAACTTCAGTAATGTTGACATGTCACCTCTGCAGACAATAATTGGCTGCGGCAGTCACATGTCAGCACACTACGTTGTCACCTGTGAATCAGACAAGCAGGGAAGCATGGATTTGGGAGCGCCAATACTTTCCTGGTTATTTTATTCCACTGGCAATAGTTTGTACTGACTGAAAAAATCCTTTAAAAAAAAAAAAAACTCACCAACGTAAAAGTTGAGGAGTAGTGATGAGCGAGTATACTCATTACTCGAGATTTCCTGAGCCTGCTCAGGTGGTCTCCGAGTATTTGGGCGTGCTCGGAAAATTAGTTTTTGTCGCCGCAGCTGCATCATTTGCAGCTACTAGACAGCTTGAATACATGTAGGGATTTCCGAACAAACAGGCAACCCCCTGCATGTATTCAGGCTGTCTCGCAGCCGCAAATCATGCAAATGCGGTGACATAAACGAAAACTCTGAGCACGCCCAAATACTTGGAGATCACCTGAACAAGCTCAGGAAAACCCGAGTAAGGCCGGAGTCACACTATTCTGTAATACGGACGAGTACTATGCGCTAAAAAATCACATAGCACTCAGCCCAATGTTAATCTATGGGGCAGCTCCTATTATCCGTTGTTTTCTCGGCCGTATTCAGGATCCGCGTGAAATCCCAGCATGCTGCGATTGTCAGCGTATCTCGGCCGAGAATCGCCAATGCAAGTCTATGGGTGCGAGAAAAAAACGGATTCCACATGGACCATCAGTGTGACTTGCGAGAAATACGCACCGGTGTTCTATAGAAAAGCTGGTAATTCAGCGCGGTGTACAGTAAAATCACACTGACAGGTTAGAATAGAACAAATAAAATTAATGTCTACACATAGTATAGGTATGTGAGACACATATATATATTTATATTTAATACAGCGCAAGATAGCAGGAAAGTCGGTAATTCAATTACCGGCTTTTGCTATCTCCTTCCTAAACCCGACAGGATATGAGACATGGTTTGCATACAGTAAACCATTTCATATCCCTTCTTTTTTGCATATTCCTCACTAATAATGTTAGTAGAGTGTGTGTGCAAAATTTTGGGGCTCTAGCTGTTAAAATAAAGGGTTAAATCATGGACAAAACTGGCGTGGGCTTCCACGCAATTTTCTTTGCCAGAGTGGTAAAGCCAGTGACTGAGGGCAGATATTAATAGCCTAGAGAAGGACCATGGTTATACGGATGACACAGTTAATTTTTGGAGCAAAAATCGCATTCTCGCATTGAATACAGATCACTGGTCAGGAAATTTTCTGCGTATCTCGGCCATCAAAAACGGACCGTATTTTTATACGTTGTGTGTGACTCCGGCCTAACAAGCATACTCACTCATCACTATTGAGGAGTTGCCAACAGGAACATCAGGTTTTAGATACAGTGGAAAATTAATTGTTTTAATGGGTTGCTATGGCCAACATCCATTTTTCCTGGTTTGTACTTTTCATTTCCCCAAAGTGTTTGTATAACAAGTTATCTTGTCATTTTAGAGTAGGCGAAAAGGAGCCTTGGTTGTATACTTCCTTGTGAATTACTAGGTTTTTTTTTTTTTTTTTATAATGAGCTCCCAAATCACTTTCAGCTTACATAGCTTATTGTATGTGACTTATATTAGGGCTTGTTTTCACTGTTTTGTTCAATTTATTCTTAATATTTTTTATAGCTACAATCCTTTTGATGGTCCCAATGAAAATCCTGAAGCAGAACTCCCCATCACAGCAGGGGAATACATTTACATCTATGGAGACATGGATGATGATGGATTTTATGAAGGTAGGATAGCTAAAATAAAGGCACTAATTTAAAATAACTTGCTTGTTTGTCATTTTCTTTTACAATGATTACTATGGTCATTACTAGTGATGAGCGAATATACTCGTTACTCGATATTTCTCGAGCATGCTCAGGGGTCCTCCGAGTATTTTTTAGTGCTCGGAGATTTAGTTTTTCTTGCCGCAGCTGAATGATTTACATCTGTTAGCCAGCATAAGTACATGTGGGTATTCCCTAACAACCAGGCAACCCCCACATGTACTTATGCTGGTTAACAGATGTAAATCATTCAGCTGCGGCAAGAAAAACTAAATCTCCGAGCACTAAAAAATACTCGGAGGACCCCCGAGCATGCTTGAGAAATCTCGAGTAACGAGTATATTCGCTCATCACTAGTCATTACTTCTACACTCCCTTTTTATGTCCGTTTTTATAGGGCATATTGTATTAAAAAAGTGTCCTCTCAGAGCAGCTATGGCTGTGCAGGACATATATATTCAATTAGTAATGTTGAGGGAGGATCTAAAGTGACCCTTCACGGTTGACCTAGTGATTTTCAAATTAATTAACAGGGCGTTGCCGGCAACTGAAAATGACTAGACGGAGACGTGTGTCTCTGTTTGGGAGGATCGAGCAGATCTCTGGCCCCCGTTTATTGTGTATCACTTTTCATAATCATAGAAGTTATACTTTAACCAATCAGCATAAGAACACACTTTCAGCACTTAACCTATAAGAATGCAGGAAACACTTAACTTATGAGGATACAGAAAAACCGGAAACTACATATATGGTCGTGTCTTCTTGGCATAAAAAAAGCATACCAACAGGTGCCTCAGAGTCTTGTATAGCGATACACCCCCGAGTCCATTATCTGGTTCAAGTTAGAACACTCTTGTAGCAGAACATGAACAATAGCCTAGTTGAATAACAGACTTGTGAACAACAAGATAAAGTTACTTCATGACAGCTATAACCTTTTACCTAATTAAATAACAGAATTTATCTTTAAGCAACAAGAAAATGGAGTCAAAAACACAAAATGTAGAATCTTTCTTAATTTGTTCCTTCACAGTAACAATTGATTGCAATGGACTCATGTTAATTCTTTATTTCTTTATTTTCCCTGCAGCAGTACCCCTTATTAGGGAATAGGGAATTCTGGTTTCTTATTCAGTTGTAGGAGATTCATTTTTGGTGAACAAAGCATATCCACCCCCAGATAAGCATGTGTTATAAGCATATTTTCAGGCCTCCTTTCCTATGGCCAAATTCGCAAACAAAAATATGCCACCTAATAATAATAATTACTCAGTAAGTTAGTCCTGTGAGATCTATAATCATAGATGGTGGTGTCAAAACCAGACAATTTCATTAATAGTAATTAAAAATGTAAAACATCAAAAAGGTGTTTATATTGCCCAATTTGAGTAGATATTGTGTTGAAATATATGGGGCATATGTAATGTAAAATATCCAACTCTTATTCTATATGGAATTTTTTGTTTGTTTTTTACGGATTGTTTTGTCTTTATAGGGGAATTAATGGATGGGAGGCGTGGACTTGTTCCCTCAAACTTTGTAGAACGTGTTTCTGACGATGACTTAATCGCCTTCCACCCTGCTGAAACCAATGAGCTGTCACAGAGTTCTGGACAGGACACTAGTTTTTTGAGTGTAAGCAGTCGAGAGAGAAGTGAAGAAGATGATGATGGAAGCAGCCTCAGCCCATTGCCAATGCAAGGAAATAGTGAGGGAGCAAGAGATGTCTCAGCCGTGCCTTACCCTCGAAAGCTGACCCTCATTAAACAGCTTGCTCGTAGCATAGTGGTTGGATGGGAGCCTCCTCTTGTAGCAGCAGGCAGTGGAAATATCCGAAGTTATAATATCTATGTAGATAATGAACTTCGACAGAATGTTTGCTGTGGAGGACAATCTAAAGCCTTGATTGAGAAACTTGAGCTGAAAACTCGTACTTATCGCATTTCTGTACAGAGCATGACAGACAGTGGCTGCTCAGATCGGCTGCGTTGCACTTTGTTGGTCGGCCATGGCTACTCACTCGCACCAACACAGCTCCGTGTTCGCAGCCTGTCCGCTACGTCTGCAGAGATTACGTGGCAGCCAAGTAACAGCAACTATTCACATGCCTTGTATCTAAATGAGGAGAGCTGTGGCCTGACTAAGGCGGGGACCTATTGGTACATGTTTAACAGTTTGAGGCCTAGCACCATGTATAATGTAAAAGTAGAAGCCCGACCCCAGAGAATTCCCTTGGAGTTACCTCTGGAGAGAAGAGAGCCAAAGACCACAGTTATGCAACTGACAACTCCTTCTGCAGGTAAAGGACTAAATGAAATTTGGTTACTTTTCTTTCAATTTTCTTTTTATTGAAGAAGAAGGAATCACAATTGAACAGGAATTGAAAAATAGCCAGAGGAAGTTTCAAACAACATTAGGTATCCAATGGGACAATAACAAAAGTCCAACAAGATGTAGGAATACAATAAATTTGAAGAACTGGAAAAGGGTTCTGGATCAAACTTTGACATAAATTCAGAAGAAAGGGAAACTAGCAAAGGTGATTAGAGAAACAGTGGAAACATGAGTAAAGTTTTAAGATAGTAATAGAAAGATTGAGAGGGTTATAGGAAAGAGGGGGGGTGAGGTAAGAAAGGGGAGGGAGAGGGAGCTGAAGGGGGGGGCTTGGAGGAGGGAGGGGGAAAAAAGGACCGATGGTGGAGATGAAATTAAAAGATGAAGTCGAGAATGATAATGAGGGGGGGCTCGGCATATAGGATCTGATGGGTTGAGGTGGATTCAGGTATCCTCCGGTAATGTTGATAAGAAGTCAGGACTGGAGCGGAAGGTAATCCACGGTTTCCAGGTAAGTCTAAACGAGGTGAGGGATTCTTGTGTATTGGCAACTAACTCAGCAGTGTGGTATAGAAGGTCAATTTTATCTAGTACTTGTCTTTTGGTGGGTGTGAGAGTAGATTTCCAGAAAGTGGGGATTAGATATTTCCCGGCTGCTATTATGTTGCTTGCTAGTTTCGAGGCCGGGGAATTCTCGGGCCATAGGGGTTGGTTAAGGAGAGTAGATTGAGGAAGTAAGAGAGTGTTTTGATCTAGCACCTTAGAGATTACGTTCGAGACCATTTGCCAAAAGGGGACAATTTTTGGGCAAGACCACCAGATGTGCAGATAGGAGCCTGAGTCTGAACGGCATCTCCAGCACAGATCGGGAGTGGAGGGGTGCCAATGATGGAGTTGGGTTGGAGTGCGGTACCACCTAGATATTACCTTATATGAGTTTTCTTGTATTTTTACGCATTGTGAGGGTCCGTGAGATTTGTTGTAGATAGAGGCAATCTGGTCGTCCGTGAAAGAGATGGTGAGATCTCTCTCCCAGAGACCTATGAAGGCTCTTTTGACATCGGCGCCATCCATCAACAGAAGGTTGTAAATTTTTGATAGGACTTTTTTGGGTGGGTTTTTGTGGGCGCACAATTGTTCGAAGGGAGTCAGAGGGCGGAGCAAATCTAACTGTCTTTTGTGCTTATGGCAGTAATCTTTTAATCTTTTGTAGTGAAGAAAAGAAATATTTAATTGTGGGTTCGAGGCCTGGAATTCAGCGAGGCTCATTAGGGACCCGTCGATAAAAAGAGTGTCAAGCGGTATAGGAGAGTTAAAGTTACTGGTGGAGCTGGGGGGATCTTTAGGTAATTTAAAGGGGATGGGACCCGCGATGTCTTGTATAGTCAGAATTGGGGAGGTAGGCGGGGTTAATTTGGGAAATTCTGTTCTCCAAATTTTGAGAATAGCGGTTGTAATTTCGTTGAGTAGCAGTTGGTCTAGGTTTGTGTGGTTATACAGAAGGGCTAATGTCCTAAGGGGAATAGGGGCTAGATGTTCTTCAATTGGTATCCACACTTTTTCTGAAGGATTTCTAATCCAATCTACTACTCTAGTGAGCATCGCTGCTCGGTAGTATTTGAAGATATCCGGGGCCCCCATTCCTCCTTTTGACTTCGGCATGGCAAGAGAATTGGCATTGATTCTTGGGCGTTTGCCATTCCAGATGTAGTTACTGAAAAAAGAGTTTATCTTCGATAGATAGTGCTTTGGGATGTAGATGGGGAGCATCTGGAATAAATATAAGAATTTGGGTAAGATAATACTTTTCAAGAGGTTTTTTCTGCCCATCCAAGATAGGAAGGGGGCTCTCCAGGACTGTACCGTGGAGGTAGCTTGTTTCAACAGGGGGATGATATTAAGTTCCAGAAGCTCCCCCGTCGATCTCCCGATCTTAATCCCTAGGTTGGTGATGAAACTCGAGGGCCATTTGAAGGGGTATAGTTTTTTTAATTTGTCTATAGCGGGGTTGGGGATATTAATGCTGAGAGCTTCCGATTTAGTAATGTTGATTTTGTAGTTAGAAAGCTTCCCGTATAGGTCTAATATGCGGACGAAGGCAGGGATGCCCTCCTCGGGATCCGATAGGAATACCAAGAGATCATCAGCGAACGCTGCAGATTTATGGTGAAAACTACCCATCTGGATTCCCTTAATGCCTGGATCTTGTTGAATGCTCTGAATGAGAGGCTCCATGGCCAATACATATAGAATCGGAGAGAGAGGGCATCCCTGCCTCGTGCCATTTTGAATGGAGAAAGGGTCCGATAGTAGATTGTTTATTCTTAAACGGGCAGTGGGGGTAGTGTACATTTGGAAAATGGCATCTACAAGTTGAGGGGGGATGTGAAAAGCAAGAAGTGTTTCTCGAAGGAATATCCAGTCCACCCTGTCAAAGGCCTTTTCAGCGTCTGTTCCCAGTAGGACGAGTGGGGTTTTCCGTATTTTTGCGTACTGAATAAGGTGAAGAATTCTAGCTGTATTGTCCCTTCCCTCACGTCCTATCACGAAGCCCGATTGATTGAGAGAAATGAGTTGTGGCATGAGCTCCGCCAATCTCCCCGCAATAAGACTGGCATAAATTTTTAGATCAACATTGAGTAGGGAGATAGGCCTATAGCTTCCACAGCATTCTGGGTCTTTACCTTCTTTATGAAGAAGAGAAATGTGGGCTTCTAGTGACTGAGAAGGGAAAGGATTCCCACCCAGGACTGCGTTACAGACGTTCAGGAGGTACGGGCCTAAGATATCAGCAAAGGTTTTGTAATAGATTTTAGGGAGCCCATCTGGGCCAGGGACCTTCCCCCTACCCCCCCCAGACAGGGTGGACTGGAGGTCAGAGAGGTCGAAGGGTCTGAGTAGGCAATCTTGCTGGAGGTTGGTTAGTGTAGGGAGGTGTAAGGAGGATAAGAAAGCTTGGACATGGGATCTCCTCTGATTTTTATCTTCTGTTGTGTCATTATGTCGGAGTTGGTATAGGTCTTTATAGAAGGACAGAAAGGAGTCGGTGATTTGATTATAATGCTGGAGGACTTTGCCATCTTTAGATTTGATTCTGTGGATAAATGTACGGGTTTGGCGTTTTTTGATCAGCGAGATCATGAGTTTAGAGGCTTTGTCTCCGTGAGCAAAGATTTTGTTTTTCCAGGATAGATAATGTTTGGAAGACTGTGTGTTGAGGAGGTCCCTGAGAGATTGGCGTTTCTCGGTGAGTTGGGTGAGTGTAGTTTGAGAGAGTTCCTTTTTGTGTTGGGTATCCAGAGCTACGATATCATTGTATAAGGCAAGGATTTTTGATTTCCTTTGTTTGTTTAGGAAAGAGGCAATTGAAATAAAAACCCCTCGGATTGTGGCCTTATGTGCTTCCCATAACACGGGAGGAGTTATGTCTGGAGAAGCGTTAATATTGAAAAACTCTTGAAGCGACTCACGGATACGGTTTTTAATTCCTCGCTATGTAGTATAGACTCGTTGAGCCTCCATGAGTTGAAACTAGAGTATGGTTTGTGAAATTCTAATTTAGTCAGTACCACAGAGTGGTCCGAGTGTATGGCAGGGATTATTTCAGCTTTTAATGTGGAAGGTAGAATGGATCTGGATACCAGTATGTAGTCAAGGCGGTGATAGGAATTATGGGGATGCGAGTAATATGTGAAATCAATATCAGAAGGGTGCAGATATCTCCAGGCATCGATCAGCTCTAATGAATGAATGGTTGATTTAAAGCGTGCCAAATCTTTCAGAGAAATAGAGCTTTTTTTTGTAGATGTGTCCAGAGATGGATCTAGAGCGACATTCAGATCACCCCCTAGGATGACTACACCTTCCTGGAATGTACGTAGGAGGGATAAGGCTTTGCGAAGCCATTTAAGGTGGCGTTTGTTGGGGGCATATAGACTGCCTAGGGTCACCATGTTACCGGCTATAAGCCCCTTGATGAAAACGTAACGGCCTTCAGGATCAATCTTGCTGTCTAGGAGGAGGAAGGGGACATCCCTAGCAAGGGCTATTGAGACGCCTCTAGATCCTTTTTGGGGGGAGCTAGCGTGGAACCATCTGTCAAAGAAGCATTTCTCAAAGGAAGGGGTCTTGTCGGGGATGAAATGGGTCTCTTGCAAGAGTAGTATATCGTAGCCTGATTTTTTGAAGAAGGCAAGTGTTTGTGACCTTGGGATTGGGGAGTTTAGACCGTGTGAGTTGTGTGAAATAATCTGAAAAGACTTACGGTTTACCGTCATGGTGGAAGTGATTGAAGGCAAGTTGGATGAGGATGAGACTCGACCATCGGATCCAGAGGAGGGAAAAGAAGGAGAGGGGTGGGAGAGATGGATGAGAAAGAGGGGGTTAGAATGGTAGATACACAGTAGTAAAAAAACCATTGACGTAGAGCATGAGGGTAGATAACCTTAAGTGAGGGGGAAAACATTGCAATTTTAACATCTAGGGAGGGAGAAAAAAGGGGATCAAGTAAAAGGGAGTTATAATTAGCTTCATGGTATAGGAGGCTAAGACTCCTAAATTGGCGGTGATAACGCTGCACAAGTATTTAACTTTATGGGCTAGTGATAAATGTCACAAAGCCCTTGAAACCATAAAGAACGTAGAGAAGTAGGTAAACAAAAAAGAAAAACGTTAGTGATTCTCCATTGTTCATCCGCCAGGATCATCTTCCTCGTCCCTAGGTGGCGTGCCTTTTGAAGAGCGACGTTTTGATCTTGAGGATTTCAGGGTAGATGCGTCTTGCCACGAAGGGGGGATGGGGAGAGATTTCAGACGGTGGGCCTCACAAGAAGTTTCTAGGACAAGCGGTTGGTCGAGTTGAATCTCCAAGGCTTCGCAGACAGATTTAATATCGGCGGTAGATTTAATAAGAAATTTCCGATCTTTTGCGGATATGGAGATACCAAAGGGGAAGAGCCAGCGATATGGATAATGCCTTTGTTGAAGGATTGAGGTGAGAGGTCTTAAAAGGCGTCTTTTATAGAGCGTGGAGGCAGAGAGGTCTTGGAAAATTTGGATTGGGGTTCCTCCAAAAGTGATAGAGTCTGCTTCTCTGGCTCTTTTCAGAAGTAGGTCTTTTGTTCTGAAGTCGAGGAAACGACATAAGACATCTCGAGGAGCTTCGTCGGGCTTCGGTTTGGGCCTCAGTGCTCTGTGGACTCTCACCATATCAAGTTCTGATGAGTCTGAGGAAGTAAGGATTGAGTGAAAAATTTCAGTGACGGTGGAAATCAAGGCATCTGGAAGTATGGACTCGGGGACACCTTTGAGTCTCAGATTGTTCCTTCTTTCCCTATTTTCATGGTCTTCCAGTATGGTATATATCTTATTGATGTGGTCCTCATGCCGTTTATGGCAAGTTAGATTGGAGTTAGAGCTTTGGACTATTTCCGCATGGGAGGCCTCTATCGCTTCAATTCTGTGTCCCAGTTGGCTGAGGTCTTGCTTGATGGTAGAGAGATCTCTGCTTATGGGTTCTAATGTTTTGCCTAGAATCCTTTTAATAAATGATCTCGTTACCAGATCACCCTTGTCCTGGTCGTCATTGTCTCCGTCGCTCTCTCGTTCGGATTCTGAGTAAGTTTCTGGATCTTTCCCTATTGAGTGAGAGGATTTAGCAGAGTTGGATGTGTTGCCTTGCTTTTTCAGGAATTTATCCATGTCTGCAAGAGGTTTGGAGCTGGTGGACTTTAACCCCGATCTCGTCAGCTTTTGTGAGGGTTTCACCATCATGCTTGAGGTGTGCAGCAAATAATGAGAACTCCCAGATCACCCTCAGTTTCTCCCAGGTGTGGGTTTACATCTTATGGGGGTTGGTGAGGAACCAAGGAAGAGAGATTAGGTGAAGCTTAAAATTGGCTTTTATAGGGAGCTAGTAACACATCTACAGTTATCGTGCCAACCTAATGGATGTTAATCAGGTGGGTATGGGGCAGCAGGAGATAAGGTGTACTTGTGGTCTGTATATAAAGAGTTAACTCAGCACAAGAAGTAGCTTTCTGTTTATGTTTAATCAGGTACTGTTGCCCTCAGCGTCCACATTAAACTGTTCCAGTCCAGCAAGAGTTAAACAATTGGGTATGGGGCAGCAGGAGATGAAGTGTGTTTATGGGTTGCAGACTTGAAGCGATCCCAACATGAGGTGCAGTCCCTGCACTGCACACACCCTCCACAGCCAGACAGAGCTTCTTATCTGTCACGGGGGTTGTTTTCACTCTGTGTGGCTAATTATTTTTCGTGGGAATCAGGAGCAGAGCAGCCTGTTGCTGCTTTTTTAAGCTGTGTGCAATTTTGTTGCTTGGTTACACTCTGTATCCCTCCGCCCTGTATATAGTGCGAGGTGCCTGCAGCATCTGTTCTAATGCAGTCTGGTGAGACTCCTGGGAGTAAAAAATAGTGCAGGGGTATGACTTGGGCTGCTGGTCCCTCTGCTCTTCACTGCACACTAATCGCCGGGGTTCCAATGCAGGTGAGACTACCACGCTGTTGTTAGTTAGTTGGCAGCGTTAGGTAGTGCAGGCGCGCAGCTAGGAGTGCGTGTCCTTCCGCCCTACACACAGTGCTGCTGGTGGGACGTTTGGGAGATGTAAATAGTGCAGGGGAATGACTGGAGCTGCGGATCCCTCCGCCCTGCACTAGACGTCGGCTGCTGATGAAGCTGAGCGGCCGGAACTACTTCACTGCTGTCACTTGCAGTGATGTGTGCTTCCGCCCCTGATTTTAAGCTCTCCCACTTGTGTGCCTCCTATGGTGGGGAAGAAGGGGGATCGCTGGGGATATGTAGCACAAATAAAGTTGCCCCGCAGGCTGAATTTAGTAGCACACTATCTGTAGCTGTGCCTTTAGATCTGTGCTGTTGCAGGGACTATTTTTCCCCTATGCAGCTGCTCTGTATGAGCGATCCTGAAATTTGGTTACTTTTCTTCCACTTTTTTTTATTAAGTAATTAGAAGCATTTATTTAAGTGATGCTAATGTTCCAGTCGCCAATCACCCTCCTTCCTCCTTTCCTCCTTCCACTCCTAACCGGCTATGATCAAGATTGCAGGTGCCAATAGGTTGCTTACATACAAGTGTCACCCTCTTTGTACTCCCGTAGTCTGGACTTCATAGGAGATTGTAATTTCTACTATGTACTGCAATAGTGTAGTATTGCAATAAATAGTGCAAGCTATCAAGATTACAGTTTAACCCCTTAGTGACCGAGCCAAATTTTTTAAATCTGACCAGTGTCACTTTATGTGGTAATAACTCTGCAACGCTTCAACAAATCCCAGTGATTTTGAGATTGTTTTTTCGTGACACATTATACTTTATGATAATGGTAAATTTTGTTCAACATTTTTTGTGTTTATCTATAAAAAATATCAAAAATTTGAGAAAAATGTTAAAAAATTAGCAATTTTCTAAATTTGAATGATTATCCCTTTAATCCAGATGGTCATACCACAGCAAACCATTAATAAATAACATTTCCCACATGTCTGCTTTACATCAGGACCATTTGTAAAATATTATTTTATTTTGTTAGCAGTTTATGAGGTTTAAAAATGTAGCAGCAATTTTTCATTTTTTCAAAGAAATTTACAAAATTTATTTTTTTAGGGAACTATCCATGTTTGAAGTGACTTTAGGGGTCCCATATATTGGGAAACCCACAAACGTGATACCATTTTAAAAACAGCACCCCCTGACATATCAAAAACTGCGGTCAGGTAGTTTATTAACCCTTCAGGTGCTTTACAGGAATTAATGCAAAGTGGTATGACAGAAATGAAAATGTGTATTTTTACCACCTAAATGTCTCTAACTTCTGAACAGATTACTACAGCCGTCAGACTCCAAGGCCGCTATTTGGCCATGAATTGCCATGGCAAACATCAGGACAACAAAATCATGATCTGAGGGTACCAATTGGGACAAAGAAGATGCCCCCACGCTCTGTTAACCATTTATAATGATGTAGTCACTATTGACAGCAGCATCTAAGGGGTTAAACAGATTTAGATGGTGCAAATACTGATCGTGGCTGATACAGCAAGTTGTCAGCTATAGTGTAAAACTGACAGATGCTGGATTGTCACCTGTATGGGGAGGCTATTCTCTTATATCTCAGGTCAATTAAAAGGCGTATTGGCGGTCATTAAGGGGTTAAAGTAAAAACAAATGAAAAAATACCTATATTTTTTCAAATATTAAAAAAATAAAAATGTTAAATTGCACACTTTTCCCAATCCAAAAGTAAATAAATAAAAGTAGAAAATAAACCTATGTATCACTATTTATTTCTGGGCAAGCCTGTAAATATAAAATTAACCTGTACAGTAAACGTCATAAAATCAAAATAAATTGAAATATCCGAGTTGTCGTCTTTCTGTTACCACACCTCCCCTACAAATAAAATAAGCGATCAGCGACAGCTCTGCAAATACAAAAATTGACTTTACATCACTCCATCAATTGAGAAGTTAAAAAGAAAAGTTCAGAAAATATACAAGTTTGTTATCACTATAATCATATCGACCTGGAGGACCATTTTGCCAGGTAATTTTAACCGCACTCCAAAAAGTGTAAGGACTAAAAGGAATGCAATGGCAGAATTGCATTTTTTTCACCTTTTTACTCCACTTGGATTTTTTTTTTGATTTTCAGTATATTATATGGTAAAATGAATGTTGTCATTCAAAACTACAACCCGTCTTGCAAAAAACAAGTCCTCATATGGCTATGTCAATTGAAAAATAAAAAGTTATGATTCTGAAAAGAAGTGGAGGGAAAAGTGAACGCTAAAATCAAATGTCTGTGTCCTTACAGGGCATCTGTCAGTAGGATCAACCCTCCTAAGCGGTCTATATGGGCATGCAGGTCATAGGAAGCTGAATAAAATGATACTTTAATATCTCTGATCCAATATCTTATTCCAGAGAAATCCATATTTTTCTTAATATGTAAATGAGGCATTAAGATCTATGGACCAGACATAGATCTCCCCGAGATTCTGTCTCCAGAGCTTCTTTTAAATGAAAGGAGGAGTTACCAGTGTGCATGATGTAATGACTGACAACTCCTTTCATTTAATATTTAGAGGCAGATTGTCAGGTAGATCAGTGTCGGCCCATAGATCTTAACGGATCGCAGATATTAAGGTATTATTTTATTCAGGTTCCTATGACCTATATGCCCATATAGGTCATAGGAGGTTTAAGAGGTTAATCAGACACATTTTACAGCAATCCTAAGTTTTGTCCCCTTTTCTAGACTTTTCTGAACTGTCTAGTGAGGCACAAAAAAAGTCTAAAACATAACAAGTCATAGATATAATAAGTCTGAATAGTTTACTAGGTTTTTGTTGCTGGAGGAGTTCAGGTGTATTTACCTTAGTAAATCTCCTTCAGTTGACTTAATGCATATATGGAAAATCACATTTTGGCATTTGGCACATTTTGGCAATTTTTTGTTTATTAAAAATATGTATATTTGTATTATCATTCTGCATGTTTATATTTTTTCTTGCATATATACAGGTCCTCCGGATGCTCCTCTTGACGTCCAGGTTGAGATGGGTCCAAAACCTGGTGTTTTGCTGATCACTTGGCTACCAGTAACAATAGACGCAGCGGGGACATCTAATGGGGTCAGAGTGACTGGCTATGCAGTGTACGCTGATGGACAAAAGGTAGATTCTCCTCTTTGGAACGGGCATGCCCAATACTACAGTTTTAAACAAATTAAGAAAGAAGATAAAAGTTTCTGTTCCTGAATAAAAGCAGTTCCAAAAGTGGTCATATGAGCCTAATAATTGTTTATATCAAATAATATTAGTCCTAAGTGATGCATTATTTCTATAGTTTGCACTTTACTAGTCTCCTTTGTGTTTCAGGTACTTGAAGTGGCGTCTCCTACGGCTGGGAGTGTATTAGTGGGAGCCTCTCACTTACAACTCCTGCAGGTGTCTCGGGAAATATCTGTGAGAACCATGTCCCCCAGCGGAGAATCCATTGACTCAGTGCCAGCTCACATACCCTCTGCCTTTGTAAAGGTCCCTGACAGTCCTTCCTTGTCACATTCCTTTTCTAACACTAGCCTTATATGTGAGCAAGCATCAGGGCAAAACCTGTCTTCTCAATCTGAACGATTTCCTCCTATGCCTCTTACTACATCGTCTCCTTGTTCGCTTCATAATCCACCAGCCTCTACTTCCCAAGCGGATTTCTCCATCCCTATAAACTGTATTAGAGATGACTGTGTAGACGCTCTGCCAGTGCGGGTCCCGGCACTCAGCTCTTCCCCAGGTTACTGCCAAGGACCTTCTTCCAGTTCAGAGCCTGCGGAGTTACAAGTAACATGTCAAGGTACACAGGACAAAGTCACTAGCAATGGTCCTGAAGCTGCCAGACCTGAACACACACTACAGCCTGGGGCCGCCGCACCACAAGAACACAGTCAGGTACGCATTATGCTACAATCTGAAAACCCACTCATGTTACAAGCAGTTTAAGTGACTCTTCACCTTTTCTTGCCATATTGGCTCTCCCTATATGTGTTTAGTAATTGGAGCTTTATTTTTCTCATATACCGCTATAAATCCATTGAATTTGACATACATTTAAATGATATGGACACTATAGGGGTCATTTTATTTGGACTTAATTGCATGTATTTTAGGCTAAAAATATTTGCAATTGGGTTTCATTCAAAATTTTGCACCTTTTGGCTTTTAGTGCTGTAACTCTTTTCTCCTCTCCTCCCAGCTGATATATGGGCACATTAAGGGCTCTTTCAAAAGAGTGTATTATATGGTCATGTGCAGTCTGAATAGGAAATTAGACCAAACCGCACTCTGACTGGTGTAATTCAATAGGGCTGTTCAGATAACAAAAGTCGCAACACGCACGATTCTCTTCTGTATATCCAATGAGACGTGCCCATTCAAGTCTTTGGGAGCACAAAACAAATCGGATCCCATATGAAAGATCCATATTGCATCTGGCTTTTCCATTATTGACCTAGGAAACTGTATTTGATCATCTACATTTCTTTATCGCCTCTCATTGGGGGACACAGGAACCATGGGGTGTATGCTGCTGCCACTAGGAGGCTGACACTATGCAAATAAAAAAGTTAGCTCCTCCTCTGCAGTGTACACCCCACCGACTGGCATTATACTCTTCAGTTTAGCTTAGTGTCAGTAGGAGGTGGACACGGGTCTTTCATTAGACCCTTATCTACCTCAATGTGCGTCGTTTCTTTTCAGGTTTTTCCGGAGGGATACAGGGTGAGCAGTCACACCTGTAGTCCCACAAGCGGACTATGAGTACGGCGTGTACTGCCACCCCGTATCCTCATAGATCCCTCTCCAGGACCAAGATCCTAGCACACAAGCGTGCTCAGAAGTCCGGTCCTGGCTCCGTCCCCCACCCACTCGCCCACCAGAGCCTGTCGGTTGTGGAGACGAGGACGTCCATCAGCTCCCTGGACGTCTCATACCCTTCCTGTCAGGTTAGTTTCGGCGTGGGATGTTTTAGGTGAGTATTTTCCCCAGTCCCATCCCACATCTTTTATAGGGGGGGGTCTTGTTAGGGGCTCCCAGCCTCCTTTCATACCTGTCAACACCATGATGCGTCCATACAGTGACGCGGTCGGGATTGTTGTGTCGCGCTGCGACATCCGTAGGTGCGCTTTCTCCCCCCACAGCACCTCTTCCCCCAATTCAGATACGGGGGCCCTCTGCCTTCTTTCCGGCGCTGGGCCCTTACAGGCTGCTGCGCCGTTCTTCTGTATGCCTGCACGTTGGGCTGCCATACGTTCCCCCCTGCGGCGCACCACTCGGTGCTGCGGCTCTTCATGGGGCACCATCCACAGCGCGGCAGCCCTGCAGGCTGTCGCGCTGCTTCTCCCTGCGGCGCTCTGCTCTGGCGCCGCGGGAGGTCTTTCTCTGGGCGCCCCTCAGCGGCGCAGCCTGGTGGGCGACCGCGCCGCTAGCTGTCTCTTAGGGCACTCTATTCCGGCGCCTTGGCTCCTTTCCTCGGCCGCCGGCCCCTAATTTAGGCCCCGGCTTCTGTCGGGGCCTACTTCCGGTTTTCGGGCCCCTCACTTCCGGCTCTGCGGGCGGGCTTTTTCCCGCCCGACTTACTGTGCCCTGCCTACCGGCGCCCCTGCGTCTGGCTCCGCCCCCTTCCTCCTGGGACACTCGTCTGGTGTGAGCACCGCTTTGTACCGGCAGCAGCACCAGCCCTCGCAAGCGCACCCGCACCTTCGTACGCATCCTCTGTGGGCAGCTCTATCTGCGCTGAATTCAGCTCCTCAGGGCACTTCGACAAGTGGGACATCTCCCAGGACCGGGTCCGTGAGTAGCTGCACTGCAGACTGACACCCCCCTCTGCCCACTGTCCCCTAACCCACTGGCATCTTCAGGGTCCCTCAAAATGTCTACCTCTAAAGGGGGCCGCTCTCGCCCCGCTACTTCTTCTTCATCTACTGCCTTAGTCACGTACTTTGCATGTTCGTCCTGTAACAGCAAACTTCCCTCAGGTCAGTCCTCCCCGCTGTGTCAGTCCTGCAGCAACCCAATTGTTCCCACCGCCCAGGATCCCCCGGCTGTTCCGCCCGAGAGTGATCCCCCCATCCCAGGCTGGGCCGCCTCTCTGTCACAATCGGTGGCCGATTTAACACGGGTATCTCAAACCCTAGTGTCCGCGCTGGATCGGTTACCCCTGCAGACCCCTGCAGTGGCCAGCGGGTCGCAGGAACCGCCGCCCGAGCCCTCCTTGATAAGCCACAAAAGGTCCAGACAGGAACGTCGGTCTGAGTCCTCTTCGCGCTCCATCTCGCCGCTCGGCCCTCCCCTGCGGTTGGTGTCCCACCGATCCTCCTCCCCTGAGTCAGGCGAGGCATTATCTGATGCGCCCTCGGAGGATATTTCGGAGCTGGATCCTAACCAAATCACCACCATGAGTGAGACAGTCCAGAACCTCATTGGGGCAATAAACCAAACCTGTGGCATCAAGGATCCCTCTACGGAACTCGCAGATCAGGCGGTTTCGTTTAGACGGGCCAAACCACCTTCTAAATTTTTCGCTCCTCATCCGGAATTCGAGGAAATCTTGTCCAGAGAGAGAGAGAATCCAACCAGACGTTTTCAGAGGGGAAAACGCCTGGGGGTGTTATATCCGTTTTCACCAGAACTTACCGCCAATTGGACGGTCTCTCCCTCGGTGGATCCCCCTGTTTCCAGGCTGTCCACCAACACGGTGCTTCCACTGTCCGGCGGAGCGTCTCTGAAGGATTCTAACGACAGAGTTATAGAATCCTTCGCGAAATCTGCCTTTGAAGCGGCTTCAGCAGCGCTATGCCCAGCCTTTGCTTCCACCTGGGCTTCAAAATCCATCTCAAAATGGGCCAAGGATCTACGGCGAGGTATCCTTGACGGGGCACCTCCTGCGCAATTGGCGGAACTTGCCAACCAGATTTCCCACGCTGGTGAATACCTGGTTTCCGCCTCCCTGGATGTCGCGTCTTGTGCGGCTCAGGCTTCCAGCAATGCCGTTGCCATCCGCCGGACCGTTTGGCTCAAGGCCTGGCAGGCGGACTTGTCCTCCAAAAAGTCCCTCACTAGTCTGCCCTTCCAGGGCTCTCGTCTCTTTGGTTCCCAGCTGGACCAAATCATTAAGGACGCCACCGGGGGTACAAGTTCTCTTCTCCCCCAGGCTAAACCTCGTCGCCCTCCTCCTAGACGACCGTTTCGCTCTTTTCGGCCTTTTCGTCGCTTCGCTGCGTCGAACTCCTTTTCCCAGCAGCAACAGAGGCCACAGGCACGTCAAGAGAGGAAGGCGGTGTCCTTCAGGCCCACTCCGTCCTGGCGTCCTCGCTTTTCCCAGGGTAGATCGTCCAGGCCCAGGACTGGAAGATCCACCTCCGCATGACTCTTGGCAAGACTCCAGCCCAACTCCCAGGTTGGGGGGCCGTCTTCTCCGTTTCAGGGACGTCTGGATTTCCGCAGTGGAGGATGCATGGGTCAGGGAAGTTGTATCCTCGGGATACAAGATAGAGTTCGCCTCCCGACCCAGGGATCGTTTCTTCCAATCCTGTCCTCCAAAAGATCCCGCTCTGGTTCCGGGCTTCTTCGCAGCCATCGCTTCTCTGCTCAAATCCGGGGTAATCGTTCCCGTCCCAGAAAAGGAACGGTACACGGGCTTCTACTCGAACCTCTTTGTGGTACCGAAAAAAGACGGCAAGGTTCGTCCCATTCTGGACCTCAAATTGCTGAACAGGAGGGTTCACCTGAGACACTTCAGGATGGAATCCCTTCGTTCAGTAATTGCTTCCATGGAGGCTCAGGAATTTCTATGCTCTATAGATATCCAGGACGCCTACCTACATGTTCCGATATTTCCCGGACATCACCGTTTCCTGCGCTTCGCAGTGCAACAAGATCGTTTTCAGTTCGTCGCCCTGCCGTTCGGCCTCGCAACCGCGCCAAGGGTGTTCACGAAAATCATGGCGGCACTGATGGCCATCTTGAGAGTCAGAGGCTTGGTCCTGTTTCCATACCTCGACGACATCCTCATCAAGGCTCCGTCCTTTGCTCAGGCCCACGAAAGCCTGTCCATAGTTCTCGACACGTTATCCCGTTTCGGGTGGCTGGTCAACCGGAAGAAGTCCTGCCTTATTCCTTCTCAGCGCATCATCTTTCTGGGCATGCTTTTCGACACTCATCAGTCCAGAGTCTTCCTTCCCAAGGACAAGAGATCCACCCTTTGTCGGGACATACGCTTGCTCCAGGGTCCTCGGCCTCCCTCCCTCCGATCGGCCATGAAGGTTCTGGGGAGGATGGTAGCTACCTTGGAAGCGATTCCCTTCGCACAATTCCATTCTCGACCCCTTCAGCAAGCCATTCTGTCTCAGTGGGACAGGTCGGTCTTCTCCCTGGATCGGCCGATCAGACTCTCCTTTCGGGTCAAGCGGTCTCTCAACTGGTGGCTGACGTCACCTCTCATCTCCCAGGGCAGGTCCTTCCTTCCGGTTCACTGGCAGGTGGTGACAACGGACGCCAGCCTGATCGGCTGGGGTGCGGTTTTTCGCCACCTGACGGTTCAGGGCCGTTGGTCGCCGCAGGAGTCTTCTCTGCCGATCAACGTCCTCGAAATTCGGGCCATCTTTCTGTCCCTCCGCCATTGGGAAAGGATCCTCAGGGGCCTTCCAGTCCGGGTCCAGACGGACAACGCCACGGCTGTGGCATATGTCAACCATCAGGGGGGGACTCGGAGCTCCTTGGCCCTTGCCGAGGTATCCAAGATCCTCCTTTGGGCAGAGGCAACGGTTCCGGTGATATCCGCGGTGCATATCCCTGGCGTGGAAAACTAGGCCGCAGACTTCCTCAGCCGCGAGGGTCTCGCGGCAGGGGAATGGTCCTTGCATCCGGAGGTCTTCCATCAGATTTGTCTTCGATGGGGAACTCCGGATGTGGATCTCACGGCGTCTCGAATCAACAGGAAGGTTCCGCAGTTCGTCTCCAGGTCCCGCGATCCTCTCGCAGTGGGCGTCGATGCTCTGGCCATTCCCTGGTCACAGTTCGAGCTGCCCTACCTGTTCCCACCCCTTCCATTACTTCCCAAACTTTTGAAGAAGATCAAAGCGGAAGGGGTGCCGGTCATTCTGATCGCCCCGGATTGGCCCAGGAGAGCTTGGTTCGCGGAGCTCGTCAACCTTCTCGCGGACGCTCCCTGGCGCCTTCCAGACAGGCCCGATCTGCTGTCCCAGGGTCCGATCTGCCACCCGAATTCTCGGTCGCTCAGTTTAACGGCGTGGCTGTTGAGACCACGGTTCTAAGAGCGTCCGGCCTTTCGGACCGGGTGATTCACACCATGATTCAGGCTCGGAAGCCTTCTTCTTCCAGGATTTACTACCGCACCTGGAAGGCCTACTTCCGTTGGTGCGAGTCCAACCGCGTTCCGCCTATGGTTTTTTCCCTGCCTTCTCTTTTGGCCTTCCTTCAGGCAGGGCTGGATTCGGGCCTGGCTCTTAGTTCCCTGAAGGGTCAGGTCTCGGCGCTTTCCATCCTCTTTCAGAAGACCTTGGCCTCTCGGCCACAGGTTAGGACCTTCTTTCAGGGGGTAGCCCATGCCGTCCCGCCATACAGGGCCCCTGTGGAGGCATGGGACCTAAACCTGGTACTGGACGTTTTAAAGGTTTCTCCCTTTGAACCTCTTAGGGAGATTCCTTTATCAGTTTTATCTTGGAAGGTGGCTTTTCTTGTGGCCATCACGTCCATTCGCCGCGTTTCCGAGCTGGCGGCACTGTCTTGCCGCCCTCCGTTTTTGGTCATTCACCAGGACAAGGTGGTCTTCCGACCCCCACCTTCTTTTCTTCCTAAGGTGGTTTCCACCTTCCACCTCAACGAGGACATCGTTCTACCTTCCTTTTGTCCAGCTCCGACTCATCCTCTGGAGCGATCGTTGAACAAGCTAGACCTCGTCAGGGCAGTGAGGATTTATCTGGACAGAACGTCCTCTTTCCGGAAGACGGATTCCTTTTTCGTCATTCCTGATGGCACGCGCAGAGGCCAGCCGGCTTCTAAAGCGACTATTGCTCGATGGATCAGAATGGCAATTTTGGAGGCTTACCGGGTCAAGAACAGAGTGCCCCCTCCTGGGATTAAGGCTCACTCTACCCGGGCAGTCGGCGCCTCCTGGGCGGTGCACCACAGGGCTTCCGCCCTACAGCTTTGCAAAGCGGCAACTTGGTCTTCCATCCACACGTTCGCCAAATTTTACAAGGTCCATACCTATGCATCGGCGGACGCCAGCCTAGGCAGAAGGATCCTGCAGGCGGCAGTGGTGAGTCCTCTGACCTGATGGAAGTCTGTTTTTCCCGCCCTTGGGACTGCTTTGGGACGTCCCATGGTTCCTGTGTCCCCCAATGAGAGGCGATAAAGAAAACAGGATTTTTGGTTGCTTACCGTAAAATCTGTTTCTTGAAGCCTCCATTGGGGGACACAGCTCCCTCCCAATGTTTTCTGTTGTTATCTGTTCTATGACTGTTCTCACGTTACAGTTCTCAAGTTTGTGTTTATGGTTTTTCAACCTTGTTTCATTATCTCCTACTGCTTTCTCACTAACTGAAGAGTATAATGCCAGTCGGTGGGGTGTACACTGCAGAGGAGGAGCTAACTTTTTTATTTGCATAGTGTCAGCCTCCTAGTGGCAGCAGCATACACCCCATGGTTCCTGTGTCCCCCAATGGAGGCTTCAAGAAACAGATTTTACGGTAAGCAACCAAAAATCCTGTTTTTAAACTGCTGATGCATAAACACGGATGTCACATGGACATAAAATATGGACACATACAGTACACCTGTCTGCTTTCATGTGGCTATAAATCAGCTAATAGAGGTTCCGCAAGGACACATAAGAGTTACAAAATCTTTGGCAGAAGATCTGACTGACAAATTCTTATTTGTCTCTTTTGCAGCCATTAATAGTACAGCAAAAAAGATAAATGCTTATATAGCAAACATTGCAAATGTTTTATGAAACTCAATTGTAAACATGATTTGTAGCCCAATTTACATGCATTTAAATAATAACAAATGCATTCAAAGTTATCCATATCCTTAGTGAGTACCTATCATCTTAGCAAACTTCTGAGGCGCTAGGAACATGTCAATGAGTTTGGATTTCTTACCAATAATAATAGTAATAAATCAACGTGTGCACAACCCACGAAGGTGCATGGGTAGGTTCCCAAACCGTAATGTCAAATAAGTAAAAAACCCAGCACTCAACTTTGTATGGTGAGAAGAAAAACAGGAGGTTTATTGTATCCCAAGCAAAAAAAAAAACGTTTCGGTCATACAAAGGACCTTCGTCAGTAACAAGCACTGGGATAAAGGAGGAATATTAATGGCTATAAGCACTGTCTCAATGGAGTCCTGGAAACAGCGCTAATGTCAGAGGTAGAAGAATGTATCCTGGTGCAGCCTATGTAGACGGCCAATACCGCGGCATCCACCGCTGTGTCAGACTGACACAGCGGTGGATGCCGCGGTATTGGCCGTCTACATAGGCTGCACCAGGATACATTCTTCTACCTCTGACATTAGCGCTGTTTCCAGGACACCATTGAGACAGTGCTTATAGCCATTAATATTCATCCTTTATCCCAGTGCTTGTTACTGACGAAGGTCCTTTGTATGACCGAAACGTTTTTTTTTTTTGCTTGGGATACAATAAACCTCCTGTTTTTCTTCTCACCATACAAAGTTGAGTGCTGGGTTTTTTACTTATTTGGATTTCTTACCAAGACCCTGCTGATCACTTAAACGGGGGAGCCAAGACTGTCTTGTTTCTCCTCCTCTACAAGTGCCTTCATTTGTTAGATTTGGTGAACAATCCATAGCCATCTCCTTGTGTTGTCTCTCTGTTTGCAGTTATCTGTATCATAGTGGATCCAATTGGCATTAATAGTTTTATAGTTTTAAGGCTGAAGGAAGACACAAATCAATTTCAAACTATAGCTTTACATGTTGATCCAGAGGAAGGCAAAAACCCCATGAGGTACGTGGGGCATTCATTAAAGTGGGTCCCCTGGCCCACTTCCTGTGGACTGAGAGCAATGAAACTTGGCACAGTTATTAGTCACCTCTACATAGGTGCCACCTAGGGACATGCACTTCTCCCATCTCTTTAAGCAACTGTAAACAACTCGCTTGTAGAATTCAACAAGTTGCTCCAAAAGCCATGTTGTGAGTCTGATCATCTGGAAGATGCTTTCCCTTAAAAAAAAAAAAAAAGTCATTGTTGGAAAGAGGTGAAAGTCTGATGGTGCGAGTGAGTAGGGAGGATGCGGTAGAATTTCATAGCCACTGGATCATGCTTCCATTTGGGCAACATTGTGAAGTGGTGCATTGTCTTCCAGAAGGCGGACACCTTTGGTGAGCACGCCACGTCTCTTGGTTTTGATGGCCTCCTGCAATTTCCACAGCAGTGAGGCATAGTATCCCCCAGTTATCATGGTACCCTTTTCTAGGAAATCCATCAATACTACTCCTTTCTGGTCCCAAAATACTGTGAGCATGAGCTTGCTTGCCGAGGACTGGACACGTGAATTCTTTGGAAGCAGTGAGTCATGATGCTTCCATTGTGGCCACTGGACTTTAGTCTTAGGATCATAGTGATGGGACCGAGCTTTCATCCTGTGTGATCAGTCTGTTGTGTCCTCCTGGATTCCATGGCACATGGTCAATAGAGCCTGAGTGCATTAGACTTGTTCTGCTTCTAAAAAGGTGTGAGCAGCCGGGGGAACCCAGCGAGCAGATACCTTATGCATGTGAAGATGGTCTTGGATGATTTTTTTACCATGTACCCCACAGTAATCTTGACATTTTGGGCTAGGTGGTGAATGGTTATGTGGCGATTTCCAAAATGGAGACCTCCACTTGGTGGATGGTGTGTTCATCAATAGCAGGGTGGGGTCACCCTGGAATTGGAGCGGTTTGCACCGAAGTCCGACCACATTTGAATTGACGATGTCTCTTCTTGACTACGTCATATGATGGGAAATCATCACCATAAACCTTTTATCTCTTCGATCGTCTCCTTTGGTGTGCGGCCTTTCAAGTAAAGAAATTTGACTGCTCTGTATTCCACTGGGTCCATTATCATACCTCACACCACTTCAACACCTGTAGAATCAAGACCACTATCAGTTCTGTGTTGCAAATTGGCTCGTAACCTATAGAGACGTATATCATTACACATGTGCAGCCTTTCAGTGTCCTGTGACAAATAGAATTGAGTCAGGAGAAATCTTTAATGAACGCCCCTCGTAGATGCTAATTGCCCCATATTAGAGGAAACATTCCTTCCTAACTCCACATATGGCAATCAATATTATGTTTTGCTTATACGTTATCATCGCTGTCCCCAAAGGGGCACACAATCTAAATTCCCTATCAGTATGTCTTTAAAATGTGGGAGGAAATGGAGAACCCAGAGGAAATCGACGCAAACATGAGGAGAACGTACAAACTCCTTGCAGATGTTGTCCTTGGTGGGAATTGAACACAGGACCCCAGCGCTGCAGTGCTAACTACTGAGCCACCGTGCAATCAGACTTGTTCCCTGGATCAGCATCCCGTCACATAGTCATTCAGGTCCTCCTTAAACTTTATAAGTGAATCCACCATCACGACATCATATGGCTGAGCGTTCTATAGTCTCACTGCTTGTATAGTAAAGATTCTGTATCTATGATGATTGAATGCCCTCTCATCGTACTTGCAGGCCTAGATTTAAGGCTGTGCGCACACATTTCTTATTTTTCGCGGTTTTTTTTTCGTGTTTTTTTTCATTATGAAAACGCGATAAAACCATCAAAAACGCTCACATTAAGCATCCTATTAAAAGAATGTAATCCGCATTTTGTATGCACATGCTGCGTTTTTTTCCTGAGAGGAAACGCATTCCGGAAAAAAATGCAGCATGTTCATCAAATCATGGGGATTCCGCACACATAGGAATGCATTGATCCGCTTACTTTCCACATGGGGCTATGCCCACCATGCGGGAAGTAAGTGGTTTATGTGCGGATGGTACCCAGGATGGAGGAGAGGAGACTCTCCTCCACGGACTGAGCACCATATCACTGTTAAAAAAAAAAATATATATATATATATATGTGTATATATGATCTACTCGCTTTCCGATGGCCCCCAGAGTCCTCCCGCCTCACGGTCATCCCAGGTCCTTCGCACACAGCATCCCTGGGAACGGAAGCCGCCGCGTGCACTGCTGAGGAGATCGGGTGACATCGGAAGGTGAAAATAATCTTTTTTTTTTTTTTATTATTTTTAACGTTATATCTTTTTACTATTGATGCTGCATAGGCAGCATCAATAGTAAAAAGTTGGTCACACACTATGTTTGACAAGTGTGACCAACCTGTCAATCAGTTTTGCAAGCGATGCCACAGATTGCTTGTAAAACGCTAGCATTGTGCAAACTAATTACGCTTGTAAAACGCTAGTGTTTAGCGGGAAAACGCATGCCAATTCCACATCCGATATACCCGCGCCAGGAGTTGCAGAATTTCCGCGGAAATTCCGCAACGTGTGCACTAATGACTTGTTTGTACAGGCAAAACTATGTTCTTGTCATGAGCCTCTGGTAATGCATTATTGTATTTGCATAGGCAAAAGCTGTGTAGCACTGGTCGCTAAAGTTGAGTTTGTTGTCAACCAATACACTCAACTCTTTTTCAGTGACATTGTTTCCTCATCCCAAATGCATAACCTTACATTTATCCACATTAAACCTTTGCCATTTCACTGTCAAAGGGTTAGGGCGGTGGGCAGCTATGGGTTATCATGGCAGCCTGAGGTCAAATCCGGGTCTGCCAACAACAGTTGCCTGGTAATCCCTGCTGCTGACTGACCAGCAATCAGAGAAATAAAAGTTGTAGTCCCATACAGGGACTAAGTAACAAAGTAAAAAAGGTAATTTTTTTAAAAACCATTTTTAAAAAAAAAACACAAAAAATGAACACATTTGTAAACCAATAATTACTTGTGTTTACTTAAAGGGAACCTGTCACCCCCAAAATCGCGGGTGAAGTAAGCCCACCGGCATCAGGGGTTTATCTACAGCATTCTGTAATGCTGTAGATGAGCCCCCGATGTATCCTAAAAGATGAGAAAAAAACGTTAGATTATACTCACCCAGGGGCGTTCCCGCTGTTGGTCTGGGTCCGGTGCCTCCTATCTTCATCAGATGACGTCCTCTTCTCGTCTTCACGCTGCGGCTCTAGCGCAGGCGTACTTTGTCTGCCCTGTTGAGGGCAGAGCAAAGTACTGCAGTGCACAGGCGCCGGGCCACTACTTAACCCCTTCAGTGAACACCATTAAAAAGATCAATAAAAAAGAGGCATATCACCATCATATCATCATCATATCACCAAACAAAAAAATGGAATAAAACGCAATTAAGACAAATGTAAATAAAAATAGTATCCTGAAAAAGACGTCTTATCCCCCCCAAAAAAACACAAGCCACCATACTGCTCTATCAATGGAAAAATAAAAAGGTTATACCTCCCAGAATGAAGCGATGCAAAATCAATTATTTTTCTATAAAATAGTTTTTGTGCAAAAATTGCAAACATAAAAAAATTATATAAATGTAGTATTGCTGTAATCATACTGACCCGTAGTATACAGCTGTCTTATCAGTTTTAACACAGGGTGAGCAGCATTAAAAAAAAATCCTCAAAAACAATTCCTTAATTGCTGTTTTTGTTCATTCTGCCTCTCTAAATTCTGAATAGAAAGCGATCAAGAAATATGTACTCAAAAATGGAACCAATAAAAAGTTAACTCGTTCCGCAAAAATAAACTGGCACTTGACTCTGTCTGCAGAAATATAGAAAAAGTATCTCTCTCAAAATATAATGATGCAAAAACTATTATTTGTATAAAAGTACCGTATTTTTTGTCTGTAAGGCTATGTGCACACGTTCAGGAATTCATGCAGAAAATTCCTGAGAATTCCAGACATTTTCTGCATGAAATCCGCAAGAAAACCGCATGCGTTTTTGCCGCGGTTTTGACGCGTTTTTGCCGCGGTTTTTTCCGGATACTTCCCAATGCATTTTGGAGTGGGAAATCCGCAAAAAAACCGCAAAAAGATAGAGCATGTCCGGATTTTGTGCGGTATGCGTTTTTTTTTTTGCGGAAAGAAACGCATCATGTGCACAAAACATGCGGAATTCATTCTAAATGATGGGATGCTTATTGTATGCGTTTTTTTTGCGGTTTTATAGCGTTTTTATCGGGAAAAACCGCGAAAAAACCGCAACGTGTGAACACAGCCTAACAGCAGCCAAACCTAATATAAATCTGGTATCAAGAATAAATGTGATCCTAAATGTTATGGATAATGTTTCCAGTAAAAGCTTCACCTCAAGTCACAAAAAAACAAGTCCCCACTCAGGTCTGTCACCTGTTAATGGAAATATAGGGGGCTTCCACATTATTGGTAGCTCAACGGCTCTGGAAAAGTGGAATGCCTCCTCACCGCCACCTAAAGAAAAAAATAAAGTCCAGCAAATTCTGCTCTCCCAAATACAATTGCCCCCTCCCTTCTGAGCCCCAGTGTGCCTAAATCACATTTAGCGTCCTCGTTTGCCACTTCTGTAGTGGTGAGAGCCCGCCTAATTTATGAGGTTTATGTGTCCAGAAGCACAAGCTGGGCACAATGTATGGGCACTATTCGATTACAGCCAATTTTACGCCCCAAAAGTCAAATAATCTTCCAAACAGCAGTTTTCCACCCCATATGGGGTTTCTGTGTACGCGGGATAAATTGCACAACAAAATTGTACAGTCCATTTTCTATTGTTACCTTTGTAAAAATGCCAAATATTTGGGGCACAAATAAAAATTTTTGTGTGAAAAAGTAAAATTTACATTTTGTTTTCCTTCCATATTGCTTTAATTCCTGTGAAGCGCCTGAAGGGTTAATAAACTTCTTTTGTGTGGTTTTGAGCACTTTGAAGGGTGCAGTTTTTAGAATGGTGTCGCGTTTGGGTATTTTCTGTCATAAATCCCCTCAGTCACTTCACATGATGTGGTTTCTAAAAGAAAAATTGGTTTTGTAAATGTTGAAAAAATGAGAAATTGAAGATAAACTTTCAACCCTTCTAATTTCCTAACAAAAAAAGTTTAAAAATTGTTGTTGATGTAAAGTATGGTAAATATTATTTATTAACTATTTTGTGTGATATAATCTGGTTTAACCCCTTCACACTGCAGCACTTTTTTGTTTTTGTGTTTCTGTTTTTCAGTCCCCTTCTTCCCAAAGCTATAACTTTTTTGTTTTTCCATCAATAGGGCCACGTGAGGGCTTGTTTTTTGCTGGACGAGTTGTATTTTTGAACTGCACCACTGGTTTTACCATGTCGTGTATTCTAAACCGGGAAAAAAAATTCCAAGTTCGGTGAAGTTGCAAAAAAGTGCAATTCCACAACGGGTTTTTTTTTTTTCTTTTTTTTTTTTCTTTTACCATAATTACCACATGCTAAAACTGACCTGCCATTATGATTCTCCAGGTCATTACGAGTCTGTAGATACCAAACGTCCAAAGTTTTTTGGGGAAAAAGAAAATAAATTGCGTCATTTTCCGAGACCCGTACCATCTCCATTTTTCGTGATCTGGGGCTTGGTGAGGACTTGTTTTTTTGCGAGCCAAGCTGATGTCTTTAATGATACCATGTTGGTGTGGATGAGATCTTTTGATCGTCTGTTATTGCATTTTAATACAATGTTGCATTGAACAAAAATGTAATTATGGCGTTTTGACTTTTTTTTTCGCTACACCATTTACCGATCGGATTTAATTATTTTATCATAGCTTAATAGATGGGCAATCGGGTTATCGTAGCTTCTAGTCTCCCATGGAGACTAATGAAGCAAGTGAAAAGTAAAAAAAAAAAGTTATATATATTTATTATTTTGAATGGGGGGGTGATTTGAACTTTTATATATATTTTTTTCTTACTTTTCACTTGCTTCAATAGTCTCCATGGGAGACTAGAAGCTACGATAACCCGATCGCCCCTGCTAAACACAGGCGATCTACTGCTTTTCAGCTTTGCCCGCAGTTGGGAAAAGCATACTGTGCATGCGCGAGATCCCATTTGACTGCACAGGCGCAAAATCTCTAAGCGCCCTACGTTATTCCCGTCAAAGAATGCGTACAGCAAGCCGAGGATGGGTGGAGTGAGGGAACGGTAGCAGCGCCCATTGGACCGGACTGAACACATTACCATACAGCACGGGAGCAATTAAAATGGTTTTTATGTGTGATACATGTGGAGTCAGGGGGTTTCATAAGTAGTTATGGAATGCATAGCGGACACTCAATTAACTGATATTTTTCATATCACAAAAGATAAGACAGCGACACTCGCCAGTTTGCTGAATAAAGGCCTTTAATGTGCCTTCAGTCCATAACACGGATTATTTTAGACACATGCCAGGTTGTAGCGAGGGTGCGGGGAGTGAAGGAGGACGACGGCCGTTTCGTGCAATCAGCACTTCTACGGGTCCATGGTTGAAGGCACATTAAAGACGTTTATTCAGCAAACTGGTGAGTGCCGCTGTCTTTTATCTTTTGTGATATGGAAAATAGGATTGCAATGGCTAGTTGAGCTGAGTACCAGAATCCAGTTGCTTATGGGAAACCGCACGTTAAAGGAATTAACGGGAGTAATATGAAAAGGGGCTCAAAGTAAAAGTCAGCGTCCTGTGCCATTCCATCTTTAAAATTGACTGATATTTTTAGCTTGTAAGCCAGAAAAGCGGTGACAGGTCCTCTTTAATGGCTACATTCATGCCCTGAAAACCCAGCTTTTGGTATCATCCAATCTAATGCAGTTTCCTGGGTTTTTCTTTTAAAGACAGCACGGTGGTTCAGTGGTTAGCACTGCATCCTTGCAGCGCTGGGGTCCTGGCTTCAAATCCCATGACGGACAACATCTGCAAGGAGTCTGTATGTTCTCCCCGTGTTTGTGTGGGTTTCCTCCGGGTTCTCTGGTTGCCTCCCACATGCAAAAGACATAGTGACAGATTTAGATTGTGTGCCCCATTGAATTATGATAGTGAAAATAATGTCTGTAAAGCGTTGTGGAATATGATAGTGCTATATAAGTAAAGCATAACAAATATTTTTTTATTTGAGTTAAACACGTTTCATTTTCACAGTTCTATTAAATACCATGTGTAAACCCCTTTAGAAAATACTTCCAAACACCAAAGAACCTGAACTAAGTGACAAAGGAAATACGAGTGGCCTGCCGATTGGTATAGCTTGGTGCAACGTGAACAGTTTGGAGACAAACGTAGCTGCCAAAGAGGAATGCTCGAGTCCGGAGACTGGGTTACCCGAGGAAGTGGAAACGACCAACTTAAACTGCCGAGGAGTTTCCATTGCGGACTTTCTTGATGTAAACAGAGATGAGAATAAGGAGTCAAGTCTGACTAACGTCAGTTATGAGGCAGAGGTTAGTAGCCATGGAAAGTATAGGACAAATTTCTAAACTGTGTTTGAAATATTGAAAAATTCAGAGTCTTCACTCACATATTAAAAAATTATATGAATGGCAAACCTAAAAGGGGTGGTCCAAAGGCAAAGTAATTTTCATTCTAAATCCCTATTTAGTGCCATCATTTAATTTATTTTCTAATACACTTGTATTAAAAATTCCCTACTGTTTACTAACTACCCTATCGAACTGCTTTTCTATTTTTCCCCCTATTTCCTCTTTGATGACGTTTCGTTTGAGAATCCCAGTGCATCAGTAATGTTCGTCTCAGGGGTTTGGCTAGTCCATGCACACTGTGCGATGTGCACAATGACGGTACATGCTCTGGTGACGTGTCGTTTGAGAATCCCAGCGCATCTGTAATGTTCATCTCGGTGGCTGGGGTAGTCCCTGCACACTATGCACAATGACCACATGCACTCTGATGACACTTCGTTTGAGAATTCCAGTGCATCAGTGATGCTTTTTTCAGGGGCTGGGCTAGTCCCTGTACACTGTGCGATGTGCACAATGACAGCGCACGCTCTGACGCTTCATTTCCGGGAGGGACAGGAGCTGCTGCAATGGGCTCTGCCCCTGATGACGCTTCGTTTGAGTATCCCAGTTTTCTCTGGGATTCTCAAATGAAGTTTCATCAAAGAAGAAATTGGGGAAAAAAATAGAAAAGCAGTTCTAGTGTAGTTAGGAAGGGCGAGATTAATGCAAGTAAATGAAAAAATAGTTTAGATTCTGCCACTAAAAAAATAGTTTAGATTCTGCCACTAAATAGAGATTTAGAATGAAAATAACTTTGCCTTTGGACCACCCCTTTACTATAGCATTGTTAGAACTGCTCGCCTTACATGGTGTCCCCTAAAATATCTGCTTTGGATCTTTTTTTTTTTTTTTTATCTTTTAAAGCTTATTGACACTTTAATGTTAAACGTATCAACGCTATTTTATCTTAAAAAAGGGAACAGTATTGTGATTTAAATCTTTCACAGTTTCGGGTTAACGTGACTATTGCAGAGCATTTACTACTTGCATAGCATTGCCAAGAGAAGTGCGGATCACCTATTTTTATTTTTCCAATTGAAATTACAGTTGGACCCACATCCGAGTGCACTTCATGATCACAGCCGTAGTTCTAACCTCTCGGATATCCTGGAGGAAGAGGAGGAGGTGGAAGAAGATTGCATTGTTGTTCCTAGTGCCAAAAAATTGGGATCAACACCAACCAGCACAGGTGGAGCCAGTTCTGGAAAGGTATGCGGTTTATCAATAGAAGTATGAAATCTTGATCTTTTACAAGCAGATATTTGTAAAAGCATTTTGACCACGTTGTTTAGGGTTCTCTATAATTATCAAAACATGGCTGCCGACTACCAAAAACATTCCCCTTGGCATTGCAGCTCTGATTTATTTAATAAGAAGGTTACAAAGCTACAATACCAGAATACAAATCAGTACAGAGGAGTGGCACTGGTATTAGGAAAAGGAAGCCTTGTTTTTTGAATCCTGGCAACCCCTTTTAATACTGTAGGGGTTTGGTCACATATATTATACACATACAGCACTATATATAATATACCCCGGTATTTTTTCTTTTTTAAGAACATGAGGACATAGGCTGACATATTACCCTCAATGCCATGGCATCCATAAGAGAGATGTTTTAAGAAATCCTACTGACATATTCCATTCAGTGTACAATGCAGACAGTCTAGCAAATTGTCTTTTCACACGAGGACTGTGACTTCTATAGGGCTAGCCATACTTATTTGGCCATTAGCTGTTCTTCATGACCCCATAATACACATGGACGGTTGCCCAAGGGTGAGGTGTTTGCCACAATGAGAGGTAATTGCCTCCCTCAAGAACAAAAGTATTGTGCATACTGAAATCCAACATGGCCGACTTTTCTTTAGTCTGACAACATACTGTAATGTGTGTTGCCACCAGTACCCGTACCCAGATTTTTTTTTATTTGTAAATTTCTACTGTGTTCACTGCTTTTACATTACATAATTTTGCTTTGTGATTCCCTTTTGAAACTTTATGCAGTTCGACTATTGTGAGACGGACAGTGATGAGGAAATTCTTGAAAGGATTTTGGATATACCTTTACAGAAACATTGCAGTAAAAAATTATTTAGCATCCCGGAGGTGACAGAAGAAGAAGACGAAGATGACGATCTTTCTCCTCGCAGTGTTTCTAAGAACTTGCACTGTACCATGGAGCCCCAGATGTACCCATATGGAAACTCCCATAGAGCCTTCTCCCCAAAACCAGGAACTATAAGCTGTGTAAATGTACCCACTGACACCTCCATTAAAAGGAGTGTCACGAACAACATGAAAATGGAATGCGGGGACGACAGTGTCTTTCTTGATGACGATTGTTGTCTGAAGTCAAAGAATTGTGTTTATCAGTCTTCATCAGACACAAGACCTCCGGTCTCTGAAGCCCAAATGTGGAAACCTAGAAGGACCAGCTATGATATTGATAAAGCTTGTTATTTCACAGAGCCGAACCGAAAAAAGCAGAATGATAGCCGGGAGCACTGCAGCCGAATGGCCACAAATTCTAGTCAAGGTGTATTTTACAACTCCAGATCCTGCAAACTGAAGGAGCCGGTATCTGGTGGTACTGCACGGGACTCTGTCCAAATCAACCACAAAGGCCTGAAAAATAAACCTTCTCGACGGCGTCGCCTGCCCGGGTCCACTAATTATAAACCAAAAGCTCCCAGTTCTTTCAGCAGTAAGCATTTAGAAATTGATGTTGAATATGATACGGAAGACGAGGATGAGCCATCAGTCCCGGTCCATATTACTAACAGGGCCAAAGCTGACCTGTGGGAAGATGGCTCTCAGACTGACAGAGAAGGTTGGAGTGAAAGCTCTGGTTATTCTGAGCCTATCCAGCACACCAGAAGGAAAAATTATGCGAAGAAACCAATTAAAGAACAGAGCGCAGGACAATATGTTAAGAAAACCCCCTCCATTCCCAAGGCTGGACTAGCTTCACCAAGCTGTAATAAAGATGATCCCGTGTCCAGAGCGGCAAGTAGAAGTGTGCGTTCAATTCGATGGGAAAGTGATGGAAAGGTGACGTTTGTATCCCCAGTGCTTACAGTGATGTGCTCAGCGGCTTCCTTTATTCCCGGTGTCTAGATGCGTTATGTAGTGGCTGCAGCTTTATTCGTACCATCTCTGCCTAGTTTGCTTTTCATATGCTATGAAAAGCCAGCGACCTGGGAAAAAGAAGCATTTTAGGGCTTCTGCTGTGTGATCTTGTCTGCTTTGCTTTAAGTGCTTTGTAGAGCGATGTATTAAAAACCATTAAGCGTACAATATTCCTTATTGAAAAATTGACATAATCAACTTCTATCATTCGTAAATGTAGATTGTAGTTAGAAAGAACCTAAGCCACTTCTGACGTGTTTATTCATGAATAACAATCCTGCAGCATCATGTCTTACAACTCTGCTTTGTGCCATCCCTCAGTTATTCCTCCTGAAGGTTTAGGCCATGTTCACACCATCCTTTTTTTAATGCGGAATCGCCGCGATTTTCCCGCTGCGGGTCCGCAGCTGTTTTCCATGCAGGGTACATTACAATGTACCCTATGGAAAACAGGAACTGCTGTGCCCACATTGCGGAAAATCGCGAAAAAAGCCGCGCTGAATAGCCGCGGTAAAAAAGAAGTACCATGTCACTTCTTTTTGCGGAACTGCAGCGGTTCTGCACCCATAGACCTCCATTGTGAGGTCAAACCCGCAGTAAAACCCGCAGATGAAAAAAATATCTGCGGGTTTTCTGCGGTTTGTGGTGCAGAACCGCTGCAGTGTGGCTGCCCCCCCGTGCCCCAATCCCACCCCCCCATGCTCCGATGCCACCCCCCATGCTCCGATGCCACCCCCCGTTCTCCGACGCCCCCCCGTGCCCTCATCTCCCCCCTTATACTTACCCGGCCTCCCGGTGTCCGTCCGGTCGTCTTCTCCCTGGGCGCCGCCATCTTGCAAAATGGCGGGCGCATGCGCAGTGCGCCCGCCGAATCTGCCGGCCGGCAGATTCATTCCAAAGTGCATTTTGATCACTGAGATATAACCTATCTCAGTGATCAAAATAAAAAAAATAGTAAATGACCCCCCCCCCCCTTTGTCACCCCCATAGGTAGGGACAATAAAAAAATTAAGAAATTTTTTTTTTTCCACTAAGGTTAGAATAGGGGTGGGGTTAGGGTATTTTCAGCAGCTTTTTGTTATGTAATCTGATAGCAGTATGATGTAGGGCAGGGGTGTCAAACTGCATTCCTTGAGGGCTGCAAACAGGTCATGTTTTCAGGATTTCCTTGTACTGCACAGGTGATAATTTAATCACCAACTCATTATTTGTGTAGATGATTAAATTATCACCTGTGCAGTACAAGGAAATCCTGAAAACATGACCTGTTTGCAGCCCTCGAGGAATGCAGTTTGACACCCCTGATGTGTCACTTATTGGCCTGCATGCTGTCATTTTGATGCAATCACTGAATGCGGAGCTCACTATAACCCCGCCCACACCACTGATTGGCAGGTTTTTGGCAATGTAGAGTGTACACAGCTGCCAATCAGTGTTAGTGGCGGGGTTACACAGAGCAGCATGACTAGGAGGCATGAGGCAGCTTGTCATGTAGTGATATTCTCCAGTGCTGAGAAAACACTGATCTTATTGAAACCGCAACGCACAGCCTCATAATAAGCGACTCCTTGCTGGAATCAGAGTTTTTGTTCTGGATGTCAAACTCCAATACACAGAGAGACAAAATTTAGTAAGACTGTTTTTACCCGGGGACTATAACTTGCAGAGGTTTTGTGTTAGTAACACAAGTTTGGGTTTCTGAGGCTTTCTTGTCAATTATGTGATAACAGATTTCTATGTTTCTCATACAAAAAAAAAATAAAAAAACACAATTAAAATAGTGTTCAGTCTCCTGTACTGGTCACTGATCATTACAGATCTCCGCTTTTCTATTGATATCAGTACAAGTCAATATGTGACTAATAGGACAAAGTCTTTCTTTACTATCAATAAGTTGTTTTATTTCAAAAAGATCTACCGTCAATAGAAATCCTTTGTATTTCTGATCCCCCAGTAATTCATAAAGCAAGATTGATGTCAATTTTCATGGAGGAGTATTGCATGAAATCCTAGTTCCTTGAAGTGCATTTTGGTTGTTTGCGCTGCTCTCAGCTCGGCCTCATCCAAATTGTAATCTTATGTAGAGAACACAACTTGTTTGTTTATTCTATTGCTTTGTCTATAGGAGGATTTGCCTGAAGACACCAAAATGCAATTACATCTCAGTCCTACCAGGCACATGGCATCAGACAGAAGAACTACAAGCCACCTGACTTCAGACTCCGAGTCAGGTATATTTTTCAGGATTCTTCTTTGGTATCTGTTATTGTAAGTGGTTTAACAAAGTTGTTTTCTCTTGGTCAGATGTCATACATTCTACACAGCCGGAGTATTTTCAAGAAAAAGTGTTAGAAGATAGAAACTGCCCCTCTAGTGACCTGGATGCAGCTTCACCAAGGCTATTTGTTGCCCTTTTTGATTACCATCCAGCGACAATGTCCCCAAATCCTGAGGCTTATATGGAAGAACTTCCCTTTAAAGAGGGACAGATTTTACAGGTACTGCAAAAGTGAATTTTATGTAAAGTTTTTAAAGTCTCTCAAACTCAGTCATTCCTGCAAATCATTACAAAATTACAGCCAGCCTCAACTTAATAAAAAAATATCCAAAAGCAAAAATATACATAAGTATGTTAGGTTCGCGCCAAGGATATACTAATATCCTTATACTTATGTATATTTTTGCTTCTGGACATTTACTATTTACGATTTTCTGTGGGAAATTGTTTGATTCGCTGCAGGATTTAGCCCTTTTGACACTTTGCGCCACTTCATCTTAGATTTGTATTTTAATAAAAAAAATAAACAATTGTATTGTTCGCAGGTGTTTGGGGATAAAGATTCAGATGGCTTCTATCAAGGAAAATGTGAGGAAAGGACTGGATACATCCCTTGTAACATGGTCTCTGAATTGCTTATTGAGAGTGAAGAAGCCAGAATGCAGCTATTGAAGCAGGGTCACCTGACAACAGCCTCTCCACTCAATGACATGGGTAAGTTCTCTCCTTCATGGTCTCATTCATATTCCATAGGGTGCAGTTTGTCTGTAATTCACAGTATGGTGTTATTTTTTTGGCCCATTAATCTTGTAATCATGCTGATTAAATTATGGTTTACAGTATTTTTTTATGTGTGCATATATTTTTGGGTGTACTTATATGTTCTAAAAACATACACTCCTCAACATTCAAATTGTAACGCCAAGAGGAAAGTCATGGAATTATGGAAATCACGGCATCTATAGGTGTAAGGGTGATCCCTTAAAGTGAGATCTATAAGATTGCTAGTACCTCACCAAATATAAGCTGCGTGTGCGCTTAGAGGCCAAAGAATGTATCAGATACCGACATAGATACACAGTCCTGTCTCGGCCAAAGATGGCACACAACTGAAACTTTATTTTCAGGACAAAGAACCTCGCTACAGGCAGGATATGGGTGTTGCACAACTTCTGAACAGCTAGTGTCACTCTATGATTGGTCCATTCCAACTTCATTTCCAAATATGGGGTCTTGGTGTATTTCAGTGTCTTCACTCCTGCATTCCAAGGATTCCTTCCAGGGTGTTTCCAGGACACAATCGCCATCTTGCTACACCATATCTGAACTGACTTATATAAGGTTTAATAATTGATTTCATTAGCCATTCTCTCCTTCATATAGGCATCGTAATGATATGCAATTGATGAAAAAATGGAAACACATTTTTCAAAACCTCTCGCCACATGGTTTGGCTACTATCAGTGAGGTTATTAATGGTTGTCTGAGGAGTGTTCTGCCAGGCAGAATGCACTTGGGCTGGCAAATCCTCAACATCTGTTCCTGGCAGCCCTTTTGCAATTGCCATCCAGTGTTGTCCCAGACGTGCTTGATGGGTAAACAAGTCCAGACACAGAGCAGACCAGGATAACATGTCTAGGTCTTTCTGCTGCTCACAGTAGCATGAGCAATATATGTTGCCTAGCTTTGTACTGTTGAAAAACTGCTTCTGGGACACACGTCATGTTTTGTTGCGTAATCCACTTCTCAGACTACCGTACTTGCCGGCTATCAGTGCGTCCAAGACAAAAGTGGGACTTGTTCCAGCCTCCTATCCGCCTTTTTCGTCAGTGCTGTTTAGTGAAACGTTCATTCATCTTGTGCGCATAGGAGGCCTTTATTGTTTTGCAAGGGCAACTATCTCTTGCATTCATGTGATCATATTTAAGCTGCTAGATGTAGATGTAAATATCGGCATTGACTGTCCAAACGTTATCTACCATTACATCCGGATTTATTTTTATTACTGTCGAGGTCCTCTTAGACTGGCAGAATCTTTCCCACAATTAACTTTTTTTTTCCTGCCCCGGGCCCCCGATATCTGATGATTTTATAACATTGGGAGCATTTCAACATTTAAATTTCTACTACGCCTCATTGGGGGACACAGGACCATGGGGTGTTATGCTGCTGCCACTAGGAGGACACTAAGTAATACAGAAAGAATAGTTCCTCCCCTGCAGTATACACCCTCCTGCTGGCTCCAAGTGAACCAGCTCTTGCTTAGTGTCTGTAGGAGGCACTTGGGTCTGCTTTCAGACCCCATCGTTTTTATTTTTATTTTATTCTATTTTTCCCTTAACGGAGCGAATGGGGGCAACGGATCCTTTCTAGGTTCCGATCTCCCCCAAACCATCAGCAGGCAAGTACGTGGAGCGTCCCTCCCGTATCCTTTCCTGCACCGTTGAATGCCAGCCCTGAGCTCACTTTACAGGCAAAGGTTCCTTCGCGTTCCAATCTCCCCCCTCCATAGCAGGTGACCACATGGAGTAGCCCTCCATTTACCTCTCCTGGAGCCAGGTGCATAGCCGGACATGATATTTATGGCGTCCGTGCAGCCCCCCACTGCATCACCACTGTTATAGCGGATGATGGAAGGCGGTAGAAGCTCTCCACCCCCTCCCTGACTATGGCGATGGTGGATTGAGCACCGACCCACCGCATCTACCTTGAGTACACCTGCAGGGCCAAGGCTTGGGGGGTCCTGGTCCCTGGGATAAGGGAGGTCCGCAGATACCTTAAAGCCCGGGTCCGTGGGTCACCTCGCACAAATAGCGGTAGCGGCGCTACAGGCAGCAACCGCAAGCTTAAAATTTAGCCCCCAGCTTTTCCATCTTCCAGGCCGGAATGTTGACTCCGCCCACCGGCAGTTACCACCGCCCTCTCTCTCTGGCACTTCTCAATCTGTGAGAAGCGCCTTCTCTTCCTGATCTCCGTGGCCATCTTTGGACACCACACAGGCGGATGCTGCAGCGCTGCTCCACCGTTTTGAATCACAGTGTCAGGGAGCGATTTCTGTGGACATTGCGTACCTCCCCCGGGGACTCAAGACACAGGACCTGGGCAAGCTGCAGAAACATAGCTTAACCCTTCCCCTGCTAGTAAGCGCTCTCCTCAAGGCTACACTGTCTCAATCAAAGCCTAACAAAAAGTCTGGGAAAACCCAGACTGTGTTTTTTGTTGCTTGTACCTCTTATAAGGTATCTCTACCCCGGGGTCACAATACTGCGTTATGCTCAGCTTGTGAACCGGTGACTGCTCAGGAACCACCTGTTACTGATACCTAACAGAGTGAGCCTAGTCCCCCTGAGTGGGGGCATCCCTGGCCAAAGCATTAGACTCGTTCCGAGACCCTTCCTCTAACCAGGGCAGTCTTACGGACAATGCTTCCGATGATCAGAACCCCTTGTACTCCAGGGGCCATACCTTACCAAGGAGCTCTCGCTCTTCCAGGAAAAGGACTCATGCCTTGTCCCCAGACCATCACCGGGTATCGGGTTCTGAGAGTTCCATTTCTCGCTCCCCCTCCCTTGGGGCTAGTAGAGAACCTGTCTCAGAGGACGATTCTGACACGTTCCTAGATCATGAATTTCAACACGATCAGGAGACTCTCGATTCTCTAATTTAGTCCGTAAACAAGGCCCTGAAGCTAGATGAGGAACCTTTATCTAAAACGGATCATGCTGTGTCCTTTAAGAGGACCAAGCGGGCTCACAGAGTGTTCGCCAATCATCCCGAATTTAAGGAATTCGTTGAATCTCATAGGATCCGTCCTGATAAACACTTCACAGGGCAAAAGCCCATGGAGTCAAAATATCCCTTTGCTCCTGATCTAAGAAAAGATTGGTCAGTCTCCTCCGGTAGATCCTCCAGTATCGCGCCTACTATTAAATCTATTTTATCCTCTTCAGAGGGCGCCTCGATTAAAAACCCCACCGATCATCAGATCGACTATATGGCTCATTCAGCCTTTGAAGCCTCAGCACCTGCACTCTTTCCATCTTTTGCTGCTACGTAGGTGGCTAAGGCTGGGACCCATTGGGCTGAGGTCTTGTCTTCAGCTGTTCTGGATACCAATCTTCCCCCCGAGGTAGCAGACCTGGCTTCAGATAGCCAGAGCTGGGGATTTTCTAGTGACAGCGTCTCTGGATGCCGCGGACTGCGCTTCTCAAGCAGCAGTAAACGCCATCACCATTCAGAGGTCCTTATGGCTCAGGGACTGGCGTGCGGATTCTGCTTCCAAAAAGTCATTGACTTCTTTACCATATCAGAGCGGTTGCCTTTTTGGCGAAAAACTCGATCAATTAATTTCCGACGCCATTGGAGGGAAGAGTAAATTTCTCCCACAACAGAGACCCTTTTGGAACCAGCAACAGCAGGCTCGGTCCCGATTTTTTTTATTTTTTCGTTACAACTCAAATTGGTCCTCTACTTCCACATCTTCCGGGCCCGGCCAGGGACAATGTAGGGATAGAGGTCCCCAGACCTCTTACAAACCTTCCCCTTCATGGAGAGGCAGGCCTAGACAGTCAGGATCCAGGGGGTCCAGACCGGGCAGATCTCCCACACAATGACTCCCTGTGGTATCCAGGGGACACCCTCAAACTAGGCGGCCGCCTGCTTTCCTTCAGCGACGCATGGCTCTGGGTCGTTCACGACGAATGGGTCCGCGACCTAGTGTCCTCCAGATACAAGAGCGAAAGGTTTCAAGGTTTTTATTCAAACCTGTTCATTGTTCCAAAGAAGAACGGTACAGTACGGCCCATACTGGACCTAAAACTGCTGAACAAGTTCGTCAGGGTACGACGGTTCCGAATGGAATCTCTTCGTTCTGTCATCGCCTCCATGGAAAAAGGCGAGTTCCTGGCGTCTATAGACATCCAGGACGCGTACCTCCACATTCCAATTTTCCCCTCTCACCAGAGGTTCCTTCGCTTTGCAGTTCAGGAACAACACTTCCAATTCGTTGCTTTGCCCTTCAGCTTCGCCACCGCTCCCAGGGTATTCACCAAGGTCATAGCGGCCGCCGTGGCCATCCTCCCGAGGCATGGTTGTGCTACCGTATCAAGACGATATCCTCATCAAAGGCCTCTCTGCGCCTGCAAGGATGCCGTAAGCATCACAATGGATTCTCTTTCTCGCCTGGGTTGGAAGATAAACTTCAAAAAATCTTCCTCAGTACCGGCTCAGCGAATTTCCTTTCTAGGAATGATATTGGACTTGTCCAAGGGGTTGGTGCTTCTTCCCCCGAAAAAGATCTCAGCCTTACAGCGGGAAGCTCAGAAGCTCTCTCAACTTCGCACTCACTCTCTGCGCTTCAGTATGAGAGTCCTCGGCAGGATAGTAGCAGCTATGGAGGCGGTTCCATTTGTCGAATTACACCTCCGTCCCTTACTGCATGCCCTCCGGGCTCTTTTGAGGGAGGAACCCATCCTCCCTCAACCGCCGGTTCTTCCTTCCCCAGCGAGTCAAACAGTCTCTCAGGTGGTGGACATTGAAGTCCTCCCTGAATCATCGGAAGTCTTTTCTTCCAGTACATTGGCTAGTTGTGACAACAGATGCCAGTCTTCTAGGCTGGGGAGCGGTGTTCCTACATCACACTGCTCAGGGCCGCTGGTCACTTCAGGAATCACGCCTTCCGATCAACATCTTAGAAATTCGGGCAATCAGGTTAGCTCTTCTCCAGTTCCATCCCTTCCTGGCAGGTCGTCCCATCAGGATTCAGTCTGACAATGCCACTGCAGTGGCATACATCAACCGACAGGGGGGAACCCGCAGCATGGCAGCCATGAGCGAGGTAGGCTACATTCTCCATTGGGCCGAGGAAAACCGCTCAATGATTTCTGCGGTTCACATCCCGGGAGTGGACAATTGGGAGGCAGATTTCCTCAGTCGTCAAAGCCTCGACTCTGGGGAGTGGTCTCTCCATCCGGATATCTTCCACCAGATCTGCTGTCGTTGGGAAACTCCGGACGTGGATCTGATGGCCTCACGGCTAAATTCCAAAGTTCCCGACTTCATAGCTCAGTCCCACGATCCAACAGCCATCGGGGCAGATGCACTCGTACTCCCGTGGCATCATTTTCGGCTTCCGTACATATTTTCCCCACTCCACTTACTGCCAAGAGTCATCAAGATCAGAGCAGAGGGAGTACCATTAATCCTGTTTGCGCCAGATTGGCCGCGCCGGACGTGGTAAGCGGAACTAGTTCAACTAGTCGCTGATGTTCCCTGGCGATTACCGAATCTCGCAGACCTGCTATCACAAGGCCCCATTTACCACCAGAACTCTGAGGCCCTGTGTTTGACGGCATGGCCGTTGAGTCCTGGGTTCTAACCCAGGCAGGTTTTTCTCCGGAAGTCATCTCTACCATGATCAGCTCTAGAAAGCCTACGTCTATGCGTATTTATCATCTCACTTGGAAAACCTTTTTTTCCTGGTGCAATGACTGGGGGACGTTCTCCTCTTGAATTTTCCATTCCTTCCATCCTCGAATTTTTACAAACCGTTTTAGACTTGGGTCTCGCCCTTAGTTCTCTCAAGGGGCAGATTTCAGCCCTGTCCGTTCTTTTCCAACGCAGGATTGCCAACAGATTACAAGTGAAGACGTTCATTCAGGGAGTCTCCCATAAGGTGCCACCCTATAAGATGCCGTTGGAACTATGGGACCTTAATCTGGTCCTCAAAGTCTTGCAAGAAACTCCTTTTGAACCTCTACAGGAGGTTTCCCTGTCCTTTCTTTCATGGAAGGTTGCCTTCCTGGTTGTGGTCACGTCCATTAGACGAGTCTCAGAGCTGGCGGCTTTGTCTTGTCAAATTCCATTCCTGAATTTTCATTAGGATAAGGTGGTTTTGAGAACATCCTCGTCCTTTTTGCCAAAAGTTGTCTCATCCTTCCATCTCAATCAGGAGATTGTTTGACTGTCACTCTGTCCGGCACCAGTACATCGCTTCGAGAAGGCCCTCCACACACTTGATTTAGTGAGAGCTCTCAAGAGGTACGTCTCGCGGATGACGTCCTTCCGCAGTTCAGATGCCCTGTTTGTGCTCCCAGAAGGGCCAAGGAAGGGGTTTCCCGCTTCCAAGGCGACAATAGCCAAATGGATTCGTTCAGCTATTCAGGAGTCCTACCAAGTCAGAGGTCATCCTGTCCCAGCAGAGATTAAGGCTCATTCCACTCGGTCAGTGGGTGCGTCTTGGGCCATCCGGCACCAAGCTGCGACCTGGTCCAGTCTGCATATGTTTACAAAACATTACCATATTCATTCTCAGGCCCCAGCAGATGCGACCGTTGGCAGACGAATTTTGCAGGTGGCTGTGCCGCATCTGTAACCTGTGGGTACAAGAAGCAATTACAGTTGATTGGTCCCCACACAGGGACTGCTTTAGGACGTCCCATGGTCCTGTGTCCCCCAATGAGGCGTAGGAGAAACAGGGATTTTTGTGTACTCACCGTAAAATCCTTTTCTCCGAGCCAATCATTGGGGGTCACAGCATCCACCCTGTTAGCCTACGGCTTTGGTTTTCTGTGTTGGCTTGGTTATGACATAGTTCATCCTGGTTAAATGTTTATCTCCTACTGCTTTGTTACCGAACTGGTTCACTTGGAGCCAGCAGGAGGGTGTATACTGCAGGGGAGGAGCTATTCTTTCTGTATTACTTAGTGTCCTCCTAGTGGCAGCACCATAACACCCCATGGTCCTGTGTCCCCCAATGATTGGCTCGGAGAAAAGGATTTTACGGTGAGTACACTAAAATCCCTGTTTTTGTTTTGATTAAAAAAAAACATTTTTTTATGATTTTTCCCTGTAACTGGGGCTAATATATTTGCCCTATTTACAAGGCAAATTCTACTTCTTGCCTTCATAGCAGAGATGACTGCACTCAATCACATGACCACGTTGTGTGACTGCTGGCTCCCTGCATCCTTAGCTGCACAATGTCGTGCAGTTGGTATACTATGCAATGATGTTACATTTTACAACATCACTGCAGAGTAGAACGCGGACCGCTTGGACGTTTATAGTTTGTAGGCGGTCAGAAAACCGTTGCCGTAGTAAGATTATTTCCTCCCTATACAACTTTAATAATTATTTCCTCCCTATACAACTTTAATATTTCCATCAGTACATCCTCTACTAACTCAGAAAGATATGTCAACACACTGCTAACCCTCCTTTAATTAAAAATAAGCTCTGGAGGCAGAATCTTCCATAGCTCATGAACAGCTCATTTACGTTTAAGAAAAATGTGGATTTCTCTGGGACAGGAAATTCTATCGCAGATCATTTTAATCAGCTTCCCATGCTAGAGGGCTTAACAGGCTTGATACTACTAATAGATTCCAACGTTTTTTCTTTTCTTGACTGCACCTCTGGAGTGGTGCTTTAATTGGAAGTAAAATTTTGTGTAGAGTATTTTTGTTGTCAGCCAAGGGAAATACATTTTTTGAGTGTAAACATATAGTCCCTTAAGCCCTTAGGCTATGTGCACACGTTGCAGAATTGCCACAGAAATTTCCGCGGCAATTCCGCAACTCCCTGCCGCTGGAAATATGCATGCGGAATTGGCATGCGTATTCCCGCTAAACACTAGCGTTTTGCAAGCGTAATTAGCTTGCAGAATGCTAGCATTTTCCAAGCGATCTGTATCATCGCTTTAAAAACTGATTGACAGGTTGGTCACACTTGTCAAACATAGTGTTTGACAAGTGTGACCAACTTTTCACTATTGATCCTGCCTATGCAGCATCAATATTAAAAATATATAATGTTAAAAATAATAAAAATAAAAAATCATGATATTCTCTCCTTCCGGCGGCCCCAGCAGCCTTCCTGATCCTCGCAATGCTCCCGGCAACCCTGTTCCCAGTGATGCCTTGCGACAATGACCCCAGATGACGTAGGGTCACGCGAGACCGCTACGTCATCACAGGTCATTGTCACAAAGCATCACTGGGAACAGGGTTGCCGGGAGCATCGCTAAGGCCTGGGCTGGATCCGGGGGCCGCCAGAAGGTGAGTATATAACTATTTTTTATTTGAATTCTTTTTTAAGGGCCTGGAGGAGAGTCTCCTCTCCTCCACCCTGGGTACCATCCGCACATAATCCGCTTACTTTGCGCATGATGGGCATAGCCCCATGCGGGAAGTAAGCGGATCACTGCATTCCTATGTGTGCGGAATCGCCGCAATTCCGAACAAAGAATGAGCATGATGCGTATTTTTCCTTGCTGGCGTCTGAGTCGGAGTAGAGCTCTCTGCCCTTACTGATCCAGCCTCTGGCCCACCCATCTGGCCCATCAAGAGTCACTCTCATTTCATCAGTCCATAAAACCTTTGAAAAGTCAGTCTTAAGATATGTTTTGGCCCAGTCTTGACGTTTTATCTTATGTTTCTTGTTCAAAGGTGGTCGTTTTTCAGCCTTCCTTACCTTGGCCATGTCCCTGAGGATCGCACACCTTGTGCTTTTTTGTTACTCCAGTAACGTTGCAGCTCTGAAATATGGCAAAACTGGTGGCAAATGTCATCTTGGCAGCTTCACACTTGATTTTCTTAAATTCATGGGCAGTTATTTTGCGCCTTTTTTGCCTAACATGCTTCTGGCGACCCTGTTGGCTATTTGCCATGAAACGCTTGATTGTTCGGTGATCACGCTTCAGAAGTTTGGCAATTTCAAGACTGCTGCATCCCTCTGCAATTCATATCACAATTTTGGACTTTTCAGAACCCGTCAAATCTCTCTTCTGACCCATTTTGCCAAAGGAAAGGAAGTTGCCTAATAATTAAGCACACCTTATATAGGGTTTTGATGTCATTAGACAACACCCCTCCTCATTACAGAGATGTACATCACCTAATTTACTTATTGGTAGTTGGCTCTCAAGCCTGAACACCTTGGAGTAAGACAACATGTATAAAAAGTATCATGTGATCAAAATACAACTTGCCTAATAATTCTGCACACAGTGTAGTAAGTATAATAATAATATTAGCTACTATCTCCAATTAGAAATGTAGTATAGCTTTTTTGATTCCCTAAGTCTACTGAATAGGTTACTAGTAGTGATGAGCGAATATACTCGGTACTCGAGATTTCCCGAGCACGCTCGGGTGTCCTCTGAGTATTTGTAAGTACTCGGAGATTTAGTTTTCATCGCCGCAGCTGAATGATTTACATCTGTTAGCCAGCATAAGTACATGTGGGGGTTGCCTGGTTGCTAGGGAAACCCCACATGTAATCAAGCTGACTAATAGCTGTAAATCATTCAGCTGCAGCAACGAAAACTAAATCTCCGAGTACTTACAAATACTCGGAGGACACCCGAGCGTGCTCAGGAAATCTCGAGTACCGAGTATATTCGCTCATCACTAGTTACTAGATAACTGACACTACATCAGTGGTTGTAACCATGGATACCGAAGGTCCAGCAATGCTTGCACATCAGGAAAGAGACCTAATCAGAAGAACTATGCTACATTTATAATTGCAGGTATGTGCTAATATTATTATTATTATTGCACCTACTACATATTGGGTTAGGATCTTGGAGATGGGAATACCCCTTTAATATTACTTTCACATTACATGATATTATGGGCAGCACGGTGGTTCAGTGGTTACAACTGCAGCCTTACATAGCTGGAGTCCTGGGTTCAAATCCCACCAAGGACAACATCTGCAAGGGGTTTGTATGCTCTCCCCGTGTTTGGTGGGTTTCCTCTGGGTTCTCCAGTTTCCTCCCACATTCCAAAGACATACTGATAGGGAATCTAGATTGTGAGCCCCCATCGGGGACAGCGATGATAATGTATGTAAAGCACTGCAGAACATGATGGCGCTATATAAAAATAAAGATTATTACCCAATACTTTCAATGCTGCTGTTTCCTATCTCAGTTCAAAATAGGGACAAGTCATTAAATGCAATGAATGTTATTTTGTTACCTCCCAAAGCTGAAATTAAGGGAAATACGTTTTTATTTTTAAAGGGACTTCCCAGATTTACACGCTGTACCTTATTGGAGAATTTTGAGTTAATATAGGGTAGAGAGGGTCCTCACCTCGGTTCAGATCACAGTAAAGAGTGAATAACCACTCTCCCCCCTTGGCTTTTAACCCATTTTGTTTCATTACAACCTGTGTTTAAATATTTTTGTATTCCAATTTGCATGTGATGCATCAGCACTAAATAGTCTTAAGTTGGTGAAGTGAGAAAAATAAAGGCATAAATTAAATTTATAGGATCAAATAACTACAAATTGGCACGTGCATATATATTCACCCCTTTTGCAATGAAACCCCTAAAAATTTCCGGTGAAAGCAATTACCTTCATAAGTCACATGATTAGTGAAGGAAGTCCTTCTGTGTGTAATCGAAGTGTCACATGGTCTGTCAGTATATAGACACCTTTTCTGAAAGGCATTAGAGGCTGCAACACCATTAAGCAAGAGACCTATCAAGACCAAGGAGATCTCCAAACAAGTCAGGGACAAAGTTCTTAAAGGAGTACAAGTCTGGTTTGGGTTATAAAAAAAATATATATATCCCAATCTCTGATGATCCCCCGGAGCACCATGGCTGCCGGAACATACACACATTAAGTTATTAACCTTCGTCCGGCTGAGTAGGTACAATTGTAACTATTCCGTTTTAAAATTGCAATAACTTTTTTTTTCTAAAAGTTGTAGAGGGCTGAAATTTCGTGACATCTGTGCAGTTTTGGTCCAGAATATATTGGCCAAATTTCAATAAAATATATATGAAGGTACAATTGTACCTCTGCAGCCTGTTAACGTTGTAAAATTATGCAGCCTGACAAATTAAAGAAAAAAGATGATTACACTCTGCAGCTCCTCTGACCTAGACACATCACCTCCCCTCATCAAACACGTCTTCCTCCCGCTCATCATAGAGCACCACTATCCTAACCAAAGTCATAATAAAAGCATTAGCTGAAACACCATGATTTAACGAGTTATGATCAAATTTTTCCGACTCTGAGTAAAAATGCTCGGGAAACAGAACACAAATCCCAATTTGCTATATTTGTGCCAAATTTGAGATTGGAGAAGGTTTTTCGAATAAGTTCTCTCATCTCTACCACTAATTATACACAATGAAGACCACTGAAATCTCCAAACAAGTTAGGGACAACGTTATTGAGAAGTACGAGTCAGGGTTGGGTTATATAAAAAAATATCCCTAATCTCTGATGATCCCCTGAAGAACCATCAAATCCATTACCATCAAATGGAAAGAACATGGTGCCACAGCAAACCTGCTATCAGAGCCGCCCCCAAAACTCTCAGCCACGGTTAGGAGGGCATTAATCAGAGAGGCAGCACAGAGACCAAAAGTAACCCTAAAGGAGCTGCAGAGTTCCTGAGCAGAGACTGGAGAATCTGTTCATATGACCACAATAAGCCGTACACTCCATAGAAGTGGCTTTACGGAAGAGTGGGCAGAAAAAAGCCTTTAGTTACACACAGAAATTGTAAGGCTTGGTTTGAGTTTGCCAAATGTGTGAAGGAAGGTGCTGTGGTCAGATGAGACCAAAATTGAACTTTTTTTAGGCCACCATGGTAAATGCTATGTCTGGCGTCAAACCACTACCGCTCATCACTCCAATAACACCATCCACACAGTGAAATGTGGTGGCAGCATCATGCTGTGGGTTTGTTTTTTGGCAGCAGGGACAAGGAAGATAGTCCCTGTCGAGGGGAAAATGGATGGTGCGAAATACAGGGATATTCATGAGCAAAACCTGTTAGTCAGTGATTTGAGACTGGGACCAGGGTTCACCTTCCAACAAGGCAATGACCCAAAGCAACACTGAAGTGGTTTAAGGGGAAACGTGTAAATGGTTTGGAGTGGCCTAGTCAAAGCGCAGACCTTAAGCCCCGAGGGTGGTTTGCACGTTAATGACCGGGCCAATTTTTACAATTCTGACCACTGTCCCTTTATGAGGTTATAACTCTGGAACGCTTCAACGGATCCTGATGATTCTGACATTTTCTCATTCTTATTGTACTTTATGGTAGTGGTAAAATTTCTTTGATATTACCTGCGTTTATTTGTGGAAAAAAATGGAAATTTGGCAAAAATTTTGAAAATTTTGCAATTTTCCAACTTTGAATTTTTATGTCCTTAAATCACAGAGATATGTCACACAAAATACTTAATAAGTAACATTTCCCACATGTCTACTTTACATCAGCACATGGCGCATCGTCTTATAAGGTCAGATCACTGATCTGACACTTTGAAATGCACTATGTCAGATCAGCGATCTGACGTGCACTGCTCCTGGCTTACCAGTGCCTGCTCTGAGCAGGCGCTTGGTAAGTCCCCCTCCCTGCAGGACCCGGATGCAGCCCTGCGGCCATTTTGGATCCGGGGCCTGCAGGGACAAGACACTCGGTACAAGGTGAGCACTTCACCTTGTACCGAGGGTTTCAGGGAAGCAAGCAGGGAGCCCCATCCCTGCGCGATGCTTCCCTATGCCCCCGGAAAGCTGCGATCATGTTTGATCGCAGTGTGTCGGGGGTTTATGTGCCGGGGGCGGTCCGTGACCGCTCCTGGCACATAGTGCCGGATGTCAGCTGCGATAGTCAGCTGACACCTGGCCGCGATTGGCCACACTCCCCCCGTGAGCGCGGCCGATCACTATGACGTACTATCCCGTCACTGGGAATTAAGTCCCAGGTCACCTTGACGGGATAGTACGTCATGTGGGAGTAAGGGATTAATCCAATTGAGAATCTGGTGAGAAGTGAAGATTGCTGTTCACCAGAGGAAACCATCTAACGTGTAGGAGCAGCTCGAGCCGTTTTCTCTTGCAAGGGGCAAAAATCCCAGTGGCAAGATGTGGAAAGCTCAGAGACTTATCCAAAGCGACTTGCAGCTGTAATTGAAGCAAAAGGAGGCTCTACAAAGTACTGACTTTATGGGGATAAATAATTCTGCACATTGAAGTTTTAAGTTATTTTGTCCTATTTGTTGTTTGCTTCATATTAAAAAGAAAACCAAATGTTCACAGTTGTAGGCATGTTCTGTACATGAACTTATACAAACCCTAAAAAAAAACTGTGATATTCCAAATTGTAAGGTATCAAAACACGAAAAATGCTAGGGTGGGGGAGGGTTTGAATTCCTTTTATAGTGATCTGGCGCCTATTGCTGGTCAACTTTCTAAGGTTTGTGCTTCTTTACTGCTAGCTGATCGCTGATGGGCTTAACAGTGGGACACATAATGTTCATCTTATTTTTAACCCCTTCCTAACATCCACCATATATGTATACCGAAAGTGGCAATGAGTTATATGGAGGAGGCTTTGGAGCTATGGACCAGGTGACGGTGGTTAGGTAGCTGCCGCAATAGGCACCAGCTCTGATCCCAATAGTAACCCCTTAATTTCAATGGCCAACACTGACTTTGTTAAATTTATATTTTAATTATATAAAGTAAAAATGTTATTTTTACTGCAGAGTGAATGACCCGCAACATAGACTTTTTTTTTATCTTCTAATGCATTTTAAGGTAAATGTAAATGCTGCCAATGAAATGAAATCTTGTCTCACAAAAAAAAAAGCCATTATTCGGCAATGGAAAATGAAAATAAGCTTAAATTGGCCATGGTAAGAAAGATTCAATCAACTAATCTCACTTGTCAGAATTGACCAAAGAATACAGTCCATTCAGTCATACCCTAATGTAGTTACATCCATCAATGTACAAATGTTTAATCGAAATAATGTGCAGTGTAAGGATGGATACAGTAACCTTGCATAGCAAATTTTCTGCATCATCCCGTCAGTGCTACTTTCTGTGATAAATGTATTCAGACATTATTTTTTTCTTTGTAGCAGTTTATATAAATGGTAAGAGTTCAGTCTGTGTAGATTACCCAACTAGGTAACTCCCATTTCCAAAGCAAGTTGCGTGGCCTGTTTCCCCACTAGTTCTTCTGCTGGAACATGCGTGAATCAGCTAACATCACTGGGCTAAGCTGTACCAAGAAATTTCCTGGTAATGAGAGCGGTATATGAATCGCGGCAGGGCTTCTTAATGTGAGAAATATAGAACTGGTCATGATATTTTTACTGTGAGATTATCATTTTGTATCAATGATAAACTATGAATTTAGTTTTTTACATTCTCACTAGTTACTTTTTTTCCCAAGTGATTGAAATTAAATTGTAAGGTGTAAGGCTTATTGAGTCGAGCAAAGCAGCCCTTCACTGTAACACTCCGTCAGTTCTCACCGTGCACCAGCCATGGGCCCAAAAATCTTTGCATATTGTCTGGGACATATGATTAGTGTGCTACGCAATTCATTGTATAAAGGGAATCTGTCAGCAGCTGTCGGATAAGCCAATGTAGGAAATAGGGTGCCATGGAGCATGATGATATCAGTCCTAGTATTTAACGGCAAAAATATAACTTTCAGGTTTAGTCAGAGGGAGTTTGAGAGTCACACTTCCCACACCCAATGTGTACAGATGTACAGGAATATGGTGGAACAAGTGTACCAAGTTAGACCACGATTGTCGCTGAAGAGTATATGTGATGAAATGAGGCACTCATGGATAAACGAATGCTATCCTTTATTCTTAAAAGATGTAGTGTGCATTTAGGCTGAGGACCTGATGAAAGCTGAAATCCTCAGCCAAAACTCATTATGCATCTATTGGGAACAAAGCATGGCATTCTTGTACCCTTCAGGCTATTGTACACACATTGTGATTCTTGTTATCACATCTGCTCGGCAGTGCTGATGCCGGTCTTAGGGTACCGTCACACAGTGGCATTTTGATCGCTACGACGGCACGATTCGTGACGTTCCAGCGATATATCCGTGACGTTCCAGCGATCTCGCTGTGTCTGACACGCTCCTGCGATCAGGGACCCCGCTGAGAATCGTACGTCGTAGCAGATCGTTTGAAATTTTCTTTCGTCGTCTAGTGTCCCGCCATGCGGCATGATCGCATGGTTTAACAAAGGTGTGCACAATATTGTATACGATGTGCGCATAGTAACCAACGGCTTCTACATCGCACATACGTCATGAAATTATCGCTCCAGTGTCGTACATTGCAAAGTGTGACAGCAGTCTACGACGCTGGAGCGATATTGTTACGATGCTGGAGCGTCACGGTGCGTGCCGTCGTAGCGATCAAAATGCCACTGTGTGACGGTACCCTAACTCTTTGGACCTAGTCTACTATTATTAAATAATTTGGGGAATCTTGGAGTCCAGACATGAGGATACGGTTTCCAGACCAAGGGTCCTGCAGCTAAGGTATATCCACAAGTCTTATTCAAGGCTTCTTAAAGAATTGTGCTCATTCATCTGCACAACACACTAATGTGAGCTGATAGCCCCTACATTCCCCTATGCCAGGGGTCCCCAACTCCAGGCCTCGAGGGCCGCCAACAGTGCAGGTTTTCAGGATTTCTTTAGTATTGCATCGGTGGTAATGTGATCATCTGCACAGGTGATGATTTCAACCCCTGTGCAATACTAAGGAAATCCTGAAAACCTGCACTGTTGGCGGCCCTCGAGGCCTGGAGTTGGGGACCACTGCCCTATGCAGTATTTCATCACCTGCTACACATAATAGCATCCCCTCTTTCCTCCTTTTTCTCTATTTGAGGGTCCTCTTGCTGGGATACCTCATACAATGAAGTGGTCCATCAGTGCCTGTGGGTTGGGGAAGCCAGATTGACAGGCTTACGCTATAAACCAGCAATTTATTAAATATGCTTAGGGCTTGCTTTTACGACGTGTCCTGCAAGAAGATTTTGTTTTTGTTTTTTTACGCAAAGTGTTGGATCGCTATTTCATTAAATGCTTTATATGCTTAGTTGTGTGTTTTGCCTGTTTTTTTATGTATTTTTGCTGTTCCTGTAAGACCTTTGCTTACAGTCTACTGCTTGTCTGTGCTGCTTTTTTTATTTTATTTCTTTAAGCTATCGGCGCTTTCTCTGCTTCTCCTTCTCCTCCTCATGCTCCTCCTTCAGGCCGCTTCGCTATTGCTCCTCCAAAGCCCCGGCGCTCCAAGAAAGGTCTGTGCGTCATTGTGCTCTGCATGTTGTAAATGCTTCAAGTAGAATTGCGACTACTTGGCTATTGACCAAAATATGGTGTCATTAAGTCATCCATCTGCCAGTACAGTACAGGGTTGTTAGTTTCTTGTTTTTTGTTTATATCAGGGGCAGACACAGATAGAAAAGGGCCTCTGTGCAAGAACAGTATATGGGCCCTTTTCACTCTATTAACTTGTCTGTGACAGTAGCTGCTCACAGCTTTGTGTGTGCCCCCTTACCTGTCGGGCCCTTGACTGACTGCACAGGTTGCATCAATGTCCGCCCCTGGTATATATCTGGGGGAAGGGGTAGGGTGAATTTTCTTACTTTAAGGCGTATGCACCTTTTTGATAATCCACTGTTTTTGTAAGAAAAATAAAGGCAAAAATATACGAACCATAAATACGGTTGTAAGTATCTGACTTATCAGCAACAGTTTGTTTTACATAAAAAAGGGCACGGATTTGAAAATGGCCATGGTCACGTGCATTATAACAAACCTGTAAATATAAAGGTTCCTGAAAGAAGTCAGCCTCCAGGGTGTCTCGATAGAAAGTTCCTGACTAGTGATGAGCGAATATACTCGTTACTCAAGATTTCTTGAGCACGCTCGGGGGTTCTCCGAGTATTTTTTAGTGCTCGGAGATTTAGTTTTTCTTGCCGCAGCTGAATGATTTTTCACAAAGCAGACGAAGAAAAATATATGCGGCACTCACCAGTTTGAAGCTGTATAATCGTGCTCTTTATTGTTAAGAAAATGTGAATACATCCATTAGGACATCAGGTGTACAGGAGGATGCGGAGATGGAGTCTGGACTTTTTTTTTTTCTTCGTCTGCTTTGTGGAAAATTCAGCTATATGCTACTAATGCAGAGCACCAAATGCCCAAAGCTTACGTGACACCTGTTTATCAGATTTGCAAATCCAAGTCCAGAAGAGTTTGTACTTAGAAACTCTAGTGCCGTCCTCTATCTGTTTTTTTGTATAGCTGAATGATTTACATGTTAGCCAGCATAAGTACATGTGGGGGTTGCCTGGTTGCTAGGGAATCCCCACATGTACTTATGCTGGCTAACAGATGTAAATCATTCAGCTGCGGCAAGAAAAACTAAATCTCCGAGCACTAAAATATACTCGGAAGACCCCCGAGCATGCTCGAGAAATCTCGAGTAACGAGTATATTCACTCATCACTATTCCTGTCCTGACATCTCCTGTTTCTGAGTAGTTGTCCAGTATATGATGCTGACCAGTGAACACACGAGAACTTGCAGGTGCTTTTTTCAGCTTCTATTTGGTAGTTTGAGGAGGGGGGGGGGGGGGGAGAGGGGTTGTTAGTTGCAATTACACACAGGGAATATTTGACCATAGTATCGATTGAAATAAACTTGCGATAGTCTGACATTATATTTCAGTGATCTTGTATAAATTAATTGCCATTTTTTCTTCTTTTTTCTCAGTACAACGTTCATCTGGTTCCGAAGAGAATATTGCAGAAGGTAAATGTGTCATACTATTAAAATAGCCAATAACATAGGAGGGAGGGGAAGAGTAGAATGCTCACCACGTTGCCAATTTCAAGTCCATATGTCAGCCGGGATCCATCCTGAGGGTGCCGCACCCATTGGTGATCACAAGCGAAGGAAAAAAAGAGAAAAGGGAAATCCACCGGCACGTCCAACAGGAGAATAAAAGTTACTATTTATTAGAAAAAACTTTAAAACATGATAAAAAATGAAACCTCAGAAACCTGACGCGTTTCTGGTGTATACAACACCCTTATTCATTGGACAACCGAGATAACATGTAACAAAACAAATTTTATACTCCGCTTGCAGTGAATGAGCAAAAACAATAGGTGGAGCTCAAATCAATGCTGCAGAGGAAGTTGCAAACAATACAGGTGTCAACCATAAGACAATGAATGTGGTACAATAGTTAACACATAAACATACCAAAAAGAAATTTTTTTTTTTAATATTTTCAAAAACAATGCACATAATACCACCATATAACTATATCAAAATAATTCTTAAAACAAATAGAATTACAATAATACTTCACAAACTATCAACCTCTGCACAAATCAGAAAATTCTTTTTGAAACATAATAACTAATAAATGAAAAATAAATCATTTTTAAGATTAATACCTCGGGGATATTTGGTATCCAAGGTGAATATCCAGTGGGCTTCCCTTATAGCTAACCAATAAATGACGTTCACAAAGCCTCACACATCAACACGGTCTCCAAAAATAATATCCTTGTCTTTGTAAAGCATGTTGCCATTTTGTGATAATAATCAAAAGTAACCTGATCATTTAATACATACTATAAAATATAAATTATAATGATTTATCCAGATGACTTTGCCAACAAGTATTATAAAAGATACAGCACCATTTTGTGCTCTTTCCCTACCTATATCTTTAATAAAGTGTCCTTCGATAAATAAATATGCTCACACCAAATATAGTTACTCTTCCTAAATGCAGGATGGAATCCGGTAGCCCCACTAACTTCCATCCTGATCCTTTCTCTTTTCAACACAAGTATCAGAGTATGTCAAAGTTCTTTCATGTAGACCTAGTTTTGTGGCCTATAGACCAGCACTAGATTACATCTAGTGTTTTTCAACCTAATGCAACATGCAGATCAGCCTTTGAACACCTTTTCAGCTCTTTGCCTAGATGCAGAGAAGGTATGCACATTCCACAGGGGTTTAGGAGCACAGTATTTTCTGGTCCAAGGACCACAGTGTCAGTTTGAATCAATTCCAAGAGCCGCAAAGAAACCTAAAGCGGTATTAACATATGGGACATTTATAAAATTGTAAATAATGAAAGTTAGAGAACTAACTGACCTTGAAAATGAGGAGTCTCTTTTGCGCATGTTTGCTCTCTAGAAAAGGTAAAACCATACATGCATGCTGATCCATAGCAGTTGCAGAGATGTTGCCATAAATTAGGATCTAGACTTTACAAGCTAACTACAAGTGGGCGTTAGCAGAGATTCTTCTCTGTAAGCGGTTACTTTATAAACAGGGGGTGTCATACAGGGGAAAAAAAAGTACACTCCCCAGAAAATGTCAGAACAGGCTTTCATCTGCGAGATATATGAGAGAACCCTGCTCTCCTCCATGATCTCACTACTGGCATCTACTGTGTAGAGTAAAGCAGAGCATTTTTCTAAATACCTTTTCATATAGCAAAAAGGTGTGCTTTATCTACTGCACTCTGTCAGGATTTTAAACATGGCAGCTGCCAGGACATTCAGTAGGACGGACTGCATCTGAGACAGACTCCTTCAAACTGTTAGGCTGACTTGAGATGAATGTTCATATTTATCTTCTTCTTTAGTCTGGTTCCACCCAGAGTCTTGTCAGTTTGACGGCACAGAGGAATGCACAGTCAAGAAGCTTGACAGGATGCTTGAGACATATGAGGGTCAGTGGGTGCTCTGAACCGCTGGTCTTGCTGTGTTTAGAAAGAGCACATGGACCAGGGCTCATCTCACTAAACGCCCGTATGCCTTTCCCATGGCCCGAATACTACTTGAACAACACAAGGTGAGGGTGTGGCAATACATTATTGAACCACCAACTAAGTTATAGAACTGTCCCAGCAAATGCACAAGATGGTGCAAATTAGAGCATCACCCTACCGCTGGCTCACCGGGATTAGAGCAGCTGCGACTTTGGGGCTTCAAGGGCTGACTACCCCCACCAGTGGCACCCCTCTTTTGAAGGGCAGCAAAACAAAGAAGGTAAAATCAAGCTTAGGAATCTGACAGCTCAGTGAGGTATGTGGCCAAGTGACCTGATTGTCCCAACTTGGGTGCTCCAAACGTCTCCATGGGCTCAGTGATGGCCAGTGGATCAAATCTGTATTCCTCCAGTTCATGCCTGGCTGCTGTTCTGTAAAGTCTCCCTCTAGAAGGATATGGGTCTCTTTTTATACCCACATCTGTCCTTCAGGCTATCATCCACATGTCAGGGGGGAAGGTGGGATGAGGTCACCTCTCATTGGTCGAGTATTCAATTAATCCGTTTAGATAATTCTTCAATGTTTGCAGGTCAACAAGCTGCATGAACTGGTGCAATGGGTAATCAATAGTGATGAGCGAGTGTACTCGTTGCTCGGGTGATCTCCGAGTATTTGTAAGTGCTCAGAGATTTAGTTTTCGTTGCCTCAGCTTCATGATTTACAGCTAATAGACAGCTTGAATATATGTGGGGATTCCCTAGCAACCAGGTAACCCCCACATGTACTCAGGCTGGCTAGCAGCCATAAATCATGTAGTTGTGTCAAGAAAAACTAAATCTCCGAGCAGTTACAAATACTCGGAGACCACCCGAGCGTGCTCGGGAAAACCCGAGCAAAGAGTACACTTTCTCATCACTAGTAATCAACATATCAGAAAACATTGATTGTTCAATAAACCTGCAAGGGTCCCCCAAGGATAATGGGACAATAAGCTGCAAGGACTGACTCAATAGGTAAACAGCAGCCATTCAACAATTAACAATCAAATTAATCTACAACAAGAGTCATCGTTCAGACTCATATGAACAATAGCGCATATATATGGGCCTACTGAAATTATACGTCTGGCATAGCTACAAATAAATGCTGTCATATTCCTCCGCCGCCTTAATTAGCCAGACGTGATAGACTTCAGATCAACTGTCTCCATTTGTCGGAGACAGTCCATCATCCTTTCTTTCAAAATAGACAAGTGGTTTCACCTTCATGGGAGCGACACTTTGTATCATCCAGTTTCCTCAAAGCATATTCCATGTCTTCTTTGCTAATAAACGACACAATTCCCGTTCCGTCCTTGTGTACATCAGCATACCAGACATTTCCAGTTTTTTCTCATATGATCTTTCAGATCCTGCTAGATCCCTAAAGGGGGAAGCTCTTAAGAAGAGGACTCTTTATTCAGTTCGCTGGAACAGAGGTTTGTTCCTCCTGCAGGGCCCTCCATATCTTATTGGTCTCCGTCTTGTCCTGGAAACTCCACACATAACCAACGAGAAACAAAATCGTGTCCATTGCATCCAAACACAGCGTCTTCCGCATCCTGCGGATCCTGGAAGCTGATGAAGGCAAATTATGTGACACCACCTCCCCCGCGATTCTTCTGCTTGATGGTATGGATCTGCCTGTACCAGTGAAGCAAATCCGACAACTCCTTTTCCCACATATCGGCCCTTAAATTGCCCACGTAAATGCACCCATTCCCTGAGTGCTGACCCCAGTCCAGGAGATGGACACTTGGCGACCTGGCAAATGGCATTCTGGGGGGACATTATTTTGGTTGACCAGGCTGATGGGAGTCCTAGTGTTCTGAAGTCCTTGGGCTTGGCTATCATTATTGTTTTTCGGCTGGATGCGCTGATGGAGGCTAGCTGGTTTTAGGGTGGTCAATCTGCCATGCAGTGTGGACCGGGTATATCACTTCATCCACTGCTGGTGTATCTCGGGGATAACATCCCTCAGACCCTTATGGTTCTTCTTGGCAGTCGTTGACCAGCTGGGTTGGCAGACAGGCTCCAGGCCGGGGCCCTGACACTGTAGACTATCCTTGGCCATATGCCCAAGGTGACCACATGTATAACAACAACGCCATGGGTTGGGCAACTAAGAGGTCCTGTTTGTAAACCTTTGTCCTGGTGGCGTTTCTGCTGAGTAGCAGGATAGTCTTGCTCGAACTGCTGTTGGTTGGTCAAATTCTTTTTAAGGTGTCTCCTGGGATCAGTGGGCATATCGGGTCTCCAATGGGGTCAATTGGGTGTAAACTCGTCGGCCAATCGGGCTTCTTGCTCTGGAGTGTCAAGCTTCCGGTCGGCTATCCACTCTCGTATTTCTGGGGCCATTTTCTCCATCAGTTGCTCAAGCATGATCACGTCACTGAGGACATAAGCAGAGTGGGCAGCCAGCCTCTCAAGCCAGTGGTTGCAGTGCCATTGGAGTTGACTGCCAAATTCTACATAGGATGCCCTCTAGCAAGACAAAGCCCAGAACTTGGTGCAATATCACTCTTGGGTGATGGTAAAAAGGGCCAACTGGGTGTCCTTAATAGTCCAGGTTGTCCTGAGGCCCAAGCTATCGGACCGCATTCTGTGCCCGGCCAGTCAAACTAGTCCACAGGTATTTTCCCCAATCAACAGTGGACACCTGGTGCATGATCGTCAGGGTCTTAAAGCTTTCCAGATGTTCATCAATTTCTGTATTGTACTCATTAAACACTGGCATGTCTCTGTAGTGAAGATGATTTCCTTGGTGGTGGGCCATCATGGAAGTAGGCACTGAAAGAGAACACCTCATATACTAATCAGAACAACCGAAGAGGAGGGGGAAGATTTAAACCTCCGCATGAACATATATACCAATAGAGAAACAAACCGAAGGAGCAATTCCCAATAGAACACCATTTATTAGTTAAAATAACTACAGTACAAAAAATACATTTAATACAATCATCAGTGAAAAAGAGAGTACATATCAGACGGAAAAAAACCATCTGTGAACTGATGTCGGCAGAAATAGAAAAATAACGGAAGCAAAACACCAAGACCAGTGGTTTTACTGCGGGTCGGACACTTGGGCCATTATGACCACAGGTAATATGCGTATGCCATTGCTCTTATGCCATAATATGGACTAATATGTTATTTCAGGCTTATGGGTTTTAGTGCAATATCTGTGGCAGTGCTATGCTTTGATAGGCGTCTTTGGCACTATTCACTTACACTCACTATAATAGACTGCCTATGGCACATTGATTAGAGCTCATTTGCATACATCTTCCTGTGTAACCTCTTAGGTCTCTTTGGTCTTGGCGTTTTGCTCCCGTTATTTTTATATTTCTGCCGACATCATGGAAGTAGGGTCTGGTGCTGGCAGTAGGGATACTAAAATTCACAAAACCGTTTCTATAACACAAGCCCTCTCCTTGCTTTGGGCTCCGGGTTTCAATGTGATCAACAATTCCTGAATTCGGGCTGCTTGAGACTGGGTATTTGATTCCAGACTACCACTGGATTCTGGACTTTGCAAGCAGTTTAATTCCTCTGGGTCAACCTTAGTGGACGACATTCTGAGCATCCTAATGAACCAATTCCTGTATCAAATCTGCCACCAAGTTTCGAGACATGAACGTTAGTGGGTGCTCTCATCTGCTGGCCTAGTTGTCTTTAGAAAGACCGCATGGACCTAGGCTCATCCCACTGAACACCCGTATTCCTTTCCTGTGGGCAGAATACTATTCGGACAACACAGGGTGATGGTAAAACAGCGTGGCAATACTTTTATTGAACCACCAACAGACATTTATCCTGCGCTCTGTGCTTACACCCGGTTTTCCATGTAAATCTTTGAAATCTGTGATTCAGACAGAATCCTCGGTGGAAGATTCCCTATAATGAGGCAGATGGAGGCACTGTGTCCTGCCGGTGTTTATTAGTGATGAGCGACTATACTCGTTGCTCGGGTGATCTCCGAGTATTTGTTAGTTCTCGGAGATTTTGTTTTCGTCGCCTCAGCTGCATGATTTATGGCTTCTGGACAGCCTGAATACATGTGGGAATTCCCTAACAAACAGGCATTTCTCACATGTGTTCAGCCTGTCTAGCAGCTGTAAATCATGCATCTGCGGCGACGAAAACTAAATCTCCGAGCACTAACAAATACTCGGAGACCACCCGAATGTGCTCGGGAAAACCCGAGCAACGAGTATACTCGCTCATCACTAGTGTCCATCTTTTTAGGCGTGTATAAAAGTGCAGTCTCCCACTCTGGTTCTACACCGCTGAACAGAGTCAAGATGAACTCTGCTGCCTCATTATAGTGGATAGATCCCTTGGGGGTTTCATCTGAATCGCATCATTCAGAGTTTTAGATGGAAACCCTGATATAAGTGCACAGTGTAAAGTGCTAGATTATTATGATCCCAAATGTTATGTAAAATGTTCCCAATAAGTTTTAACTCAATCCACAAAAAAAGTCTCCACTCAGGTGCATCATCTGTTAACCAAAATATAGAGTGCTTCTTCATTACTTTTAGTACAAAGACTCTGGAAAAACGCTTTGGTTCCTCGCCCTCCAAAAGAAATCCAGCAAATTCGGCACTTCGAAGTGCCCCCTCTGTTCTGAGGCAACCAGTGAGCCTAAACCACATTTAGCGTCCACATGTTCAGCATTTCTGTAGCTATGAGATCCTGCCTAATTTACAGGTGTATGTCCGTAGAAGCAGGAGCTGGGCACTACAATGTACGGGCATTACAATAGCAGGTTTGCAATTTTCATTCAGCAACCTCCACTGCTGCTTGTTTCTGAAAAACACCCATGGCAGAGGCGTAGCTTCTGAGTGGGCCTCTAACCAGGTAACCTTGATTACAACTCGGTGATGCGCCCTAATAGTGGAGGAGAACCTCAGCAGATGACCGCGCTGCTACTGAAGATAATATACTATATAATTGTCTAAGGGTCACTTCCATCTGTCTGTCTGTCTGTCACGGATATTCATTGGTCGCGGCCTCTGTCTGTCATGGAAATCCAAGTCGCTGATTCGTTGTGCCAAAACAGCCACGACCAATCAGCGACGGGCACAGTCCGGCGGAAAAATGGCCTCTCCTTCCTCCCCACAGTCAGTGCCCGCCCCGTACTCCCCTCCAGTCAGCACTCACACAGGGTTAATAGCAGCGTTGACCGTGGTGTAACGCACTCCATTAACGCTGCTATTAATCCTGTGTGACCAACATTTTACTATTCATGCGGCCTATGCCGCATCAATAGTAAAAAGATCTAATGTTAAAAATATTTAAAAAAATAAAAAAATAGTTATATACTCACCGTCCGTCGGATTAGGAACAGGCCTTTCCTGCTCCTTGCGACGCCCGGTGACAGCTCCATGCATTTCGGTCTCGCGAGATGATGACGTGCGGTCTCGCTAGACCGCAATGCACTCTTCAGACTGGAGCACGCGAGGAGCGTCGGTAACCGCTTTGATCCGGGAACCAACGGAGGGTGAGTATATAACTATTTTTTTATTTTAATTCTTTTTTTTAACAGGGATATGGTGCCTACATTGCTATATACTGCGTGGGCTATGCAATATATTACGTGGCTGGGCAATATACTACGTGACTGGGCAATATACTACATGGCTGGGCAATATACTACGTGACTGGCCAATATACTACGTGACTGGGCAGTATACTACGTGACTGGGCAGTATGCTACGTGACTGGGCAGTATGCTACGTGACTGGGCAGTATGCTACGTGACTGGGCAGTATGCTACGTGACTGGGCAGTATGCTACGTGACTGGGCAGTATGCTACGTGACTGGGCAGTATGCTACGTGACTGGGCAGTATGCTACGTGACTGGGCAGTATGCTACGTGACTGGGCAATATACTACGTGACTGGGCAATATACTACATGGCTGGGCAATATACTACGTGACTGGCCAATATACTACGTGACTGGGCAGTATACTACGTGACTGGGCAGTATGCTACGTGACTGGGCAGTATGCTACGTGACTGGGCAGTATGCTACGTGACTGGGCAGTATGCTACGTGACTGGGCAGTATGCTACGTGACTGGGCAGTATGCTACGTGACTGGGCAGTATGCTACGTGACTGGGCAGTATGCTACGTGACTGGGCAGTATGCTACGTGACTGGGCAGTATGCTACGTGACTGGGCAGTATGCTACGTGACTGGGCAGTATGCTACGTGACTGGGCAGTATGCTACGTGACTGGGCAGTATGCTACGTGATTGGGCAGTATGCTACGTGACTGGGCAGTATGCTACGTGACTGGGCAGTATGCTACGTGACTGGGCAGTATGCTACGTGACTGGGCAGTATGCTACGTGACTGGCCAATATGCTAGGTGACTGGCCAATATGCTAGGTGACTGGCCAATATGCTAGGTGACTGGCCAATATGCTAGGTGACTGGCCAATATGCTAGGTGACTGGCCAATATGCTAGGTGACTGGCCAATATGCTAGGTGACTGGCCAATATGCTAGGTGGCTGGCCAATATGCTAGGTGGCTGGCCAATATGCTAGGTGGCTGGCCAATATGCTAGGTGGCTGGCCAATATGCTAGGTGGCTGGCCAATATGCTAGGTGGCTGGCCAATATGCTAGGTGGCTGGCCAATATGCTAGGTGGCTGGCCAATATGCTAGGTGGCTGGCCAATATGCTAGGTGGCTGGCCAATATGCTAGGTGGCTGGCCAATATGCTAGGTGGCTGGCCAATATGCTAGGTGGCTGGCCAATATGCTAGGTGGCTGGCCAATATGCTAGGTGGCTGGCCAATATGCTAGGTGGCTGGCCAATATGCTACGTGGCTGGACAATATACTACGTTGCTGAACAATATACTTCATGGACATGCATATTCTAGAATACCCGATGCGTTAGAATCGGGCCACCATCTAGTTTCTATATAACGACCAACATGGATATTACCATCAGTGGTAGATACCAGCCCTACAGAACATAGATCACAGCACAGTTACAGATAATGACTTGCTGCTGACGTTCTTTTGATGGAGTCATCACTTTTCCCGACTTTTCCATCTGGCCCAGACCGACATGACAACTTCATCCAGCAATGACTCGGCTGCAGAGAATACAACAAAGACACATTTCACTTCTCATATTCCAGCCCCATCACCATCTATTCATAACCTGCACAAACTCCTCATCCTGCTGATACCCCAGTACTGAGCCGCCGCTGCCATATGTGTCCCTATTACTGCCCCTGATACCCCAATACTGAGCCGCTGCTGCCGTATGTGTCCCTATTACTGCACCTGAACCCCAATACTGAGCCGCTACTTCCGTATATGTCCCTATTACTGCCCCTGATACCCCAATACTGAGCCGCTGCTGCGGTATGTGTCCTTATTACTGCCCCTGCTGTGTGGTTCTGTGTGCCCTCTAAATTCTAAGGCACCCCTCTATAATATAACCATGCCAGGTGCAAGTGCCCTAGAAAACCGTGCCCATATTTTGCCCCCTAGAAAGTAATATTGTCCTGTGTGCCCCTTTGATAGTCACAGTAACCTGAGTTCCCCTATAACAATAAGTGCCCACTTTACATTTAATAATGTCCCGAGTCTGCTTCCTGTACAGCTCCCCTATACACAGCATGATGCTCTCTTATACACAGTATACTGACCCCTTAGTAGCCTCCAAACTGATGCCTCAACACTGTAATCCCCACACGGTATGATGCCCCTCTAGATAGCCTCCATATAGTATAATGCACCAGATCGTCCTCAATATAGTATAATGCACCAGATAGTCCTCAATATAGTATAATGTACCAGATGGTCCTCAATATATTATAATGCACTCCCCATAGGCCTACTCTATATTGTATAATGCACCCCCCCATAGGCAGACTCTATAGCACAAGACAGCATCCATAGGCAGACTCTGTAGTATAAGGCAGCACCCCGTAGGCAGATCCTGTAGTATAAGGTAGCACCCGCAGACAGACCCTGTAGTATAAAGCAGCCCCCCTATAGGCAGACCCTGTACTATAAGGCAGCACCCCTATAGGCAGACCCTGTACTATAAGGCAGCACCCCCATAGGGAGACCCTGTAGTATAAGGCAGACCCCCATAGGCAGACCCTGTAGTATAATGCAGACCCCCCCATAGGCAGAACCTGTAGCATTAGGCAGACCCTCCATAGGCAGACCCTCTAATATTAGGCAGACCCTGTAGTATAATGCAGACCCCAAAGGCTGACCCTGTAGTATATGGCAGACCCCCCATAGACAGACCCTGTAGCATTAGGCAGACCCTGTAGTATTAGGCAGACCCCCCCATAGGCAGACCCTGTAGCATTCGACAGACCCCCCATAGGCAGACCCTGTAGTATTAGGCAGACCCCCCATAGGCAGACCCTGTAGTATTAGGTATACCCCCATAGACAAACCCTGTAGTATTAGGCAGACCCCCCATAGGCAGACCCTGTAGTATTAGGCAGACTCTGTAGTATTAGGCAGACCCCCCATAGGCAGACTCTGTAGTATTAGGCAGACTCCCCCATAGGCAGACCCTGTACTATAAGGCAGCACCCCTTAAAAAATAAATACTCACCTCTCTTCTTTCTAGTTCCTGCGCTGCTCTGAGCTCCCGCTCGTCTTGGCGCCGGGCAGTGACTCATCGCGCCCTGTCAGCGTCGCCGATGTCAGACGCTGACAGGGGGATGATGGGGGAAGGAGCGTAGCGTAGCGCTCCTTCCCTCATCATTGCGGTCAGCTGTATCGGCTAAATGCCGTACAGCTGACCCTGCGATGACAGGTGGGGGCCCACTGTTGGCACCGGGGCCCCCCGCCTGCTCAGGGGCCCCATAGCGGCAGAGCAGGGAGATCGATTCTCCCTGCTCTTCCGCAGAAGGTAACTGTATTGGCGCGCTGTGCACGCCGATACAGTTACAGTAGCCTAGCTCCGAGTGGGCCCCCTCTGAGCACTGGGCCCGGGGTGCCCACACCCTCTGCCCCCCACGGTAGCTACGCTGCTGACCCATGGAGTCAAATCATCACGACACTTGTTGATAAATTCCCAAAGGAGCATAATTTCCAAAATAGGGTTACTTGAGGGGTGGGTTCTGCTCTTCTAGCATTTAGGGGCTCTGTATATGGAGTTTGCAAGCTATTCTAGGAACATCTGTGCTCCAAGAGTTTCGCTATATAGCTAAGCAGTACTACACAGCCACATATGGGGAATTCCTACGTTCAGCAGAAGTTGGGTAAAAATGACACCAAAATTTGTCACACATTTCTCCTTGTGAAAATGAACAATCTGAAAATGCTTAAAAAAAAGTTTTAGCTGTAAAAATAGAATTATTCTTTCTTCACAGCCCAATGGTATAAATTTCTGCTCACTACATACCTAGATGAAATCATTGAGAGCTGTAGTTTTTAAAATGATGTCACTTATGGGGGGTTCTGGCACATCAGGGGCTCTGCCAATGTGACCTGGCACCCTCAAGCCATTCCCGCAAAATCTGAACTCCAATATGGCGCTTCTTCCCTTCTGAGCTTAAATGTTCACTCTTTTGTGTAACTTTCTGGTTTAAGGGCACATAAATTTAAATTTTGAAAATTGCTACATTTTCTGCAAATTTCCGTTGTTGTTTTTTTTTTTTCCACAAATAAACACAAATCATATTGAACACATTGATTGAAGACTATAAGTCCATCTAGTTCAACCCATAGCCTAACCTAACATGCCCTGACATGTTGATCCAGAGGAAGGCAAAAAAAAACCCATGTGGCAAAGAGTAAGCTCCACCTTGGGGGAAAAAAATTCCTTCCCGACTCCACATACGGCAATCAGACTAGTTCCCTGGATCAACGCCCTATCAAGGAATCTAGTGTATATACCCTGTAACATTATACTTTTCCAGAAATGTTTCCAGTCCCCTCTTAAATTTAAGTAATGAATCACTCATTACAACATCATACGGCAGAGAGTTCCATAGTCTCACTGCTCTTACAGTAAAGAATCCGCGTCTGTTATTATGCTTAAACCTTTTATCCTCCAAACGTAGAGGATGCCCCCTTGTCCCTGTTTCAGGTCTATGATTAAAAAGATCATCAGAAAGGTCTTTGTACTGTCCCCTCATATATTTATACATTAAAATATGATCACCCCTTAGTCTTCGTTTTTCCAGCTAAATAGCCCCAAGTGTAATAACCTATCTTGGTATTGCAGACCCCCCAGTCCTCTAATAACCTTGGTCGCTCTTCTCTGCACCCGCTCTAGTTCAGCTATGTCTTTCTTATACACCGGAGACCAGAACTGTGCACAGTATTCTAAGTGTGGTCGAACTAGTGACTTGTATAGAGGTAATATTATGTTCTCCTCATGAGCATCTATGCCTCTTTTAATGCATCCCATTATTTTATTTGCCTTTGTAGCAGCTGCCTGACACTGGCCACTGAATATGAGTTTGTCATCCACCCATACACCCAGGTCTTTTTCATTGACGGTTTTGCCCAGAGTTTTAGAATTAAGCACATAATTATACATCTTATTACTTCTACCCAAGTGCATGACCTTACATTTATCCCCATTAAAGCTCATTTGCCATTTATCAGCCCAAGCTTCTAGTTTATATAAATCATCCTGTAATATAAAATTGTCCTCCTCTGTATTGATTACCCTGCAGAGTTTAGTGTCATCTGCAAATATTGAAATTCTACTCAGAATGCCCCCTACAAGGTCATTAATAAATATGTTAAAAAGAAGAGGGCCCAATACTGACCCCTGTGGTACCCTACTGCTAACCGCTACCCAGTCCGAGTGTGCTCCATTAATAACCACCCTTTGTTTCCTATCCCTGAGCCAGCTCTCAACCCACTTACACATATTTTCCCCTATCCCCATTATTCTCATTTTATGTATCAACCTTTTGTGTGGCACCGTATCAAAAGCTTTTGAAAAGTCCATATACACTACATCCACTGGGTTCCCTTGGTCCAGTCTGGAACTTACCTCTTCATAGAAACGGATCAAATTAGTCTGACATGAACGGTCCCTAGTAAACCCGTGCTGATACTGGGTCATGAGGTTATTCCTCTTCAGATACTCCAGTATAGCATCCCTTAGAATGCCCTCCAGGATTTTACCCACAGTAGAGGTTAAGCTTACTGGCCTATAATTTCCGAGTTCAGTTTTTGTCCCCTTTTTGAATATTGGCACCACATTTGCTATACGCCAGTACTGTGGTACAGACCCTGTTATTATGGAGTCTTTAAAGATTAAAAATAATGGTCTATCAATGACTGTACTTAATTCCTGCAGTACTCGAGGGTGTATCCCATCCGGGCCCGGAGATTTGTCAATTTTAGTGATTTTTAGACACCGCCGCACTTCCTGCTGGGTTAAGCAGGTGACATTTAATTGGGATTTTTTATCACTAGTCATTTTGTCTGCCATGGGATTTTCTTGTGTAAATACTGATGAAAAAAAGTCATTTAGCATATTGGCTTTTTCCTCATCCTCATCCACCATTTCACCCAGACTATTTTTAAGGGGGCCAACACTATCATTTTTTAGTTTACTATTTATGTAGTTAAATAATATTTTGGGATTATTTTACTCTCTCTGGCAATGAGTCTCTCTGTCTCAATCTTTGCTGCCTTGATTTGCTTTTTACAGAATTTATTTAAATTTTTTGTATTTATTTAATGCCTCCTCACTACCTACTTCCTTTAATTCTCTAAATGCTTTCTTTTTGTCACTTATTGCGTACAATATGTCACGAAAAAACAGTCTCAGAATCCGTGGGATACGTTGAGGTGTTCCAGAGTTATTACCACAAAAGTGGCACTGATTAGAATGGTAAACTTTGGCCTGGTCATGAAGTTGAAAACTGGCTCTGGGGTGAAGGGGTTAATACGCAGAGGCCCATTAAATTAAAATCAAGCTCTCCGTCTCCTCTCCTGTTTACTGCACAATTATATGTTCATCGGACTTATTTTTTTTTTTTTACAATAACAGTAGGCTGCTGTTCTAATTTAAAAAAAAAAAAAAACATTTCTGTGTAATAACATTGATCTGATGGCCCCCAAAAATAGGACCAAGCAATCCTCAAAATACCAGGTTTTTATGAGTTTTTGGATTAGAAAGTGAGCAGAAACTCACAAGTCCTCCTGAAAAACATGGAGGTTCTGCTTCATTCCGGCAGGATAATATGATGAGAAACAGTGGGGAGATCAGATGCTGATTTAGCATTGTTAAGATTTATATAGCCATACACTGTGATATACACTCAGTGGTTTGGGCCTTTACTGCACCCAGCAGTGTATTAATGCATATAGGTGTCAGTGTTCATACTGATCCTCATGATGGTGGAGTCTGTTGTCCACACTGTTGGCCTGAACTGTTTTTGTCACTTCCCTTAATTTATAACTATGGTAGAGACCCCATCTTTTTTCCTTTGGATATCTTACTGTAGGTCAACCCTGATAAATCCCCAATTCTAAATATAGGAGTAGATCGTACTGCAATCGCTCTCGATTCACCTGGGTATTGTACTGGCTAGTCCTTGTTCCCCAGTTCTTTCAGCTGCCTTTTACCAGAGTCCAAAATATACTGCAGTGCCTTTCTGCTATAATTTACACATTACACATTACATTATAGTCAATTTATTGACCATTAAATCAAAGTGAAGCCCTCTTACAAGCTCTATCCACTTCCCAAAAAGTTGGCAAAACTAGCATAAAAGTTGCAACATTTTTGCATAACTGTGTATTATGCAAAAATGCGTGATTTTCTGCTCCAGTTTTCTGGCAAAAGGGATAGCTGAATTCCCCAGAAGGTATAACTTTGTTTGTCTTTTTTTTGTCTTGGTTGCCTGTTAACTACTAGATTTGTCTGTTGTCATTAGGCTTACAACCAAAGACCTGCAGGTCCAATCTGAGCATCGCTATCACAATGGTGGCAATATTTGATTACAATCCAAAAGAAAACTCTCCCAATCTTGATGCTGAGGTAAGGCATGTATAGGTCTTAAAGGGAAGGTACCGCGTTTGTAGGTCATTAATAAATCACTGTAATGTAGCATAACATGCTGCTATAAGCAAGATTGAAATGCATGTGAAACAGATTTCATGTGTTATATGAGTTTAAAAAATGCACTGGGGGCTGACATCTTGGTTTTGCAGCAGTAGCAGGGCCCTATCAGTGTCAGATTACGGCACCCCATGGACATAGGAGATAATAGACCAGCATGGACCCTATCTGTAACATTGCAGCAGCATTAGCAGTGAGCTGGGCACGCCTCTGTGGGCTGCACAACTCACTGCTGTAGGTGTGACTAGCTGCCATTTTATTATAGCCCTGTGCTCTCTATCACAGGACAGAAGAAGCCCTCACTGCTCCTCTGTACTCCAAGCAGGCACGTCCTCTGCTCCTCACACACTGCCCTGTGTGTTTCTCCTGCCATGTCTCCCCTCCCCCTCACACACAGTCCCTGTGATCTCTGGTAAACTGCACTCACAGCCTGCAGAGAGGGAGGTGACACCTGGAGAGAGAGTATGGCAGCTGACAGGACAGGGATTAAGGTGGGGGAAGGGGAATGGCAAGAATGTTATTCACAAAAAATGCTGCTGGGTCCACTGTGTTCTGCTCCTCTGTAAACAAGCTGTGCCTCTGATGCAGTAACTGCTGGTGATAGCAGGTCACAGGGCAGTCACACACAAAATGGTGCTGCCCTGTGATGCTGCTCATCATTCTTACTGTTAGAAGCAAAATTGGGGCAGTAACTGCTGACATCACCATTTCCCTCCCCTTTTGGGTGGTCTAATATCCCTGGGGCAGAGCTGCTAAATCTTACTATAGCTGCTTGAGGTCTAAAACAGAAAATGCTCCCCCTAGTGGTAAATATGTATATTTGTAGAAAAATATAAAATATTTTTCATATAGAAATGTTTGCAAACAGTGCAAACATTGCATTAATACATTTTAATTACTATTTTAAGCTTAATTTCACAAAAAAACAAAATGCAAGAAAACTGATGGCACCTTCCCTTTAAAGGCAGTTTATGTGGATGAGATGTTATGATGAGCCCCCTTACTCCTATGTTTATTTGTTTTGTTCTGCTAATGCTTGTACCCTCTGACTTGTAAAGTACTGCGGTATGTTTTTTGTACTATGTACCATAAATATTACTAATGTTTAACTATTTGAATATCATTATGCAGATAATTATTTTATTGTGAACCATTGTTTTACACATTATGCATTGCATTTAGAGAAAACACAAGATCTAATATATAATTGCCTAGAATACTACTTCCTGCAATTTGTGCCAACTTCCGTGGCTATGTCCGGAGCTAATGTCCGGAGCTAATGTCCGGAGATTAATTGCCTAGAATACTACTTCCTGCAATTTCTGCCAACTTCCGTGGCTTTGTCCGGAGCTAATGTCCGGAGCTAATGTGCGGAGCTAATGTCCGGAGCTAATGTCCAGAGATAAGTGACGTCAACAGTGTCCAGTGTCTGATTGGTTGCCGCCTGCTGCGAGCGACCAATCAGAAACGTGCCGTACTGTGACACACTCCGCCCGCCATTTTGGTGTGATTTTTGAATTTTTACCTCACAGCAAGTTTCTACTGCGTGGAGGCGGGCCCAGTGACGTTGCTCTTCAAGCTCCTGCCGAATTTCGTCAAAAAAATGATAATACCATTTACCAAAACTATATATATTTAGTTGTGAAGTGGTTCAGTGACATTTTCACACCAATTTTGAACTTTTGTTTGGTGTTTTCTCCATATACTGCCTATTATTTTTGTTCTTTCTTACTATTATTTATTAATTGTATTATTCTTACATTTGAATAAATAAAGTATATATGGATTCTAGACTCCCGATTCTTTAGAATCGGGCTGCCATCTAGTCTATAATAAATGTGATTATTTCACATGGTCTCATTTTATTTCTTTTTTTTTCAGGCAGAGCTGAGCTTTACTGCAGGAGATGTTATCACAGTGTTTGGACCAATGGATGAAGATGGATTTTATTACGTGAGCTATATTTCCTATGCTTCTATATGAATAATTATGTTGCTAAAATGTATGTTGACCCCTTTATTGTTTAGATTAATGTAAAAGAAAAGAGGTGCACTTTCTTCTAGAACAAAGAAAAGGAAATAAAATTGAATGATGAAACAGATGGGTGGAGGCCATAAGGGAGCTTTCAAGTTTTGAAAGGAAGCTTTCACCATGAAAAAAATGCTTCTTACTAGCAAATATAGTGGTAATCTGCAAGCAAACAGTGTTTAACTCATAACTGGCCACCTTACTGGAGAATTGGCTTGTAGTGAGAAAATAAGGTTCTATTCTCCCTGCCGCCGCTCTCCTCCAGTTATTGGGGTGGTGCAGGGAGCTGATAAGTCGCCTCTCACTACACGGTGAGCGTGCAGTAACCGGGGCAGTTCAGGCGGCTGTTAGTCACTGCTCCCTACCCAATGAGCCCACTGTTATCGTGTTTGTGAGGTTGGATGTACAAAAAGGCAGCAATTCTGTCAATGTTTTCTGTTCTTTCACTGACAATGTGACTGGTGGAATATTTCAGGGTTGACGACCCTACTTTGAATTTTACCTACAGCCCCAATTTGTCTAAAACCGACCCTGAATGGAAAAGTACTGGGCTCCTGTGGGTTCCCCATGCTTTTGCTTTTAAAGGCTACATTGTAAACCTGTCTGGTTCAGTAACTAAGCATGGTTGAGAACATTTGTGTTGATCAAGTATGTGTCTGATAATTTTTAATTTTACATTTAAAATAAACAGGGGGAATTAAATGGACAACAGGGACTTGTGCCTTCCAATTACTTGGAAATCTCACACACTCAGACTACAGAATCAAAATGTCCAGGAAAAGTCCATAAAAAAGGCGTAAAAGAGGTGAGATGACCTGTATCAGATTAATAGCTTATGTCTCATAATGCAGTTAGGTTATGTAATGCAGCAAAACAGTGGGTGGCCAAAAAGTGTACATACTTATACACTGCCCGGGAAATGTGCTAGACAGGGGACAGGGCCTTACCTTTATTTTTCTAATAAAAATGGCAATAATCTATAATGCAAACTAGAAAGTTAAAATGCTCATATTTCAAGCACAAATAGGGCGGATTCACCACAGTAATACGTGGTATAGATCTGCACCATTTGGTCTTATCATCCTGCTGTTTTCAGTATAATTGATATTATCTTTTTGTCTGTGCCTGTATGTGTCATTCTTGGGATCGACAGAGGTTGAAAAGAAGAAGCAAGTGATAGATTTAGACAGAAAGGGACAGACAGACATGTAAGTGAGAACCCGTAGAATAAACCTGTTTTGCTCTCCTTTCCTTTCTTTTCTGTAGATGACGTAGTCACACCTATGTTTCCCAGACTGTCCATTGACCTAATTATTATAGCACAGTAGATGTAAGAATAATAATGTATTTAATCAGCGTATGTTCAATGGTTGTTACCGGATCAAGTCCTAGTTAAAAAAAAACACAAAGGTCTTCTTAACGTCTCAATTGATGGAGAATAGTGCCTACATGACCATTGTATCAACTGATGAAGAATAGTGACTATGTGGCCATTGTAATTCTTCTTGGCAATGATGCTTGGAGATGTATAATTTTTTTAGGTTTTGGTGTTTGTGTTATAAGATTTAACGTACGTGATCAATATAACCGTTAAATAAGATAACCAAAAGCAACAAAGTGTTTTTATGCTGGTATAATTCCTTTTGCTATTTCTCTCCACCTGGCATTAGAAAATACTATCAAATTGTGTATGAGAAACGTCCTGCATACATATAGTAACTGCATAGTCTTTTTAATACTTTTTGACAATTTCCTCTATAATTTTTATCCTTTTGCATCTTGTTCATGTAGTTTAGTTTTGACGGAGACATTGAGCAGCCAAATTCACTACCCGGTGAACCAAATGAGCAAGTGGTCGAAATTAAGGAGAATTGTGAAAAAGATGATTTGCATCAAGAGATCGCCTCCACAAAGAAAAAAAAAAGCTTCTTCTCTAAAGGGAGAAAACTCTTTAAAAAGTTAGGTTCCTCTGGAAAGAACTTGTAAATATGGCCTGGTGTGTGCAAGCTGTCATACAGCAATAATACCCCTTCACGATGTGGAAGCGGCGATGAGCATTTGTCTTTCTGTCCATCCGCTGGCCTGTCTGGTATTGGTCGGCATTGCCGCTTGTAAATAGTATTTATTGTTAAATGGCTTATGAGAAGTTTCTTGATGTCTGTGACAGCAAGAGATCACTATGAATGTACATGGATGGCATCTGAATTCATTGTGAGAACAGGAAACTGATTGTACTACAAACGGGAACTGAAAGCCTGGATTCTGGAAGTTTTTCCATGCTATTTACCTAGGTGGATCCCTGGACCCGTCAACTTGTGCACTTGATAGGTGGCCATGTCTTTTAGGACAACAAGGAATGTTTGCACTGTGTTTTATGCCACGTCTTGGGAAGTGCTGTGCAGAAAGTAATATTTTTGCTATAACTGCTCAACCCAATAAAAGAAAGAATAAACGCCAAAATAGCGACCTCGGCGAGACTTGATAGCGCTTACTCATTTTCAAGGAAAATAGCTTTGTTATGTTGTGTGCATGTTGGAAAAACTGAATGTTCCTTTGCCTTATTTTAATGGTTGAACTTTAATTTGTTTACAAAAAATCCTATCTGCGTGGAGCAGAAAAAGACCGTGTTGGTGTAAAGCCAGAGTGATGTATACGTCGCCCCCCGGAGAGCACCCCATTCCATCCTCTGTCGTTATTTGTCTCTCCTGACATCAGAGCCATTACTTGTACTTGTGACCAGCATTTTGTACCACAAGGCCAGCATTTTGATGCTTTCTGTGTTCATGTTATTTTTTTTATTTTTTGTTTGCATGTTTGAAGGAGAAAATAAGTAAAATTGTTTTGGAAGGTTGGGTTAACGCCTATGAATTGTTTGGAAATTTTAAGTGACGCCCATCGGTGTTGCAACATGTTCATTGTTTACAAACGCAAATACATTTTAATATAATAAAGTATATTTTCACTATTTTGGCCTTTTCTCTGTGTTTTTTTCCTTCGACGTAACCATATTGGTTTTGCTTTAAAATCAATTATAATATTGATTCTCTCCTTTTTGAGCAATTGTAATACAGGGTCCATGTTTAAAAAAAGATGATTGACCATAGAACTACTATGATTCCCTATAAATAATTAGGGGTGCAACTGAAAAATGTAAATGCATCTCATAGTGACGCTTACACTCGAGGGGTTCAAGAGAGGCCTGGATGTCTTCCTGGAGCAGAACAATATTGTATCATACAATTATTAGGTTCTGTAGAAGGACGTAGATCTGGGTATTTATTTATTATGATGGAATATAGGCTGAACTGGATGGACAAATGTCTTTTTTCGGCCTTACTAACTATGTTACTATGTTACTATGTTACACAAAGCGTCATGGGTTCATTGATGTGAACTTTGTTTCCCAGGACTCATGTGTTTTATTGGGGGAATGCAGGTCTGACTTAGCTCCCCCAGTGACATGCTGAAACTAAATACAATGACAGGAGGTCTGCAGATTATCTGCACAATGCAGACTTTGCAAAATAGAATACTGATCAGATGGGGTCAGAGGCAGAATAAACCATGAGATACAAACAAAAAGCGAAGTGGCCATGTTCCTCTAGATTCTGTAACTATACTTTTAAAGGGAACCTGTCAACCATCCAAAGCCATCTATATAGGCATGTAGGTCAAATAAAGTTTAATCAAATATCTTAATCTGTGAGCCAATGTTTTATTCCCGAGAAATCCACATTTTTCTTAATATGCAAATGAGCTGTTAAAATTTATGGGCTGGACATAGATCTCCCTGAGAATCTACCTCCGGTGATTATTTTAAATGAAAGGAGGAGTAGCTAGTTTGCAACATGTACATCAGAAAAGCAGACTGTCAGTCATTACATGTCTTACACTGGTATCCCAAAAAGGATATTGAGAAGATAGGCTGTGTGTCCACAATGAGTAATACTAGCGTTCTAGACGCAGCGTATTTTCACCGCATTGTACAGTACAAACACAGTGGATGGGATTATTAGAAATCTCATGCCATCTGTGCTTATTTTTACGCTGCGTAAAATCACCTGCAATGCGGGTTTCCGAGGCGCATCATGTCAATTTCTCTTGCAGGAATGTTCAGTTTTCTGTGTGGAATTTCCCTATATACTTGCATTAGATGTGGTAAATCCACACTTTACATAAAAAGCACATGCATTGTAAGTGCGTTTACGCAGGTGTTTTTAGCATGGAATAACCTAATAAATAATTTTAAAAGATGACGTGGTGTCCCCCCTATTTTTGATAACCAGCCAAGGTAAAGCAGTCAGCTGAGGGTTTAGATTATCAGCTTGGGAAAGGTCCCAGGTTACTGGGCCCATCCCATTGTAAAATACAAGCCCGCAGCCACCCCAGAATTAGCACATCACATGAGATGCACCAATCCTGGTGCTTTGCCAGGTTTTTCCCAATTGCCCTGGTGCAGTGGCAATAGAGGTAATGGTATTTGGGGGTGATGACAGTTGTGATATGGAATGACTGCGGGCTTGTATTTTTTTCGGCTGGGAAGGGCCCAACAACCATGGACCTCACCAGCCTGATAATTTAAGCCCACACTTGCTTTACTTTGGCTGGTTCTCAAAAAGAAGGGGGAACCATGTAATTTTTAAAATTCATTAGGTACAGTAAACTACACACACTGCACTAATTATATATCTCATAGATATCTATTCACCCCATATCTAGTAACATAGTAGTAACATAGTTAGTAAGGCCGAAAAAAGACATTTGTCCATCCAGTTCAGCCTATATTCCATCATAATAAATCCCCAGATCTACGTCCTTCTACAGAACCTAATAATTGTATGATACAATATTGTTCTGCTCCAGGAAGACATCCAGGCCTCCCTTGAACCCCTCGACTGAGTTCGCCATCACCACCTCCTCAGGCAAGCAATTCCAGATTCTCACTGCCCTAACAGTAAAGAATCCTCTTCTATGTTGGTGGAAAAACCTTCTCTCCTCCAGACGCAAAGAATGCCCCCTTGTGCCCGTCACCTTCCTTGGTATAAACAGATCCTCAGCGAGATATTTGTATTGTCCCCTTATATACTTATACATGGTTATTAGATCGCCCCTCAGTCGTCTTTTTTCTAGACTAAATAATCCTAATTTCGCTAATCTATCTGGGTATTGTAGTTCTCCCATCCCCTTTATTAATTTTGTTGCCCTCCTTTGTACTCTCTCTAGTTCCATTATATCCTTCATGAGCACCGGTGCCCAAAACTGGACACAGTACTCCATGTGCGGTCTAACTAGGGATTTGTACAGAGGCAGTATAATGCTCTCATCATGTGTATCCAGACCTCTTTTAATGCACCCCATGATCCTGTTTGCCTTGGCAGCTGCTGCCTGGCACTGGCTGCTCCAGGTAAGTTTATCATTAACTAGGATCCCCAAGTCCTTCTCCCTGTCAGATTTACCCAGTGGTTTCCCATTCAGTGTGTAATGGTGATATTGATTCCTTCTTCCCATGTGTATAACCTTACATTTATCATTGTTAAACCTCATCTGCCACCTTTCAGCCCAAGTTTCCAACTTATCCAGATCCATCTGTAGCAGAATACTATCTTCTCTTGTATTAACTGCTTTACATAGTTTTGTATCATCTGTATATCTATATCTTTGCACATCTAATCTAACATACCAAAGAGAGAGAAAAAAAACAAGTGAGGTGTAGGATTCATGCGGAAATTCAGCTGTGTGAAAGCCTGAACAAACGCTGATCATCGGAACGTACCCTTAGGGTGTGTGCACACGTCAGGATTTCTTACAGAAATTTTCCTGACAAAAACCGGACATTTCTGCCAGAAATCCGCATGCGTTTTTACTGCGATTTTACCGCGTTTTTCACACGTTTTTAATGCATTTTTGGTGCATTTTTTCCCAAATGCATAGAGTTGCGGGAAAAACGCAGAAAATCCGCAAAAATAATGAACATGCTCATTTTTTTACCGCGATGCGTTTTTTTCGTGGAAAAAAAACATGCAGAATGCATTCTAAATGATAGAATGCATAATGTATGCGTTTTTAATGAGTTTTTATAGCGTTTTTAGCGTGAAAAAACCTGAACGTGTGCACATGGCCTTACTGTTTTCAAAGGCGGGTAATTAGATTGTAACATGACATGAAAGGTCTCTCCTATAACAAAAGGATAGAAAAGTTGATTTTGCTTAGCTTAGAAAGAAAGACGCATTAGGCCACGTGCACATGTTGAATATTTGGTGAGGTTTTTTGTTTTGTTTTGTTTGTTTTTTTTTACCTTTTTTGACTTACAAATACTGGAGGTAAAAAAACTCACCAAATGCTCAACGTGTGCACATGGCCTTAGAGGCAATCTCATTTACAAGTATAACTACAATGACAAGCGAAACTAGGCTATATGTAAATGGCACATAAAGCTAATTTTCATGTTTACTTCTCCATTTGTCTACTTTGGAAAATTACTACACAGTAGAAGGGTCTTTTGACAGCAAGCTGATGAAAAGTGGAGAGATGTGTTTAGTTTTCCTGTAACCCCACCTTAAAGGAAATTAAGCAATTTTTAGTTTTATTTGTGGTCTGTGTGTAATGTGTAGTACAGGACAAGATGGGTCATTCAGTGTGTTGATCGGCAGTCCTGCTCTTTTTGGTGAGCTGTGTCATTTGGCATTGCTCCTCAATATAATAGACTTTTTTGGATCCTAAATAGATCCCTATTAAACCTGCTGGTAAACTCAAATGTAAGATATCCATAATCACGGACTACCTAAACCCTATTGAGAACCTGTAGGCCCTTCTTAAACACAAGATTTATGGTGAAAGAAAACCGTACACCGCTCCTAAAATTGGGAGACTATAGATTCTTCTGTCCAAAAAAAATTTGATCAACAGTTTAACCCCTTCCTGACCTTCGACGCACCGTATGCGTCATGAAAACCTGTGCCAATCCGACCTGTGACGCAGCATATGCATCATGGTCGGATTGCGCTCCTGCAGACCGGGTGAAAGGGTTAACTGTAATTTCACCTGGCCTGCAGGGACGGCATAGCATAGCTGCAATAGCATCAGCCATGGCTGGAGATCGCGATCTGCCCGCCACCGATCTCCTCCCCTCCGGTCCTCCGTCCTGTCATCTAGTGTCCCCCGCTCCCCTCCGTTCTCCTGTCCGCTCCCCTCCGTTCTCCTGTCCGCTCCCCCACCCACCCCGCTGTCCGATCACCCCCCTCATACTTACCGACCTGCGTCCCTCCCGGTGTCCGTCCGTCTGTTCGATGGGCGCCGCCATCTTCCAAAATGGCAGGCGCAAGCGCAGTGAGCCCGCCGTATCTGCCGGCCGGCAGATTCGTTACAGGTACATTTTGATCGCTGTGATAGGCTCTATCACAGCGATCAAAATAAAAAAAATAAATAAATAAACCCCCCCTTTATCACCCCCATAGGTAGGGACATTAATAAAATAAAGAAACATTTTTTTTTCTTTGCCCCACTAGTGTTAGGGTTGGTTCACACTGCGTCTAAGCAGTCCGTTAGATGGACTACGTTACACCGCGGCATAAACGCGGTGTAACGTAGTCCGTTATGGCCGCCATTGACAGCAATATCGGACGCATCACTAGCGCACGCCCACAATGGGCGTGCGCTAGGGATGTGCCGTCATTGAGTGACGGACCCGGAGACGCGGGCTGCAGCGTTTCCGGGTCCATCACTGCTAGCGCAGATAGAGCTAGCAGATGCTCTATCTGCGCTAGCGCGATGCAAACGTCGGCACTTGCGCTAACAGCAGCCCGTTGGCGTATGTGCTGAATGGGCTGCTGCTAGCGCAGTGTGAACCTGGCCTTAGGGTTAGGGTTACGGCTAGAATTAGGGTTAGAACTAGGGTTAGGGTTAGAATTAGGCTATGTGCACACAGTGCGGATTTAGCTGCGGATCTGCAGCGGAATTGGCTGCGGATCCGCAGCGGATTGGCCGCTGAGGATTCGTAGCAGTTTTCCATCACGTTTACAGTACCATGTAAACGTATGGAACACCAAATCCGCTGTGCCCATGGTGCAGAAAATACCGCACGGAAATGCTGTGTTGTATTTTCCGCAGCATATCAATTCTTTGTGCGGATTCCGCAGCATTTTACACCTGTTCCTCAATAGGAATCTGCAGGTGAAATCCACACAAAAAACACTGGAAATCTGCGGTAAATCCGCAGGTAAAATGCAGTGCCTTTTACCTGCGGATTTTTAAAAAATGGTGCGGAAAAATCTCACCCGAATCCGCAACGTGGGCACATAGCCTTAGGGTTAGGGTTGGAATTAGGGCTAGGGTTGGAAATAGGGTTAAGATTGGGCTGTGGTTAGGGTTATGGTTAGGGGTGTGTTGGGGTTAGGGTTGGGATTAGGGCTAGGGGTGTGTTGGGGGTTAGGGTTGTGGTTAGGGGTGTGTTGGGGTTAGGGTTGTGATTAGGGTTATGGCTAGAGTTGGGATTAGGGTTACGGGTGTGTTGGGGTTAGGGTTGTGGTTAGGGTTATAGCTAGAGTTGGGATTAGGGTTAGGGGTGTGTTGGGGTTAGAGTTGAAGTTAGAATTGAGGGGTTTCCACTGTTTAGGCACATCAGGGGTCTCCAAACGCAACATGGCGCCACCATTGATTCCAGTCAGTCTTGCATTCAAAAAGTCAAATGGTGCTCCCTCCCTTCCGAGCCCCGACGTGCGCCCAAACAGTGGTTTACCCCCACATATGGGGTACCAGCATACTCAGGACAAACTGGGCAACAATTATTGGGGTCCAATTTCTCCTGTTACCCTTGTGAAAATAAAAAATTGCTTGCTAAAACATAATTTTTGAGGAAAGAAAAATGATTTTTTATTTTCATGGCTCTGCGTTGTAAACTTCTGTGAAGCACTTGGGGGTCCAAAGTGCTCACTACATATCTGTTGTGAATTCTGTGGCTGAATTCACTCCTGTGGTCACAAGTGGTACTGCAGCTTCTGAGCTTCCTCCCTCAGGTGTTCTGGTGAGCTCGTTAACTGCTTCATTACTTAACTCCGCCTGATGCTGCTATCCTTGCTCCTTGTCAATGTTTCAGTGTTGGATCTGAGCTTCTCCTGATTGTTCCTGTGACCTGCTGCTCTGTATAGCTAAGTGCTTTTTGCTTTTTTGTTGCTTTTTTTCTGTCCAGCTTGTCTTTTGTTTTGCTGGAAGCTCTGAGACGCATAGGGTGTACCGCCGTGCCGTTAGTTCGGCACGGTGGTTTTTTTTTGCCCCCTTTGCGTGGTTTTGCTTTAGGGTTTTTTGTAGACTGCAAAGTTCGCTTTACTGTCCTCGCTCTGTCCTAGAATATCGGGCCCCACTTTGCTGAATCTATTTCATCCCTACGTTTTGTCTTTTCATCTTACTCACAGTCATTATATGTGGGGGGCTGCCTTTTCCTTTGGGGAATTTCTCCGGGGCAAGTCAGGCCTATTTTTCTATCTTCAGGCTAGCTAGTTTCTTAGGCTGTGCCGAGTTGCCTAGGTAGTTGTTAGGCGCAATCCACAGCCGCTTTTAGTTGTGTTTAGGATAGGATCAGGTGTGCAGTCTACAGAGTTTCCACGTCTCAGAGCTCGTTCTTGTATTTTTGGGTATTTGTCAGATCACTGTGTGCGCTCTGATCGCTAAGCACACTGTGTTTCTGGATTGCCTTCATAACACCTGTCATTAGCAAACATAACAGTACAAGGAGCCCAAACTAATGATTCTCAATAGAGGGAAAGAAAAAGTTCTGACATCATTTTTTTTTTTTTTTTCTGCTGTGTTCACTTTTTTTTTTTTTTCCCCTAGACATTTGGGTGATTCTGGACACAGGTGTGGACATGGATATTCAGGGTCTGTGCTCTTCAATGGATAATCTCGTTATAAATGTACAAAAAATTCAAGATACTATTGATCAGAAATCTATGTTAGAACCAAGAATTCCTATTCCTGATTTGTTTTTTGGAGATAGAACTAAGTTTCTAAGTTTCAAAAATAATTGTAAGCTATTTCTGGCCTTGAAACCTCATTCTTCTGGTAATCCTATTGAACAGGTTTTGATTATTATTTCTTTTTTGCGCGGCGACCCTCAAGACTGGGCATTTTCTCTTGCGCCAGGAGACCCTGCATTGAGTAGTGTCGATGCGTTTTTCTTGGCGCTCGGATTGCTGTACGATGAGCCTAATTCAGTGGATCAGGCTGAGAAAAATTTGCTGGCTTTGTGCCAGGGTCAGGATGATATAGAAGTATATTGTCAGAAATTTAGGAAATGGTCAGTACTCACTCAGTGGAATGAATCTGCGCTGGCAGCTTTGTTCAGAAAGGGTCTCTCTGAGGCTCTTAAGGATGTCATGGTGGGATTTCCTATGCCTGCTGGTTTGAATGAGTCTTTGTCTTTGGCCATTCAGATCGGTCGACGCTTGCGCGAGCGTAAATCTGTGCACCATTTGGCGGTACTGCCTGAGGTTAAACCTGAGCCTATGCAGTGTGATAGGACTATGACTAGAGTTGAACGGCAGGAATACAGACGTCTGAATGGTCTGTGTTTCTACCGTGGTGATTCCACTCATGCTATTTCTGATTGTCCTAAGCGCACTAAGCGGTCCGCTAGGTCTGCCGTCATTGGTACTGTACAGTCCAAATTCCTTCTGTCCATTACCTTGATATGCTCTTTGTCGTCGTTTTCTGTCATGGCGTTTGTGGATTCGGGCGCTGCCCTGAATCTGATGGATTTGGATTATGCTAAACGTTGTGGGTTTTTCTTGGAGCCTTTGCGGTGTCCTATTCCATTGAGAGGAATTGATGCTACACCTTTGGCCAAGAATAAACCTCAATACTGGGCCCAGCTGACCATGTGCATGGCTCCTGCACATCAGGAAGTTATTCGCTTTCTGGTGTTGCATAATCTGCATGATGTGGTCGTGTTGGGGTTGCCATGGCTACAAACCCATAATCCAGTATTGGATTGGAATTCCATGTCGGTATCCAGCTGGGGTTGTCAGGGGGTACATGGTGATGTTCCATTTTTGTCGATTTCGTCATCCACCCCTTCTGAGGTCCCAGAGTTCTTGTCTGATTATCAGGATGTATTTGAAGAGCCCAAGTCCGATGCTCTACCTCCGCATAGGGATTGTGATTGTGCTATCAATTTGATTCCTGGTAGTAAATTCCCTAAAGGTCGATTATTTAATTTATCCGTGCCGAACACGCCGCTATGCGCAGTTATGTGAAGGAATCCCTGGAGAAGGGACATATTCGCCCATCGTCATCACCACTGGGAGCAGGGTTCTTCTTTGTAGCCAAGAAGGATGGTTCGCTGAGACCGTGTATTGATTACCGCCTTCTTAATAAGATCACTGTTAAATTTCAGTATCCCTTGCCATTGTTATCTGACTTGTTTGCTCGGATTAAGGGGGCTAGTTGGTTCACTAAGATAGATCTTCGTGGTGCGTATAATCTGGTGAGAATCAGGCAAGGAGATGAATGGAAAACTGTATTCAATACGCCCGAGGGTCATTTTGAGTATCTAGTGATGCCGTTCGGACTTGCCAATGCTCCATCTGTGTTTCAGTCTTTTATGCATGACATCTTCCGTGAGTATCTGGATAAATTCCTGATTGTTTACTTGGATGACATTTTGATCTTCTCAGATGATTGGGAGTCTCATGTGAAGCAGGTCAGAATGGTTTTTCAGGTCCTGCGTGCTAACTCTTTGTTTGTGAAGGGATCAAAGTGTCTCTTCGGTGTGCAGAAAGTTTCATTTTTGGGGTTCATCTTTACCCCTTCTACTATCGAGATGGATCCAGTTAAGGTCCAAGCCATCCAGGATTGGATTCAGCCGACATCTCTGAAAAGTCTGCAAAAGTTCCTGGGCTTTGCTAATTTTTATCGTCGCTTCATCTGTAATTTTTCTAGCATTGCCAAACCATTGACCGATTTGACCAAGAAGGGTGCTGATTTGGTTAATTGGTCTTCTGCTGCTGTGGAAGCTATTCAGGAGTTGAAGCGTCGTTTTTGTTCTGCCCCTGTGTTGTGTCAGCCAGATGTTTCTCTTCCGTTCCAGGTCGAGGTTGATGCTTCTGAGAGGTTCTGATTGCTCAGTGATGAAACCATGTGCTTTCTTTTCCAGGAAGTTTTCGCCCGCTGAGCGTAATTATGATGTGGGCAATCGAGAGTTGCTGGCCATGAAGTGGGCATTCGAGGAGTGGCGTCATTGGCTTGAAGGAGCTAAGCATCGCGTGGTGGTATTGACTGATCATAAGAACTTGACTTATCTCGAGTCTGCCAAGCGCTTGAATCCTAGACAGGCCCGTTGGTCGTTATTTTTTGCCCGCTTCGACTTTGTGATTTCGTACCTTCCGGGCTCTAAAAATGTGAAGGCGGATGCTCTGTCTAGGAGTTTTGTGCCCGACTCTCCGGGTTTATCTGAGCCAGCGGGTATCCTCAAGGAAGGAGTCATTGTGTCTGCCATCTCCCCTGATTTGCGGCGGGTGCTGCAAAAATTTCAGGCGAATAAACCTGATCGTTGTCCAGCAGAGAAACTGTTCGTCCCTGATAGGTGGACTAATAAACTTATCTCTGAACTTCATTGTTCGGTGTTGGCTGGTCATCCTGGAATCTTTGGTACCAGAGAGTTAGTGGCTAGATCCTTCTGGTGGCCATCTCTGTCACGGGATGTACGTACTTTTGTGCAGTCCTGTGGGATTTGTGCTAGGGCTAAGCCCTGCTGTTCTCATGCCAGTGGGTTGCTTTTGCCCTTGCCGGTCCCAAAGAGGCCTTGGACACATATTTCGATGGATTTCATTTCTGACCTTCCCGTTTCTCAAAAGATGTCAGTCATTTGGGTGGTCTGTGATCGCTTTTCTAAAATGGTCCATCTGGTGCCCTTGGCTAAATTGCCTTCCTCCTCTGATTTGGTACCTTTGTTCTTTCAGCATGTGGTTCGGTTGTATGGCATTCCTGAGAATATTGTTTCTGACAGAGGTTCCCAGTTTGTTTCAAGGTTCTGGCGAGCCTTTTGTGGTAGGATGGGCATTGACCTATCCTTTTCCTCGGCTTTCCATCCTCAGACTAATGGCCAGACCGAACGAACCAATCAGACCTTGGAAACATATCTGAGATGTTTTGTTTCTGCAGACCAGGATGATTGGGTGTCCTTTTTGCCGTTGGCTGAGTTCGCCCTTAATAATCGGGCCAGCTCGGCTACCTTGGTTTCTCCATTTTTTTGCAATTCTGGGTTCCATCCTCGTTTCTCTTCAGGACAGGTTGAGTCTTCGGACTGTCCTGGTGTGGATTCTGTGGTGGATAGGTTGCAGCAGATCTGGACTCAGGTAGTGGACAATTTGATCTTGTCCCAGGAGAAAGCTCAACTTTTCGCTAATCGCAGACGCCGTGTGGGTCCCCGACTTCATGTTGGGGATCTGGTTTGGTTATCTTCTCGTCATATTCCTATGAAGGTTTCCTCTCCTAAATTTAAACCTCGTTTTATTGGTCCGTATAGGATTTCTGAGGTTCTCAATCCTGTGTCTTTTCGTTTGACCCTCCCAGACTCCTTTTCCATACATAATGTATTCCATAGGTCGTTGTTGCGGAGATACGTGGCACCTATGGTTCCATCTGTTGAGCCTCCTGCCCCGGTTTTGGTGGAGGGGGAATTGGAGTATATTGTGGAAAAGATTTTGGATTCTCGTGTTTCTAGACGGAAACTCCAGTATCTGGTTAAATGGAAGGGTTATGCTCAGGAAGATAATTCCTGGGTTTTTGCCTCTGATGTTCATGCTTCCGATCTTGTTCGTGCCTTTCATGCGGCTCATCCTGGTCGGCCTGGGGGCTCTGGTGAGGGTTCGGTGACCCCTCCTCAAGGGGGGGGGGTACTGTTGTGAATTCTGTGGCTGAATTCACTCCTGTGGTCACAAGTGGTACTGCAGCTTCTGAGCTTCCTCCCTCAGGTGTTCTGGTGAGCTCGTTAACTGCTTCATTACTTCACTCCGCCTGATGCTGCTATCCTTGCTCCTTGTCAATGTTTCAGTGTTGGATCTGAGCTTCTCCTGATTGTTCCTGTGACCTGCTGCTCTGTATAGCTAAGTGCTTTTTGCTTTTTTGTTGCTTTTTTTCTGTCCAGCTTATCTTTTGTTTTGCTGGAAGCTCTGAGACGCATAGGGTGTACCGCCGTGCCGTTAGTTCGGCACGGTGGGTTTTTTTTGCCCCCTTTGCGTGGTTTTGCTTTAGGGTTTTTTGTAGACTGCAAAGTTCGCTTTACTGTCCTCGCTCTGTCCTAGAATATCGGGCCCCACTTTGCTGAATCTATTTCATCCCTACGTTTTGTCTTTTCATCTTACTCACAGTCATTATATGTGGGGGGCTGCCTTTTCCTTTGGGGAATTTCTCCGGGGCAAGTCAGGCCTATTTTTCTATCTTCAGGCTAGCTAGTTTCTTAGGCTGTGCCGAGTTGTCTAGGTAGTTGTTAGGCGCAATCCACAGCCGCTTTTAGTTGTGTTTAGGATAGGATCAGGTGTGCAGTCTACAGAGTTTCCACGTCTCAGAGCTCGTTCTTGTATTTTTGGGTATTTGTCAGATCACTGTGTGCGCTCTGATCGCTAAGCACACTGTGTTTCTGGATTGCCTTCATAACACCTGTCATTAGCAAACATAACACATATCTAGATAAGTTCCTTGGGGGTCTAGTTTCCAAAATGTGGTCACTTGTGGGGGGGTTTCTACTGTTTAAGCACATCAGGGGCTCTGCAAACGCAACGTGACGCCCGCAGACAATTCCATCAAATTCTGCATTTCAATAGTCACTACTTCCCTTCCGAGCCCCGACGTGTGCCCAAACAGTGGTTCTCCCCCATATATGGGGTATCGGCGTACTCAGGACAAACTGGACAACAACTTTTCGGGTTCAATTTCTCCTGTTACTCTTGTGAAAATAAAAAATTGTGGGCTAAAAAATAATTTTTGAGGAAAGAAAAATGATTTTTTATTTTCATGGCTCTGCGTTATAAACTTCTGTGAAGCACTTGGGGGTTTAAAGTGGTCACCGCACATCTAGATAAGTTCCTTGGGGGCTCTAGTTTGCAAAATGGGGTCACTTGTGGGGGAGCTCCAATGTTTAGGCACACAGGGGCTCTCCAAACGCGACATGGTGTCCGCTAACGATTGGAGCTAAGTTTTCATTCAAAAAGTCAAATAGCACTCCTTCCCTTCCGAGCCCTGCCGCGTGCCCAAACAGTGGTTTACCCCCACATGTGAGGTATCAGTGTACTCAGGAGAAATTGCCCAATACATTTTAGGATCCATTTTATCCTGTTGCCCATGTGGAAATGAACAAATTGAAGCTAAAAGAAATTTTTGGTGAAAAAAAAGTACTTTTTCATTTTTACGGATCAATTTGTGAAGCACCCCAACGTGCTCACTATGCATCTAGATAAGCTCCTTGGGGGGCCTAGTTTCCAAAATGGGGTCACTTATGGGGGTGCTCCAATGCTTAAGCACACAGGGGCTCTCCAAACGTGACATGGTGTCCGCTAAAGATTTTAGCCAATATTTCATTGAAAAAGTCAAATGGCGCTCCTTCCCTTCCGAGCCCTGTCGTGCGCCCAAACAGTGGTTCCCCCCCAAATATGGGGTATCTGTGTACTCAGGACAAATTGTACAATAATTTTGGTGTCCAGTTTCTTTTTACCCTTGGGAAAATAAAAAAAATTGTTGCTAAAACATCATTTTTGTGACTAAAAAGTTAAATGTTCATTTTTTCCTTCCATATAGATTTTTTCCTTCCATTTTCAGCCATATAGAACCCTCAAACTGACTTCAAATGTGAGGTGGTCCCTAAAAAAATGGTTTTGTAAATTTTGCTGTAAAAATGAGAAATCGCTGGTCAAATTTTAACCCTTATAACTTCCTAGCAAAAAAAAAATGTGGTTCCAAAATTGTGCTGATGTAAAGTAGACATGTGGGAAATGTTATTTATTAACTATTTTGTGTCGCATAACTCTCTCGTTTAAAAGAATAAAAATTCAAAATTTGAAAATTGCAAAATTTTCAAAATTTTAGCCAAATTTCCATTTTTTTCACAAATAAACGCAAAAATAATCGACCTAAATTTACCAATATCATGAAGCCCGCTATGTCACGAAAAAGCAATCTCAGAACCGCTAGGATTCGTTGAAGCGTTCCTGAGTTATTACCTCATAAAGGGACACTGGTCAGAATTACAAAAAACGGCCTGGTCTTTAAGGTCAAAATAGGCTGGGTCATGAAGGGGTTAAGAAACTAATACACTCCATGAATGGGAGGCTTATGACTTGAAAAGAAGGGTGACTTTTTTTTTTTTTTAAATGCCAAAAATGTATATTTATACATCTTGCGTTGTTTAGCCCTTAGAAAAATGGTGAGGCAAGAGTCACTTTGTGAAGTCCAGGATAGAATTAACTCCATTGTGACCAATGACGTATATTTAAGTAATTGATCGTGTCCCTACCTTTTGATGCGTGCTCTGCCGCTAAGCCCACATCTTTCCCTCCACTTAATAGCTGATTTAATCAGCCATGAAGTGCCTCTAAGGGTATGTGCACACAGGAATCCGCAGGTGGAATCCACACAAAAAATGTGGTAATTCCGCATTAAATCCTCAGGTAATCCGCAGTGCGGTTTACCTGCGGATTTACAAAAACAGGTGTGGAAAAATCTGCAGACATCTCACCTACATGTGCACATACTCTAACAGCTGCGAGTGGATCAGAGATCCACCCACGGCTGTTAACTAATTAAATGCAGTTGTCAATCATGGACAGTGGCATTTAACACACGCCATGGGTTGTCATGACAGCTGGAGGTCTGCAGAAGACTGCTATGCCTCTCATCACAATACTTCTATGATCGCCAGCCCGTGGTTGGAAGATTGCAGCTCCAAGTCTCCTAAACGGACTATTGAACACACTAAAAAAAAAATCACCCCCCCTTCTGCCCCATTTAAAATAAAACAAAAAAATACACATTTAATATCGCTGCGTTCAGAAATGTCTGATGTATCAACATATAAAGTAAATTAATGAGATCGGAGCAACAAGAAGAAAACCAAAATGCCCTAATTGTTTTTTTGGTAATCAATCCTGTGTATGTCTTCTTATGTCATATGCTGCCGGGTCTGTTTATTCCGAACAGTTTGTTGTCGAATGAGTGCTCCGGTTCGGGAAAATATTGCATATGAGACAGAAAGATTTCTGAGTGGGGCTGGAGAAAACCCAGCAGTCATGGTGCACATTGGTACCAATGACTAAAGGTACCTTCACACTGAGCAACTTTACAACGAGAACGACAACGATCCGTGACGTTGCAGCGTCCTGGATAGCGATCTTGTTGTGTTTGACACGCAGCAGCGATCAGGATCCTGCTGTGACATCGCTGGTCGTAGCTGAAAGTCCAGAACTTTATTTGGTCGTCAGGTCGGCGTGATTCGTCATGTTTGACAGCAAAAGCAACGATGCCTGCAATGTTTCTTCACAGAGCTAACAACCAGCGAGAACGATAAGTACGTCACTGGATCGCTCCTGCATCGTTCTAGAGTTGCTGTGTTTGACATCTCTACAGCGACCTAACAGCGACGCTCCAGCGATCTAGTTTAGGTCAGATCGTTGTCTATATCGCTGGAGCGTCGCTAAATGTGACGGTACCTTAAGTTAGAATAAGGTGGAAAGTCCTTAAAAATGATTACAGGGAACTAGGGGAGAGGCTGAAGGCCAGGACCTCCAAGGTGGTGTTTTCAGAAATACTGTCTGTGCAACAAGTGTCACTAGAAAGAGAGCGTGAGCTTATGGAGATAAGTGGCTTAGAAATTGGTGCAGGAAGGAAGGGTTTGGGTTCATAGAGAACTGGGCCTACTTATCTGTCGGCTACAGGCTCTGTGGTTAGGATGGGCTTCACCTCATTTGGGAGGGTGCAGCTGTCCTGGGGAATAAAATTTTCAGATGGATGGAGAAGCTTATAAACTAGGATGAGGATGAGGGAGGGTAGTTGTACAAATAAGAGAATAAAAAGGGAAAGTGAGACAATATGAGTTAATGAGGATTTAGGGTGGGCTGGGACATGCAAGGAAATTAGGGAAGTGAGACTGAATAATAAATGTTATCTACAGAGAAATTGCCAGCGACATTATCCCCTTTCTGCCGTCGAACGGAATAGTACGTCCGATGGTAGAAGCCCCGCTTTCATGTGGGCTCCGGCGGTGAGCCCGCATCAAAGCCGGGACATGTCAGCCGTTTTGAACACCTAACATGTGCCCGCAATAGGCGAGGGCGGAATCGTGATCCGCCCGCGCCTATTAGCTAGTTAAATGCCACTGTCAAACTCTGGCAGCGGCATTTAACAAGCGCTTCCGACGGTAAATGCGCGCACAGCTGACCCCATCACGTGAGCAGTGTGTCGGCATAACAACCAGAGGTCTCCTGCAGACCTATATGGTTGTTGATGCCAGATTGCTGTGAGCGTCACCCTGTGGTCGGTGCTCATAGCAATGCTGTAATTCAGCTACATAGGGGCTATCTGAGCATCGCCGCTATGTAGCAGAGCCGATCAGGCTATGCCAGCTTCTAGCCTCCCATGGAGGCTATTGAAGCATGCCAAAAGTAAAAAAAATATATATATATTTTAAATAATATTAAAAAAAAAATAAAAAAAACCTAAAAGTTTAAATCACCCCCCTTTCGCCCCATTCAAAATAAAACAATTAAAATATCAAACCTGCATATAGTTGGCATCGCCACGTTCAGTATCGTCCGATGTATCAATAAAAAAAAGAATTAACCTGATCGCTAAATGACGTAGCGAGAAAAAAATTAAAACCACCAGAATTAAGATTTTTTGGTCACCGCGACATTGCATTAAAATGCAACAACGGGCGATCAAAAGAACGAATCTGCACCAAAATAGTATCATTAACCCCTTTACCCCCACGGGTGGTTTGCACGTTAATGACCGGGCCAATTTTTACAATTCTGACCACTGTCCCTTTATGAGGTTATAACTCTGGAACGCTTCAACGGATCCTGATGATTCTGACATTTTCTCGTGACATATTGTACTTCATGATAGTGGTAAAATTTCTTTGATATTACCTGCGTTTATTTGTGCAAAAAAATGGAAAGTTGGCAAAAATTTTGAAAATTTTGCAATTTTCCAACTTTGAATATTTATGCCCTTAAATCACAGAGATATGTCACACAAAATACTTAAGTAACATTTCCCACATGTCTACTTTACATCAGCAGAATTTTGGAACCAATATTTTTTATTGTTACGGAGTTATAAGGGTTAAAAGGTGACCAGCAATTTCTCATTTTTACAATACCATTTTTTTTTTTAGGGACCACATCTCATTTTAAGTCATTTTGAGGGGTCTATATGATAGAAAATAACCAAGTGTGACACCATTCTAAAAACTGCACCCCTCAAGGTGCTCAAAACCACATTCAAGAAGATTATTAACCCTTCAGGTGTTTCACAGGAATTTTTGGAATGTTTAAAAAAAAAATGAACATTTACTTTTTTTTCACAAAAAAACTTTACTTCAGCTCTAATTTGTTTTTTTACCAAGGGTAACAGGAGAAATTGTACCCCAAAAGTTGTTGTGCAATCTGTCCTTAATACGCTGATACCCCATATGTGGGGATAAACCATTGTTTGGGCGCACAGCAGAGCTCGGAAGGGAAGGAGCGCCATTTGACTTTTCAATGCAAAATTGAGATGGGATGCCATGTTGGGTTTGGATAGCCATTGATGTGCCTAAACATTGAAACACCCCACAAGTGACACCATTTTGGAAAGTAGACCCCCTAAGGAACTTATCTAGATTTGTGGTGAGCACTTTGACCCACCAAGTGCTTCACAGAAGTTTAAAATGCAGAGCCGTAAAAATAAAAAAATCATATTTTTTCACAAAAATGACCATTTTGACCCCAATTTTTTATTTTCCCAAGGGTAACAGAAGAAATTGGACCCCAAAAGTTGTTGTGCAATTTGTCCTGAGTACGCTGATACCCCATATGTGGGAGTAAACCACTGTTTGGGCGAACACCAGAGCTCGGAAGGGAAGGAGCGCCATTTGACTTTTCAATGCAAAATTGACTGGAATTGAGATTGGACGCCATGGCACATTTGGAGAGCCCCTGATGTGCCTAAACATTGAAACCCCCCACAAGTGACACCATTTTGGAAAGTAGACCCCCCAAGGAACTTATCTAGATGTGTTGTGAGCACTCGACCCACCAAGTGCTTCACAGAAGTTTATAACGCAGAGCCGTGAAAAATAAAAAATCCTTTTTTTTCCACAAAAATTATTTTTTAGCCCCCAGTTTTGTATTTTCCCAAGGGTAACAGGAGAAATTGGACCCCAAAAGTTGTTGTCCAATTTGTCCTGAGTACGCTGATACCCCATATGTGGGGGGGACCACTGTTTGAGCGCATGGTAGATCTCGGAAGGGAAGGAGCGCCGTTTGGAATGCATACTTAGATGGAGTGGTCTGCAGGGGTCATGTTGCATTTGCAGAGCCCCTGATGTACCTAAACAGTAGAAACCCCCCATAAGTGACCCATATTGGAAACTAGACCCCCCAAGGAACTTATCTAGATGTGTTGTGAGAACTTTGAACCCCCAAATGTTTCACTACAGTTAATAACGCAGAGCCGTGAAAAATAAAAAATCCTTTTTTTTTCCACAAAAATTATATTTTAGCCCCCAGTTTTGTATTTTCCCAAGGGTAACAGGAGAAATTGGACCCCAAAAGTTATCCAATGTGTCCTGAGTACGCTGATACCCCATATGTTAGGGTAAACCCCTGTTTGTGTGCACGGGAGAGCTCGGAAGGGAAGGAGCACTGTTTTACTTTTTCAACGCAGAATTGGCTGGAATTGAGATCGGACGCCATGTCGCGTTTGGAGAGCCCCTGATTTGCCTAAACAGTGGAGACCCCTCAATTCTAACTGAAACCCAATCCCAATGGTAACCCTAACCACATCCCGAACCCTGACACACCCCTAACCCTAATCCCAACCGTAAATGTAATCCTAACCCTAACTTTAGCCCCAACCCTAACCCTAACTTTAGCCCCAACCCTAACACTAATTTTAGCCCTAACCCTAACTTTAGCCCCAACCCTAACCCTAGCCCCAACCCTATTGGGAAAATGGAAATAAATACATTTTTTATATGTTATTATTTTTCCCTAACTAAAGGGGTGATGAAGGGGGGCTTGATTTACTTTTATAGCGGGTTTTTTAGCGGATTTTTATGATTGGCAGCTGTCACACTAAAAGACGCTTTTTATTGCAAAAAATAGTTTTTGCGTCTACATTTTGAGGGCAATATTTTTTCCATATTTTGGTCCACAGAGTCATGTGAGGTCTTGTTTTTTGTGGGACGAGTTAACGTTTTTATTGGAACCATTTTCGGGCATGTGACATTTTTTGATCGCATTTTATTCTGATTTTTGTGAGGCAGAATGACCAAAAACCAGCTATTCATGAATTTCTTTTGGGGGGGGGGCATTTATACCGTTCCGCGCTTGGTAAAATTGATAAAGCAGTTTTATTCTTCAGGTCAGTATGATTACAGCGATACCTCATTTATATCATTTTTAAATTTTTTGGCGCTTTTATACGATAAAAACTATTTTATATAAAAAATAATTATTTTTGCTTCGCTTTATTCTGAGGACTATAATTTTTTTATTTTTTCGTTGATGACGCTGTATGGCAGCTCGTTTTTTGAGGGAGAAGATGACGTTTTCGGTGGTACCATGGATATTTATATCCTTTTTTTATTGCGTGTTAGGGTACTTTCACACTGGCGTTTTTTTTAATACGTTGCAATGCGTCGTATAGGGGAAAAAACGCATCCTGCAAAGTTGTTTGCAGGATGCGTTTTTGCCCCATAGAGTTACATTACCGACGCATTGACACACGTCGCAACCGTCTTGCGACAGTTGTGCCGTGTTGTGGCGGACCGCCGGGAGCAAAAAAACGTTAAATGTAACGTTTTTTGCAGCAGACGGACCGCTTTTTCCGACCGCGCATGCGCGGCCGGAACTCCGCCCCCACCTCCCCGCACCTCACAATGGGGCAGTGGATGCGCCGGAGAAATGCATCCGCTGCCTCCGTTGTGCGGCACAACAAACGCTAGCGTCGGAATCTCGGCCCGACGCAATGCGACGGGCCGAATCCGACGCTAGTGTGAAAGTAGCCTTATTCCACTTTTTGTTCGACGGTATGATAATAAAGCGTTTTTGCCTCGGTTTTTTTGTGACGGTGTTCACTGAAGGGGTTAACTAGTGGGACAGTTTTATAGGTCGGGTCGTTACGGATGCGGCGATACTAAATATGTGTACTTTTATTGTTTTGTTTTTTATTTGGATAAAGAAATGTTTATTGGAACAATATTTTCTTTTCTTTATTTAGGATTTTTTTTTTTTTTTTTTTTACACATGTAAATATATATATATTTTTTTTTACATTGCCCCAGAGGGGACCTCACACTATAGTGTCAGATCGCTGATCTGACACTTTGCAGAGCACTGTGTCAGATCAGCGATCTGACAGGCAGTGCTCCTGGCTTACCAGCGCCTGCTCTGAGCAGGCGCTTGTAAGCCACCTCCCTGCAGGACCCGGAAGGCCCCCCGCGGCCATTTTGGAACCAGGGCCTGCAGGGAGAAGGAGGTAGGAGACCCTCGGAGCAACGCGATCACATCGCGTTGCTCCGAGGGTCTCAGGGAAGCACGCAGGGAGCCCCCTCCCTGTGCGATGCTTCCCTATGCCGCTGGAACGCTGCGATCATGTTTGACCGCAGTGTTCCGGGGGTTAATGTGCCGGATGTCAGCTGTGATAGTCAGCTGACACCCGGCCACGATCGGCCGCCCTCCCCCCGTGAGCACGGCCGATCGCATATGACGTATTATCCCGTCGGTGGTCATACGGGCCCACCTCGACGGGATAGTACGTCTAATGTCAGAAAGGGGTTAAAAACGCCAGCTTGGCACTCCAAAAATCACAAGAAATGGAGATGCTACGGGTCTCTGCAAATTTCTCAATTTTTTATTATTTTTTTTTTTAGCAAAGTTTGGAATTTTTTTTCACCACTTAGATAAAAATGAACCTAGACATGTTTGGTTTCTATGAACTTGTAATGACCTGGAGAATCATAATGGCAGGTCAATTTTAGCATTTAGTGAACCTAGCAAAAAGCTAAACAAAAAAACAAGTGTGGAATTGCCCCTTTTTTTGCAATTTCACCGCACTTGGAATTTTTTTCTTGTTTCCTAGTACACAACATGGTAAAACCAATGGTGTCGTTTAAAAATACAACTCGTCCCGCAAACAATAAGCCCTCATATGACCATATTGACGGAAAAATTAAAAAGTTATTTCTCTGGGAAGGAGGGGAGCAAAAAACAAAAACGCAAAACAGAAAAAAGCTTCGGTCATTAAAGGGTTAAAATAAATCTCAAATTATAAATACATCAATTAAAAAAAAAAACTAGATGGTATCGGCCACATAAGACGATGATACGATAATTATAGAGGACAAAGAAAAGGCTAAGATATTAAACAGGCACTTTCATCCGTGTTCACTAGAGATGGGCGAACCTTTCATGGTTCGGCGAACGTTCCGATGTTCACCGAATGGTTCTCCGAATATACCCGAACCACAGTGAATTCAATGGAAGGCAAAACCAAACGCATAGACATTCCTTTAGGCGGACCAAATAAGCTCCCCAAACAGCTCAAATTAGGGGCAGACACCAGGAAAAGTGTCATCAATTGACTCAGAGTACCAATAGTATAATTACGCAGCATGGATGCATCGGACAGGACTTGGACCAGCATTTCTAGCTGAAACATTGATCAGTAACAGGCGGAAGAGTGACAGGTGTAGGCCTGGTGCTCTGAGAGGTCTGCCAAATACAGGCAACACACTTGGAGATCCAACTTGGAGTACAAACATTTCCAAAAATTAGGCGCAGACCCAACGTAAAAGTGGCATCAATTGACCCACAGTCAGCCATGGGCCATGTATGTGGTAATAGGGTCTGGGACAGCATTTAGAGCTTTGAATTTGTTTCAATGAAGACAAGGTGGGTGCGGGACCAGTACAAGCCTGCTTTGCTGTGAGCCCAGATACCTCATGCAACAGCTAAAACTGCTTTTCTGCTCAGCCACACTCAGGTGGCACAAATATCAATTTCGTCAACTACTATGGTTAGAAACATTTAAGGATTGTAACAGGTATTTGACTGAAAGTAAGTGCAGGCTTCCGGTCTGGGAGCCCTACTGCTACAATCAACACACATGGAGACCCAACTTGGAATAGAAACATTTTCCCAAATTATTGCCACACACCACTAATGTGGCATCAATTTCCCCAGAGTAGAAATAGTATAATTAACAGCTTTTTGACAACTTCTTTTACTATACTGGCTCCTCAACTCCCTTTCTTTGGCAGCTACACAGCAGTATTATGATTTGTTGTTATAGTGCCATTTACTCCATGGCTCTTTACATGTGAAAAGGGGTATACATAATGAAAACCAGTACAATAATCTTAATACAAGTCATCGTCTGGTACTGGAGGAGAGAGGACCCTGCCTGTGATGACTTACAACCTACTAGGTTCCTTTTGAAAGGTTCCCATGGTAAGCAAGAGTATGACATTTTGGAGTAGAGAGTTCCAGAGTAGAGGGAATGTATGGGAGAAATCTAGTATGCGATTGTGGGAAGAGGAGATATGAAAGGAGTAGAGGAGGAGATCTTGTGGAGGTTGCGTGAAGGTAAGTACTGGGAGAATAGGTCACAGATGTATGGAGGAGACAGATTGTGGATGACTTTGTATGTCATGGCTAGGGATTAGAACTGGAGTCCCTGGGTAATGGAGAGCCAGTTAAGGGATTGATAGAGAGGAGAGGCGGGGAATAGCAGGGAGATATGTGGATTAGTCAGGCAGCAGAATTTAGGATAGATTCAATAGGTGCGAGATTGTTAGAAGGGAGGGCAGGAGCTTGCAGGAGTCGAGTTGGGAGATGGGGTGCATGGACTAGGGTTTTTACATATTCCTGATTAACAAATGATTAGATCCAGGAAATATTTTTGAGTTATAGTTGTCAGGATGTGGAAATGGCATGGATATGTGTTTTGAAGTAGAGATTGGAGTCTAGGGATCACCCTTTGCAGCGAGCTTGTGGGACTCCCTCATCTACGCCTTGTATATGAGGGCCAGAAAGAGCATGTGCTCCAGTGGATGGCAAGCACTGCATCGAGTGGCCTCTCCTCTTCCTCTACCTTAACATCACACACATTACAGTCCTCCGAGGAGCCACCCCAATTACCCTTGTTTCCCCCCGTGTCACAACTCTAACCACCCAACTGACTGTGGGGAACCACAAATGGGTTTGTCTGCAGAGCTTTTCACAGATTTTATTCCATGGGCATCAGAAGTCTGCTCCAAAGATTCTCAGAGGAGAAAAGCATCTGCACCAATGTCCTAAAAAAAATTTTCGTTGAATCCGGGGCCAGATGAAGTAGGGACCAAGCAGAATTCAGACCCTAGTCACCAGATGTTAACCTTGGTGGTGGAGGTGTTACTGATGAGTCATACCTGAGGAGGCACATGGACTGTACTGTGCTGTCAGGGCAGGAAGAGGAGAAGGGTGACTTTCAGGGTGAGGAGTGGGAGAATAGAGAGGATAATGAGGTTGTAGATCCCACTTGTTGTAAACTCAGAGGCACGCAGTGGAGTAGCTCAGCAGAGGAGGTTACGGTAAGTTGCGGCTTGCCACACAGACACAGAGTGATGCAACCACGACAAGCACTGCTTCCTCAGCCAGAACTCTGACTGGCCAGCAACAGTCACGGGTCTGCAGTTCGCATGGGCGGCAAGGGTTGCCTAGCCTGGGCCTTTTTGAGACCAAAAACAATGACCTAACTCATGTTATCTGCCAACTTTGTAAAAATAAACAAAACAGAATCTGTAGAAGCAAAATTGCAATAATTTGACTACTACATGCATGAACAGGCAAATGCATGATCAACATGCATTAGTCTCGGAATCTAACTGTGCAGAAATGCGGCCTAGCTGCCCACCAGCCACCCCATCAATCGCATCTGCTGCCTCTTCATCCTCCATCACTGTGGCAAGTGTTCTGACACAGATCTCCAGCCGCAGAACCTCCACTTGTTTAGCCGTTACCGTCGGGGTGAGTGAGAACCCATCAGCTGTTACAGAAGTGGACATGCCTGCTGTTTTTGACAGATCTTAAAGACAAGAACATCACACCTTTCTCAATCCACCATAACATCTCTGCCTGCACCTCATTCGCAATAGAAGTAGAAAAAATTCCAGTTTCTGGTAACAATTTATAAAAAATATGAAAATACTTTATTGGAGACGTTAAAAATCCATAACATGTAGCAAGGAGCAAAAGACAACATGGCTCCAAAATTCATAGCAATTGGTGTGGGACAGGAAACAACGCGTTTCAAATACTAAACAAAACTGAAAAAGCACAACAAAAGATATGTAAAAAAAAACAATCGATAATCAATATGAACAAAATATAAAAATATATGGAGGAAAAAGGAGCCTAGTAATGGCACATATCATTGCGCAGATTGAGAATTTTTTTCTACTTTTCCTTGGACTTCACATTTGGTCAGAATGTTGTTCCGTGCATGCTGGACACTACAAATACAGGATATGGTGAGCTGGGAAAAGACTCCCTTTCTTACCACATTCACAGTCCAGCAGTGCCCATGGTCCTGCAGTTGTGGTCATGCAAAAGATTTTTTTCTTCCTACACATGGCAGAGCTTGAACTTTGCCATCTCCAATTTGTTGCCAACGGAAATGCTGCTTTTCTGCCTGGTATAATTTGATGATTTCCGAAAGCTGATGCGCATCGCAGTCCTCCAGTACCAGTTGCCCAGTCACCATTACTTATCTAAGAAATCTGTGCCTGCGCTACAGCAGTATGTTGCAGACATCACCCGTTCTTTGAAAAAAATCTATGCCAGGGTGCATTTCACCACTGACTCCTAGACAAGCAAGCATGGCCAGGGGCGTTAAATCTCGGAGACTGGGCGCTGTGGGGAAGGGGCAGCTCCACAAGTCTTGGAATCCCCAAAGCTTGCAGGGTGCTTGGGGATGGAGAACTAAACCCCTACACAGCAGAGGATGGAGAACTAAACTACTAGACAACAGGGGTTGGAGAACTAAACTACTAAACACCTAGGGTTGGAGAACTACAACGCTACACACCAGGGGATGGAGAACTAAACCACTACACTCCAAGGGATGGTGAATTAAGCCACTAGACACCAAGATGTCACTACACAGCACGTCGTGGAATCCCCAAGGCTTTCGGGACAAACCTCTGTATCGAACACTTCCTCCAATACTTCAGCCTCCTCCACCTACAGCTTCCACCCGTGCCCTCAACCTCTCCCATAATGAGACATGCGTTCCATCAGTGCAGAGAGAATCCACCTACCTCCGTACTGCGCATTCAGGGCTCGTCGCAACCAGGCAGTGTTTAAATTAATATGCCTTGGAGATCGCAGTCACAAAGCCCCAGAATTGTGGACAGCTATCCAGGCAAAGTTTGAGCAATGAGGGTACGTTTCCACATTCAGTATTTGCTGTGGATTGGACGCTGCATACAACCGCTGCGTCCAATCCGCAGTGGCCAAATGTAACAGCATAGTAGATGGGATTTTATGAAATCCCATCCACTATGCGTTCAAAGACGCAAATGGCAGACCTGTGTATACGCACATGAGGTGTGTCTTTATAGACCACACCATGTCTATCTTGCGGAGACGCTCAGTCTCTGCAAGATAAATAACACCATCCTATGTATAGGATGCGGTGATTCCTCATGTATTCAATGATGTGGACGTGGACCTCATGGACGTGTACCTCATGTAAGGGCCCGACACATGAGCGCCTTCTTGCTGCACTATCTGCAACATTATGCCAGTATTGTTAGGATTAGAAATAGTGCTGACTACTGTGTTGCCACTCCATTAAATCCACGGTACAAGAGTAAATTTTGCCAAATGTGCCCCCTTGAAAGGGACGTGCGCATGCTGGAGTATAAAAAACACGCTTGCACACAATCTTAAGAGTGGTTTTCCCCAAGACAGTAGTCAGTCACACAGTGTGCATCACAGTTAATTAATTCCAACCCTGGGTAAGTCGAGTCAACGCAAAAACATTAGCAGCAGCAGTGTAAGTGGCAGAAGCAATTTCTGTGAGTTGTTTCCCGTGCACCAGCACAACAGTGTACAAGTCTGACACATAGTAAATGACTGGAGAGGCTGGTTCAGGAGTATCTTGAGTTCAATATCCATGCCATCAAGGGGGTTGGACCCTTTTGAATTTTGGTCTTCAAAAATGGAAGAGTGCCCTGAGCGCATCTGTTGTCTTCAGCGCTGCTGGTGATGTCCTGACAGATAAGCGCATTCGGCTGTACGCTGAAAGTGTAGATCACCGAACTTTCATCAAGATGAACAAGTCTTGAATCTCCAGTGACTTTTGCACCCCAGTTGCAGGCTTGGCAAACTAGGCGATGGTGTAGTTTTTGGTGTGCTGCATTGATCTTGCATTATTGCCATATGTGACACCTTTTTTGTGGCTTCTGTGACTGCTGTTGCTACTGCTGCTGACGTTACTAACAATTTTTTGAAATGTGGAGACTCCAAGTTGTGTCTGCATCTGGTGGCTTGCCTGTAGTGGAAGGGGTGTCAGAGCCCCATAATACTATTTCTACTCTGGGGATATTTATGACACTTTAGTGGTGTCTGCCCCTAATCACTAATTTATTTAAAATGTTTGGACTCCAAGTTGGGTCTCCTTCTGTGTGTTGCCTGAATTTGACAGGACTCTTAGGCTGGCTTCACACTCAGCGTATGAAAATACGGTCCGTATATTACGGCCGTAATACGCTGAAATGTCCCGAAAATAGTGGTCCGTAGCTCCTCCGTAGGCAGGGAGTGTCAGCGTTTTTTGCGCATGGCATCCTCCGTATGTAATCCGTATGGCATCCGTACTGCGTGTTTTTCTCGCAGGCTTGCAAAACCAACATACCGCTATAGAAATGATCCATGTGTCCCAAAAAGAAAAAAATATATATATATACTGTCTATATATATATATATATATGTCATTAGACACATATATGTATATATATTAATATTTATTCCAGCGCTATACAGCTTGAAAGCCGGTAATTCAATTACCGGCTTTTTCTTTCTCCTTCTTAAAACCCGACATGATTTGAGACATGGTTTACATACAGTAAACCATGTCTTCTCTCCATTTTTTTTGCAGATTCCACACTACTAATGTTAGTAGTGTGTATCTGCAAAATTTGGCCGTTCTAGCTCTTAAAATAAAGGGTTAAATGGCGGAAAAAATTGGCGTGGGCTCCCGCGCAATTTTCTCTGCCAGAGTAGTAAAGCCAGTGACTGAGGGCAGATATTAATAGCCTGGAGAGGGTCCACGGTTATTGGCCCCCCCCCTGGCTAAAAATATCTGCCCCCAGCCACCCCAGAAAAGGCACATCTGGAAGATGCGCCTATTCTGGCACTTGGCCACTCTCTTCCCATTCCCGTGTAGCGGTGGGATATGGGGTAATGAAGGGTTAATGCCACCTTGCTATTGTAAGGTGACATTAAGCCTAATTAATAATGGAGAGGCGTCAATTATGACACCTATCCATTATTAATCCAATTGAATGAAAGGGTTAAATAAAACACAAACACATTATTTAAAATTATTTTAATGAAATAAAAACAATGGTTGTTAGAGTATTTTATTCTACGCCCAATCCAATCACTGAAGACCCTCGTTCTGTGAAAGAAAAAACATAATAAACCAACAATATACTTACCCTCCGCAGATCTGTAACGTCCAACGATGTAAATCCTTCTGAAGGGGTTAAAACATTTTGCAGCAAGGAGCTTTGCTAATGCAGGCTGCTCCTCGCTGCAAAACCCCGGGGAATGAGTCTAAATATAGATCAATGAGCTATATTTAGCTTCATTTGCGGTGAGGCGCCCTCTGCTGGATGTTCATAGATCGTGGGAAATTTCCTAGAAAGCTCCCAGGCTTTCTAGGCAAGTTCCCACGATCTATAAACAGCCAGCAGAGGGCGCCTCACCGCAAATGAAGCTAAATATAGCTCATTGATCTATATTTAGACTCATTCCCCGGGGTTTTGCAGCGAGGAGCAGCCTGCATTAGCAAAGCTCCTTGCTGCAAAATGTTTTAACCCCTTCAGAAGGATTTACATCGTTGGACGTTACAGATCTGCGGAGGGTAAGTATATTGTTGGTTTATTATGTTTTTTCTTTCACAGAACGAGGGTCTTCAGTGATTGGATTGGGCGTAGAATAAAATACTCTAACAACCATTGTTTTTATTTCATTAAAATAATTTTAAATAATGTGTTTGTGTTTTATTTAACCCTTTCATTCAATTGGATTAATAATGGATAGGTGTCATAATTGACGCCTCTCCATTATTAATTAGGCTTAATGTCACCTTACAATAGCAAGGTGGCATTAACCCTTCATTACCCCATATCCCACCGCTACACGGGAATGGGAAGAGAGTGGCCAAGTGCCAGAATAGGCGCATCTTCCAGATGTGCCTTTTCTGGGGTGGCTGGGGGCAGATATTTTTAGCCAGGGGGGGGCCAATAACCGTGGACCCTCTCCAGGCTATTAATATCTGCCCTCAGTCACTGGCTTTACTACTCTGGCGGAGAAAATTGCGCGGGAGCCCACGCCAATTTTTTCCGCCATTTAACCCTTTATTTTAAGAGCTAGAACGGCCAAATTTTGCAGATACACACTACTAACATTAGTAGTGTGGAATCTGCAAAAAAAATGGAGAGAAGACATGGTTTACTGTATGTAAACCATGTCTCAAATCATGTCGGGTTTTAGGAAGGAGAAAGAAAAAGCCGGTAATTGAATTACCGGCTTTCAAGCTGTATAGCGCTGGAATAAATATTAATATATATACATATATGTGTCTCACTGACATATATATATATATACCTATTCTATGTGTACACATTTATTCTAACTATTGGACTGTAAGCTGTCAGTGTGATTTTACTGTACACCGCACTGAATTACCGGCTTTTCTCTCTAACAGCGCTGCGTATTTCTCGCAAGTCACACTGCTTGTCCGTGTGAAATCCGTATTTTTCACGCTTCCATAGACTTTCATTGGCGTATTTCTTGCGCAGTACGGTGACAAACGCAGCATGCTGCGATTTTGTACGGCCGTAGAAAGCCGTATAATACTGATCAGTAAAATACGGCAGATAGGAGCAGGGGCATAGAGAATAATTGTGCCGTATTTTTTGCGAGTTTTACGGACGTAGTTTCTGCGCTCTTACGTCCGTAAAACTCGCAAGTGTGAAGCCGGCCTTAGAGTACCAGGCCTACACTTGTCACTCCTTCTCCACCTGTTACTGATCAATGTTTAAGCTATAAATGCTGGTCCAAGCTCTGTCCCAAGCCCTGCCCCATGTATCCATTCTGCGCAATTATACGATTTGTCCTCTGGGTCAGTTGGGCGTTTGGAGAGTTGTGACATGGGGAAACAAGGGTATTTGTGGTGCCACCGCTGAGGACTGTACTGTGTGTGATGTTAAGGAAGAGGAGGAGAGGCCACATGATGCAGTGCTTGCCATGCACTGGAACACATGCTTTTTCTGGCCCTCGAACACCACAACCTTGATTTTTCCCACTCTGGTTTTGTGTACCTTTCCCATCTTTTAAAAAGCTGTTTCACAATTCTAGGCCCAGACCTGTCTTTCACCTGTCACTAAATTAATAATCAGTACTTTGATTTTGATTATGAAATGAGGCCTGGTGCCTACATCAGAGTATTAGGCCAAACGATTTGGATTAGGAAATGAGGTCTGGTGCCTGCACCAGACTATTATCCCAAACGATTTGCATTATGAAATGAGATCTGGTTCCTGCACTAGAGTATTAGGCCAAACGATTTAGATTATGAAGTGAGGCCTGGTGCCTGCTCCAGAGTAGTATCACAAACTATTTGCATTATGAAATGGAGCCTAGTGCCTGCAAAACAGTATTAACACAAAGGATTTATATTATGAAATGTGGGGTGGTGCCTGCACCAGAGTATAAGGCCAAACGATTTGTATTAGGAAATGGTCTGGTGCCTGCTCCAGACTATTATGCCAAATTATTTGGATTCTGAAATGAGGCCTGGTGCCTGCACCAGAGTATTATCCCAATCGATTTGGATTATGAAGTGAAGTCTGGTACCTGTACCTGACTATTATCCCAAACAATTTGGATTATGAAATGAGGCCTGGCGCCAGCAATACAATATTAGCACAATTTGGATTAGGAAATGGTACTTGCAATCCAATATCAGCCCAAATTATTTTGATTAGTAAATGTGACCTCCTGAGTCCTGACTGCAACACAGTATTAAACCAAACTATTTGGATTAGAAAAAGGGTCCTGGTGCCAGCACCCCAATATTAGCCAAAACAATTTTGATTAGTAAATGTGACCTCCTGAGTAGAGATGAGCAAATTTGCTATAGCGCTTGCCGAATAAGCTGCAGAGGGAACCCAGCTTCCTGGATCACGCCAGCTGATCGGCGCCACAGCTGCATATGTTGCAGCTGTGTCACAGTCATGACACATGCTGCTGCTGCGCCGATTAGCTGATGGGCCGGCACCTTCCAGGAAGCCGAGTTCCCTCTGCATCTTATTTGGCAAGCGCTATAGCTTGCCGAATAAGAGGGAACCTGAGCAAATTCGCTCATCTCTACTCCTGAGTCCTGACTGCAACACAGTATGAGCCCAAACGATTTGGATTAGGAAATGTGGACTTCTGCCCGCACAACACTATTAGCACAAACTAGTTAGATGCTGGAAGGTCAATTTCACACAGGGCAGGATCCTATTTAACTATATGACAACTTGCAGCTGGAGCAGACTCTGCACTTTTACACTGAGAAAATGGCGCCAGCAGAACATGTCCGCTTTTTATATAGAGAGGAACATGTGACTTTGGCAGACAATTACAGAAGCACTTGTGTCTGGACGTTGTGGATGGTTTCTGTGCCCTGATTTCCTGCCAGAATGTACAGACATTAAGTTAGTTTAAAAACCTATACACGACCCCTCCCCTCATAAAACACATCTTTCCTGCTCTTCATACAGCACCACTATCCTAGCCAAAGCTCAGTAATTGATTGATCAATGTATCGCATATTCTTAGACTCTCTTGTAACAAATGCGGAGCCACAGGATTGGAGGATGGCTTATGTGGTATCGATATTTAAGAAAGGTAAGAAGGTGGATACAAGCAATTATGTCTGGTAATTCTGACATCAGTAGTGTGTAAAGTTTTTGAGTGCATTATAAGAGATGACCTGCAGAGATACGTTGCAGAGAATAATATAATAACTGACAAGCAGCATGGATTCATGAAGGATAAGTCGTGTCTAATCAAAATGTTCGGTTTCTGTCTGGAGGTAAGTGCAAATCTAGATGTTGATAATGTGGCTGATGTGATTTATCTGGACTTTGCAAAGGCATTTGATGCTGTACCACATAACAGCCTTATACTGAATACAGAGAAGCAAGGCCTGAGAGAAACTATATGTAGATGGTTAAGGAATTGGATAAATGACAGAAAACAAAGTCGTCATAAATGGTACGTTCTCTAAATGGGATATAGTCAGCAGTGGGGTCCGCAGGGATCTTTGATAGGACTGATTCTTTTTAACCTCTTTATTATTGACCTAGTGGATGGGATTGAGAGTAAAGTGTCAGCCTTTGCTGACTACACAAAACTATGTAGGATATTAAAATCTGACCTTGATATTTCAATATTGCAAAATGATATACATAACTGAATGGTGAAACACTTGGCAAATTAGATTTAATGTTGATAAATGTAGTTTAATGCACCAAGGATGGAGTAATCCTGTGGCTGCATATACATTAAATGGGATCATACTTGAGACTACAGAACAGGAGAAGGACCTGGGTATTCTGGTTACAAGTAAGCTGAGCAGCACTACTCAATGTCAAGCAGCAGCCACAAAAGCAAACAAGAATTTAAGAAGATGCATAAAAAGAGAGAGAAAATCCCACGATTCCAATGTATTATTACACCTTTATAAATCACTTGTGAAGCCACATCTAGAATGAATTATTAGATGCTGCCTTTTTAATTAAATCCTCTACTTGTTCAGCTACATTAGGAGGCTTGTAGCAAACTCCAAATAACAGTTTCCATTATTGCCATCCCCATGTACGTTTACCCATAGTGACTACATTGTCGCAGTTCCCGCAATGTTGTCACTGAGCACAGGTCTTAATTTGGATTTAACAAAAATACACATTTTTTGTCTTTCCTGTACTTTCTAAATGTAGTGCAATCCTCTATGTTTGTCACCCAGTCATGGTTTTTGTCAAGCCAGGAACCCGTAAAGCCCACCAAATCGTAATCTGTGACAGACATAAGTCTCCAATTCATTAATTTTGTTTGCAAGATGTAACGGGGAAACGGGATCAGTGGGTGCTCTCGTTCGCTGGCCCGGCTGTCTTTAGCAAGACTGCATGGACCACGCCTCATACCACTGAACGCCCGCTCTATCTCCCAGTGGGCAATACACTACACAGAAAACACAGGGTTAAGGTAAAACAGTGTGGCAATACTTTAATTGAACCACAGCACACAATAGCAAACAGAACAATCCCAACATGGCTGCAATTGCTTGATTACATGGGCGCATATAAAATATCACTGCGTCTCCACGTATTTCCAGTATGACATGATGTCAGAGCTCCCAGGGTCGCTACTCCATCTGTGGATGAACGCACAGAGAAGAGGTAACGACAAGCATAGGTAGATGACCAAGAACTGTCCATAGAGTCCATACAAGGTCCAAAGCCAGTTGACAGGAGAGTCACCACCTGGCTTATCTGACATCTCCATGGAACCAGGCGACCAGCGGGTCCCAAACCTGGCTTTCTCCAAACATATCCATGGTTCAGAGATGGTCACTGGATCAGATCTGTGTCCTTCCAATCGGAGCCGAAAACCCCTAGGTTGTTTCCTATAGAATCATAGATCAGTGTCCCTCGTGATGGTGCCATGATGAATTGGCTGCAGTCCTTTCTCTTGTCTGTTGGGTGGTTTGCATAATGTCTGGCTGATAGCTCTGTGTTACTTCAGTCTCCCAGAATGTGAACTCTGAGTCAATTTATACCCAAGGCATGTAAGCTATTTTTAGAATTACCCAGGGTCTTTCAGTCCAACATCAAGATATGGCAAACAATGGTGATGGGATTAAGTAGCACTATTAGCATATAAGCACACATCAATAAACAAAGCTTAACCCACTCAATGTACAGTCACTATTACAGACTTACACAGTATGTTAGATAGTATATCAGTGGGTAGTCTGTCTTTTTGACCCACCAGACATAAACACTTAGGGTACCGTCACACTATACGATTTACCTACAATCACGACCAGCGATACGACCTGGCCGTGATCGTAGGTAAATCGTAGTGTGGTCGCTGGGGAGCTGTCACACAGACAGCTCTGCAGCGACCAAGGATCCCGAGGTCCCCGGGTAACCAGGGTAAACATCGGGTTACTAAGCGCAGGACCGCGCTTAGTAACCCGATGTTTACCCTGGTTACAAGCGTAAAACTAAAAAAAACAAACAGCACATACTTACATTCTGGTGTCCTTCAGGTCCCTTGCCGTCTGCTTCCCGCACTGTGACTGCCGGCCGTAAAGTGAAAGTGAAAGCACAGCCGCTGTGCTCTGCTTTCACTTTACGGCCGGCAGTCACAGTGCGGGAAGCAGACGGCAAGGGACCTGACGGACACCAGAATGTAAGTATGTGCTGTTTGTTTTTTTTTTTAGTTTTACGCTTGTAACCAGGGTAAACATCGGGTTACTAAGCGCGGCCCTGCGCTTAGTAACCCGATGTTTACCCTGGTTACAAGCGAACGCATCGCTGGATCGCATCGCTAGATCGGTGTCACACACACCGATCTAGCGATGACAGCGGGAGATCCAGCGATGAAACAAAGTTCCAAACGATCTGCTACGACGTACGATTCTCAGCAGGATCCCTGATCGCTGCTGCGTGTCAGACACAGCGATATCGTAACGATATCGCTGGAACGTCACGAATCGTACCGTCGTAGCGATCGAAATGGCAGTGTGTGACGGTACCCTTAAATTCACAAGCCAATATACAGATAAAAAAAAAACAGTTCTTTTGTTTATGCAAAAACGTAGCTGTCTGGGTAATTAAGATACAATCTGGTTTCTTCACACAAGACTTCTTGCACTTGCCAGCAGACATTTAAAAATATTAGCACTATTATTCACTGAATAACAGCAATCACAAAAAAAAGTCTGGTGTTCCATTCAATTCTCTCTCCTCTGATATAATCTAGCATATACATAGGATAGAGAAATGGGGTCCCCGAGACCCCCCGGTACCTCCGCCATCCCCTGATCCTCCTGCTCTGTCCCCCGGTCCTCCATCATATTTCTGGAAGAAAATGGCGGCCGCATGCGCAGTGCGCCCGGCGAGATCTGCAGGCTGGTACCCAGCAACAATAGATTTTTCCTATTGGTTCTTTTTGATCACTGTGATAGACCCTATCACAGTGATCAAAATAAAAAAAAATAGTAAATAAATCTCCCCTTTGTCACCCCTTAGTTACATAAAAATAAAATAAAAAAAATATTATTTTTTCATTATTTGCAATTAGGGTTGTGGTTAGGGTTGTGTTGGGGTTAAGGTTGGGTTGGAGTTAGGATTGGGGTTGTGTTGGGGTTAGGGTTGTGTTGGGTTTAGGGTTCTGTTGAGTTTAGGGTTGTGTTGGGGTCAGAGTTGTGGTTAGGGTTGTGGTTAGGGGTGTGTTGGGGTTAGGGTTGAGTTTCGGGCTGTTTAAGGGATGGAGTTAGAATTTGGGGGTTTCCATTGTTTAGACACATCCGGGAGGTCTCGAATATAGAGCCCTGCCATGCGCCCAAACATTGGAATTCCTCAACATATGGGGTATCGGTGTACTCAGGAGATATTGGACAACAAATTTTGTGGTCCGTTTTCTCTCGATACCCTTGTGAAAGTAAAAAAAAAAGTTTGGGTCTATAGTAAATTTTTTGTGAAAAAGGTTAAATATTTTTTTCCTTCCACATTGCTTTAGTTCTCGTGAAGCACCTGAAGGGTTAATAAACTTCTTGAATGTGGTTTTGAGCACCTTGAGGGGTGCAGTTTTTAGAATCGTGTCACTTCTGAGACTTTTCTGTCATATTGACCCCTCAAAGTCACTTCAAATGTGATGTGGTCCATAAAAAAATTGGTTTTGTACATTTTGCTGGAAAAATTATAAAACGCTGGTCAACTTTTAACCCGTGTAACTTCCTAACAAAAAAATATGTTTCCAAAATTGTAGTGACGTAAAGTAGACATGTGGGAAATGTTATTTATTAACTATTCTGTGTGACATGATTCTCTGATTTAAGGGCACAAAAAAATAAAAGTTTGAAAATTGCCATTTTTTTCATAAATAAACACCAATCTTATTGAATAACTTTTACCACTAGCATGTAGTGCAATATGTCACAAAAAAACCGTCTCAGAATCGGTGGGATACTTTGAAGCGTTCCAGAGCTATAACCTCAGAAAGTGACAGTGGTCAAAATTGCAAAAATTGGCCTAGTCATTAAGGTCAAAATTGGCTCGGTCACTAAGGGGTTAATGTTGATAAATCTAGAGTAATGCACTTAGAACCAGTAATCCTATTGCTGCATATACATTAAATGGTAGTGTACTCGGGACTACAGGACAGGAAAAGTACTTGGATATTCTGGTTACAAGTTAGCTGAGCAGCAGTACTCAATGTCAAGCAGCAGCTGCAAAAGCAAAAAAATAAAATCCCTTGATCCCAATGTATTGTTATGCTCTATAAATCACGTGTAAGACCACATCTAGCACATGGGATCCAGTTTTGGTATCCACATTTTATAAAGAATATTCAAAAGTTAGAGTCAGTTCAAAGACGGGCAACTAGATTTTTATAAGGGATGGAAGGGCTCTCATATGATGAGAGGTTGGAAAAGTTGGGCTTGTTTAGCTTAGAAAAAAAAGGTCTCAGAAAAGATCTCATTTATATGTATAAATACATGGGTCCATAAAAAGACTGGCACATAACTTATTCCTTCCAAGGACCAAACTTGGGACAAGGGGGCATTAATTACGGGTGGAAGGATTTCGGCAGTTAAATAGGAAAGGGTTCTTTACAGTTAGAGCAGTCAGACTGTGGAATGTTGACCACAAGAGGTAGCAATTGCAGAAACTATAACAGCTTTTTAAAAGGGGCTACATGACTTCCTCAGCACACATAACATTGTAGGTTAGAGTTAATTTAGTGATAAAATGTATAATTAGTGGAATCCAAGAAGTATTGTTTATCCTTGCGGAGAGTGACATGATAAGCATGTCGAGGTGAGGAGACTTAAAGCCGCAATGCTCCTCTGGGAAATATGCAAATTGTATCTTCAGAGAGGAAGAGAACTAGAACTCTAGTGCCACCTATTGGAAGTAGCAAGCAATCATAACAGTATAATTAGTGGAGAAAGGTTGAACTTGATGAACCTAGGTCTTTTTTCAACCTATGTAACTATGACAGTGATCCATTATACACTTAGTCAACCACTTACTAATAAAATTATATCTATTTTAAATGAAATAATAAGTTAGATTTTATTCACACACTATCCCCTCTTTCATTTCCCTCATTATTAGATAAGATATAATCACAGCCAATCTAATCCCTGGTGAGAAATTGTAGGCCCTTCTAAAACAGTCACCTCTCTGAACAGTGTGTGAAAGGCTTTCATTGGTGCTGCCCAAAAGGTTGATTGTCAATGGATTACAAAACTAATAGGCTCTGTGGATGGAAGACTTATTACTGTTATTGAAAATAAGGGGGCTATATTGGTCACTGATACTTTTTTTAAATGCCCAAAATATATTTTTGTACATTTTGAGTTTGGGTATCATTCTCACTTTAGCAGATGAAAATAAATACTTGAGATGAGAAAATTTCCATTTTTCATTTATTTACATAATAATTCTGCACACTAATATTTGCCCAATCATTATGCACATATAAATATTTGCTACAAGCTCACTTTTATTGTTTTAAATATTCAGGTGTATTAACTTTTTGGATTGAACAATGGCACTGTAGTTGTTCAAAAATAAAATTAATAATCAAAAATACAATTTGCCTAATAATCGTTCCCACAGTGTATATAACATATGCCAACAATAAGTGTGTTGGTCAATAAACCATTTCAAACCAGTGCTTGAATATAGATAATTTTGGTGTTTTCTGTTACTCATTTCAGATATAATGCATTATCATCTTTGTCTTTTTAAGGTGTGTAATATTTCCCTAATTATTGCATCCTAATCATTGCTCTCCTTTATTACATATTAGTATTTTTTTTAAAACACATCAACATTTTTCTCAGGTTTTTATTGTTAGAAAACAGATGATTTGGGAAATATGGGACATGTGTATGTCAGCCAAGCTGCTTAAGGAGTTCTACAAGTTATGTCAATCTTACCCAACCAAAAAAAGTTCTCCCCACAATCTTTCAAAACTATCTTGGTTGGATTACGCTTTAATTGAGGTTTGGTTGTAAGTTCCTTTTAATTACATTGCTTCTTAAATTAAAAAGAAGATACATTTTTTTAGGAAATCTACAGGTATTAGTCAACCATGTCATTCGCAGTTCTCCTATTGTCTAAAGATAACAAATGCTAGCACTAGAGATGGAGCCAAGATAACGCTAATTGAGCACAATATAATCAAAAATAGGACTTCAGTTTCAGAATTACACAAGGTCTTTTAAACATTTATGGGCAGTAACATGTTCTTTTTTTACATAATATTTTTCAGCAGCGTAAGTCATCATACCTAATATTGAGATAATATATTACAGATGTATGCTCATTATTATCATCCCAGCAAAATTAACAAATCCTGTTGGTAATAGACTTAGACAAACAAAATCAAGGTCTATTAATATAATAGCGTATAAAGAAAGTTTATTTATAAAACTCCAGAGGCACAGATATGCAATATATTATTTTCCGTACTTGAGATTGTTTGTAAAACTTCTCTCAGTCACATCAATACTTCCACATATCCTAAAGTAATGTTCTTCAACAATAACTTAGCATTTATCACCATTTTCTTTTATCTATGTTCATTTATTATACATGCACAGGTCCAGGGATAGCCCTTGTCCAAAGCATTTTACCCAAAAACATAGACCAATAAATGCATGTGGGGTACCACCAGAAAGATATCATATAACCAAAAAAAAGGGGGAGTACCAGCCAAATATAAAACGAAGATTATTTTATTGATAACAAATTTAAAATACATACAAAAAAAGAGAAAAAATGAACAGATGGGGACAAGGCAGAGTAACCCCAACGCAATCCATATATAGATTTAGACAATCACATGCAAGTGCAAAAAAAGTACAAAAAACAGGGTACAAAAAAAGGGGGTTCATGCATCAGCAGGCTCAGGATGGGTAGTAGATATAAACACAATGAAGTAGTACAAATCTATATGTAAGTGTTTATATAGCTCCTGAAAATAAGGTATATAGGTGGCTAGTTCTGTAAAAAATATGGTTTGTAGAAAATTAATATGTATCCTGAAAAAATAGCTGTAAAAAATAGCCGGTAAAGTGACAGTGCAAAGGACGGCTAAACAACCATACAGTAATAGGTGTAAATAAAGTGCATAGTGCACAATGGCATAGAGCCACATAAAAGTACGGGCCAGCAAAGAGACAATTCAGAACAGCTAAAGAAGTGCAAAACACACTAATATGGGAGCTACCAATAATACCCCAAAATTGGGGGCTAGTAAATAAACAATATAGTGCGGCTGGATCGCAAATACAATGCTAAGTGCCTAAAAGGTACCGACGGATATCCAAATACAGAGTCCAGACCGCACTATTGAATGAAAAAAAGGGGGGAGAGGAGATGCAAGTATAAAGCACCATACAAGTACCTGCTGGAAAGAGGATTGCTGAGGGGAGGAAAACCCCGACGCGTGTTTCGCAACGTAGCTTCTTCCTGGGGGTCGTGGTAGTATGGGGGGCACAGTGGGAACCTTATATACGCGGCGTTTAAACTCGGCGCTGGCGTCCATCAGGCTCAATCCAGGAAGCGGCAGATCCGGCGTCCCACGTCACCAAGTCCCGCCCCACTCTGACGCGTCAGAGAGGTGGGGAGCAGGATGACGCGCAAGGACACGTTACCACGGCAACCCAGGACGGCCGACGGGCGCAAGCGCACCACGCTGCAGAAAGGAAGCACCACGGAGGAGCTAAGTAGGGGAATAGAAAGACTATGCTAGACATGAGCAGAGCGCGGACCAAATGGAATGTCATATGTTGCTAAGATATACGCAAGTGCCAAAGGAGAAAGTAAAAGGGGAACAAATAAAGGAGGTGATAATTAAAGAAAAACAATATGAACCTACTAAAGTGTGTGACAGTAATAACTGCAAAAAAGGGGAGTAAATGTATACAAAAATATCAATGAGTGGCAAATAAAAAGCTGGGTTGGATGTTGGCCCACAATGAGACACAGTGTATGTGGGAATGCTGTGCAAAAGATATAATATACATAATACAATATGCAAACATGTATAAAAATAATAATAAATAACAGCAACGTTGATCTATTATAGATGAAGATGATGAAATCCATCAAGGCGCAAGCAGGAAAGCCTGGATCAGTGACGTCATAAAAGGAAGTGAAGAAGGTGAGTATCAGCAACTGGGTCATCTCGCATTCATGTACACAACATAAATAACTATGAAGAAAAGAAAAAACAACATATGTTAAGATCACATACATAAGGTTGAGTAAGCAAAATAAAAAGATAAAAACCATGCCAGATATCTGTGCACAAAAGATGTTTAAAAGGCACAAGTATCCATGCAATATAATAAAATTAAAAAATGTAAGCTAAAAAACACTGTGAATAAATTCTCAGACAAATTATATTATTTACAGAAAGGGAGCGAAGCTCATAACTTCATTAAGGCCCTTAGGTTGAAGTGAACCTATCCTAGAAATCCATCTAGTTTCAAGCTGAGCTAGTCTGGTTTTGACATTACCACCTCTGGAATCCTTGAGTATTCTGTCGATGCCAATTACCCGCAATAAACTTGAATCACAATTATGGGCTGCTTTAAAATGTCGTGGTATCGGCTTCAAAATCATCGAGTCAGTCACCTCACGGGCATTGATTATGTCACGGACATGTTCACGTGTCCGTATCTTCAATGGTCTGGATGTCATGCCCACATATATAAGGTGACACGGACACGTGGCATAATAAATCACACAGTCCGTCCCACACGTGATGTTATGGGTGATGTGGAAGACCTTACCCTGTACATCTTTAAACTCTTGGGCCTTATCCATATTGTTACAAGCCAAGCACTTTTTACACGGAAAGAAGCCCCAGCTAGGTCCTTTGGAATTGAAGATACCACAGGTGGTAGTACCCTTGTACTGGCTATGGACCAGAATGTCCTTGAGATTTTGCGATCTCCTGTAAGTGATGGTAGGTGTTGCAGAGACACTTCTTGCTAGGAGAGGGTCATTCCTGATGATAGGCCAGAATTTAGACAAAGCTTCTCTCATAGGTTTCCATTTCTCATTATAATTGGAAATAAATCTCACTGTAGATGGCGTACTTGAGAGATCTCTGGGTTTTTGTCTCAATAAATCACATCTCGATTTGTTACTGGCTTTCATCCAGCCTCGATGAATAACCCGATTCGAGTATCCCCTCTGTGAAAATCGTTGGGCCAATTCAGAGGATTGAGTTTGGAAAGAGGAATCAGTGGAACAGATTCTCCTGGTTCTCAAGAACTGCCCATAAGGGATACTATCCTTTAGTGGTCTGGGATGTGATGAGGTGGCATGTAACACTGAGTTGACGGAGGTGTCCTTCCTAAATACTTCTGTGTGCAGAAACCCATCCTCACCTCTGAAAATCTTGGTGTCCAGGAAATCAATACATGATTGACTGTATTTGCAGGTCAACTTAATGTTCAGTGTGTTATCATTCAACAATTGAATGAAAGAAACCAAATCCTCCTCGGAGCCTTGCCAGATGACAAAAATGTCGTCTATAAACCGAACCCAAGTACATACTTTCTCAATCAAGGGGATAGTGTTGGTCAAGAAGATCATACGCTCCCATGACCCCATGAATAAATTTGCATATGAGGGCGCAAATGCAGCCCCCATAGCAGTCCCCTGTAGTTGGAGGTAGAGGACCTCTTTAAACATGAAGAAGTTGTGGGTAAGGGCGTATTCCAGTAGTGTTAACAGAAATTCAATTAGATCATTGTCGTTGCTTGACATATGAAGGAAGCTTCTGACTGCTTCAATCCCATCATTATGGCGGATAGACGTATATAATGACTCCACGTCAAAGGTTACCAACCACATATCGTCTTCGAGTGGTATATCCATCAATCTGCGGAGTACGTCACCTGTATCCTGGATGTATGATGGGAGACTTTCCACCATCGGTTTTAGATGGAAATCGAGGAATTTGTTCACTTGTTCACAGAGTCCTCCTCCCCCTGAGACGATAGGACGCCCAGGGGGGTTAGTGGTGGAATTATGCACCTTAGGAAGCAAATATAGACAAGGTGTACGGGGTGTCTCTGGAATTAGTCCGTCCATAATTTCTTTGGATATAGTGCCGTTAAAAAACGCCTGTTCCACCAGATCTCTCAGTTGGTTCTGGTAGGTGGTAGTGGGGTTAAAGGTCAGGCGTTTGTAGCAGTTGGAATCTCTCAGTTGCCTATATGCTTCCTTCTCGTACAAGGAAGAAGGCCACAACACAATATTTCCCCCTTTATCACAGGGTTTAATTATGACATTCTTCAGTGACCTTAATTCCTTGAGGGCCTATCATCAGGAATGACCCTCTCCTAGCAAGAAGTGTCTCTGCAACACCTACCATCACTTACAGGAGATCGCAAAATCTCAAGGACATTCTGGTCCATAGCCAGTACAAGGGTACTACCACCTGTGGTATCTTCAATTCCAAAGGACCTAGCTGGGGCTTCTTTCCGTGTAAAAAGTGCTTGGCTTGTAACAATATGGATAAGGCCCAAGAGTTTAAAGATGTACAGGGTAAGGTCTTCCACATCACCCATAACATCACGTGTGGGACGGACTGTGTGATTTATTATGCCACGTGTCCGTGTCACCTTATATATGTGGGCATGACATCCAGACCATGGAAGATACGGACACGTGAACATGTCCGTGACATAATCAATGCCCGTGAGGTGACTGACTCGATGATTTTGAAGCCGATACCACGACATTTTAAAGCAGCCCATAATTGTGATTCAAGTTTATTGCGGGTAATTGGCATCGACAGAATACTCAAGGATTCCAGAGGTGGTAATGTCAAAACCAGACTAGCTCAGCTTGAAACTAGATGGATTTCTAGGATAGGTTCACTTCAACCTAAGGGCCTTAATGAAGTTATGAGCTTCGCTCCCTTTCTGTAAATAATATAATTTGTCTGAGAATTTATTCACAGTGTTTTTTAGCTTACATTTTTTAATTTTATTATATTGCATGGATACTTGTGCCTTTTAAACATCTTTTGTGCACAGATATCTGGCATGGTTTTTATCTTTTTATTTTGCTTACTCAACCTTATGTATGTGATCTTAACATATGTTGTTTTTTCCTTTTCTTCATAGTTATTTCTGTTGTGTACATGAATGCGAGATGACCCAGTTGCTGATACTCACCTTCTTCACTTCCTTTTATGACGTCACTGATCCAGGCTTTCCTGCTTGCACCTTGATGGATTTCATCATCTTCATCTATAATAGATCAACGTTGCTGTTATTTATTATTATTTTTATACATGTTTGCATATTGTATTATGTATATTATATATTTTGCACAGCATTCCCACATACACTGTGTCTCATTGTGGGCCAACATCCAACCCAGCTTTTTATTTGCCACTCATTGATATTTTTGTATACATTTACTCCCCTTTTTTGCAGTTATTACTGTCACACACTTTAGTAGGTTCATATTGTTTTTCTTTAATTATCACCTCCTTTATTTGTTCCCCTTTTACTTTCTCCTTTGGCACTTGCGTATATCTTAGCAACATATGACATTCCATTTGGTCCGCGCTCTGCTCATGTCTAGCATAGTCTTTCTATTCCCCTACTTAGCTCCTCCGTGGTGCTTCCTTTCTGCAGCGTGGTGCGCTTGCGCCCGTCGGCCGTCCTGGGTTGCCGTGGTAACGTGTCCTTGCGCGTCATCCTGCTCCCCACCTCTCTGACGCGTCAGAGTGGGGCGGGACTTGGTGACGTGGGAGGCCGGATCTGCCGCTTCCTGGATTGAGCCTGATGGACGCCAGCGCCGAGTTTAAACGCCGCGTATATAAGGTTCCCACTGTGCCCCGCATACTACCACGACCCCCAGGAAGAAGCTACGTTGCGAAACGCGCGTCGGGGTTTTCCTCCCCTCAGCAATCCTCTTTCCAGCAGGTACTTGTATGGTGCTTTATACTTGCAGCTCCTCTCCCCCCTTTTTTTCATTCAATAGTGCGGTCTGGACTCTGTATTTGGATATCCGTCGGTACCTTTTAGGCACTTAGCATTGTATTTGCGATCCAGCCGCACTATATTGTTTATTTACTAGCCCCCAATTTTGGGGTATTATTGATAGCTCCCATATTAGTGTGTTTTGCACTTCTTTAGCTGTTCTGAATTGTCTCTTTGCTGGCCCGTACTTTTATGTGGCTCTATGCCATTGTGCACTATGCACTTTATTTACACCTATTACTGTATGGTTGTTTAGCCGTCCTTTGCACTGTCACTTTACCGGCTATTTTTTACAGCTATTTTTTCAGCATACATATTAATTTTCTACAAACCGTATTTTTTACAGAACTAGCCACCTATATACCTTATTTTCAGGAGCTATATAAACACTTACATATAGATTTGTACTACTTCATTGTGTTTATATCTACTACCCATCCTGAGCCTGCTGATGCATGAACCCCCTTTTTTTGTACTTTTTTTGTACCCTGTTTTTTGTACTTTTTTTGCACTTGCATGTGATTGTCTAAATCTATATATGGATTGCGTTGGGGTTACTCTGCCTTGTCCCCATCTGTTCATTTTTTCTCTTTTTTTGTATGTATTTAAAATTTGTTATCAATAAAATAATCTTCGTTTTATATTTGGCTGGTACTCCCCCTTTTTTTTTGGTTATATAAACTTGTCCAAAGCATGCAGATCTACTATTGTAAATTGGCAGGGACTGAAGAACTACTTGTTACCATATTTTGACACAAGTATAAGTGAATAGTGTGAAAGCTTCAAGAGGTCGCTGTATAAAGGGACAATCAAAAGGAAAGTCTGACAGCGATATCGAATGTATTTGTTTTTGAAAGATTACATTATTTTTAATTTTGTCAATATTCTTTTTTTTTTTTTATTGTGATTAATGCCAAAAAAGAATAACTGAAAAAAAAGAAAATGCAGTTAGAATTTCTATCAATTTTTAGTATGGGGATACTTTTGGTGAGGAAGACTATAATTTTTGTGTCAACGTTTGATTTCAGGTCGAGGTTGTTCTATAAGGAAATTAGTATCATTGTAATTAAGAGTTCTTCAGCCTCAAAATTCTGGAAATGGAAATCTATCAATTGAAAGACAGACGATTTTTCAAAATTCTTCCTTTACAGTCAAGGTGATGTTCATATGCCACTTCACTTTGCAGGCTGTGTGTGTTCCTGATTCTATTTGTGCTTTTAAAATAAAAAAAATGTGTCAGTTCTCATTTAATTTCCTCAAATTATTCTCTTAAAATTCCATTTTATAGTAATTTTACTTTATTCCCAAATTATTTTCAACAGATGCTCACTTTGCCCTGGAACGTGAAATGTTAGTTATCACATGTTTATGTCCTATCAACCAAAAGAGGCAACATCTTCCAACCACTGAGAATCTTGTAGGATTTCCACAAATGTTTCTTCACCTTGATCTTTCAAAAATGGTTCAGTGGCTGTCAGAAGTTGCTTGAAAGCCAAAGAGCCTCTGTATGCCGGAGTAGTCTGGCTACATATCTAACTCTTCCATCAACTCTTGGATAACCGTTTCAGTAGAATGAGCTCTAATATTGTTAACAATCTTGATAATACTTTTTAGTGCCTTATTTGCTTTTAAAAATATTCTGCAAAGGACTTGCTGTTAAATGAGGCAAGGGAATATGATATGGAAACTTGCTCTCCTAGCAAAGATTTGATAATCACATGTGATTTGAATAAGAAACTTATTTAAAATAAAACTTTGGAATTAAAAAGTGATAAAGAAATATGGGTTCATAGGCAACATAATAAAGTGATGGCATCTGCCTTTGCCCGTTCCACCAAAGGATGTCGTATTTAAGTCAAAAGTGTGTCACACAGCCATGAGGCCTCTACACACGCCTAAACCAAAATAGTTATGCACATTACATAACGTCAAGTTTGTGAAAATGCTATGTAACACAGGTGTTGCCCATGGTCTCCACTAAGGGTCTAATGTTGTCAGCCCCAATGCACGTTTTGCATGGGCTTCCTCGGGGGCTGTCATTATTGGAATAAGCAAGGCAATTTTTCTGAAGATGTACTGTATCTTGGCTAGTGAGATGATTTTATATAGAAGAATTTTGCCTAACCGGGATGTCTGCAGTTGTGAAAAACGTTAACGTTAATTTTGTTTAGAGAGGAAGAGGATTAGAAGTCTAAACGTTACCCCTTAGACCACAGTCCAGAGCCTCTCACCTAGCCAAATCAGATCTCATACTTTGCACTGATGATCGGCAACACCTTGAAACACCGTGTCTGCCACTTGAAATTCTGGTTTGACTTTTATCCTGAGTCATATGGTAAGGCTTGCTAAAAGGTCAATTTTGACTTTTAGGATCACTGCTTCTAATAGGTGGCCCTAGAGTTCTAGTCTTCTTCCTCTATGAAAAGACAATTTGCATATTTAATTTCCCAGAGGATCATACATGGCTTATAAGTCGTCTCACTCTGACATGCCAGACTCTCCACAAGTTGAAACGTTACCCCTTAAACCCTTGTTCAGAGCCTTGCACTTAGCTAAATCAGATCTCATACTTTGCACTGATGACTGGCAACAACCAAAATTGAGATTCTGGGTTGGCTTTTATCCTAAGTCATATTACGATGTTTGTTAAAGGGTCGATATTGGCTTTTAGGATCACTGCTTGTAATAGGTGGTGCTAGAAATCTTTGAAATTCAGGAACAAAGATCCAGTTCAGAAATCAAGTTTATTTTCTCTGTGTGTATGATTGTGACAAATTTTCTTCTTTCCTCTTTTGGTTGGCAATATATCAAAATAAGCTGTGACTCTCTGTTGGCTTTACTTTGCTGGAAAACAATATGTTTTGTAGGAAACCCCCATACATAGTGGATGTTCCACTGACGCATTGATCTTGTTATTTTTTTTAAATAATCTTCTCATTTATGGAATGTAATTTAACAGATCCGTAAAGACCTTGATATGGTTGTAAGGAGTTGGGAGACCTTTATTTTTCCTCACATATTCCATAAATTGATCTTTTACATGGTAAAAATGTATCCTTACAATCACATCTCCTGGGAAGGCTTTGGGCACGAATTTAGGCTTTTGAAAGCGGTGTGCCCTGCAAATTGTCAAGTATATTTAGTTTGCGTACCGTAAGGCTTTGATCACAATATTCTTGATATAAGATACCAGATTGTTTTGGAAAAATTTTTCAACAATGCTCCCGAGTTTAAAATTGTTTTGGCGATTCCTAAATTAGTCATTTTGGTTTTGGGTCCTTTGGTCTCTTCCTTTAAGACTTTTTGGGATTTCTCCATTTTTGTTTGGGAAGCTTCAAGTATTTAATTCCTGTCCTATGGCTGGACCACTCTTGTTTGATATATTCAATGGAGACTTGTAATGTATCAAATCTTTTATGGATGTTTGCTTCTGCTGATTTGTTGATGAATAGCATCAGGTCTCTGAATTGGAGAGGTCATTTGGCTGGGCTATTCCTTTAAAAGTCAAATCCTGTTTTAGGATTGGAACCTGTACAGGAGAGAGAGTAGCTGATAAGTCAGCCTAGGTCTTTGATTTTGCTGGCTAATTATGGAGGATGACAACTCATCAGTGAATCATTAGTCAGAGGACACTTCTTCACAACAGTTAACTGCACTTTTATGTCTGTATTTATTTTTGCATGTTCCAATGTCTTGTGACTCATCCTCCTAGTGTTCAGAGATTATGTTATCTCTTCTTGTTGTAGTGGATGGCTTTGTATGTTTTGATCTTCCAGTACCCGAAAAGATATCAAGTCCTGCACTGGTACGCTGTGATTCATCTGCTTCATCTTCTACCCATAAATCATATCTGATATCAGATGTTAATTGCCATTTCACTTTGGGTCTTTCTAATGAGTGCATGAGGTGTTTTGGTGTGTTTTCTGCTAAAGGATTCCTTTTGTTACCGAAGCTGATGGCAGTGAGAGGTTTTATTATTATTATTATTTATTTATATAGCACCCTTAATTCCATGATGCTGTACATGTGAAATCTGCAGGAACCAGCAGGTCTTGCATAACAGTTCCTTATGTCTCTCCTCCACATTGGCCATTTCTTTATTTCTTCTGTTAGAGATGGTCTTTATATCCATGGTGGGTTTCTAAGGGCCAGGCAGGCTTGATGTGGCTGTAACCTTGAGTTCTGACTTAGGATGTCTGCTTACTATAGTACACATATCACGGTCTGGATCTTTGCCTTGGCGTAAGGAGGAAATGTTCATATTTTTGTTTTCTTCATTTTTTTTCTCCTTTTTGTTCTGGATCTCAAGGTATTCCAACATATTTCTGTTCTTTTCCATTCTTCTGGCTTTGGTTTTGATAGCTTTTAAAGGGCTTTACTCAGGAGCTTTAGGAAGGCGCTGCCATGCAGTAGGACCTTCAATATATGCACCTCCCACAACTTTATGTTATGAGCTATTTTCTGGCTGCTGTGTTTTTATGAGCTTGGTTTTGGTGCTGTAGTTATGCGATTAGCTTGGCTCTGATACTGTATTTAATCTATGAGCTTGGTATTGGTGATGTATTTTTATTAATAGCTTAGCTCTGGTGCTGTATTATATTCATGTGATGTACGAGGTCCTGACTATTGTGTTTATTATTAATTGTCAGCAAATTTTCAATTTAGTGGATGTGGTAGAACGATGAGAGATTTGCTGTCAGGATACTGTAATACTGTGTCATGTTTATATATCTTTGTAGTTCACGCAGACATCTGACCCCACAGTTTTGGTTCTCTTCGTCTTGATCTATAGCCTAACAGATAAGAGTAAAAAGACAGATCAAACTTATTTGTGAAAGCCAACTTGATGTACAGAAATAACTGTGAATCTCTGTTAATTGACAGTGATGGATATGCAGCTGATGAAATAAGTATTGAACATGCCACCAATTTTGCAAGTACCGTATTTTTTTGGACTATAAGACGCGCCGGACCAAAAGACGCACCTAGGTTTTAAAGGAGGAAATTAGGAAAAAGGAAAACTGAAGCAAACAATTTGGTAAATTCTGTACTTAAGATCATCTATCCTGGTAAATATGGTCCCCTCATCCCCATCCTGGTATGCATGGCCCTCATCCCCATCCTGGTATGCATGGCCCCATCTTTATTGTGGTATGCATGGCCCCATCCTTATTCTGGTATGATTGGCCCCAGCCCGCTCCTGGTATGATTGATTTGCCCCATCCTGTTCCTGGTATAATTGATTGGCCCCATCCCATTCGTGGTATGATTGATTGGCCCCACCAATTCCTGGTATGATTGATTGGACAGATTTAGTTCCTGGTAGAATTGATTGGCCCCATCCAGTTCCTGGTAGGATTGATTGGCCCCATCCAGTTCCTGATAGGATTGATTGGCCCCATCCAGTTCCTGGTATGCATGGTCCCATTCTTATTCTAATATGATTGATTGGCCCCATCCCGCTCCTGGTATGATTGATTTGCCCCATTCTGTTCCTGGTATGATTGATTGGCCCCATCCCATTCGTGGTATGATTGATTGGCCCCAATTCCTGGTATGATTGATTGGACAGATTTAGTTCCTGGTAGAATTGATTGGCCCCATCCAGTTCCTTGTAGGATTGATGGGCCCCATCCAGTTCCTGGTAGGATTGATTGGCCCCATCCAGTTCCTGGTATGATTGATTGTTCCCATCCCATTCCTGGTATGATTGATTGGCACCATCCTGTTCCTGGTATGATTGCTTGGCCCTATTCAGTTTCTGGTATGATTTATTGGCCACATCGAGTTCCTTGTATGATTGATTATTATTATTATTCATTTTTATAGCGCCATTTATTCCATGGCGCTTTACATGTGAATGGGGCAAATATAGACAAGTACAATAAACATGAGTAAAACAAGGCACACACAAGTACAGGAGGAGATAGGACCCTGCCCGTGAGGGCTCACAGTCTACAGGGGATGGGTGTGGATACACTAGGTGAGGGTAGAGCTGGTCATGTGGCGGTTCAATATACTGGGGATCACTGCAGGTTGTAGGCTTGTCGGAAGAGGTGGGTCTTCAGGTTCCTTTTGAAGGTTTCCGTGGTGGGTGAGAGCCTGATGTGTTGGGGTAGAGAGTTCCAGAGTATAGGGGAAGCACGAGAGAAGTCTTGGATGCGGTTGTGGGAGGAAGAGATGAGAGAGGAGTAGAGAAGGAGATCATGAGATGATCAAGGGTTGTATGTAGGTATGTAACTGGAGACCATGTCACAGATGTATGGAGGAGTCAGATTGTGAATGGCTTTGTATATCATTGTTAGTGTTTTGAACTGTAGCCTCTGGGCAATAGGAAGCCAGTGAAGGGCCTGGCAGAGAGGAGAGGCTGGGGAGTAACGGGGAGACAGGTGGATTAGTCGGGCAGCAGAGTTTAGGATGGATTGGAGTGGTACCAGAGTGCTAGAGGGGAGGCCGGAGAGTAGGAGGTTGCAGTAGTCGAGGCGGGAGATGATAAGGGCATGTACTAGTGTTTTTGTGGTTTCATTGTCAAGGAATGCACGGATCCGGGAAATGTTTTTGAGTTGGAATCGGCAAGAGGAGGCAAGGGCTTGGATATGTGGCTTGAAAGAGAGGGTAGAGTCAAGGATCACCCCGAGGCACCGAGCGTGCGGGACCGGGGAAAGTGAGCAGCCATTGACATTGATGGATAGGTCGGGTGGAGGGGGAGAGTGAGGTGGGGGAAAAATAATGAATTCTGTTTTGTCCATGTTCAGTTTTAGAAAATGAGCAGAAAAGAAGGATGAAATAGCAGACGGACATTGTGGGATTTTGGTCAGTAAGGAAGTGAGGTCGGGTCCAGATAGGTAGATCTGCGTGTCATCAGCGTAGAGATGATATTGTAAACTGTGGGATTCTATGAGCTGTCCCAGGCCAAAGGTGTAGATGGAGAAGAGTAGGGGTCCTAGAACTGAGCCTTGGGGAACACTGACAGACGGGGGGCGATATGAAGAGGTGGTGTGGGAGAGGGAGACACTGAATGTCTGGTCTGTTAGATATGATGAGATCCAGGATAGGGCCAAGTCTGTGATGCCAAGAGATGAGAGAATCTGTAACAGGAGGGAGTGGTCCACAGTGTCGAAGGCAGAAGACAGGTCCAGGAGGAGGAGGACAGAGTAGTGTCGTTTGCTCTTGGCGGTTAGTAGGTCATTGGTCACTTTAGTTAGGGCAGTTTCAGTTGAGTGATGTGTTTGGAAGCCAGATTGTAACCGGTCAAAGAGGGGGCAGGAGGAGAGGTCGAAGAACAGTTCAAGATGGACATGCTGTTCCAGTAGTTTTGAGGCATAAGAGAGAAGGGATATCGGGCGATAGCTGGACACAGAGGATGGGTCGAGGGAGGGGTTTTTGAGGATAGGTGTGATTGATGCGTGTTTGAAGGATGAGGGAAGACACTGTTTGTAAGTGAGAGGTTGAAGAGTTGTGTTAGGGTTGGGATTAAGACTTTTGCGAGGATAGGGATGAGGTGGGACGGGAGCGGGTCAAGGGTGCAAGTAGTGAGATGTGATCTTGATAGAAGGATGGAGAGCTGATCATCTGTCATGGTGGAGAAGCTGGCTTTGGAACAGGGCTGAGAAGTCAAGAGGAGGGGCATTGGGGGCTGTGGGCCAAAGCTTTGTCTGATGTTATTTATCTTCTGCTTAAAGAATGAGGCAAATTCTTCAGCTGAAATGAGAGGGGAGGGAGGAGATGCTGGGGGACGGAGTAGAGAATTGAAAGTGTTGAAGAGCTGTTTAGGGTTGTGAGTCAGGGAGGATATGAGAGATGAGAAGTAAGTTTGTTTTGCGGCAGTGAGCGTGGACTTGAAGCTGTTGAGGGACTGCTTGTATGCAGTGAAGTGCTCAGCAGAACGAGATCTCTTCCATCGCCGTTCAGCGATCCTGGAAGCCCGTCTCAGTTCTTTGGCCAGGCTGGTTAGCCAGGGCTGCCTGTTGATTCTACGAGTTTTGCTATTCTTGAGTGTAGGGCGGCCAAATCGAGTGTTTCTGTTATTGTGGTGTTATAAAAAGAGGCAGCAGCATCTGTGTCATGGAAGGAAGCTATGTATGTAAGAGGGAGAAGGGACTCAGAGAGTGATTGTAAATTGAGGTGTTTGAGATTTCTGTGAGGGTGAGTGAGTTTGTGGAGTGGAGGTTGAGCGCTAGGAGGGGAGAGAGAAGAAAATGACAGTAGGTTGTGGTCAGACAGGAGGAGGGGTGAGTTAGTGAGATTAGTAAGGGAACAGAGGCGGGTAAAGATGAGGTCCAATGTGTGGCCATCTTTATGGGTGGCTGCAGATGACCATTGAGTGAGACCAAAGGAGACTGAGCGATAAAAGTTTAGAGACGGCTGAGGTAGAAGTGTCAATGGGGATATTGAAGTCACCCATGATGATAGTGGGGATGTCAGCTGAGAGGAAATGAAGTAGCCAGGTGGTGAAGTGGTCAAGAAAGGTAGAGATGGCTAGTTCTGGGGGGCGGTAGATGACAGCCAGCTGGAGATTGGAGGGGGAGTAGATGCGGACGGAGTGCACCTCGAACGAGGGAAGAGTAGCAGAGGGTGGTAGTGGAATTGGGGTAAAGGAGCAGGTATTGGACAGGAGCAAGCCAACCCCTCCACCACGTTTGTTGCTGGGGTGAGGGGTGTGAGAGAGGCGGAATCCACCATAGGAAAGAGCGACTGGAGAGGCTGAGTCAGAGGGGGTAAGCCAGGTTTCAGTGATGCCGAGGAAGGAGAGATTGTTATTGATAAAGAGGTTGTGGATAAATGATAGTTTATTGCAGACAGAGCGTGTAGTCCATAGTGCTCAAGGTAGGGAAATTGGGGGATTGGGGGCTGGATGAATGGGTATGAGGTTACTGTGGTTGCGAAGACGTGTAGAGGATCGTGGCAGGGGATTAGAAATGAGTGTGGGGATGTGATGAGGAGGGCCAGGATTTGGGGATATGTCGCCAGCAATGAGGAGCAGAAGACAGAGCGTTAGAAGGTGTGAGCTGGATAGGTCATGATGTGGCCATGTGTGCCTGGAGAGAAAGGATTGTATGTGGGGGAATAGTCCTGTGGAGGAGGTGAGGTGGCTGGGAAGGATGGAGGAATAAATGACTAGTTCCTTACTCGGTGGAGGGATTACAGGAAATAGGAAGAAATAAAGAAGTATGGGGGTGAATGTTAAAAGAAACCGAAACATTATAGTAGTTTTCTATTCTTTTACCTTCCAGTCAATTCAAGTCCAATTCTAGTCTAATTCATAGTAATTAAAAATCTGTAATTTAAAAGATGGAATTTCAAAGATGGTCAGACACGTCTGGTCAGACTCATGGCTTTGAATTGATTGGCCCCATCCAGTTCCTGGTATGATTGATTGGCCCCATCCCGTTCTTGGTATACATGGCCCCATCCAGTTTCTGGTATGATTGACTGGCCACATCCAGTTCATGGTATGATTGATTGGCCCCATCCCGTTCCTGGTTTGATAGATTTGCCCCATCCCGTTCCTGGTATGATTGATTGGTCCCATCCCGTTCCTGGTATGATTGATTGGCCCCACCAGTTCCTGATATGATTGATTGGCCCCATCCAGTTCCTGGTAGGATTGATTGGCTCCATCCAGTTCCTGGTATGATTGATTGGCCCCATCCCATTCCTGGTATAACTGATTGTCCCCATTCCTGGTATGATTGATTGGCACCATCCTGTTCCTGGTATGATTACTTGGTCCCATTCAGTTTCTGGTATGATTTATTGGACCCATCCAGTTCCTAGTATGATTGATTGGCCCCATCCCATTCTTGGTATACATGGTCCCATCCAGTTCCTGGTATGATTGGCCACATCCAGTTCATGGTATGATTGATTGGCCCCATCCAGTTCCTGGTATGATTGATTGGCCCCATCCCGTTCCTGTTTTACATGGCCCCATCCAGTTCCTGGTATGATTGACTGGCCCCATACAGTCCCTGGTATGATTGTTTTTCCACAACCAGTTCCTGGTATGATTGATTGGCCCCAACCAGTTCCTAGTATGATTGATTGGCCCCATCCAGTTCCTGGAATGATTGGCCCCATCCAGTTCCTGGTATGATTAGCCCTAGGGGCGTAATTACCACGGTCGCAGCGGTCGCTGCTGTGACCAGGCTTGGCAGGTCAGGGGCCCGGCTGGTCAGAGGCACCCGACACCATGTTTCTGCACAGGAGATTCCTCCCGCACGGCAACAGTCAGAGGTATATCTAGGGGGAGGGGGGCGCAGCCAGCCGGGAGCACAGTCAGGCCACCTAATGTGGAGGTCCACATTGTCTCCACCGGTGGCTGCATTCTGCCGCCTGGACTGGGAGTCGGCTGTTTTCTGTGGCACAGAGAAGCTGCAGCACGCTGTGTCCCATTGTTCAATTGTACTCGCATCTTACAGACGCGTGTACAATTGAAGCACTGCCTGCCAGGTCAGAGCGACGCCAGCAGTGTGATCATGCCATGTGATCACACTGCTGACGTCACTTGCCAACATCGCAGATCGGTGGTAAGTGCTCCACTTAGTAGAGCTGAAGACACCGAATATAGGAGGAGGGGAGTATTTACTGCTCGCAGGGGTATTTCATTCCCCGGGGGTGTGCTTACTGTTTATGCTTATTTACTGTGTGTGTGGAGATATTTAGTTTGTGTGTGTTGTAGTTACTGGATGTGGGTGGTGTTTACTGGGAGGGGGTGCATTTACTGTGTGTGTGTGTTGTATTTAGTGTATGGGGGTATTTACTGTGTGTGTATGAGGGGATATTTACTGTGTGTGGGGGTATTTACTGTGTGTGGGGGGTATTTACTGTGTGTGTGGAGAGGGTGTTTACTGTGTGTGGGGGGTATTTACTGTGTGTGTGGAGAGGGTATTTACTGTGTGTGGAGCTATTTAGTTTGTGTGTGTTGTAGTTACTGGATGTGGGTGATGTTTACTGGGAGGGGGTGCATTTACTGTGTGTGTGTTGTATTTAGTGTATGGGGGTATTTACTGTGTGTGTATGAGGGGATATTTACTGTGTGTGGGGGTGTTTACTGTGTGTGGGGGTATTTACTGTGTGTGTGGAGAGAGTGTTTACTGTGTGGGGGGGTATTTTCTGTGTGTATATGAGGGGGTATTTACTGTGTGTTGGGGGGTATATACTGTGTGTGTGAGGGGGTGTTTACTGTGTGTGGATATTTACTGTGTGTGTGGGGGTATTTACAGTAACGAGCAGAAGGAGATTTACTGTGATGGGGCATGTAGTATAGCGGGGCTGGGTGAGATTTTGTGGAATGGGGTATCATTTGAGGACACAATCTTGGGGAGCAAAGGAAGGGACAGGTGCAGACACGATATGGGGAGCTGGAGAAATTTGAAAACACAATATGAGGAGGAAGGTATGAGATGGGGGCATGTATGGGGGATGGGTGCAGACACAGTATGGTGAGTGGTGGTATGAGTGTGGATACAGTATGAGGAGCGAGGGAAAAATGTATGAGGACACAGTATGGGAAGTGAGGGTGATGGGATGGGTGCAGACACAGTATGCGAAGTCAGAGGGATGTGTGAGGAGGCAGTATCCAGGGAAATATGATGTGCACACTGTAAAGTTTAGGAAGGGAGGTGCCGGCTGGACATCCAAGGTCAAATATACAAGAGAAAAACAGCCGCACTCAAATCTTTGCATTTCTGTAGAAAGTTTAGTTGCTTTAATCATGTGTACAGACACCACCAAATAATTTTAAAAGAAAAATAGGTTGACTGCGGACAACAGGGTTAACGTTTCGACCAGGCACGATCTTTATCAAAACCTCACTGTAAAATAAATATATTGTATGAGTGTGCTGTACAAATATACATGTGTTGAAATACAGGTGAGCAGGTGAAGTACATATATACATAAAGGAAGAAAACCAACAACTTCTGGTCAAAATATACAAAAATTCTAAACAGCTATCTATACATTAGGTATGGACTCATCCAGGTCCAAGAAAGGTATATCACGGAATGACACAGGCTAAAGTAAAAAAGTGACAGCGCTCCATCCGGGTGTAATCCAAAAATCGAAACTTTATTTAAGCCATAAAAACAGCAGACAGCAACGTTTCGACCCTGTGGGTCTTTATCAAGCATGTCTTACAGTGCACAAGGCCGGCTATAAATAGCATAAGCGCCACACAGGGCACCAATCACCAATAAGCCGCACCTCCCCATATAATTGGCAATATATACAACATTAAAAACAAAGATCAGACATATACCCAATAAAAATCTCCCCACCCAGACATTAACTGCATGTACAAAATGTAAATATATCCCACTAATGCATAGAAATGCAGCACAATCCAGAGAGATTTCAACCGTCAGAATCAGGAGGCGTGATCTTCATAAGAAAGTCCACCAATCATCACACCGCCACATGGAGTTGTAAACAATCCACTGCCAATCGATCCCAGGCTCTCTTGTGCGTCGTAGTACCTAACGACGCAATCAGAAGGGTCATATGTCCGGAAATCACCTTGCAGCCAATAGAGGAACCTGAAACAAAATCGGTAAAACTCTGCACACGGCTCAAACGTCTCCAGCTGCCGCCCACTGAGGAAGGAGAGCGCCGGCGCAACAACGCCCAGACACGCCCCCAATCGGGGACCTATCCAGAACGGAGAGCGTCATGCGCACACCTCCCAAAAGGGAGCGGGGCCGGACCGGAGCGTTGCCACAGTAACCGCAACGCAACCATACCCCAGCCGCAGCGTCTAACAACCGGCCAAATCCGGCGACGTGATACCGAGGATGCACACACGGATCTCGACCCAAGTCAGAACCCCACCAAATAGTGGGAGAACTACATAAGGGACGAGCCCGCAGTGTACACACCTCGCACACCTCACCGGGTAAGCCACCACGTTGCCAAGACAACCGCAGCCCAGGCATTGTACGTGCAGCACCAGGCACCATGCAGAGGAATAAGGAAATAACAGAGACATCTCTATTCTAAATCTATAAAACCCCAAAGGGAGAACAAATCCTGTAGGGGAAAAAACAATCATTATCCGAATACCATCAGTAATTATCTACCACCATATTATTGTCTCCCACTAGAGTAGAGAACCCATATTAAAGGGAATCGCCGAATTTAGTAAAGAACGAGGGGGACATAACAAAACCCTCGATTAGTCCGCCATCACCTATATGTAACCGACGAGAGGCACAGACAAGAGAACCCAATAAGGTCTCCTACCATAGATTTAGACCTATCACATCCCATTCACCGTCGATTGTGACAAAGTATATCTGAACATACCAGAAATTAAGGGGTACAACACAACTTTAACATAGCATAATAAATCTGGGCAGCAAAGACATTAAAAACAAATACCAACCATAACGGGACCGACAACCTAAGGGCCTTAATATTGATTTCAACTTGCATGTGTGTACTCGGTAGGATGTCGGTCCCGTTATGGTTGGTATATGTTTTTAATGTCTTTGCTGCCCAGATTTTTTATGCTATGTTAAAGTTGTGTTGTACCCCTTAATTTCTGGTATGTTCAGATATACTTTGTCACAATCGACGGTGAATGGGATGTGATAGGTCTAAATCTATGGTAGGAGACCTTATTGGGTTCTCTTGTCTGTGCCTCTCGTCGGTTACATATAGGTGATGGCGGACTAATCGAGGGTTTTGTTATGTCCCCCTCGTTCTTTACTAAATTCGGCGATTCCCTTTAATATGGGTTCTCTACTCTAGTGGGAGACAATAATATGGTGGTAGATAATTACTGATGGTATTCGGATAATGATTGTTTTTTCCCCTACAGGATTTGTTCTCCCTTTGGGGTTTTATAGATTTAGAATAGAGATGTCTCTGTTATTTCCTTATTCCTCTGCATGGTGCCTGGTGCTGCACGTACAATGCCTGGGCTGCGGTTGTCTTGGCAACGTGGTGGCTTACCCGGTGAGGTGTGCGAGGTGTGTACACTGCGGGCTCGTCCCTTATGTAGTTCTCCCACTATTTGGTGGGGTTCTGACTTGGGTCGAGATCCGTGTGTGCATCCTCGGTATCACGTCGCCGGATTTGGCCGGTTGTTAGACGCTGCGGCTGGGGTATGGTTGCGTTGCGGTTACTGTGGCAACGCTCCGGTCCGGCCCCGCTCCCTTTTGGGAGGTGTGCGCATGACGCTCTCCGTTCTGGATAGGTCCCCGATTGGGGGCGTGTCTGGGCGTTGTTGCGCCGGCGCTCTCCTTCCTCAGTGGGCGGCAGCTGGAGACGTTTGAGCCGTGTGCAGAGTTTTACCGATTTTGTTTCAGGTTCCTCTATTGGCTGCAAGGTGATTTCCGGACATATGACCCTTCTGATTGCGTCGTTAGGTACTACGACGCACAAGAGAGCCTGGGATCGATTGGCAGTGGATTGTTTACAACTCCATGTGGCGGTGTGATGATTGGTGGACTTTCTTATGAAGATCACGCCTCCTGATTCTGACGGTTGAAATCTCTCTGGATTGTGCTGTATTTCTATGCATTAGTGGGATATATTTACATTTTGTACATGCAGTTAATGTCTGGGTGGGGAGATTTTTATTGGGTATATGTCTGATCTTTGTTTTTAATGTTGTATATATTGCCAATTATATGGTGAGGTGCGGCTTATTGGTGATTGGTGCCCTGCGTGGCGCTTATGCTATTTATAGCCGGCCTTGTGCACTGTAAGACATGCTTGATAAAGACCCACAGGGTCGAAACGTTGCTGTCTGCTGTTTTTATGGCTTAAATAAAGTTTCGATTTTTGGATTACACCCGGATGGAGCGCTGTCACTTTTTTACTTTGGACTTCATATGGTCCTAGTTGGTTCCGTGGACCTGGACGGGCGCTCCTGCTTGTGAAGTGCGGTTAGCCATCTTGTTTGTTTTGGAATGACACAGGCTATCATGAGCAAATTAAAGTCCCATGGGTGCAGGTTAGAGCAGGGACCATTACAAAGGACGCACTTTTACTGAACCTAATTTAAGAATAGGTACAAGCAGGTAAAACTGATCAAGCCGCCATAATGATGTACTGACCTTTTGTCAGGAGAGTGAATAGGAAAAATAGATATATAGGAGGAGGGTCCCAGAAGGCTAGAGGGAAGAGAGGAAAGATCAGGGGTAAATATGCAGTAAACAACAATTAACCTGTAAAGGAAAGGACAACTAGATGTTATGAATAAGTAACATTACCAGCTCCAGGCCGAGTTCAAGGGTAGAATGTCCATCTCATTGGTGGTGCAGTGGCTAATGCGGTGGATAGTTGCGCTTTAAATAGGGCGCTAGTACCACAACATCCGGCACACAACGGCGCACAGCTCCTGAGAGCTGAAATGAAGGCTTGCACCGCAGTACTGCGCGCGCAGCGTCATGGCGCCTGCGCACTGGGTGTCGGGGCCGAAGCTACGTATTGCGGCTACGCGATGAAAAAAAAAGGGCCGGGGCATGGGTGGTGCATCCCGGGCGGCAGAGTTATACAGCGCCTGCGCAGTAGAATGTTTCTGGTGCTGGGCATATATTAATGACAACGGCCAAGTTATATAATAGTAATGACGCTGGAAGGTAGCATAAGGTTATAACTATAAGGCAGCGTATAGTGGCTAAAGGCTGGGATACAATAGGTTGAGCGCTGTTGGTATATTTATTAGAATCATAGGCGTGGAGGGGACTTTGTACATAGGGGGAAATGAGAAGGAAAAAAAGGTGAGAAGGAAAAAAGGGCCAAACCAAGGAAAAAAAGGGAGAGGAGGGAAAATAAGATAAAATGGAGAAGGAGTACAAAAAAAACGGAAAAATTAAGGAAATAAAAATTTAGAAAATAAAGGGATGAGAAAAAAAACAAACAGAAAATAAACAAAAAGATGAAAAAGTAATCAAAATAAGGATAAAAATAGAAATAAAATTAAAATAAGACCTGGTATAGTACGGGTAGAAAATGGTTATGATACTGATGTGAAGATAAGAATGTTAAAGCAGGAATGCAAAATTGATAAAGACCATTCTACTGCGCAGGCGCTGTATAACTCTGCCGCCCGGGATGCACCACCCATGCCCCGGCCCTTTTTTCTTCATCGCGCAGCCGCAATACGTAGCTTCGGCCCCGGAACACCCAGTGCGCAGGCGCCGGGACGCTGCGCGCGCAGTACTGCGGTGCAAGCCTCCATTTCAGCTGTCAGGAGCTGTGCGCCGTTGTGCGCCGGATGTTGTGGTACTAGCGCCCTATTTAAAACGCAACTATCCACTGCATTAGCCACTGCACCACCAATGAGAAGGACATTCTACCCTTGAACTCGGCTTGGAGCTGGTAATGTTACTTGTTCATAACATCTAGTTGTCCTTTCCTTTACACGTTAATTGTCGTTTACTGCATATTTACCCATGATCTTTCCTCTCTTCCCTCTAGCCTTCTGGGACCCTCCTCCTATATATCAATTTTTCCTATTCACTCTCCTGACAAAAGGTCAGTACATCATTATGGCGGCTTGATCAGTTTTACCTGCTTGCACCTATTCTTAAATTAGGTTCAATATAAGTGCGTTCTTTGTAATGGTCCCTGCTTTAACCTGCACCCATGGGACTTTAATTTGCTCATGATAGCCTGTGTCATTCCGTGATATACCTTTCTTGGACCTGGATGAGTCCATACCTAATGTATAGATAGCTGTTTAGAATCTTTGTATATTTTGACCGGAAGTTGTTGGGTTTTTTTCCTTTATGTATATATGTACTTCACCTGCTCACCTGTATTTCAACACATGTATATTTGTACAGCACACTCATACAATATATTTGTTTTACAGTGAGGTTTTGAGAAAGACCGTGCCTGGTCGAAACGTTAACCCTGTTGTCCGCAATCACCCTTTTTTTCTTTGAAAATTATTTGGTGGTGTCTGTACACATGAATAAAGCAACTAAACTTTCTACAGAAACGCAAAGACTTGAGTGCGGCTGTTTTTCTCTTGTATATTTGAGGAGGCAGTATGGCAAGAGAGAAGGTAAATGTGTGAGGAGGGAGGAGGAAACGTGCAAGTAGACAGTATGGTGGGAAAAAGTATGAGTGGGCACAGAATAGAGACTGAGTAGTGGGGGGTGTAGTATGGGGGAACAGTGTAAGGGCATAGCCAGGAGGCAACAATATACCAAGAAGGGGGAGTGTGATAAGGGGGCACAGTATAGAGACTGGGCCCTATAGGGGTGACTCAGTGTGAGAGAACAGCTTGAAGTATGGAAAGGAGGGGGCAGTGTGGAGAGCATGTACCATAAGAGGGACAGTGTGGGGTCATATTTTGTGCAGGGAATACAGTGAGGAGCAATTATTTATTCAGTAGCTCAGGGTAAGGCAGATATTTTTATTCAGGAGCATTATAATGACATTGCTATTTTTAAGGCTGTGTGCACACGTTGCAGATTTTTCGCATTTTTTTCCACATTTTTTTGCTATAAAAACACGAAATAAATGCATACATTATGCATCCCATCATTTAGAATGCATTCTGCAATTTTTGTGCACATGATGCGTTTTTTTCCACAAAAAAAACGCATCGTGGTAAAAAAAAGCAGCATGTTCATTAATTTTGTAGATTTTTTGCGGATTTCCCATTATATTATTGCATTGGGAACCTCCGGGAAAATCCGCAAAAAAAAAAACCGCACCAAAAACACGGTAAAAACGCAAGAAAAATGCGGATTTCTTGTCCGGTTTTGCTCAGGAAATTTCTGCAAGAAATCCTGAACGTGTGCAGATACCCTAAGGGTATTGTGTGGGGATGTGCTGCACAAGACCGGAGAAGATGGAAGTCTGCAGTCGGCTGTGGATGAGAAAACTCATGAAATCTGGACAAGATGCCGAAGAAAAGAAAGAGAACGACCACAGAGATGACATAATCTATAAGGTACCTGGATGTAAATGCTTTTGTTATACTGACTAATTCTCATATTTTTATTTATGTTATATTAAAGGGGTTGTCCAACTTTGTGATGAGTCTGCAGTCATTCTATGTGCCTGCAGATTTCTGAATTCTCACAGTGCACACACTGCACACTCTCTGGTGCTGGTGATTTGCATACACGTGGTCACATACTGACAAGACATGTGTGGCCTCACTCAATGAAAATGAATTGAGTGAGGCTGGGCACGTCTAGTGGCCAGAAGTATCCAAATCACATACTTGTGCAAAGGAGAATCCTAAATGTGTGCAGTGCCTGCGCTGTGAGAATTCAGAAGCCTGCAGCCACCTATAGTGACTGCAGACTTTCATCTCAAACCTGGACGCACCCTTTAATTATAAAAAGAAGCCCTGCAGCCAATCCTGACAGTGTGTAATATACTCACTGTCAGGATTGAGCTCTGCTTGCTGGTTCCAGTAGTCATCACATGGTCGCTTCACTCATATGCGATTTTCATACTGTTGGGTAACAACGAGCTTCTCTTTCTGCTTCTCTCAGTTTTTAACTGAACATTGAATTAGGGAGAGCGGCTTGTTGGCACATGACTAAGTGTGCAAATTGCATATGTGCTTGGGGGGGTGGGACGCCAAACTGAATTCTTGCCCCGGGCACCAGAAACCCTAGATACACCTCTGGCAACAGTTAACAGCCACCGGCCAATCACAAGCCGGCAGCTGACGTCAGCACGCACGTCGCCGACGTATGACGTCAATGTACTGTTATACGCTGGAACGACGCTGCACGCCTCAGCTGAATCGTGGGTGAGGACATTGCTGGAGCTCGTCTGGCAAGGAAAAACTTTTTTTTTTGTAAACCAGCGGTATGGGGTACATTATACCGGTATGGGGGTGCATTATACTACTATGAGGGTTGAGGGGGAAAGGGGATGCATTATATTGCTTATGGGCTGCTGCATTATACTATATATAACTATGGTGTGCATAATACTTTATAGGAGGATTGTGAGGTGCATTTTACTACTATGAAGTACTATGGGTGCATTATACTTTATCGAGGACTATGGGCTGTGCATTATACTTTATGGATGACTATGGAGGTGCATTTGATTATACTACATGGATGACTGTGAACTGTGCAGTATATTACATAGAAGACTATGGGGGTGCATTATATTATAAGGAGAACTATGGGGGTGCATTATACTTCTTACATGGATCCCCATGACTTCTATGTAAGCCCCTGATGAGTATAATGGATTATTTTCTTTTATACATTACAGAATAACTGCAGAACGGGGGACAAATATATACCAGGATGGGGCACTGGATAGTTACGCCACTGAGGTCAGACTATACAACATTGCAATAAAGCTATAGTCTGCGAAATTAATAGGGAAAATGTGAATTTGGGTGGAAAGTATTTTGGTGTTCGGCATTTGAAAGTTCGCACCGAGGCCCATAACTTTGTAGTTACGCCAATGATTGGACCCATCCGCTTGCTGGTATGATTGGCCCCATCCCAGTCCTGGTAGCCATGACCCCATCAGAAAAGATTAAGAAAACCAACCTTTACTCTTACCTTCCTCCTTCATCAGGGTTTGCGGTAAGCATCCATTCCTCTTCAGTAGCGTGCATTGTCAGCCGCCTGCTTCCTGCTACTGCCAGCGGTCACATGTGCTGATACCTAAGAGAAATGAATATTCTGAATGTTAATTTCTCTTAAGTATTGGCACACATGACTGCCGGCCGCAGCAGGAAGCAGGCGGCTGACAGTGCGCGCTACTGAAGAGGAATGGATGCTCACCACGATCTCTGATGAACACCTGGTGAGTTTTCCGGCAGCTTTGCTCTGCTTGTGAGCAGCGCATGATGTCCCTGCCATGCGCTGCTTACAAGCATTAAGCAACTGTTGGCGCTGGAGCAGGAAGCTGCGACTGTGAGGGAGCGGAGGAAGATAAGAGTAAAGTTTTTTTTTTTTATCTTTTCTGATGGGGCCATGGATACCAGGACTGGGATGGGGCCAATCATACCAGCAAGGGGATGGGGCCAATCAATCATACCAGGATGCCAGGAAGAAATTAATATTCATTGCCCTCCACGCCCATGGGCGTGGAATGCAGTGCATATTCATTTCTCTGTAGCAGCGGGAACAGGAGTTAGCTGGAGCTGCCGGCTCCTGCAACTGTGACCCGCTGCTCCCCCACCTCCCCACCACAGCCAGAGTCAATATATCTGGACTATAAGATGCATCCCCATTTTCCTACCCATTTTGGGAGGAAAAAAGTATGTCTTATAGTCCGAAAAATACGGTAAATATATTTATAAAGGTGCTAGTAACTTGAAATTCTCATCAGATGTCGGTAACAACCCATCTAATCCACACAAGCAAAGAAATCAAGCCATAGATGTCCAAAAATTAAGTTAGATGTAATAATGAGAAATGACAAAGGAAAAGTATCGAACACATGAAGAAAGAGAGGTGTAAAAAGTCACGGAAAGTCATGACACCAGCTGAAATCTATCAGTAATTAGAAAGCAATCTTGCCACTTAGTGAACAATAATATCAGCTGGTTCAATTTATGACCTATAAAAAGCTGTCTCATTACAAAGGAGCCACACAAGAAACATCTCATTATGGATAAAACCAATGAGTTGTCTCAAGAACTTCCCAACCTTATTGTTGCAAAACATACTGATGGCATTGGTTACGCAAGAATCTAAACTACTGAAGGTTCCAGTGAGCACTATTAGGGCCATAATAAGAAAGTGAAAAGGACATTATCTCACCTCATGCATATATTTGTGTTTTTCATCATATTATCCAGATGGTCCCGAAGACACTGAGGTCTGAGCATAACTATTTTTCCTTTTTGTACTTTTAAATGGTTATGCATTGGGATTGGACTATTGGATAATGGAGGCTTAAAGTCAATTAATTCTTTTTAACTTATGACCACCCTGTTAATCCTTTGTCCTGGTCAAACTAACAGACATACACTGAGACTGGGCAATTGGACATTAGTTACCTGTGTGGTTATAAGGCATTGTGCCCTATGGTATATGGAAGGCCTTGTACATCACCTCAAAGGGTGAAATATTAGGGCTGGTAAAATGTATCAATACGTCAGTGGTTGTTTGCAATAAGCTTTCTTCTACCCTCAATTTATACACTTTACCCCATCTATGGCTGTATTCTGCATGTGATGGGAATATTGGTACTGGTTTTGTACATTGATAGCCGGTTACTTTTTTTTTCATCTTTTATTATTAGCACCTCACACTTTGTTTACATTTTTAATGATCTATTAAAAGTTATATTTTATTAACCCATTTTTTTAGTATACCTGATGCTTTGCTTATCAATTGGGTCACTAGTCTTTTTATTATCCTAAGCTTATTTGAGTAAAATGAAAAACAAAAATGCACATCAGGAAATATTGCGTAATGGGAAAGGGAAAAAGTTAAAATAATAATGTATTCAACTTTTGTTAAGTGGCGGCTTAGTAGTTTTGGAGGCTTAGTTTGGTTATAGTTTAGGAACCCTATGTTCTGACTGTTGTATAACTTAACGCATATGTTTTCTTTATGTAAAATGATTGGCATATGTATATTTTGTCTTTCTCAATCCCTGTAAATGCAACTATACAAATTAACGACAAGGACAAATATGTATGCTGTAATTTTATTCTGTGTCTAATAAATAAACGAATTTAAAAAAAAAAAAAATAAATGCACATCAGGCGATTTTTCAAGAACTTAGAAATTCTGAAATTTATTTGGTAGAAAGTCCTTCATCCTCCGCTTAAAACCGGTTAAAAGAAGCCCAAACACTTGGCAATCAGACACTTTTACAAAAAAAATGGAAAGGAAAAAGGGCTTTTCATAAAGTAGACTTTTTTTGAGGACAAGAAAAGATTGGGGCATTTATTATCTCATATTTATAGTCGATGTTCAGATAATGGTGTCTTGGTAAATTCTACAGGTAAGATTTTAAAAGTTTTATTTTCATTCTATTAATCTTTAAACTCCTTAAAGACTCAATCTACAAAAGGAGATATTCAGAAATTTCTGGATATAGCCAAATTGCCCTCATTGATTGAAGAAAATAAATGTTTTCTGGATAGACCTTTACTTTTGGACGAATTAGAAAGTCTTCTCAGATATGCCAGGAGATAAAGCTAATGGAGCAGATGGGATTCCAGCTGAGATCTATAAAAGCTACAGTAATATATTGTTTCCTAACTTACTATAAGTATTTCACCATTCCTTATCAGAGGGTTCCCTTCCGCCTTCTATGCAAGAGGTGATAATTACTCTACTTCCCAAAAAAAAAGCAAAAACCATCATTATCTGAGTCTTACAGGCCTATTTCATTATTAAAAGCAGACAGTAAAATGTTAGCCAAAATTTTATCTACCAGACTCGCTGGAATCCTAGCCACAATATTCCACCCATACCAGACAGGTTTCATGGTTAATAAATGCACTGCAATTAACCTCCATCGCTTATTCCTAAATACGCAACTTTCAGCTGACATTAGGAACAAACAGCAGTGTTATCTTTAGACGCTGCCAAAGCATTCAACAGTGTAGAATGAAGGTTCTTATGGGTGGATTTTCAAAAAAATGTGATTTGGGCTTATTTTTATATCCTGGGTACAATTGTTATAGTCTTCTCCTACAGATAAAATTAAAGCAAATGGAGCATTATCTCAGAGATTTAATCTGCACAGAGGTACAAGGCAGGGGTGCCCTCTGTTACCGCTAATATTCGCCATTGAACCTTTGGCAGCAGCGATAAGGAATTCTCCAAAAGTAGTGGGGTTTAGACACAGGCAGATAGAAGAGAAAATCGTATTATATGCAGATGATATCTTACATTTCTTTGGGGACTGTGATAGCTCACTGTTTAATGTTATGAACATTCTTAAAATCTTTGGTCGATCATCAGGTCTTAACATCAATTGGGAAAAAATAGTGCTATGTCCACTAGATTTTCCGGTTGCTCATTCCAAAACAGCGAACGCAGGTGAAGTTGGTTTCCCAATTCCAACATTTGGGAATTCTAATTTCACCCTCTCTTATAGATTATGGAAAAATAACTTACTCCCCTTAATGGAAAAAAAAAATGAAATAGCGGCATGGTGCAAATTGCAACTATGGATGATAGGAAGAATTAATCATATTAAACTAGTACTGATGCCTCAGCACTGTAGATACTTCACAATGCACCTGGCTGGTTACCCCCGAATCGATCTCACAAGATAAACATACCGTACTTTTTCTATGTAGACCTACTTTGGCGCATTGTGACAATCCAAAATCAGCTTAGAGACTCTACAGGGACCCAAGGATGAAGGAGGTCTTGGGTTACCCAACACGTGGTTATATTTTTTACTTGATGGCTAGTAATAACTGGTGTGTATAGATACAAACTTTCTATTTGGAAGTGACAGTCAGTCTTTTGTTATATATTTTGTAGCGGCCCAGTGCCAGCACCTAAGATTTGGGAGCGAGGCGTTACCAAAAGACACGATAAGCAACATTATTCAAAATGGGGCAGATGGGAGACCTCTGGAGAGCAGTCTGGGAATTTTAAAGGCCTCCCAAAATTCCCTACGTCGGACCTTATTAGTAAAGTTTGGTCTAAGGTTAAACAAATTAGATAGATAGAATTCTTTACGATCTATTCACCCATAAGGAATAACGAATATCTCTCAAAATTTGCGAAATTATCTGAATTTGGAAATTGGAGGTCAATGGTAATTTTATGATAACCAGTTAATCAGTAATGACGTACTCAAAACCTTTGAACCTTTACCGGAGAAATTTCACCCGCCTGAAAGTAGTTTATTTCAATAATTCCAATTTAAACAATGCATTTAAAGCTCAGTGCAAGTTACATAATTTTGTAGTTCAGAAATATATTACTTTAGACACTATATGCTCAAAAGGGGCCACTAAAGGACTAATTTCCTGCATATATAATGACTTGCTATTTATTTTTCTGAAAACAGTTGCTTTGCTGGGTACACAAAAGTGGGAATTAGAGTTGGGGGTCATTTCTGAGGACAAGTGGTCCTCTATCTTAGAAAATGCCCCCAGTCTGTCACAGAGTGAACCTGGTAAACTTTCACAGTTGTATGTCATACATAGAGCATACAGATCACCAATGGGCATCAAACTCTAACCGCCCGTGCTGTTCTGGGGCGGAAGCAGGAATATTTCATGTTATGGTCTTGCCTGCAATTATATACATTTTGGATTGTGGTTCTTAACCTTATAGAATTGGCTTATGAATGTACAGTGCCAGATTTGTATTCTGGGATACGTTGATGAGCTGCGTGTGGAAGAAGTGGTGAAAATTTCTATTGCACACCTGCTGTTTGCAGCCAGGAAACTAATTGCTAAACATTGAGTGTCAGAGAGACCCCCATCCTGCAGGGAATACATCAAACATGTAAAATATCTCATCCTGGATGAAAAGGGAGTATATTCCAAAAGAAACAAAAGTGCATATTTTGACAAACTTTGGTCTCCTTGGAGGGACGTAACTATTAATTATTGATGTTTAAAGTTGTGCAGAAGAGCCTTAAAAGATACTCTATGTGTCCAGACTGCCTGCCACAGGGTCAAAACACATGTATGGATTTTGGACTTTATATTCCTATGTGTACTGTAATTTGGATTCTGGTAGAGTTCAACTGGTGTTTGAAAGGGTGGTTGGATGTTGGGGGGAAATGTTGGGGTTCAAATGTTCTGATTTGGATATCTTGTTCTTCCTTTCTGAAAAATGTTTCAAAACCAATAAAAATTTACTTGTATATATATATATATATATATATATATATATATATATATATATATATATATATATATATATATATTAATATTGATGACCTATCCACAGCGTAGGTCATCAGTATCAGATCGGTGGCTATTTTCTGTTATTTCCAGTTACTGTGGATAAGTTCCTATCCAAATAAACAGGAGCTGATCTGCAGATCTCAGCAGCACTCTTCAGTTTTTAACATTTCTCTTCTGAGGTCTATCAAAAGTAACCTATTTCCCTAATGTTGTTGATTTTCAAGTTCTGCAATCCAACAGCAATGGTATAACAAAGAATCCTTTACTTAATTTGTGTTAATTCAGAATATTATGTAATTAACTGTATAGTTCTTCATGTGAATTTCTTAAGTGACTTTTTCTTGTTTTTGTAATTGTGTTAGTGCAACTTCCATACATGACTTCCTCATAGCCCCCTTTAAGCCCTCCTTGTAGCTGGTCTTTATAAAGGCGTCTCACTCTGAGGAACTTGCATCCAAGAGAGAGAAGGTGAGACATCTTGTTTTCCAGGACTTATCTTAGGTAAGAATCTGCAAGCCTTGTAGCTTGGTAGCAGAAAAAGCTGCTTGCTTCTTGTGTTACAGCTGAATTATACCAGACTTCAAGATATAACTGCGGTATTATGTATTGTATGTTTGCTGTTTTGTTTCAGTAATTTTATAAAAATCAAACTTTAATTCTAGGAGTAAGAACATGCCTCCTTTGCAGAGACTTAGCTGTCTTCTTCTGGTGTTTGGATCATTGCACATGGTTACACCTTCTTTTTACGGTAACTAACCCATTTTGTAAATGCTTAATACATATTGACCGGCCGACATCAGTCTTTCCCATCTTTTGTAGAAAGTTACGCTTGATTTTTTAATGTATCATTTGCCACATTTAAATATTAGCTTATATTGTGCAAAATTCAGCAACACGTAGCTGATGGATAGATTTAGAAGAAAGAAAAGCCAAAATTGGCGCAGGAATGTGTGGAGGATGATATGTAGTGTAGGCCCAAATCTCAGGACGTTGGTATTCGATCCTCCATATGCTGCATAAGAAAGCAGCAGCACTGCCCACATACTGCAACGTTTCCATAGAACGTGGGCTTGAAAAGAGTCTGTATTTTACTAACATGTAAGATAAGCTGTGCAGCTTGGCTTACCAAGCAATGATATCATCTTCTCTATGTCAGACGGCCGACACCACAGAGTTTTCATAGTGCTAGTAATTGATTTTGAGGACAGGAAGGCAGTCAGATTATAGTGCTCCCTTGAACTGTAGGTGCAGGTCTATAGTTAAAATCAGTTATTCGTGCCTAAGTGTGAAGGCAGGACATCTACATTATAAATAAGTGCTGTATCCATTGTGCACGTCCACACTAATATACTGGTGTCTACACTATATCACAAGAGCTAATTGTAGTCTATGTGCTAATACACAGGAGCGATTTTACACACAGACCTCAGACCCACATGGGAAAAATCGCAGCATGCAATATTCTGGGTCGTTTTATACACTAGACCATTGCACTGAAATAACATGCACTTCTGTACCTGTCCGCCATGTGGATGAGCATCCGGAGAGAGAGAGATATCCACAATTTACAAACATGACTGCTCCAATATGTTCATCTGAATATGATCTATCTATCTATCTATCTATCTATCTATCTATCTATCTATCTATCTATCTATCTATCTAAAAACTATCTATCTAATATCTATATATCTATCTCATATCTATCTGTCTATCTAATATCTATCCATCTATCTATTTAATATCTATCTATCTTATAGCTATCTATCTATCTATCATCTATCTATCTAATATCTACAGTGTCATCTATCTAGTATCTATCTAATATATATTATCTATCTAATATCTATATATCTATATATCTATCTCATATCTATCCATCTATCTATTTAATATCTATCTAATATCTATCTATCTAATATCTATCTATCATCTATCTATCTGAGAGCTATTTATTGATTCTGCTCTTCTGATGTAAATGATGAGCACCAGGTTTATATTGTATATGAAAAAAATGCAACACGATGGTAACAGTGAATAAAAATATAGTCAGAGAAAAATAATAGAAGTGTTTGGCACAGAGGGTAACAGTAATGTTTAAATTTTATGTGTCCGATTCAATCAGTGACATTTATATGAATGAAAAGTACATTCTCCTGGCGATTTTAACGTTTTGAGGTTTTTTTTTTTTTCGTTTTGTTAATGTGAATAATGGAAAAATTATTGATTATGGCAGTTAAGTCCAATATTACCGTATATTGCATTTAATATTATTATTGCAGTCTGTTGTGCTTTCCTTTACAGTTAAAGGGAACCTGTCATGTAAAAAAAACACTATTAACCTGCAGATATGGAGTTAGTCTGTAGGTTAATAGCATTCTGAACCTGTACTGAGAGCCCCACTGCCTGGAGGAAATTAACTTTATTCCTCCCGGCAGGCTTATGCTTACAGTCATTGGGGGTGGGCCGGCATGGTTCAGTCACTGCTCAGTGCATAGTCAGCGGCAGCTGAAACCACGTCCTCAGCACTAAGTGAAGCTGGGGGCGCAGTTACAGTCACCTCTTGCTATGCATTGAGTGATGACTGAGTTGCGATTACCCACCCCTATGACTGAAAGCCCTAGCCTGCTGGGAGGAATGAAACTAATTTTCTCCCGGCAGCGGGGCCCTCAGTGCGGGCACCGGGCAGGTTTAGAAAGCTATTAACCTGCAGATTAACCCCATATCTACAGATTAATAGTCTTTTTTTACTTTTACATGACAGGTCACCTTTAAATAAACTGCATGCAGATGCATATTGGCCAGAGGGGAGCTTTTCTTGTGTATTCATTCTGCTAAGTGTGCAAACACAGTGTGCACTGACATGTAGCTTAAGGGCTCATTCAGTTTTTCACACTTGCAAGTTCTATTCCTGCTTTTCACAGAGCGCGTTCCCATTATACTATATAGTACTATTCACATATCCGTGTCTTTTTTTTTTTTTAGTAGACTGAGAGGTCTGCACCAAAACAAGGGGCTATTGATCTGAGCCATGGATCTAACTCACTAATGCAAGAGAGCACTCAAATGCTATCTCTGTGCAGTCTATTAATAGGTGAAGCTTCAGGGGAAAAAAAGGAAAACTGACTGTAAAATATGACACATTGACCAAAAACGGATGAAAATCTGACCCAAAATAATAGGTTCATTTTATTCCATTTGAGAAAAACCACTGAAATCAGTGAGTCTTAACACTGACTCTATTAACATGACCTAGGCATAGTATTTACTGATCTTGTCTTCTTCATTCCTCATTGAATCATATAATTCCATATATTTCTACTATCCAGATGGAGTGGAGGAGCTGGATAACAATCTTATTCTCAGCTCAGTCAAAGAAGCCAAGAAGCTGGTAGATACGGCCTACAAGCGCACCCGGGATGTGTAAGTCCTGCAGACAGAAAACGACATATCATTGTATTATATTCCTATGTGGCTTCATTTCTGTTGTTGGCAACAATAGCACTACAAGTCTAAATCACCTAGTCCAAAGGGAAACAATGGTAATGTCTGCAGAGTATTAAGGTTAATTATTTTGAGCTATTTTCTAGTCCGCATTATGGCCGCAATTTGTGGACCATCCGCAGGTCTCCTGAGTCCTGACCCAAATGAACAGTATCATAGGGCTGGGATGATGTGAGTCCAGTTTAGTAGGATGTCTGTTGTGAATTATTAATATAGATAAGGATGTATGGCGGCTAGAATTGGTCGTATTTATCCTGAGTGATTGTTGTGTTTTTACTCGTTAACGCTATGCTTTATATCATTACATAAGTCTGACATGTTGTTATCAGTAGGTGTATGCTGATTGAATGTGTTGTACTTTAAGCCTTAAAGAGCGTCTTCAGAAAAGGACCATGACTCCATCTGACGTCATGACTTACTTCAAGCAGCCTGTGGCAACGAGCAGGACACACATTCGAGCCGCTGATTACATAGAGACCACGCTGGATCTTCTGACCGAGAAGGTGCAAAGCGTCTACAGTCGTCCCTTCAACATCTCAGGTACCAGAGAGGAGGGCAATGTGAGCTTAGCTAAAGATCAGCCATTGTAAAGCCTGAGTAACACAAGTAGTCTGCTCATTAGGAACTGATGATGTGTAAGTGCTCAGTGTAGAGTATTGACCCTTTTCCCAGGTAGCACATGTTGCATTCTTGTGCAAGAAGTAATGAGGTTTCACTGTATTCAATACCAGTCTCCTACTCCCCTAATATAATACTGTCAGGGGTCCAGGAAGCCGAAACCTATGGTGCCTTTCTACAGGGTCCTCACACTTCAGCTCATATAAGACTCTGTTCACACTCAGACATATTGAATATCTGCTCTGTTCTAGGAAAAAGCAGAATAAGTGATCGTCAGTGGAAGTAGGAGAGGGCCGCACTAACTATTATGGGATCTGTTTAGTGTCTGTTATTTTAGAATGGAAAAAAGTTTCACATGCAGAACTTTTAGTTTTGTTCCTACAAAGACTGCAACGACTACCATAAGGATCAGTTGGCCTCCTCTCTTTCCGTTTGCGTGATTGATGATCATTTATTCCATTTGTCTGTTTCAAAAACAGAACAGATATGTGGAAGGTCTGGACAGACGTGAACACCGCCTAACTTTTCTGTTAGTGCCTGCAACTTACGTGCTGTAGATGGAATAATGGACTCCTGTACGTCACATAAGCGCTTATTGTCACATCTCATTTATAAGACATACCCATTTTAAGCACAATTTATGCTGCCCTGGGCCAATATTCAATACGGATCCATGCCCTCTTTCCCTAGCGTCATTCTCCTTTTATAACTAATCCCCAGCCTGTTTCAATTTACATATCCTACATAGCATGGCGCCACCTAGAGGTCAGATTGTACAGCAATGTCCATCTGATGAGCTGAATGATGAAGGACACACATGCTCAGCCATGTCTGTGCATCGTGACTGAACGTTCACTGCAAAGCAGAAACGGAAATAATTTGTAGGAAAAGAAAGTTACCGGTATAGCGACTCCTCTGCAGTGAACAGTTAATAGTATGAAAACAACTGGATATGAGAAGAGCGCCTGAGCATGTGTGTCCTTCAGCACTCTGCTTAGTAGGCGGACCTGCACATTGCTAGAACCCTTGAACATTAGGTGATGACAGATCATGTAAAAAAGGAAAACTGTCAGTACATTTTAATATATGGGATAAGGGGTATGGCTGTACAGGCTCTTGTCTCCCAATACAAATTATACATTTGTGCAAAGTGCCAGTGCACTTGGAGGCAACAATCTAAGTCTTTCGGCACAACCCCAATGCACTTCCATCCTGATTTCTATAGGACTCTCTAGGCATGACATCAGATTGCCACTACATCCTTATGTAAAAATGTGCTGGCAGTTTCCCTTTCACACTATATACGGTAAGTTGAAAATATAATTAATTAGTTTAATGAGCAATAAAGTGCATGTGATATATAATGGTGGGCCTACCCCTTTAATTATGTGGCCCATATAAAGGCGTTTTAACTGAATGTCTGAAACTGAGCGGAATTACTCTGTAATAATAAGCCCATTGAAAATATTGAGTGATCACAAATACAGCATTATTTTACATCATACATTCATTTATCAAATGTCCATTCATAACGTTCATTACAACACCACTAATGACATTAGACTTTATTATCATACTTAAAAGGGTTTTCTAGGATTATAAAAACATGGCTGCTTTGTGTCAGTGACAGTACTACTTTTGGCCGTGGGTTGAGTCTAGTGTTGTCGCCCAGCTCCAGGGAAGTGACTAGAGCTGAGGTGCAATACCAGACAAAACCCACTGACAAGGGTGGTGCTGCTCCTGAAAGAAAGCAGCCATGTCTTTTATTTTTTCAGTAAATCTGTTAATCTGGAATGTTTTATAGTCTGGCATCTGCTGGGCCCTGTAACTAGCACTTTATATGAACAATTGTCACATCATATTATCATGTGTTTAACAGACCTGCTGACGGCTAACCAGATAGATATGTTGCATAAGGTTTCTGGATATGCTTTCCTACATCTTCCAAAAAACTGTCAGCCAAGTCGTTATCGTACCTTCACAGGAGAGTGCAATAACAGGTGAGAAGAAGGCTTAAAGGCTATGTCCACCTAGAAAACCATTTTGTAATCTTCTGATGTGTAAGCAATGAAAATTAGGTAATGTGGGGCATCAAGGGTCCAATGTGACACAGGCAGGAAGAGAATAAATGTTTCTTGAATAATGCTGATATTTGCTTCTTCAGGAGATTTCCAAACTTTGGAGTTTCCAATAGGCCGTATGCACGCCTGCTACCAGCTCAGTATGAAGATGGCAGAGGGCTCCCTAAAGGCTGGACAGAAGATCGTAGGATCAATGGTTTCCCTTTACCTCTGGTGAGTGTACAGACTCGGTGGTTAGAGTCATGTAGGCTTGTGAAAAAATGCAGATGTAGGCCACCAGACTAATCTTCTATAGGAAATGTCAGGAGGTACATTTTGTTTATGCTTTATGAAAAATTAAATGGTCACTATGTTCAGACAACGTGATCCCATTTAATAGGTGACATGATCAATAGGCATTAGGTGACCCCTTTTGGCTAACTTCCTCTCACTGCCTCTTCTGAAGTGTAATCTGTCTAACAGAAGAGACACTGAGACGGATGACAGCTACTAGGGGAGGATCTTTGTCTCTCCATAGAAGAGAAGCAGGTATCCAGTTTGGGGCAGGCAAGTCATTAGTCAATAGCTTCAAGTGAGGGAAAGGGAGTTCCAGTACCTATAATGCTAGAGGAATTAACTGTTCATTCAAAAAGGGTGGATGGCAAAGTGAAGAACATGGGGATTGGACTGTTCCTGCACATATTACATTGCTTTGTGCACCTAAGGTAGTTTTAACTTGTTTTAGAGGATGAAAACAGCAAATCTATACTTTAAGGAAAAAGCTCTCCCATCGATAAAGTTTGTCTTACTGATAATTTTGCAATGCTGCCTACATTTACTACTTTTGAAGCAATTCTGTTGTATTTCAGGCAAGAGCTGTGTCGAATCAGATTATCCGATTTCCGGAGAGAGAACAGACCCTGGACAAACAGCGGTCTCTTATGTTCATGCAGTGGGGACAGTGGATTGACCATGACCTTGATCTGGCACCAGAAACACCATCAAGATCAACCTTTATAAGAGGCATTGACTGTGATCACAGCTGCGCTCGGGAGCTGCCCTGCTACCCCCTAAGGGTAACCTTTTGATAAAATTATCCTTGATGTATATTGGTAAAATTGAGTCAACAAGGATAAAAAAAACTAAAAGAAGAATAGAGTACGTAGGGATAATGCATTGATGATGTATGCTGACAACTCTTTACCAGCACAGACATGAACAACTAATTAGATCATTGTACTGGTTTGTGGTAACACCGCATATTAGCACTGCTTTCATCTGAGTTCTGACTACTACATGTTTCTGCCAAGGATCCGTTTACACCAATGATCACTGATCTGCTACATGTTTGTAGTCTTTTAATATCCTATGTTCCCAGATAGATCTGCAATTTATCGTTCAGTGCACATAACTGTTTTCATCTGCAGCAAAGGACCTGTTTACACAGGACAATGAGCTGCCGAGAACAATGATCTTTTGGGTGAACCAAAAGATCATTTCAACCAACAAATAAGGAACACTTATTCACGATATTCATGCAGTGTAAATGCCCCTTTAAAAAAATGCATGTAAGTGTAGCCTCATCAACCAAAAATACGTCCCAATCGGAGCTGCTGCATGAATAGGACAAGTCTAATAAACCCATAAACTAAGCCAAAAATTAGAAAAACGTGGCACTGCTACATAGGACAAAAAAAACAACAAATAACATATGTATGTAAACACTCATCACCATGGATAGTTCAAGAGGAAGAACTGAATACAAAAGAAATTATAAACTAGAACACCCCACTTTGTCCGTCCAGTTTAATGTCCATCGATGTATCAGCTGGTATTCATTTGGTTGAGAAACACTAAAGTGTCTCTGCTCCGTTTCTCAGTAGCCGACATCTGAACAATAGAGAAGAAACAAATCCAGGAATCATCCAAGTTGGGTAAATCCAACAACTGGGATGATGAAAGAGCTACAATGTAATAAATATACTCAACTACAAGATTTAAAATGCACATATTCATAAAAATCCAAAGATCCGCCACCTCGTGGGAAACAGTGATGTATGGCTTGAGCAAGGGTTTCGCCTTAGCAAAAATGGTTTCTTCAGGGGTTTGGTCAGTGCTCTAGCAATCAGTCATTGCATCACACAAAATACATAGCCACCACACATATCAATAATTATACAATATGGCACATTAATCGCATACATGTTGGTCTTATAAATAGACAAAAATAACATTCCATACTGAAGACCCAGAGGGTGTAAAGATCCATTAATGATTTCATGTAAATTGGGCGCAGCATAAACAATAATTTGCTTGATAATCGCACTATGTAAATTAACCTCAATACCTAATGTTTGGGGGGCTAATTTACATTTGGTGCAGTTACCACACAATGAAAGCATTTTTTTGCAACCTTTTGCAAAACTCCATGTGAACATAGCCATAGTGAAGGCCCATTTCCATTAGTTTGTACTAAAATCTATGGTCTTATCCTACCATTGTGCTAACATCTTCGACTTCTTAGCAGAAATTTAGTAATTTACATTATTATCCATCATCATTATACAATTTAGGCAGACAAAGATATATGAATAAAATTCTACTGTATGTTTAACTCTGCAGATCCCGCCAAATGACCCTCGTATATCTAACCGCAGTGACTGTATCCCCCTTTTCCGCTCAAGTCCTGCTTTTCAGCAAGGTTCACCTATACGTGAACAGATGAACATCCTCACATCCTACGTTGACGCCAGTCAAGTATATGGGAGCACCAATAAATTGGCAAGAATGCTGCGGAACAACGACAATCAACTGGGTCTCATGGCTGTGAATAATAACTTTTCTGATAATGGCCGCCCCTACCTACCTTTCAGTACAAATGGAATTGAAGAAGATTTCTGTCAGCAGACTAACAAGTCATCTGGTCTCCCGTGCTTCTTAGCCGGTAAGTGGTGACTTATAAATGTTCTGTCTATCAATTATATGATAACTTCCTGCTAGTTTCTTGACTAAGGGATCTTTCACACATCAGTTTTTTGGTAAATTTGTGATCCATTATTATTAGTGATGAGCGAATATACTCGTTGCTCGAGATTTCCCGGGTGACCTCCGAGTATTTTTTAGTGCTCGGAGATTTAGTTTTCATCGCCTCAGCTGAATGATTTACAGCTATTAGCCAGGCTGAGTAAATGTGGGGGTTGCCTGGTTGCTAGGGAATCCCCACATGTAATCAAGCAGGCTAGTAGCTGTAAATCATTCAGCTGCGGCAAAGAAAACTAAATCTCCGAGCAATAAAAAATACTCGGAGGTCACCCGAGCGTGCTCGGGAAATCTCAAGTAACGAGTATATTCGCTCATCACGAATTATTATTTTTGTGGATAAGTTCTGGACCCATTCCAATCACTGTGCCATTTCCCGTGTCTTTTTTTTTTGAAGACTGATTGTCTGACAAAAAAAGGTTGGATCAAATTCACCAATGTAGGTCAATTGTCCCGTGATAAGAAAAAAAATCAATATACAGCATATCCATGTGCTGTCTGTATTTTACTTTTAAATGGGTATTATAAGTTAGGAATTTTTTTTTTTTTCATATAACATAAATGTATGCAACAAGGGGGCGTGGCCTGAGAGTCCATGTGAGCGGACGTGCGGCTGTGAGCTCCCGCCGCTGTATATTGTAAAATCCTGCAGAGCCGCTGCTGTTTGGTCCCTGCGGGGGCTTACTGGCTGCGGGGAGACTTGGAGAGGCCGGCGGTGCTGTTCGGTAGCGCTGGAACCGACGAACATGACCAGGAGACGGCAGAAGGACGCGGGAGCCGGGGATGCAGGCGCAATCCAAGATGGCGCCGACTTGAGGGAAAAGGCAGACAAGGAGAACGCCGCATGCAGAAAGCGTATGGAGGTAGCGGCAAAGCTCCAGCAGTTTGCGAGAGCGGAGGCCGCAGAGGAGGGAGCCGGAGCTGATACCGAAGAGGAGGAGGAGGAGGAGAGCCCAGCAGGAGAACATGAGGTACAACAGGGGAGAAAGGAGAGTAAAATGGCGGTGGCAGAAGGGGGACCCGAGGAAATGGCGCCAGAAGCTGAGCCTACCCTAAGAGACGTTTTTGCGCTAGTCTCTTCATGTAAACAATCTCTGACCATACAGATACAGGAGGTTAAGGGGGACACAGCCCAGATAAACGCAGCCATGCAGAAGATTGACAAACGTGTGGGGGAGGTAGAGGAGAGAGTGAGCACTGCAGAAGATCATATAGTGCAGCTGCAAAAAGCAGAGAAAAAGTTCACTCAAGCAATTGCTGAATTGGCTGCGAAAAATGAGGACCTTGAGAACAGGTCCAGAAGAAATAATATTCGCATAGTGGGCATCCCTGAAAAAGCTGAAGGGAGGAATCCAACGGAATATATTGAAAAATGGCTGTTAGAGACATTTGGAGATATGGCGCTAACAAAAGTGTTCGCGGTAGAAAGAGCGCATAGGGTCCCGCCGAAACCACCTGTCCCTGGAGCGAATCCCCGTACCATGCTCGCCAAAATTCTAAACTATAGAGACAGAGACATTATCCTGAGGAAGGCCAGAGACATGACGGATCTGACAGTTGAAGGTCAAAAGATTGCTATATACCCAGACTATTCTACTCTGGTGCAGAAACAACGGATGATGTTCACGGGTATCAAGAGACGGCTGAGGGAATTGGGTGTGCAGTATTCCATGATGTTCCCAGCAAGACTGAGGGTGGTGGCGTTTGATAAAATTCATTTTTTCCAGAAGCCGGAGGACGCTACCCAGTGGATCGATATTAATGCTAAAAAGCTTAAAGGAAAAGGAGACTGAAACTGTGGGAAGAGTCTGAAGTTGTTTACTTATCTGTCAGTTGGAAAAGAGTCATGTGATTGACAAGCCAAGGGGTATGGGGGGGGGAAGAAGGGAGCTGGATTATATCCAGTTAAAGTTAAAGGGATGATGTAATGGTTGCTGGGAAAGGGGGAGGAAGGGTATGCGACATATTTTAAGTGTATGCAGGCTTCTTGCGTGTGCAAATAATTCTAAGTTAAAATGTTTTGAGAACGTTATTTTTCAAAATGTCTGAAATCCTGTTATGTACAGTGGTGGGAGGAGGGTTGGGATGGTAATGCCAAACGGAGTGTTCGCTATGGGCGATGATGCCCCACTCTTGGAAAGAGGTGGAATGGTTAGATGTGAGGGGGGAAGGGTGGGAGGGGGAGTTGGGAGGGGGGAGGGGGGGAGGGTAGTTAGACAGCCTGAGCTCAAAATTGATGATACTTATAGTGAAGATGAGCCAAGTGATGGGGACCCGTTTTAAGATTTTGTGCTGGAATGTGAGAGGCCTAGGGGAGAAATCTAGACGTGCTGCGTGTTTGCAATATGCAAGAGACCAAAGGGCCTCAATGATATGCTTGCTGGAGACGCATTTGGTAAGGGAAAAAGTGGATGTTTTGAATAGACGATGGATCCAGAGGGGATATCATTCTACCCTCTCCACGTATGCAAGAGGAGTCTCAATCTTGGTTCCAGCGGGAGTTCAGTATGAGGAGGTGAAGGTATATGTGGACGTGGAGGGACAGTATGTACTATTACGGTGTATACTGTATGGAGTGATGCTGTGTGTTGCCGCGATGTATATTCCGCCTCCCTACTCTAGCAGGAAGATTAGAGAAGTAATGGAGCGAGTGGAAAAATGGGGACCGACACCGTTAATAATTATCGGAGATCTAAATAACATCTGTGATGAATATTGGGATAAAAATAAAAATACTCAGAATAGGTCGGAGGGACACATAACAACATTTGGCACCTATATACAGGAGATAGGTTTGATTGATCTGTGGAGGGTTAGACATGTGGGGGAGAGAGGGTACTCATGTTATTCACCGGCACATGCCACACTCTCTAGAATTGATATGGCTCTGGGTAACAGGATTTTGGACACACTGGTTGGGGAGGTGAGATATCTGCCAAGGGCCTTGTCGGACCATAGTCCAATTGAAGTAGAGGTTGGATTGGAGGGGGCTCGCTCGCTAAGTGGGAGAGAATGGAAGATTCATCCTAATTGGTTACAGAGTATTGAGTTGGAAAGTATAGGACGAGAGGTGGCGGAATTCTTTCTCTTAAATGATGGAAGCGCCGACGCTCTTACAATTTGGGATGCAATGAAGGCGTACCTGAGGGGACTACTGTTTAGGGACATTAGTAGGTGTAAGAGGAGGACGAGAGAGGTAGAAAAAGCGGCAGTTGAGGAGTTGAAGGAAGCAGAGGATGGGATGGCCACACTGGGAACCCCTGAGGCAGAGAGAAGAATGAAAAACGCACAAAATCATTTGGAAAAAATTCTGCTAGGCAAAGCTGAGAGGAAACGAGATTTCCAAAGGGTATTGTTCTATCAGGAGGGAGAAACAGTGGGACATATGCTGTCGGTAGTGGCTGCTGCTCAGAGAGGTTCTTCATATATACACTCTTTGGAATCTGCTAGTGGAGGTAAAATAACGGAAACACCTGAAATTTTGAGAGCCTTTGCGGACTTCTATGCAGATTTGTATTCCTCTCGGGTTGGTGAATCGGTCGAGGATGCACTGACTTTCTTGGAAGGTCTGGATTTGCCGAGACTGAGTGAGGCAGATAGGGAGAGCCTTGAGGCCCCTATCACTGAGGAGGAATTGAGTCGGGCATTGATGTCTATGGCCAATGGGAAGGCGCCTGGGGTCGATGGGTTACCCGCTGAGATCTATAAAGGGTTGGCAGAAGTGTTGATTCCTAGATTAAAAATGGTATTGGAGGAAGCTAGGTCTTGTGGGCGCTTGCCAGCCTCTATGAGAGAGGCCATAATAGTGGTCATTCCAAAGGAGGATAAGGACTTGGGGAAACCGGAGTCGTACCGCCCAATTTCTTTACTAACAATTGATGTCAAGCTTCTGGCCAAGGTGTTGGCTCTCCGCCTCTCTAGTGTTATTGCGAGTCTGGTGCATTCGGACCAATCTGGCTTTATGCCGGATAGATCAACGGCGATCAATTTGCGGAGGTTATATGTAAATTTGCAGGTAGAGTCTGATAACTGTGGTCGAAGAGTGATTGTATCGCTAGATGCACACAAGGCGTTTGACAGCGTCGAATGGGGGTACCTCTGGCAGGTGTTGGAATGTATGGGGTTTGGCCCGCAGTTTGTGGCCTGGATACAGCTGTTGTACTCATTACCATCCGCTAGAATTAGAGTAAATGGGGAGTTATCTCGTCCTATAGGGCTGGCTAGGGGTACTAGGCAGGGATGCCCGCTGTCACCCCTCCTGTTCGCGTTGGCTGTAGAACCTCTTGCTGCTAAGATTCGGCAGTCGGATGGGGTCCCTGGGTTTAGGTATGGCAAAGTAGAGGAAAAAATAGCGTTATATGCGGATGATGTTTTGCTGTTCCTGGAGGATCCAGACAATTCACTAAGAGGGGCCGTTGAAATTGTTGAGAGATTTGGTACTGTGTCGGGACTAACAATTAATTGGGATAAGACGGTTCTTTTTAGAGTGGATGACGTAGGAGAGAATGTGAGTGAGGATGTTGGGGATGAGAGGCTGAAGGTGGTTTCCCAATTTAAATATCTTGGAATATGGATCTCGGTGCCGGTGGCGGAGTTTCTGCAAAGAAATTTGACTCCTGTTATGGGGGTACTCAAGGCAAAGGAAGACGCCTGGAATAAGCTACATCTATCGGTCGTCGGTAGGGTAAACCTTATTAAAATGGTCCTTATGCCTAAAATTCTTTATGTTATGCATAACGCACCAATTTGGATCCCTCGGGGGAAGTTCAGGCAGATTAATGCCCTCTTTAGAAGTTTGATATGGGGTAGACAATATCCACGTATTAGCTTGGAGACGCTTCAACGACCCAAGGAAGATGGTGGTTTGGCTTTGCCCAACCCGGAAATATACTTCCTTGCGGCCCAGAGCCAGCATTTGAAGGGCTGGGCGCGAGGGGCGTCATCCAGCGCAGTACAACAGCTATTGGAAGAGGTGACGGACCGACGACCGATGGCCAGGTGTTTGGAGGATGGCTCATTGGGCGCGCTGGGGAAAATATACCCAACCCTGTTCCTGATTCGTAAATTATGGAATAGACTAAGGCAGATTCGTGGGGTTACAGGGTTGACTAAATTCACACCGATATGGTCTAACCACAACTTAAAGGATTTTGAGGCCCTGGGAGGATTGATGGAATGGCAGAATAAGGGAATTTGCTTTGTTCACCAGATAATCCAGCAGCAGGAGCTGAAGTCCTTTTCCCAATTGCAGGAAGAATTTGGTTTGCGATCCACAGGGGAATATCAGTATGCGCAGATGAGACATGCCTTTAGAGCTCAGAATAAGAAGGCTGATATCAGGGTTCAAGATGATATAGTGTTGGAGTATGTGTGTGGTGAGGGTACTACAAGGGGAGTTATTTCCACTCTGTATAAGGACCTTATGCACACATTTCTGCTAGATTTCCCTATAAAGGCGAGAGCTAAGTGGGAGAGAGAAGTGGGGCCGATGGAAAATGAAACCTGGGAATCGGTGATGGAGTGGGTTCCGCGACTATCCTTGAGTGAACCATATAGGCTCTCGCAGCTATACATTCTGCATAGGGTATATAAATCTCCGGAAGTGCTATACAAAGCGGGATTGCGTGTCAATTCTGGGTGTCCGAGGTGTGCGAGTGAGAAGGCAGGAATATATCACATGATGTGGACGTGTCCGAGACTGGCTGCCTTTTGGGTGGTGGTTTTGAGCCGGGTTGAAGCAGCATATAAGTGCAGAGTTGTTAGAGACCCGATAGTATGTGTGCTGGGATATGTGGAAGAAATTGGAGTTGACAATACTTGGAAGATTGCAATCGCTAGGCTACTCTACATGGCCAGGAAAGTAATAGCACGAAACTGGATAAACGCGGAACCACCTGTGAGAAGGGAATTTCTCCAATATGTTCAACATGGTCTAAAATTGGAAAAGGGGGTGTACAGTAAAAGGGGGAAAATAGAACTCTTTAATAAAATATGGTCTCCTTGGCTTGATTTGGATTGAGGAGTATAGGCGTCGTGTTTCCTAAGACCTGGAAGAGGATAAATTACAAGAGGCAGATAATGCCTCGGTGGGGTGGAGATTGAGACTGAGCTGTCTTATGGGGGAGGGGGGTAGTTGGGGTAAGGTTGGGGTTTATTAAAGTAAGAAAATGTGTATCTGATATAATGCAATGTAAATGGCATTCTGTTGTTCTCTTTTTTTTATATTGTTAATAAAAATCTATTTAAATAAAAAAAAAAAAAAAAAATGTATGCAACAAGTATGGAAGGAACTGACACACGGACCAATAAAGGGTACAGCACACCGAGAAAAACATGCACCGTTTTTTATATATATAAAACTGACGTGCGAAAAAGGCTTAAATACCAGAGACCTTTTCATTTTAGGTGATGGTCGTGTCAGTGAGCAGCCAGGTTTAACTGCATTTCACACACTCTTTGTGAGAGAGCACAACCGTATAGCTGGAGTGTTACGTAGGATGAATCCAAGATGGAGTGGTGAAACACTATTCCAAGAAACCAGGAAAATAATTGGCGCCATTTCACAGGTGAGACTTGCCGTATTTCTGGACACCATAGGTATTGTGTATAATGACCTCGGACAACATGCTGCTGTCCTGTTACTCTATTTCCCCATACACACTGTCAGAAGGAACATGTGTCATACAAAATGAAGTATAGCAGAGGTGTGGAGGTGTATCTCATACAGGATTCCCCTGGGGGGTATTCGCTGAGTGCCCAGTGTACAGCCTTTTAATTGAGGTTGTGACTTCATACTGCTATCCAGGTGACTATAAAGAGGACATATCACTCGCCATAAATAAGATTTCTCTATGGCTGTAAATGCCGCTGTTCTCCTGAATCTGCCATTGCGGGGCTAATTTACATTTAGTGCAGTTACCACCCAATTAAAGCATTTTTTTTGTTTATTATTGTTTATTTTTTGTTGGTGCATCTCTCTGTCGCCGAGTTATGACCCTCTCTTTCTTGTATGCAAATCTAGATTTTTTTTTGCCAACAAGACGTGGTCCTAAATAGACTCCCATAAAAAATAGTTGGGGACCACTCGCAGATGTCTAAAAAAACTAGATTTGTTCACAGGAGCACAGAGTCTCAGAAATAAAGGAAAAACAACATTAGATTCAGGAGAACAGTGGCCTTTACACCAGGTAATATACCGTAATTACGATTTTGTAGCATATTTCTTGAAAAATTCTAAAAATTCTGATAAAAAAAGACTTCCATCCAGTCAACCAAACAATATTAACAGAGATTACAGCCTAAATGTGACTATCAAGTTTAGTATACAGAACCTTGTGTATTTCTGTGTACACTGTTCATAGGCAGAAAGATGCCTATCAGTGGTGGGGCGGGATTATGTAGAGCTCATGAATATGGAGGACTACATGGCAACATTTTTACTAGTCCTCTAGTGATAATTTCCTGTTTTTTTTTTTTAAACTACACCAAGCATCCCAATGAGTGACAGATTGCATGAATCAGGGTCTCTGTCCCTACATTATGTTACCCTCAGATTAGGTGGCAAAAACCTGGTGACAGATTCCCAGGTTCTACAAACAAGCCTTGAGGTTTTTAACACACCCGGTTTAAAAAAGACAGCACAGCGCATGGTTGCAGCACCGATGGCATACATATGCTGCTTGGCTGAAAGGTAGGTCCATTCATTAGAATGAATAGGTTCAGTCCACAAGTCAGATCACAGTAGAACTCCACAGCCTGCAAACAAAGACAGACATGTGAAGACTGTAATGTGTCCATGTGCGAGCCATCTGAAAAATGGATAACACACGCATGACAAAGGTGGACATGAAAATTAGGCCTAAAATATGTTATTATTTTGTTTTGCATAGGCAAGATGTAAAGAAATGGTTTTCTTTCCTCATATAAATTTAAACTAATAGGTCATTGTATTTTTCTTTTATTTACATTTAATTTCTACAGAAAATAAACTACAAGGATTGGCTTCCCCTACTGTTGGGTTCATCTATGTCTCGAGTGCTTCCTCAATACCGTAATTATAATGAATCGGTGAATCCGGGAGCATCTAATGTGTTCAGCTTGGTCTTCCGTATGGGTCACACAATGATTCAGCCATTTATTTATCGATTGGTGGATAACTACAAGACCTCACAAAGGTTGCCTCCGGTCCCTTTGCACCTTACTTTCTTCAATACATGGAGAGTTGTGAGAGAAGGTACTGAAATATAATGTGGAATTTAAAGCAAAACCAAAAACATGGGGCAGCCTACCTGTTAGTACAAGTGGAATATGTAGGTGCAATTTCACACTGTGGTCATAAATAGACAAATATATCTTAGAATAAAAGCAAAGAACCTGCAATGAACAACGTACCCTGCCGTAAGGAAGTAGATAGTAGCAACATATGTAAAAAAAAGCCACAGCGCACTTAATTAACATATTTTTATGAGAAAGGCGTAAAAGCCACCCTAGCGCAACAAAGTGCACCTAATCAGGATGGTCCCTAACTCCAGTAACTCACCTCACTATATGCCAGTAGGCTTTAATATAGACGAGGACGGAGAAGGACCTGGGCCTGACTGTGGTTTACACATTTACGTACTTTTGGATGTTAGGTTTCATCATTTCTTATTTTCCTACTGAAATATATAATATCTGGAAGAGTATTTCTCACTGTTCGTAAGCAAAGTTCTCTAAAACTTTGATCTGTTCTGATTCTAGAAACAGCAAAATTTAGAGGGACTGGGGAAGCGAGGGCTGGACACATGGGTATAAGGTTAGAAAGGTTGTGGAAATTTGTGATAGATTGTGGATGAGAGGTAGCAGCGACTGTGGGGATGTGGTGAGGACCAGGATTTGGAGAGTTATCACCAGCAGTGAGGAGGAGCAGAGTGTTAAGGTACCGTCACATTCAGCGACGCTGCAGCGATCTAGACAACGATGCCGATCGCTGCAGCGTCGCTGTTTGGTCGCTGGAGAGCTGTCACACAGACAGCTCTCCAGCGACCAACGATCCCGAAGTCCCCGGGTAACCAGGGTAAACATTGGGTTACTAAGCGCAGAGCCGCGCTTAGTAACCCGATGTTTACCCTGGTAACCATTTACCTGGTTACTGAGCGCCGGCCATAAAGCACAGCGGTGACGTCACCGCTGTGCTCTGCTTTACGGCCGGCCGGCGCTCACAGTCAGTGCGGGAAGCTGAAGGCGAGGGACGTGACCAGACACCGGAATGTAAGTATGTAGTGTTTGTTTTTTTTACACTTACAATGGTAACCAGGGTAAACATCGGGTTACTAAGCGCGGCCCTGCGCTTAGTAACCCAATGTTTACCCTGGTTACCAGTGAAGACATCGCCGATTCAGCGATGTCTGCGAGAGATCCAGCGAGTCCTGGACTTTCCCCAGCGACCAACGATCTCCCAGCAGGGGCCTGATCGTTGGTCGCTGTCACACATAATGATTTCATTAACGATATCGTTGCTACGTCACAGAAAGCAACAATATCGTTAACGATATCGTTATGTGTGACGGTACCTTTAGTAGGTGGGAGCAGGAGAGGGCATGAGGGGGCTGTCTGTGTTTGGAGACACAGGATTTTATGTTCTGGCACAGGTCTGAGGAGGAGGTGAGATGGATGGGTGTACTAGGTGACTAGGTGTACTGATTAGAGGGGTTAGCAGGAGGTGAAGCACTATGGGGGTTAGAGTGGAAACAAACAGAAGAATTGTTTACTGTGTCTTTCTATCCAGTTAAGGTACCTTCACACATAACGATATTGTTAACGATATCGTTGCTATTTGTGACGTAGCAACGATATCGTTAATGAAATCGTTATGTGTGACAGCGACCAACGATCAGGCCCCTGCTGGGAGATCGTTGGTCGCTGAATAAAGTCCAGAACTTTATTTCGTCGCTGGACTCCTGCTGATATCGCTGGATCGGCGTGTGTGACACCGATCCAGCGATGTCTTCACTGGTAACCAGGGTAAACATCGGGTAACTAAGCGCAGGGCCGCGCTTAGTAACCCGATGTTTACCCTGGTTACCATGCTAAAAGTAAAAAAAAACAAACACTAGATACTTACCTACAGCCGTCTGTCCTCCAGCGCTGTGCTCTGCACTCCTCCTGTACTGGCTGTGAGCCGGAAAGCAGAGCGGTGACGTCACCGCTCTGCTTTCCGGCTCACAGCCAGTACAGGAGGAGTGCAGAGAAGCAGAGCGCAGCGCTGGAGGACAGACAGCGGTAGGTAAGTATCTAGTGTTTGTTTTTTTTTTACTTTTAGCATGGTAACCAGGGTAAACATCGGGTTACTAAGCGCGGCCCTGCGCTTAGTTACCCGATGTTTACCCTGGTTACCGGCATCGTTGGTCGCTGGAGAGCGGTCTGTGTGACAGCTCTCCAGCGACCAAACAGCGACGCTGCAGCGATCCGGATCGTTGTCGGTATCGCTGCAGCGTCGCTTAATGTGAAGGGGCCTTTACCTTCAGTTCCAATTCTGGTCTAATTCATTGCAATACACTGAAGGTACCTTCACACATAACGATATTGTTAACGATATCGTTGCTTTTTGTGACGTAGCAACGATATCGTTAATGAAATCGTTATGTGTGACAGCGACCAACGATCAGGCCCCTGCTGGGAGATCGTTGGTCGCTGAATAAATTCCAGAACTTTATTTCGTCGCTGGACTCCCTGGAGACATCGCTGGATCGGCGTGTGTGACACCGATCCAGCGATGTCTTCACTGGTAACCAGGGTAAACATCGGGTAACTAAGCGCAGGGCCGCGCTTAGTAACCCGATGTTTACCCTGGTTACCATGCTAAAAGTAAAAAAAAACAAACACTAGATACTTACCTACCGCTGTCTGTCCTCCAGCGCTGTGCTCTGCACTCCTCCTGTACTGGCTGTGAGCCGGAAAGCAGAGCGGTGACGTCACCGCTCTGCTTTCCGGCTCCCAGACAGTACAGGAGGAGAGCAGAGAAGCAGAGCACAGCGCTGGAGGACAGACAGCTGTAGGTAAGTATCTAGTGTTTGTTTTTTTTTACTTTTAGGATGGTAACCAGGGTAAACAGCGGGTTACTAAGCGCGGCCCTGCGCTTAGTTACCCGATGTTTACCCTGGTTACCGGCATCGTTGGTCGCTGGAGAGCGGTCTGTGTGACAGCTCTCCAGCGACCAAACAGCGACGCTGCAGCGATCCGGATCGTTGTCGGTATCGCTGCAGCGTCGCTAAATGTGAAGGGGCCTTTAGATGATGCACTGAGCAGACTGACATTTATGCAGACTTCTAACTCACAATATATTTGCTTGCGAATGCATTCAGGTGTGAAACAGAGGAGAGAGGCCTGTACTCATCTTGGTCAGAAAATTAAAGCTGGCTATCACAGGCACAGTAAAGAATTTTACACGTGTTCTTTAAAACCCCTCAATAGGGGGTGACCTCTATGATGGTGGGTGATTAATAATAATAAGAATAATCTTTTTATTAATATAGCTCCAACATGTTCCGCAGCGCTTTACAGTTTTGCACACATTATCATCGCTGTCCCGATGGGGCTCACAATCTAAATTCCCTATCAGTATTTCTTTGGAATGTGGGAGGAAACCGGAGTACCGGGAGGAAACCCACGCAAACACGGGGAAAACATACAAACTCCTTGCAGATGTTGTCCAAGCTGGGATTTGAACTCAGTACTCCAGCATTGCAAGGCTGCAGTGCTAACCACTGACCCACCGTGCTGTCCCATAATTAAAGGAACATGGCCGTCATTGAAATGTGTCTGAATTTTGCCACTTGAATTTCTTAGTATCTCCAGTATAAAATCAGATAGACAGGGTGGACAGCAGTGTGAGCAGCCTCTTCTTACCTCAGCACCTCTGGTATCTCCAGTATAAAATCAGATAGACAGGGTGGACAGCAGTGTGAGCAGCCTCTTCTTACCTCAGCACCTCTGGTATCTCCAGTATAAAATCAGATAGACAGGGTGGACAGCAGTGTGAGCAGCCTCTTCTTACCTCAGCACCTCTGGTATCTCCAGTATAAAATCAGATAGACAGGGTGGACAGCAGTGTGAGCAGCCTCTTCTTACCTCAGCACCTCTGGTATCTCCAGTATTAGATCAGATAGACAGGTGGACAGCAGTGTGAGCAGCCTCTTCACTCATAAGTACCCCTGGTATCCCCGATATTAGAGATCAGAAAGACAGGGTGGGCCACAGTTAGAGTTGCCGCTGTTTACCGCTGGTATCTCCAGTGTTAGATCTGAGTATGCACTTGGAGCATATTGTCATAAACATGAAGGGAGGGGTGTGGAGCTTCCTACTGCACATGCTCAGAGGTACTCTTCCCATTTACATTCTAGGACAGGATTCTGTCAGTGTAACAAGGCGGTAACTGCCTCTCTAAACTAAACAGCTGTGATTTGCTAATGAAGGGTATTTAGGAATATGAAAATGTGACTACTTAAAAGGACACAAACATATGTACCTATGGCCTTCTACTGTATAAACTTTGAATTGTGAAAATCTATGGTGGATATGTCTTTAAGGCCTTATTCAGGTGAACAGTCTGGTGTCAGTCAGAGCAATAAAAATGTATTATTATTATTCATAGTGGTGTTCATATATCCGCGATTCCTTGCAGACCTGCCAATTTTTTCATCCGAGTCACAGATTAAAATCACCCATACAAGTCTATGGGTCCATGAAAAATCAATGACGATTGCCATCTGTGTGTAATCTGTTTGCTGCCTGAGGTCAACATTGTAATTTACAGGAGAAGCTTCGCCATTTTTCTTTTTTTGCATATGAAAAAATCAGTGATGAAACACTGATGGTAAAAATTCACACACTGACCAAACACTGATGATCATCGGTTTGTTTTTATGTATGAGAATAACCTTTGATGTCTGAATGAGGCCTAAACATACACAACTTTCCTTGCTATTACAGGAGGCATTGACCCTCTACTTCGAGGCCTTATGGCAAATCAAGCAAAGTTGAACAGGCAAAACCAGATTTTGGTTGATGAACTCCGAGAACATCTGTTTGAGTTGTTCAAACGTCTTGGCCTTGATTTGGGAGCCATCAACTTGCAGCGTGGACGAGATCATGGCTTACCAGGTAATTTAACTGGCATGATGCTTATATGTGTGTGTGCATATATATGTATGTGTGTATATATCTTCTATATATATAATTGTCTAAGGGTTTTTCCGTCTGTCTGTCTGTCTGTCTGTCTGTCCTGGAAATCCCGGCTCTCTGATTGGTCGAGGCCTGGCGGCCTCGACCAATCAGAGACCGGCACAGCATCGACGTAGAAATCCCGCGTCTCTGATTGGTCGAGGCCGCCAGGCCTCGACCAATCAGCAACGGGCACAGCGACGATGATGTCATAAAGGACATAGACATCTCACGTTTCTGATTCAGCGACGGGCACAGTATCAACGTAGATGTCATAATGGTTGCCATGGCGACGATGATGTCATAAAGGTTGCCTCGACCAATCAGCGACGGGCACAGTCTGCCGCGAATTCTGGAATCATCATTGTCCATATACTACGGGGACATGCATATTCTAGAATACCCGATGCGTTAGAATCGGGCCACAATCTAGTATATATATATATATATATATATATATATATATACATATATATATATATATATATATATATATATATATACTTTGTAAGACCGCAGCCACACATCCAGTATATAGTACAGGTACAGAATATATCTATGTATTTATCTAGATATATTTACATACAATACACGTACACAGCATATTTATACAGTATGTGCATTTATATATAGTTTCAATGGAAGATAATGATTCTCCAGCTGTAATTTAAATCCTGTTACACCAAGGTGGGTATCACTGTTCCACAATATATGTAGAGCACCCTCAATGTTCAAGCAAAAGTGTAGAAATGTATTCAAGTGGTATATTCAAGTGAAGATAAAAAATAATAATAATAATAATTCTTTATTGTGACCATAGTTACTTTTCAGTTAAATAAACCTTTTTCAAAGAGCTTCAGCACTGAAGCCAAAGGAACATGGAGGAGCCTGAATAGGGCGCAGTGGCTTCAGTACTGTGATTCTTTGAAAAAGGGTTTTTCAACCGAAAAATCGCTATTTATGGTCTCCATCATGTGAATGTACCACTTAAATACATTTCTACACTTTTACTTGAACATTGAGTTTCTACACTTTTACTTGAACATTGAGTGTGCAGGGAATATTTTCTCGAAGTATCCTGGGATCTCACTGCCATTCAACCAGCAGCTCCAACTAAATACACGTATACACCTATACTCTTAATATATGTAGTATAGGGATAGATTCCTCCACCTATGATGGAGGATGCTGGGAAAAAGAAGGGTTTAGGTTTTCATCATGTTTAATCCTTAAGAAATCACATTCTGTGATCTTTGTGTCGAGCAGCTCTCTGCTGCCCCCTATCGTTTAGACAATTACATGATTGACGGACGATTAACAGAGGAGACTGCAAGCTGATTCCACTAATAGGCTAGTTATCGGGAACCTAACCTCTGATACCTTCACTTCGAACTCCACAATAACCCAAGAAAGATTATTAGCTGCCACCACCAGTCATTTTTTTTATATCTATATATCCAGACCAACTGTATGCCTGGTAATTAGTGTATAGCTTCGAGGCGCAGTATACAAAACAAAAGGAGCAGAACTATTAAATATTATATTTAATCCAAATAGGCAGTGTTTATTAAAAAAAATTTACAAATCACAGACGTGATTCAACTATCAGATGAAAGCAATCTGATTAAAAATGTCTGGTTAACGGGATCAAGCCTACACCAACATGTATCTTCCTCAGCATTGAACACAGATCATAATTTGTCTTGAACTTTTATCAGTACCTGAGTTACACCCACCCACCCCCTACCTTATGATGACCTCACGTGCTCCGGGTTGTGGGATGTCCTCAGCGCTTTAATGAAAATGTGATATCTTCACTCCTGTTGATCGCAGAATTTAGAGATCGACGCCATATTTGCCATCGGGATTTTACCTATCCCCGAAGGTTAAACATGACATGGCTGTTGTCAGTTGTCTAGCCACTATGTATTTGATTTAAGGCTTATAGGCAGGGGTTACAGTTATGAAAAAAGATGCATCTTCTTCCCCAATTAGCCCTGAAGCTGAAAATGTATGTCCCATCACTATTAGATTTATACAAGGCCCAATATTCAGACTTTTCTACTGGTACCCAAGAGTCTGGCAAAGATGTTTGGATGAAAGGAATGTACACTTCACAACTAGATGTAATTCCCTGCTTCCCTATGTACATTGTAAGTCTAAGTGTCAGCTAGATTGCCAGCTCTTGTCTCCTGCTGCAAATCTGTGTGATAGAGGAGGAGTTGGGGGTAAATGCCCCCTGTCTAGTGTGGCTTAGAGATTTTAATATTTTCTTGGACATTTCATATGTAAATGATTGGGCTTTGGTGTCCAAGTGTTCAGTGCACCTTTGCGCCCCTCCAATACTCCTCATGGTAATTGTCAGTGCTCGCTTTGGAGCACTGCCTGATCTAACTTCTCAGCCCTGCACATAGTGGAGGGGCCGATCGCTTGCATACACAGTGTCATTGCATGCAGGGGCTGAGTTCTCATCTCCCTCTCCTGTGTCTAGCAGCAGTTTGCCACACACAGGATCACAAAGCAGCGACATCGGAGAGGGATGAGAATGCACACACTGACACAGTGTGCACATACTCACTGCCTGTATGTCAGTGCATGCGTGCTGTCATCTCCCTCTCCTGTGGTTAGCAGACATTCGCTACACACAGTATCACCCAGAAGCCATTATATACAGGAGATGAGAGCATGCATACACTGAAATGATGCTACTTTTCGTCCCTCTCCTCTCAGCAACAGCCAAATGGTCGCTATATAGGAGCAGGATAAGAACTCAGCCCCGCTCGCACTGACAGTGTATGCATGTGCTTAGTTGCTCCAGTGTCCGAAAATACAGGGCTGGGAAGTTAGATTAGGCAGCGCTCCAAAGCAAGCACTGCCAACCACCATGAGGGGAGGGGCGGAATATTGTAATTGAGGAGGGAGGAAAGGTGAACCGAAACGCACTAATTTACACATAACATAACAGTTTTTCTCTAAAACCCGTTTACCAAAATCTACACTAGATGTAGGAGTTTTATAGGAGAAAAGGTCCCTATAATAAGGTCAAAGTAGTAAAATTTCAGTTTTGAGGGTGACTGCCTTTAGGGCAGGGGTGTCAAACTGCATTCCTCAAGGGCCGCAAACAGGTCATGTTTTCCGGATTTCCTTGTATTGCACAGGTGATAATTTAATCACCTGCAGAGAATGATTCCAGCACCTTGTGCAAAGCTAAGGAAATCTTGAAGACACGCATGGTTTGTGGCCCTCGAGGAATGCAGTTTGACACCCCTGCTTTAGGGTATTATGTTATAACATCACAATAAATGCTGCCAACCTTGAGTGAACAGATATAATTATTGCTATTCTGGGGTCAGTAGTCCATGTTACTGTTTCTGTATTTTGGATTGCGGTCTTTCATATGAAAATATTCATTTTTTTTCTCCCATGCTATAAATAAATAATAACAATGTATATTCTGAATGTCCTTTATAACAGCAGTCATCTCCACTTTCATCCTTTACTGGGCGGGAGTTATATATATAATGTCTTCCACATTGTCTCCCTATTTTTGTAGGATACAATTCATGGAGAAGATTTTGTGGACTTTCTGAGCCCAGTAATGTAGCTGAACTAGCACAGGTTTTGAGAAACAGACCACTAGCTGAACAATTCATGTCCCTTTATGGCACTCCGAGAAATATTGACATCTGGATTGGAGCTGTTGCTGAACCTCTCCTGCCAAATGCCCGAGTTGGCGAACTGTTAGCTTGTTTAATTGGGAACCAGTTCCGCAGAACTCGTGATGGAGACAGGTGAGTAAAACTGGAAACATGAGTTGACATCTACACTTGAGAATAAAACTAATTACACCTCTGCAACCCCTATAACCCGGCTGTCTACATGTGGAAATTCAATAATGCAGAAAACTAAGTACACCCTGTTTGTATTTTATGGTGTTATGTATCGGTAATATAATAATAAGAATAATCTGGTTCTGAGGTTTTAAAATTAGGTAAATGTGACCTCAGATGAACAACATGACATGAACAATTACATCTTGTTATTGCTTATCTAACTATAACTTAAGTACACCCTTGCTTTTTCCATAACAATCAAGGAGGCACATCCCCTGCTCTCTCTCTCCACGATGACATTTGGACACACTCATTAGATTCTTCAATACAAAAGATTTATTTGACATTGTTGCTAATGTACATGACCATTTCCTGTAACAGGAAGTTAGAGTCTAGAAGGCCCCCAGTGGCTAGTGTGAAAATTGCAAGATTTCTAATTCTTATTTTTAATAAAGATTGTAATATGGGTTAAAAAAAACATAAATGAATTTAATAAATATATAATAAACACAAAACGCTGAAATAAACAATAGGTCATTCTGAGGACACATTCCACTTATGCAATGTTGTAATGAAAAGTGGGCTAGAATTCCTCCAGAACAATGTGAGAGACTAATAAAGAAACGATTACTGGTGATTATTGCTGATAAATTTTTTTCTACAAGTTATTGATTCATAGGGTGTACTTAATTTCTCACACACCACATTACATGATGTCGACATGTGGTGTTGTTCATCTGAAGTTCTTCTTACCTACAGTTAGGTCCATATATATTTGGACAGAGACAACATTTTTCTAATTTTGGTCATAGACATTACCACAATGAACTTTAAACAAAACAATTCAGATACAGTTGAAGTTCAGACTTTCAGCTTTCATTTGAGGGTATCCACATTAAAATTGGATGAAGGGTTAAGGAGTTTCAGCTCCCTAACTTGCTCCACCCTGATTTTAAAGGGACCAAAAGTAATTGGACAGATTCAATAATTTTAAATAAAATGTTCATTTCTAGTACTTGGTTGAAAACCCCTTGTTGGCAATGACTGCCTGAAGTCTTGAACTCATGGACATCACCAGACGCTGTGTATCCTCCTTTTTGATGCTCTGCCAGGCCTTCACTGCGGTGGTTTTCAGTTGCTGTTTGTTTGTGGGCCTTTCTGTCTGAAGTTTAGTCTTTAACAAGTGAAATGCATGCTCAATTGGGTTGAGATCAGGTGACTGACTTGGCCATTCAAGAATATTCCACTTCTTTGCTTTAATAAACTCCTGGATTGCTTTGGCTTTATGTTTTGGGTCATTGTCCATCTGTAGTATGAAACGACGACCAATCAGTTTGGCTGTATTTGGCTGGATCTGAGCACACAGTATGTCTCTGAATACCTCAGAATTCATTCGGCTGCTTCTGTCCTGTGTCACATCATCAATAAACACTAGTGACCCAGTGCCACTGGCAGCCATGCATGCCCAAGCCATCACACTGCCTCCGCCGTGTTTTACAGATGATGTGGTATGCTTTGGATCATGAGCTGTACCACGCCTTCACCATACTTTTCTCTTTCCGTCATTCTGGTAGAGGTTGATCTTGGTTTCATCTGTCCAAAGAATGTTCTTCCAGAACTGTGCTGGCTTTTTTAGATGTTTTTTAGCAAAGTCCAGTCTAGCCTTTTTATTCTTGATGCTTATGAGTGGCTTGCACCGTGCAGTGAACCCTCTGTATTTACTTTCATGCAGTCTTCTCTTTATGGTAGATTTAGATATTGATACGCCGACCTCCTGGAGAGTGTTGTTCACTTGGTTGGCTGTTGTGAAGGGGTTTCTCTTCACCGTGGAGATTATTCTGTGATCATCCACCACTGTTGTCTTCCGTGGGCGCCCAGGTCTTTTTGCATCATCAGTTCACCAGTGCTTTTTTTTCTTTCTCAGGATATACCAAACTGTAGATTTTGCCACTCCTAATATTGTAGCAATTTCTTGGATGGGTTTCTTCTGTTTTTGCAGCTTAAGGATGGCTTGTTTCACCTGCATGGAGAGCTCTTTTGACCAGATGTTTACTTAACAGCAAAACTTTCCAAATGCAAGCACCATACCTCAAATCAACTCCAGGCCTTTCATATGCTTAATTGAGAATGACATAATGAAGGGATTGCCCACACCTGTCCATGAAATAGCCTTGGAGTCAATTGTCCAATTACTTTTGGTCCCTTTAAAAACAGGGTGGTACATGTTAAGGAGCTGAAACTCCTAAAACCTTCATCCAATTTTAATGTGGATACCCTCAAATGAAAGCTGAAAATCTGATCTTCAACTGCATCTGAATTGTTTTGTTTAAAATTCATTGTGGTAATGTCTATAACCAAAATTAGAAAAATGTTGTCTCTGTCCAAATATATATGGACCTAACTGTAATTTCATGGCCTTCTAAGAAAAAGATTTTTTTTCTTATGTACCAAAACTTAAAAGTCATGGACTTCAATAAAAGTGTATTTAATTTTTCTCATGAATTTCCACATGTGGACATCAGAATTATAGGGGTTGCAGAGGTAACAGTTACATACTGTACATGTTTTAATTTCTATGAAGACCCAAAAGCCCTAATGCCACAATAAATGCTGTCATCAATATTGACCCTTTAATGAACACTGCCACATGAATTAAGATGAGAAGCCAAACCAGACACTCCATTTTTCAGGCACGTGTTTTGAGGTGTTTGCCCCTCTTCAGGGCAAAACACGATGTCTGATTTGTCTAGGTTAGAGGTCTGTGACAGTTCTAAGGAGTAATGTTTCTCTTTTTGGAGAGTACCAAGCTGGTATAAGAAGTTATAGGCCATGCAATGCACCTTTGGGAATTTAGATATGCCAATAACCTCTTCAGAAAGGAAAAAGACTTGAATCCTGCCGCCACCCATTGGATGTATCAATCCTAAAAGTCAATATCAACCCTTTAGCAAGTCTCACTACATGACTTAGGATACAAAGCCAAACCAGACAATTTTTTGCAGATGTGTTCCAGCGTCTTTGCCCCTCATCAGTGCAAAGTGGGAGGTCTGATTTGGCTAGATGGAAGGCTTCTGACAGGGGAGAGCAGACAAAATTGCTTTCTACTGCAAGTGTTCCAAAGCTGAAATATCAATATTCCTTTCTTGTCAACTTTAAGGGATGCACAATGGAAAATTGGTCTCATCACCACACCACTTCCACGTCACGCTGCTTTCCATGAAGTGTCAGTGGTGCCCAGGGGATTTGCCAGCTCTTACAAGAATCTGGGAGCCACACAGACGTTCCAAGAGAGTTGGGAGTTATAATAAAAAGTGCCAATAGTGCATATACCGTAGTAACCAGATCACTACTTTTATGCATTATCGTAGGTGTAGAAAGCCTGAGAACATCACATATGATTCTCCAAAGCAAATGCCAAAATCAATTGCTAATCATTAACAAACATTTCACTTGTTTTTTCAGATTTTACTATGAAAGACCTACCGAGTTTACAATTGCTCAGAAGAGAGCTATCGATAGAGCGACAATGTCTCGCATGATCTGTGACAACACCGCTATCTCCCAAGTTCCTCGGAATGTGTTTTTAGCAAATACCTTTCCAGGAAATTTTGTAAGTTGCTCACAGATTCCCATTTTGGATCTGAGTCCTTGGAGAAGAAGGAAGAGCGGATCAGGTACGAGCTTCATTATATAAATGCCAATAACTAGTCAATCACACAGACCTTTTAGTTACACTTTTGTCCTCCTTCACCTGCCAATGCTTTCTATGCTGCCTATATGCCACTGAAACGTGCAATACTTAGAGGGGATGTCCACTTTAAAAATATATTTTATTTGATTTGTTTAAAATATAAGTTAGTAATCTACTTATATGAGGAAAAATGCCTGACATGAAAATACATCCGACAGTCCAAATTTTTAGAGCTAAACTTCCAGCTCTGTGTAAAGGGGGCCAATTAATTTCAATAATTACCGTAAATGGAATTTGTCAAAATGATTTATTTCTCAAAAACTGTTTATACGCTCATATTGCTCCCTGAACCATAATGTCATCCACACCTTTACTTGTGCAATCTGTTGCTCTGTTGAAGTCATAGTTTCAATTTATATGCAAGCTATTAGTATTATATGCAAATGAGGCTTAAGTGCTCTTGGAGCAGCAAAGCACTTTCCAAACATCTGACTCCCTTTGCACTATTTCCCACCCAGCCACACTTTCCTCTGCTTTAGGGCGGAGTCACACTACAGCGAGATACGGCCGAGTCTCGCAGGTTAAAAACAAGCTCTGGCACCGGCACTCCGGAGCGGAGCGTGCAGCTCCATTATTGCTGTGCGGCTGCACGATCCGCTCCGGAGTGCCGGTGCTAGAGCTTGGTTTTAACCTGCGAGACTCGGCCGTATCTCGCTGTGTGTGATTCCGGCCTTAGAGAAAGCTCACTTGCTTGTCTACACAACCTGCGAGCTGTTAGTGAAGCAGAGAAAGGGGGGAATCTGGCCATGGATGAAGAAACATGGGAAAAGCTCTGATCACGAAGAAAGCTCTTTGGTCTTATTTATAAAAACTGCAATTTTTTTTCAGTGGGGGACCCTCAGATTGCATAAGTAACGGCGTGTATTATATCTTTTGGAGAACAATATGACAATATAAACAGTTTGGGTGGAAGTGGGATCATTCTGACAGATTTGCTGTAAGCCAACCCTTTCCTCTGGCTATGCTGGCCTAGCTATTAAATAAGCCAATAAGCCAGTCAGTGAAGCCACTTTACACACAACACTGGTCATATGCTGATTCAGAAAATGCTCTTCTGTGTTGAGCACTAGTGATGAGTGAATGTGCTCGGGGAAAGTGTTATCCGAGCATGCTCGGGTGTTTTCCGAGTGTCTTTGGCGTGCTTGAAAAATATTGAGTTCTCGAGGCTGTTAGATAGCCGCAACACATGCAGGGATTGCTTAACAAGCATGTGTTGCGGCTGTTGAATAGCCGTTAGCACCTGAGCACGCCAAAGACACTCAGTTAACACCCAAGGATTCTTGGATAACACCTTATCTGAGCACGCTCACTGATCACTATTGAGCACAAGCCATAAGTAGAGTTGCCTGGAAGAAGAACTAGTACTAATATCTTCATTTTGGGGCACCTATCCCAATAGAAATATATTAGTAAGCAGCATTGTATTATGTTTTTGCTCCGAAAGATGGGTTAGGCCTTATTTTCAGGGAATGTCTTATTTTTTTTCCATGATCAACAATCAAAATGTACTCTAGAACACATTTATATACACACTGCACATATGGTATACACCAGCCTCTCTACTCTTTGGTTCCTCTAGACTCCCACAGTAAAAGGACCTATGGTGACATCATGGTCACAATGTAATAGTAAAATTCACCACTCAGTAGGATGCAAAACAATGGATGTGAAATGTATTTACAATGTAACCAGTCCGGAGAAACAGCTATTGACGTTTCGTTCCGATATTGACCTTCATCAGATATTTGCTGTGGTGACGTATTAAGATATGTCAGTTGTGGAACTCACAGTATGCTGGTTGAGATTCAATGGACTGTGTCAGCAGGAGAAATATTGTGGCTATGTCACTATCTGGATAGGCCCTGAGGATAGGCGCTCAGTGCCTATCCAAATAGTGACATAGCCACAATACTCCAGGGCTGATTTCCTGTATGTTTCCTGCTGACCCAGCCCATTGAATATCAACCAGCATACTGTGAGTTCCACAACTTGCATATCTATTGCCACGCATGCTATGAAGTGCTGAGTTTTACTACGGTATTAATATCATTCACGGATTGGAACCCTACTCGGGCACTTCGCCATTCCTTACTGAAGTGCTGTATATCATGGTCACATGACTATCATGTCACCAAAAGTCCTAAAGTGTTTTTTTTTTTTATAGAAATGCTGGGGGTCCCTAAGAATGTGGGGGCCCTGGGCAGTTGTCCAGTTTTTCCCCTCCGAACGCCGACCCTGACTGTAACTAGGGCTTATTTTTGGAATAAGGCTTATATTTCAAGCAGACTCCAAAAATCCTGTAAAATCATGCTAGTACTTATTTCAGGGTCGTTCTTATTTTCGGGTAAACACGGTATTTACACATGAAACCCATCTGAGCATAGCTATGAACTGGAAACCCTAAATGACCCTAAGTTACAATGAGGTCTCTCAAGTGTCATGGCTTCTTTCCTTCTGTCCTTGACACATGCAATTGATCTACCACCATCCTGACAGATTCCAGACTTCTGATGTCTCCATCAGTATTACGCTTTTCTTCATTACCGTGGTCCGCTCATCACAGCCCAATGTTACTATACAATAATACCTGAAATGTATACGAACATATTAATGCAGAATCTTTTCAAACCAACTGTCTGCTCATTTACCTGTAAGGTGGTGGTGATCTGGTTCACACCTGCAGACATCTTCTAGATGATAATCTATTTCCCTGGGGGTTAGGATATATAACTTTTCATGGCACTTAGGACCTTTATATGTAGAAAATGTAAGTTTATAATTTTCTCTTTATCATTTTGTTTCCCAGAAGTTGAAGATCCTGAAGAATAAAGCAGTGACAGCTGTGTACTATGCCATGTTTTATATAGAGCTAAGCGTCTGCCTGACAAAGGATGCAGAATGCCAATCACTGTAATATGCTGTGTGAGCCGATAGTGAGGCTGGAGCCGGCATCAGCGAGGGATGCCACAGTGTAATATACTGCCTGTGCGATGTTACAATATACTGCCTGCGCCATGGTGTAATATGCTGCCTGTGCCATGGAGTAATATACTGTCTGTGCCACGGTGTAATATACTGCCTGTGCCACGGTGTAATATACTGCTTGTGCCACGGTGAAATATACTGCCTGTGCCACGGTGTAATATACTGCTTGTGCCACGGTGAAATATACTGCCTGTGCCACGGTGAAATATACTGCCTGTGCCACGGTGAAATATACTGTCTGTGCCACGGTGTAATATACTGCCTGTGCCACGGTGTAATTTACAGCCTGTGCCATGGAGTAATATACTGCCTGTGCCGCGGTGTAATATACTGCTTGTGCCACGGTGAAATATACTGCCTGTGCCACGGTGTAATATACTGCCTGTGCCACGGTGTAATATACTGCCCGTGCCACGGTGTAATATACTGCCAAGGCCAGGTTGTAAGATACTGCCTGTGCCATGGAGTAATATACTACCTGTGTCGCGGTTAATATACTGCCTGTGCCACTGTGAAATATAATGCCCGTGCCACGGTGTAATATACTGCCTGTGCCACGGTGTAATATACTGTCTGCGCCGCGGTGTAATATATTGCCTGTGCTGCCGTGTAATATACTGCCTGTGCCACGGTGTAATATGCTGCCTGTGCCATAGAGTAATATACTGCCTGCGCCACGGTGTAATATACTGCCTGTGCCACGGTGTAATATACTGCCTGTGCCATAGAGTAATATACTGCCTGCGCCACGGTGTAATATACTGCCTGCGCCACGGTGTAATATACTGCCTGTGCCACGGTGTAATATACTGCCCGTGCCAAGGTGTAATATACTGCCAAGGCCAGGTTGTAAGATACTGCCTGTGTCATGGAGTAATATACTGCCTGTGCCGCGGTGTAATATACTGCCTGTGCCGCGGTGTAATATACTGCCTGTGCCGCGGTGTAATATACTGCCTGTGCCGCGGTGTAATATACTGCCTGTGCCGCGGTGTAATATACTGCCTGTGCCGCGGTGTAATATACTGCCTGTGCCGCGGTGTAATATACTGCCTGTGCCGCGGTGTAATATACTGCCTGTGCCGCGGTGTAATATACTGCCTGTGCCGCGGTGTAATATACTGCCTGTGCCGCGGTGTAATATACTGCCTGTGCCACGGTGTAATATACTGCCTGTGCCACGGTGTAATATACTGCCTGTGCCGCGGTGTAATATACTGCCTGTGCCGCGGTGTAATATACTGCCTGTGTCACGGTGTAATATACTGCCTGTGCCACGGTGTAATATACTGCCTGTGCCACGGTGTAATATACTGCCTGTGCCGCGGTGTAATATACTGCCTGTGCCACGGTGTAATATACTGCCTGTGCCACGGTGTAATATACTGCCTGTGCGCAGATAGCAGCACCCGTGAGGACTATAACAAACGACATTGCTTCTAATTACTGTCACAGGTGTAATCACACTAATATTGTAATCCTTTAATAAAAATCAATATTAAAGAAAAAAATGATTTCCTTTTTTATAGTAATTTTGAAAATTGTATTAACTACATTTGTATCTACATGGAAAAGTACAAAATGACAGATCCTTGGACAGAAAATAATTTGACAAAATATTTTTACACGGATATAATGATCATAATTGCTAAAGAAAAGATCATTAACGACACTCAGGCACTTATCTGACTATCAGGGACACATTTATTTGCCTTTCACATTGTTTCCATCATGAAACACATTCTTTATAAATGAGCATCTCACATTATCATCCCCACTATAACATAACGGTTTATCCACTTTGGACAATCTTTACTTGTTACAATGAGCTGATCACAAAGTGTCCTCCTGCTGGGACCCCTGTTCTGTGTAGGACCTGCCAGTAAGTGTTTATTCTCCCTGCAGTGCCTCCACAGGGAAATGTAAGTATTACATAGTCCTTACAATGCACGACTTGACGGGTCCTCCACAGAAACAGATGAACTTTGTAACTAGTTCTTGTCAGAAGATGAGTATCTGGATCGGAGAAACCCCTCTGTTAACAAAGAAATACTTTGATATTGAACATGAAAGTGGGAATCTAAATTGGAGAACCCCTTAAAAGCTCTCTAAGTGATGAAACCATAACTCCACATTATATGAGTATTTATTAGCATTTTGTGTAAAAAAACAGGAAGATTACACAGTTAAATGGGTTGTCTCATCATTTAAGTTAAAGGGGTTGTCTCGTGGGTTCCTGCTTGGCGTGAGGCACTCCTGATTGATTGTTCAGACCACAATCATTGTTCTACCACTGGCCCAAACTGTGTCCTCTCCGAAGCAGATTTACCTCCGCAGCATCAGAGGAGATATGGCACTGAAGCAGCCTGAAACCAGCCATCTGGCCGCTTGCACAGTAGTATCCCTTTAATGCATTTTTATTTTAAATGTTACTTCTCCACAGGGCTGTGGAGTCGGAGTCGGAGTTAGTTTTGGTTGGAGTCAGAGTCGGTAGAAATGTACCGACTCCAATTCCAGCTTTTAAAAAAATGTATTAATATTTCATAATTGAACTTTCATATGAATTTGATAAATGTTACTTAAATATATATGTTCTATCAAACTATGAACAACAGTGATAAGCAGTTCTGCTGGAGATAGAGACATTTCTTAAGGTACCTTCACACTGACCAACTTCACAACGATATCGCTAGCGATCCGTGACGTTGCAGCGTCCTGGATAGCGACATCGTTGTGTTTGACACGCAGCAGCGATCTGGATCCTGCTGTGCCATCGTTGGTCGGAGCAGAAAGTCCAGAACTTTATTTTGTCGCTGGATCTCCCGCAGACATCGCTGAATCGGCGTGTGTGACGCCGATTCAGCGATGTCTTCACTGGTAACCATGGTAAACATCAGGTTACTAAGCGCAGGGCCGCGTTTAGTAACCCGATGTTTACCCTGGTTACCAGTGTAAATGTAAAAAAACCCAAACACTTCATACTTACATTCCGGTGTCTGTCGCGTCCCCCGGCGTTCTGCTTCCCTGCATTGTCAGCGCCGGCCAGCCGTAAAACAGATTACAGCGGTGACGTCACCGCTGTGCTTTACGGCCAGCCGGCGCTCACAGTCAGTGCAGGAAAGCACAACGACGGGGGACAGACACCGGAATGTAAGTATGTAGTGTTTTTTTTTACATTAGCACTGGTAACCAGGGTAAACATCGGGTTACTAAGCGCGGCCCTGTCGCTGGAGAGCTGTCTGTGTGACAGCTCTCCAGCGACCACACAGCGACGCTGCAGCGATCGGGATCGTTGTCTAGATCGCTGCAGCGTCGCTAAATGTGACGGTACCTTTACTTCTTGTGTGTCACTGTTCTCCACTGCCCTTATCTAATCTTATACTTGGTTAACCTCATGCTGCCCCAACCCCCCTGCTTACAATGTATGAAACTGAAAGTGAAAATGTGTTGCAAATTCTTAAGGTACCGTCACATTAAGCGACGCTGCAGCGATATAGGCAACAATGCCGATCGCTGCAGCGTCGCTGTTTCGTCGTTGTGTGGTCGCTGGAGAGCTGTCACACAGACAGCTCTTCAGCGACCAACGAAGCCAAAGTCCCCTGGTAACCAGGGTAAACATCGGGTTACTAAGCGCAGGGCCGCGCTTAGTAACCCTATGTTTACCCTGGTTACCATTGTAAATGTAAAAAAAACAAACACTACATACTTACATTCCGGTGTCTGTCGCGTCTCTCGCCGTCACCTTCCCTGCACTGTGTAAGCGCCGGCCGTAAAGCAGAGCCTGCCTGCCGGCGCTGACACGGTGCGGGAAGCTGACGGCGAGGGGACGCGACAGACACTGGAATGTAAGTATGTAGTGTTTTTTTTTTTTTTACATTTACAATGGTAACCAGGGTAAACATCGGGTTACTAAGCGCGGCCTTGTGCTTAGTAAACCGATGTTTACCCTGGTTACAAGTGAACACATCGCTGGATCGGCGTCACACATGCCGATTCAGCAATGTCAGCGGGTGATCCAGCGACGAAATAAAGTTCTGGCCTTCTAGCTCCGACCAGCGATGTCACAGCAGGATCCAGATCGCTGCTGCGTGTCAAACACAACGATATCGCTATCCAGGACCGCTATCGTTATCGTTCTAAAGTCGCTCAGTGTGAAGGTACCTTTAGTAGTAAAGCTCCTCCTCTAGAGTAGATGTTTGGTGTGCCTCTTCCAAGCATCTCACAGCTGCTACTCAGAAGAGGAAGACTGTAAGAAGTATTATCCTTTCAACAAACTTTGCATCAGTTAACTGTGAGCACCTGATGAATAACAGTATTACTGACCACTATATCAGTTGTACGACCTGGCAATAATTTTGTACAATTGTTTTTAGGAAAAACAATTGTCATTTGGATTGTGAATGCAGAATTAAAAACCTGAGAATGTCAAAGAAGCGTCACATTAAATCAGCTGTATTTGAACATTTCACCATCACTCAAGATACAAAACATTATGTCTGTCAGTGTATGACAAATGATCCAGACGAAAAAAAATGCTGTGAAGCCAAGATCAGTGCATATTCAGGCAAAGATAAAAATGCTCCTACCAGAGCTTCTAATCTAAAGAGACATTTACAGCGCTTTCATCCAGAAGTACTGAAAGCAGTGGATGAGAAAGACTGCATCCAAACCAATGAACCAGTGCCCAGCTCTTCCAGCCAAACAAAGGAGCAGAGAACTTTGCAGCCATCAGTTGCAAGATATTTTGTCAGTGACAAAGTTACTGTGACAATGACAGTAGATACATTTAAAAAACAGATCATAGAGCTTGTTGTAAAGGATAGTGTGCCTATTTCATTATTTTCACGACCAGCTTTTATGTGTCTGAATGGGGAAATGGCCCGCAAGCTTGGTGTTTCTCTGGAGAGAGAGAGTATTAGAAAATTAGTAATCGAAGAAGCTTTTAAACAAAAGGAAGAACTTAAAAAAACTCTCAAGGGACGCTTTCTGTTTATTAAAATGGATGCCTGCACACGTCACAGAGTGAACTATTTTGTCATCAATGTCCGATTTGTTTGTGACAAAAATGAAATAGTTACCAAGACAGTAAAAGACACCGAAGCTCATCACACCAGTGAGTTTCTCCAGGTCTTGGTGGAAAAGGTTCTGCAAGACTATGAACTTAAAAAAGAGCAAGTTCTTTCTGTCGTAACTGACAATGCTTCAAATATGGCAAGTACTATTAAGCTAATGAATGAGAGTAATGATGGTGACCAGCAGCTAGAAGAACATTCTGGGTCCACAGACACAGAAATGTTTGAATTAGAGGAACACAGTATTGTAACTGAGGAGCAAACTGAAGTTGCTTCAGATGAACAGCAACATGATAGTTTAGATGATCTTGTTGAAACTGTGTCAATACGTTCCTTCATTCATCACATGCGCTGTGTTGTGCATACACTACAGCTGGCTATAAGAGACAGTCTGCAAGAAGGACATGCTGCTGCACTGATTGGCAAGGTGAGAAAATTGGCTACTGTTGCCAGAACCCCTAAAGTTGACTCAATTTTGAAGAGACGTGCTGGAAAAGGGGCAATTATTGATCAAGCCACACGATGGGGCAGTACTTACTTAATGATTCAGCGCTTGGTTGACCTTTCTTGTAGACATGGCTAACCCTCAACTGACGCTAAATGAAAGTCAGTGGAATCAGGTGACTGAGCTGGAAAAATTGCTAGAGCACCCATTTACAGTGACTAAAAAATTACAAGCAGAGGACTTAACTCCAGGTATTTTCTTAAATGAGTGGAAGAACCTGATGTTTCGCCTGCCCCAAAGAGGAGGGTTAATTGCAAGTGGCATTGCTACATCAATGAAACGGAGAGAGGAGCTACTATTACAAAATAACATTCTTTTGGCAGCTGTTTATGTAGACCCAATGCATCGGATTCTTCTAGATGATCAACAGCTAACTAAAGGAAAAGAAGCTCTGAAATAGCAGTAAGAATGAAAGGGTTGCAGAACAGTCAGGAGGAACAAGAAGAATTTGGTCGTCCTGCCACATCTTCACCCTCATCAACTGATAAAGAATTTAATTTCGAAAAATATTTGGATCATAAGGACCGTGCAAAGCGTTCCCGCATAGAAGAGTCATCCCCAAAGAACACAGCCAGTACATTTCAGCAGAATTTTTCATGTGCAATAAAAGAAATTGAGAAATTTGACCGTTCATCAAAAATAACAGTGCAACAAGCGATTCCTCTGTATCCTGACATTGTCAGAGATGTTGCCCGAGTGGTTACTGCTTTGCCACCAACCCAAGTTAGTGTAGAGAGGTTGTTCTCTGCTCTCAAAATAATTAGATCAGATTTGAGGGCATCCATGAAGGAGGATCTGACAGAGGCAATACTTTTTCTGAGGACAAATTTATAGATTTCTTCTTATTAACTGCATAACAGTGTTTATTGCATATTTACTTACAAGAGTTTAGAAAAGTTTATAAGTTATTTGATATATTCTAATTGTATTCTAATAAATATAGTTTTTGCTCTAAGTGGTCTGATTACTTATATGATGGTGAGAAACTGAATAAGCACAATGTTAATATTTGACAACAGTAAATTTATTGTTACGAATTGGCCATTTATGAAGGAGCCGGAGTCGGAGCTGGAGCCGGATAAAATCCAGGAGTCGGAACTGTGGCTTACTGACTCCACAGCCCTGCTTCTCCAGTCCATTATAACAAGTCTATGTACAAAAGAATAAAATGAGCTACAACTGTGGACTGGTAGTCCTTAAAGGAGATCTCCAAGATCCTGTCCCAATATATAGTAGGCATAATAATATTAGCAAATACCACCAATTAGAAATTTAGTATAGTTCTTCAGGTTTGCTATGTTTCGTACCTCATGCAGGGCTCTGCAGTAGCTTAGGTATCCATGGTTATGACCACTAAGCAAGCTATCACTATATGAGTGGTCATAACCATGGATACCCAAGTACTGCAATGCCCTAAATGACGTAAGCAACAAAGCGAATCAGAAGAACTATACTACATTTCTAATTGGAGGTATTTGCTAATATTACCATTATTATTACACCTATACATATAGGAGATGGCAATACCCCGTAAAGTTGATAAAGCTGGGGCTACACAGTGATAGCAACTGTCATAGGCAAGTCGCTGTCCAACAAGTCATTTGGAAGTCACATGTAAATGCAACTTTTATAAGAATGAAGCTCAAGATAACATCAAGGAATGATCACAGGATAAAATAAAATTGCATTAAAGATACGTAAAAATTGAAGTTATCACACAGTTAAGGTAGGTTCAGACAAGCGTATAAAAAAAATTTTCATCCAGAAAAGTAGGACCAGTTTTTCTCACGTCATCCGTGTGCAATCTGTTTTTTTTTTACAGCAGCTATTAATCATTTACAGTTTCCTGTTACAGAATTGCAATGTGTCCGTAAAATGTGGATGTTATACTGTAAATCAGTATTTTACGCACCCAAAGACTTGAATGTGTGAGTCTCATCTGATTTACGGCATGCTGCGATTTTATTCACACACAAGATTCAGTAAGTGGAAAAAAATTGCTTATTTGCACTGCCCCATAGAACACCATTGGTTTGGGAGTGGTCGTTTTCTTTCCACGGACATCACTCACACCGAAACTAGTGGCATAAATGAGCCCTAAAAGTAAGCTTGGGTACAGTGGGCACCTGGGCAGATCTGACCTTAGTTAAGGTGCAGCCATGAGCTCCTCTGGACCAGCCTGTCCGGCTACATACTCATCGCTCCTCGCCACGGCCGCCTGAGAAGTGCATGTGACTTATTAACAATGAATCATAAGTGGTCACTGCTTCTAATCGGCAAGGAGAACCCTGGTATGTGAATACAACCTGCGGCAGAGGGGGCATCTGACCGATGATTATTGCTGCAAATTATGGTTACCGGGGATATAATAGGAATGTCACCTGCAGGAATCAATAGTGAACAGAATTAAGTTCATTGTCTTAGTTCGGCCCATCACATCAGCCCCAGATTGTCATTAGTTACCCACCTCTGTTCTACAGATGAATGAACATTTAGGCTGCTGTCACACTAGCAGTATTCAGTCAGTATTTTACATCAGTATTTGTAGCCAAAACCAGGAGTGGAACAAATAGAGGAAAAGTATAATAGAAACATGTCACCACTTCTGCATTTATCACCCACTCCTGGTTTTGGCTTACAAATACTGATGTAAAATACTGACCAGATACTGCTAGTGTGATGGCAGCCTTATTGTATGATTAATTCACTTAATTGCACACTAGATGGCAGCATTGCACTCTCAAGAACTGCTTAGATTAAAAAAGGGACTGATATGGAAATGATGTCCTGCAGACCACCTGCCCAGATCTCCATGCAGTCCGTTTAGGTATTAGCGGGTGTCTCAACAACTAGATTTCCCGTCATCAAGACTTTATATAAACTTTTGTTTATGTTAAAATGATTTAATCAAGAAGACAACAGAAGACGTCGTTTATGTATAAAAGATTTTATTTCAGGATTTTTTTTTCCCAATAACTGAATTCTATGTAAGAACAATTAGTATAGAGTGAAGACATTTCTGCAGGCCAGGTGATAACTTGCCGCTGTTTTTTTTTTTCTTCTTCATATTTCATGGCTTTTTTCAGATCAGCAAGAATCCCTTATTGCAATGCCCTAGATCTACATGATGTAGTATTCGTAGGCACAGATCCATGAGAGATGACACAGAATGTATAGGAATAATGGCATGCTAGCAGATGTACCATGCGATTGTGGACGGTATCCAGTAACATATCCAATTCTGGGGAGTAGTTGTGACCTCAGGTAATGGACTCATGCACGACATGGCATCTTATACATGCGGAAAAGAAAAATTCACCAGGATTGAAAAATAAATAACCTAGAGGTAGCCTCTATTCCTTGAATAGACGAGAATAATGCTGCAATCTCAAATATCTACTTTATACAAAAGTGAAGATTTCATCAGAACAAATTTTCTTATTTAAAGAGAACCTGTCATGTCACTAAAGGCTATTGACTGGCAAGTAAGGGGTTAATCATAGAAGCATGCATGTCAAATAAATAGGTCCCAGAATGTTGACTGACTGCTCGCTTTCCACAGATACACTACAGAGCGAGCTGTCAATCAAAGTGTCGTGGCGTGCTTACAGCTGCCGTCACTAAATACATAGCGATGACTGTAGCCGCTCCGTGAACGCTTCCATAACTGAACGTTGGCAGCTGCTTTTCATGTTTTCACATCCCTGTGGGCGTGATAACATAATCTACACCAGCCCCTGTGGGCGTGATAACATAATCTGCACCAGCTCCTGTGGGCGTGATAACATAATCTGCACCAGCCCCTGTGGGCGTGATAACATAATTTGCACCAGCCCCTGTGGGCGTGATAACATAATCTGCACCAGCCCCTGTGTGCGTGATAACAATCTGCATCAGCCCCTGTGGGCGTGATAACATAATTTGCACCAGCCCCTGTGGGCGTGATAACATAATCTGCACCAGCCCCTGTGTGCGTGATAACAATCTGCATCAGCCCCTGTGGGCCTGATAACATAATTTGCACCAGCCCCTGTGGGGGTGATAACAATCTGCACCAGCCCCTGTAGGCGTGATAACATAATCTGCCCAAGCCCCTATGGGCGTGATAACATAATTTGCACCAGCCCCTGTGGGCGTGATAACATAATTTGCACCAGCCCCTATGGGCGTGATAACAATCTGCACCAGCCCCTATGGGCGTGATAACATAATCTGCACCAGCCCCTGTGGGCGTGATAACATAATCTACACCAGCCCCTATGGGCGTGATAACAATTTGCACCAGCCCCTATGGGCGTGATAACATAATCTGCACCAGCCCCTATGGGCGTGATAACATAACTTTTAATTCACTATTTAAAAGGAATGAATTATTTAAAACCTTACAGAGGTCAGTGTGTATAAGGAGCAGATCAGGTATATCCCATCTTTTACTGATCATAATTATAATACTTACCTCCTTACTCCACTTCCTTGCCCTGTAATGTGGTTTATAGGGATTTCTTGGTGCAGCCGCTACCTTTTCCCTTCAAGTTAAGCAAACTCATGAAACTTCATTTGGCCTCTATCCCCTGATGAAGCCAGGTCTCTGGTGAAACATGTTGGGAAGGCTTTAGGGTCAGATGTGTATGGTTAACTTGAAGGGAATAAGTAGCAGCTGCACCAAGAAATCCTTACAAACCGGATTACAGGGCAAGGAATTGGAGTAAGGAGATAAGTACTATAATTTTGATCAGTAAGAGATGGGATATACCTGATCTGCTCCATATACACACTGACCTCTGTAAGGTTTTAAATAATTCATTCCTTTTAAATAGTGAATTAAAAGTAAATTTTTATGGTCCTTGGAGGTTTTTTTTGTTGCCTTAGGCAATTTGTAATTAATGTTTGTGCACCCTATGCTGACCTAGTGGGCAGCAATTTCTTGCGTTGATAACATAATTTGCACAAGCCCCTGTGGGCGTGATAACATTATTTGCATGAGTCGTCCTCATCACCAGCCCCCGCACATCTCACGCATGCGTGCCGCTCATTTCGGCAGCATCACTGCGTCTCTGACGCCGGGGGTGCACTTTTTTAAAGCATTTATTTTACTGAATTAAATTACACAGAGCTGGTTATGCAGGGAGTTTAAAGGGAACCTGTCACCTGAATTTGGCGGGTCCTTTTTTGGGTCATATGGGCGGTGCTTTCGGGTCTTTTTTCCCGCTGGCCGCACTCTAGTCGCGAAATTGACTTGCCGTTGATTCGCTTTCCTCCCTAGTTAACGCGTGCGCAAAGCAATCTTGCCTTACGCACGCGCAGTATGCTTTGCCCAACTGCGTGCAAAGCCGAAAACCATTATGTCCCGGAACACAGCAAAACACTTCCAGGACATAGTGCGCCAACGCATGCGCACTAATGGTTTTCTGCTTTGCCCACAGTTTCGCAAAGCATACTGCGCGTGCGTAAGGTAAGATTGCTTTGCGCACGCGTTAACTAGGGAGGAAAGCGAATCAACGGCAAGTCAATTTCGCGACCAGCGGGGAAAAAAAGGGGTTAATAAAAGACCCGAAAGCACCGCCCATATGACCCAAAAAAGGACCCGCCAAATTCAGGTGACAGGTTCCCTTTAATCATACATAGGTGATTGCTGCTGGGTTGGAGGGCATGGGGGACCTGTCTGGTTCCCTTTAATAGTATTTGGGAATATGAGAGGTTACCTTTAAGCTAGGTCCTATTGGTATTTTCAGATAATTTTCTATCCTTCCACAAAGCTTGAGTTATTGTCACTCTATTTACATTAGTCACAAAACGAATAGCATACTATACTACTGCTCACTGTTATCAGTTATTTGTTAACAATCATTAATTAATGCCAAAAGATTAAAGTCACACATTCCACAGATGCAGCTAAATAACCTTTCTATTAATCACAGCTTTAGTTTAAAGAGTACCTCCACTTAACGGGAAAAAGTCATATGATATGTTAGTTATTTCATGTGTCGGTCCGTTGTTCTATGGTGGCTGCTTTCCGGTTTTGTTTTTCCGTCTCTGTGCATGTTGATATGTCTGTGTGTGCACGCGCATGCTTATCTGCGTATGCCTGCATGTCTGTACGTGTTAGGCCTCTTTCTCGGATGTGAAAGAAATGGACCGATTATTACAGGGTGCTGGATCAGATCTTCATCAGTGTCTGGTCACTGTGTCAGATTTTACCATCAGTATATCATCACATTTTCACATTCGCTGCAAACATTTTTTTTACAGAGGTTTCTCTTAGCAAAGTGTCAGGGAAAAGCAGACAGCATTAGGATACTGTGGAATGCCATCCATGTTCTGCTCAAGTTTTTTCAAGGTCCCATAGACTTGAATTGGAGAGTTTGATCTGTCTTTGTTTTTGTGGATCCTCAGTCACAAAAAACATGGACATTGAAAGGAAACATCACACAATGAAAATATGAAGTGGAGGCAAACTTTAAATATCTTTGGGTGAACCAAGTTTTACATTTACAAATATACATTTAAATTACATTGTTATTTTCTACATATAAAAAATGCATATTTGATAAAAAGTAAACCGCTAATATAGAAAATTGTTGTTACAGCAGCACATATTTGCCTGTGTATCACAACAAAAGTTACTACTAAAGAATAATGTAGAGGCTCTTGCGTATGCCTTGTATATCAGTCTTGGTTGATGTACCATTCTGGGCTGTCTACCATCTTTATTCCTTCTGATAAGATTCCCTTAAGGCACCATGCAGAAGGTCTGAAGATTTGCGAGTTTTATCTGATAGCAGCAGTAATAGATCAGTAATTAGAACTGCTGTCCTGTAATTCAGTGTATCCTAACTCATACAGTTTTAGCCTGTCTTCTCTGACTCCTGCTTGTAATAAGTTTCCCCCTTTCCACTCCTATCCCCAAGGAGCAGGGTAGAAAGGCTGAAGCTACTGTACATTTCACAAACAAACAGTGATCATTCACACACTACATACATACACTGGGGAAAAGAAGTATTTGATACGCTGCCGATTTTGCAAGTTTTCCCACCAACAAAGAATGGTCTGTAATTTTTATCGTAGGTACATTTCAACTGTGAGAGACAATCTGAAAATAAAAAAAAAAACAGAAAGTCACATTGTATGATTTTTAAATAATTAAATTGTATTTTATTGCATGAAATAAGTATTTGATCACCTACCAACCAGCAAGAATTCTGGCTCTGATAGACCTGTTAGTTTTTCTTTAAGAAGTCTTCCTACTCTGCACTCATTACCTGTACTAATTGCACCTGTTTGAACTCATTACCTGGATGAAAGACAGGACACCATGGACACAACTGTAGACCTGCACAAGACTGGGATGGACTACAGGACAATAGACAGTCAGCTTGGTTAGAAGGCAACAACTGTTGGCATAATTATTAGAAAATGGAAGAAACACAAGATGACTGTCAATCATCCTCCGTCTGGGGTTCCATGCAAGATTTCGCCTCATGGGGTAAGGATGATCCTGAGAAAGGTCTGGAACCGGCCCAGAACTACACAGGAGGGCCTGGTCAATGACATGAAGAGAGCTGGGACCACAATCTCAAATATTACTGTTACTAAGACACTACGCTGTCATGGTTTAAAATCCTGCAGGACACACAAGGTCCACCTACTCACGCCAGCACTTGTCCAGGCCTGTTTCATGTTCACCAATGACCATCTAAATGATCCAGAGGAAGCATGGGAGAAGGTTTTGTGGTCAGATGAGACCTAAATAGAACTTTATGGTATCAACTCCATTCGTCGTGTTTGGAGGAAGAAGAAAGACGAGTACAACCCCAAGAACACCGTCCCAACTATTAAGCATGGTGGTGGAAACATCATACTTCAGAAGTGCTTTTCTGCAAAAGAGACAAGACGACTGCACCATATTGAGGGAAGGATTGATGGGGCCAATCCTTGCGAGATTTGGGCCAACAAACTCCTTCCCTAAGTTAGATCATTGAAGATAGGTCGTGGCTGGGTCTTCCAGCATGACAATGACCACAGCCAGGGCAACTAAGGAGTGGCTCCGTAAGAAGCATTTCAAGGTCCTGGAGTGGCCTAGCCAGTCTCAGACCTGAATCCAATAGAAAATCTTTGGGAGGGAGCCGAAACTCATTGCTGCCCAGTGACAGCCCCGAAATCTGAAAGATCTGGAGAAGATCGCTATGGAGGAATGGGCCAAAATCCCTAGTGCAACATGCGCAAACTTGGTTAAGAAACATCTGACCTCTCTAATTGCAAACAATGGTTTCTGTACCAAATATTAAGTTGCTACTCTATTGTATCAAATATTTATTTAATGCAATAAAAGCTAATTAATTATATATAAATCATACAATATGATTTTATGAATTTTATTTTTAAGATTCTGTGTACTTACGATAAAAATTACAGACTTCTACATTCTTTGTAGGTGGGAAAACTTGCAAAATCAGCAGTGTAATAAATACTTACTTTTCCCACCGTATAGTGTAAACAGACTTAGTCAGGGACTTTTATAATTCATCAGCTAATCATTGTATGGACTGTAATATAGAATATATTCAGCTGAATACAAGGTCATACATCGGAATCATGAGGGTTGAGCTAATAGGGTTAGGGTTGGATGTGAAAGTTGCCAGGAGGGATTTGATAGAAGATGATGTTATCCTGCAGTTCAGCTTGTGTCTACATAGGACAACATGTACAGTACTGGTGGTCAGGTTGGAGAAAGCATGACACAGTAGCATACAATCAAATGTTTAAATATATATAGATGCATCTGAGCTGTGTTGGAACAAATTACACAGCTAGAATATTGTTGGTGAGATAGCATTATATGAGTAATATAAAGAATACCGGAGTGCTACTTTATCTATGGATTTGTACATTCTGTCCTGGTACAGGTTCTATAGAATACATGCATGAGAGCCGTACAGAAGAGAATGGAAGGGTAAGTCAATGGCATCTTAGAAAAGTGTCTTAAGAGCACAAGACAAATTTGAATTAAAGTCATAGCAAACAACCAAATGTTAATTTTACTTTCTTAAAACCGATTCTAGTTCTGAGCTTAATTAATAACTATCACATCTTCTAAATGAAACCACACACATCATTCAATAAATATTACAAGGTTGGTTTTTTTCCTACTATGAAACTTGTCATAAAAAGTGACCATTACAATGATGTATAATCACCATGGACAGCTGTTTATCAATAAGTGATTCAATACTGCACCTAATAAACAAGACTCAAAACCTCCCGGATGTCAAAAAGGGATCCTCCAGGAGTAAAGCGGTTTATTGAAGGGAGCAGAAATACTGTGTGTCTATAGAGGAGAAATATGGAAACATACCTCGCCTGCAGACACATTCCATGTAAAAGGGTGTTATCCCATAATCAAAATTATCAATTGTCAACAGGAAAGATTTAAGTTGAAGCCCCACCGCTAATGACAACAAGTTGGAGCCCCACCGGTAATGACAACAAGTGGGAGCCCCACCGCTAATGACAACAAGTGGGAGCCCCACCAGTAATGACAAGTGGGAGCCCCACCGCTAATGACAACAAGTGGAAGCCCCACCGCTAATGACAACAAGTGGGAGCCCCACCGCTAATGACAAGTGGGAACCTCACGAGTAATGACAACAAGTGGGAGCCCCACCAGTAATGACAAAAAGTGGGAGCTCCACGGGTAATGACAAGTGGGAGCCCCACCGCTAATGACAACAAGTTGGAGCCCCACCGGTAATGACAACAAGTGGGAGCCCCACCGCTAATGACAACAAGTGGGAGCCCCACGGGTAATGACAACAAGTGGGAGCCCCACGGGTAATGACAACAAGTGGGAGCCCCATCGGTAATGACAACAAGTGGGAGCCCCACCAGTAACGACAACAAGTGGGAGCCCCACCGGTAACGACAACAAGTGGGAGCCCCACCAGTAGCGACAACAAGTGGGAGCCCCACCGATAATGACATTGGAGGTCACAAAGCCTTATTTAATGGAGTTTGTAGTCGAGAATGTACATTGCTGCATCTACAGAATAGCTGGAAACAGCCAAGGACAGTGCTTGGTGATCTCTTGCAGTCCCATAGACGATGAATGGAGTGGTGGTCGTGCATACGCATTATTGCTCCAGTAACACAAGAGACATGGAGGTTGCATATTTCAGCAGAATCATCAGCCCCCAGAGATAATGAGATAATTAACAGTTTTACTTGGGACATAAAGCAACGATTACCTTCAGCATCATCAACAACATGTAAGATACAGGAAGGAGCAGACACAAAATGCAGAGGTCACACAATACAACCCAGAGGAAGTCCACCCATCAACAAGCTCTAACAGGCAACACATCTGCTGTCTGCTCCACCGCCTCTCCAGCATTACTGTGCAGCCCTTGCTGATACTGCAATACCCTGTTCTCATGGTTGGCGGGTTTCAGAGGCCAGATCACCTAGGAATAACACTTATCGCCTACCCAGTGGACAGGTGATAAGTTTTGATTATGGATAAACCTCTTCAATAAATACAGGAGTGCCAATAACTGAGATCTTCTTTTAAGACATAATGGCTATATGTAAATCATTACAAAATGTGAACAAGGCCAGACCGACCCACGGCATTACAGGCCCAATATACTGCCATGATTCCGTCATCTGTGCACACTCTTCCCCTGCAGTAATAATATGAATCTGACCTAATTCTATGTGATAAGTTACCATTTCCATCAGTAAATACTGTATACATTCCATGTCAAACTGTCCATAGGAAATGATGTTGACTTTACAGCATAGTGGTTCTGTCCTGCTACAGCTATGTACAAATGTAAACTATACAGGATTCCCTTAAATACATATGTATAAGTATCTAAGTATTTACTAGACGGCCGTGCATGAGGTATGATGACTTATTGTACAGTAATGTCACTCAGGTGATCGGCTCAGTGAGAGTACTGCTCCAGAAATTCCATCAGTCGGGTGGGATAATCTGTCATTACCCCATTGGCGCCCAAATCAAAGGCTCTTTTATATTCTTCTTCATTGTTCAGAACCCAAATGTAAACCTGTAGGAAAAAAGTAACACACGACTAAAAAATAATAATAATAATAATAATAATAATAATGCTAAAGGAGCACAAAACCTAAGTGGTGCACTACCTCATCCCAATGGTCTCGGTTGATTGAACCTGCCAGGTTGGATGACGCTATTACCTCACAGATATTGGGTCAAACTGCAAGATAGCAGCGTTATAAAGGTGTCTGACCACTGTACTGAAAGTGCAGGGACCGTGAGTAAATGGACTTTATTCCTCCCGGGAGCCGCCATTTTTTAGTCATGGGAGGGACACTGTCAATACTGTGAGGAGGCGCGACACTTTGACTGAAAGCCGGCTATGCAGTGCATCAGTGAGGAGACTACTGTCAGTCAGAATGCCAGGGAATGTCTACAGCTGCCGCTCATAGCATATAATAAACCATGACTGTAGCCGGTCAGTACACCTGCATGACTGAAAGATGGCGGCTCCCAGGAGGAATACAGTTCAATTACTCATAGATGCTGCACTTTAGAACAGCCGCTGGGCTATTCCATAACCTGTAGTTTAACCCTATATCTGCAGGTTATTAGTGATATCCAACCTGACAGGTTGCCTTTAAGTCCCCAACATTCCTCTCATATACATACATGCATGTATCTAATGCGGGAATACAGGAGAGCTGGAAGTCCCTAGTAAAGTGTTGTTTGCTGACGGCTCTGATAATTCCTGGTTTCGGCCGGGATGTTTATGGAATGATGGGCAGGTTTGGTAGCGGGGCTTGTCCTCCCCTGCTGGCCTGGTTTTCTCTGAAGATCTCAGTCAGTCCAGATATTGAACAGATTCATTACTGGGTTTAGAAAGGTTTGCAGTGTGTGCACTTTGGTTAGAGGAAAGCTGAAGGGACCGAAGACGTCTGTACATGAGACTTATTGAGGACTGCTAGTCTCCATTAGGTGCTATTGGTATGAGGTGACATACAACATTTTGGTTTCTTTTTCTGGTGGTTAGTAGAGGAACTCCTTTATACTGTGTATATATACATACATACAGTGTCCTGTAAAAGTTTCGACACCACTGATAAAAATTACTATTATTGTGAACAGTTCAGCAAGTTGAAGATCAAATGATCTCTAAAGGGGCTAAAGGTAAAAATGAAAGATTTCCTTTGTATGTTAGGAAAAAAAAATATTTTAATCTTTTACATTTTAAAATAGCAAAAAGAAAAATGGGCCAATGCAAAAGTTTGGGCACCCTGCATGGTTAGTACCTAATAGCACCCTCTTTTGCAAGTATCACACCTTGTAAATGCTTTTTGTAGACAGCGAAGAGTCTTTCAATTCTTGTGTGAGGAATTTTCATCCAATCTTTCTTGAAAAATTCTTCTAGTTCTGTGAGCTTCCTGGGTCGTCATGCATGCACTGCTATTTTGACGTCTAGATACAGATTTTCAATGATGGTCAGATCAGGGGACTGCGACGGCCATTGTAAAACCTTCAGCTTGAGCTTGCACATTTTGAGGTAGTCTATTGTGGATTTTGACATGTGTTTAGGATCATTATTCATGTTTAGAAGCCATCCTCTTTTCAACTTTAGCTTCTTGACAGATGCTGTTAAGTTTGAATCACGAATTTGTTGAAATTTCACTGAATCCATTCTTCTCTCTACCCGTGAAATGTTCCCCACTAATTGGTTATTTCCAAAATGCATCAGGCTTCAGATGTTCTTTTGCAAACTTCCGGAGCTGAATTTTATGATCAGGATGCAGGAGAAGTTTTATTCTGATGACTCCTTTATAAAGGCCATGTTGGTGCAGGTGTCTTTGAACAGCAGTGGTACACTATTCCAGAGTCTGCTTAATCTTTCTGAAGGTCTTTTGCAGTCAAGTGGAGGTTCTGATTTTCTTCTCTAGCAATCCTACGAGCAGCTCTCACTGAAATTTTGTTTGGTCTTCCAGACCTTATCTTAATCTCCATTGTTCCTGTTAACTGCCATTTCTTAATTACATTTTGAACTGAGGAAAGGACAACTTGAAAACGTTTTGAATTTTTATAGTCTTCTCCTGCTTTGTGGACCTCCACCATTTTCATTTTCAGAGTGCTAAGCAGCTGCTTAAAAGAACCCCTGGCTGCTGTTTTTTAGCACGAGGTTAGAGGCTGGGTTTTTATAAAGCTCGGAAATTTGCATTACCTGTCCTTTCCTAAAGACGAACAAGCCATAACCCTAACAGGCTAATTAAGGTCTGAAACCTTGCTCAAAGGTATCTGAGAACACAAATCTCCAAGGGTGCCCAATCTTTTGCATCGGCCCATTTTCCTTTCTGTAATTTTTAAAAATGTAAAAAATGAATACACACATATATATTTATTTATTTTATTTTTGCCTAACATACAAAGGAAATGTGTAATCTTTAACATTAGCCCTGTTCGAGATCATTTCATCTTCAACTTGCTCAGCTGTTCACAATAACATAATAATTTTGACCAGGGGTGTCCAAACAATTACATGCCACTGTATATATACACACATACACACATGCACTCAGTATATATGTAAACATGGTACATACAGACTCATGTGCTTATATTATATCTATATATACAAATTGATTGCATATGAAAATGTATTATTTTTCAACATACCTGGATTCCTCGAGCTTTCAGATGTTCAAATAGAGACTTTCTCATAATTAATCTGGAAGATAAAAAATGCATCACATCACATCTAAAGCCTAAAATTTGCAGTGAGAATAGTGTACAACACATAATAGAGGTAGTTTGTGCAGTGGTTTTTTTTCCGCTTCAGGCAATAAGAGATGCCTTCGTACAATAGACATCTATTGGCATGATGGTTGTTGGCCATCGGATGGTTGTTTGGTTAACTTTACTCCCCGGTGTGTAGCACCAACAAAGATGCAGAAATAAAAGAGGCGCTGCACAACCCCTTGTAAAGAGAAATGCTCAGTTTATTCTGGTAATATTATGTTTTGGTTATGGTAGTGGACACGATAAATTCTAACATGTTATTGTGGCACCCCTAGGGGTATTTGCCACAAAAATAGTTACTGACAGTAAATATAAATACTAAAATAGCAAGACTGCACTACCACCTCCGGCCAGAAGGGGGAGCTCCAGAGACTCCCCTTGATCCATTCTGGTCTGAGAGAAGAAATGGCAGTTGGGCTAAGGAGCTGAAAGTGAGAGGTCATACAGCTGAATTTCTAACAGCCCTATGACGGTTTCCAGGCCCAAATCACCGGCCTGAGGAGAAAAGGGACAGAGAAAAAGGACATTGTGAGAACCGGGTAGCATTAATCACTACCCAGAACAGGCGCAAAGACGGATACCGGATCTGTGGCTGTATTCATTACATATAATACAGCAACCGGAAAAACGTGAGGTGATATCAGCTTCACTAGGGCCGGACGCAGCAACAGACACAGAGTTCAGCGGTACTCCTGGAAGGGGTAAGCAGATAAAAGGACTCGGGTTGCCCGTCGAACCAGGACCCGGAGGGGACAGATTGGGCCGGCAACCAGTTCACATACAGCAGCAGGGCCACACAGAAATTGCGTACAATAAGAGGCGAAGACCCCGGCAGGGTCAAAGTAACTCAGAGTTCCCATACAGACTCCGGTGACAGGACTGGTTGTAAATCCCTTTATGTTAAAGTAAACTGGTTAAACGTTTCAGTGCCTCAGTCTTTCATTTGGACAATAGCCAATATCCAGGATCGGGATCATCACCGCTGGGAGAACCTGCTGCTGATCAAGTAAGTGCCTGTCCCCTCACGATACCCCTTACACTGTGCATTGCCTGAGGCCACAGCACCGGGTCAAGCCACCCGTGACATCCCCCTTAAGAGACAGACCCCATTGGTCGGGTGCTGGGTATCCCGGTCTCCTGGGCGTCACAATATCAAGGCTAGACGACTGTTTTACCACAACGGTGAGTTATGGTCTGACCATGGACAATGATGGATCAGCTGTGGCCTCCTGACCCGAACGTGACAGCCTTATAGACCAATAAGTTTGGGTCAGAAGACTAGCGGACATCATGTGTCTCACAGTCTGTGCTCGGACCGTGACATGATGTGTGAATATGATGTGTGAATACTATCTAGATCTGGGAGTTAGAGTGGGTTTCACGGCATTTTACAGACTATAGTACCAGACCAATCCGTTCTACCTCGCGCCAGCAGTTCAGCCTGCTGATATTGGAGATGTGGTGCCGTGGAGCTTCGATCTAGTTTTTATATGTAATAAACTCTAAAATAAATCCTTAAAGTAATACAGGTAAAGCTTTGCTTACGCATCTGCTAGCCACACAACAAACTTGTGACTTTTGCTCATTTTTGAGGGATCTTTAAGCCTACAGGAAGATACAAAAAAAAATACGTTAGTAAAATTATCATTTTCAGTCAGCTGACATAATCTGTATGTAACAAAAATGATTTTTATCTCGTACTGCTCCAAAATCTAAGAACTATAGTGCATATTACAATGGGACTAATGCTGGCCATAAACATTGGGTGGTTGGATGATGTAATGTGTATATGGGTATAAAGAAGATGAAGTAGATGATCCTTTATTCTCTAGGTAGACAGGTAGCTCTCAGAGGTGGCGGGAGAATGATGGTATTAGATAGAAGTGGAGATGATATATATAGTTTTCTACATGTCAAATTATATGAATGATGAACAAAAGCAGAAACTCCAGAAACACTTATGATCAGCTATTAGCAGTGAGAAAACACCTACATGAGTCCTTAGTTTTCCAGAAATGAAGCATTACATGGTGCCCTATAAAATCAGTGTTATGCCTCCATATTCTGGCTGATCATAGGGAGTGCTGGCTGAAATTATATAGTTATTAACACTAAATGGACGAAAGAATTGGTGCACACATCTTACTCATTGCACTCAGCTTATTCATTCAGTTCCATTGCCACAGATGTATAAAATCCAATGCCGTCTGCCAAGTCAACACCTTGAACCCCGTCATATCAATAAAACTATTCCTAAGCAATTATTGCACTGCAGAAGAGCACACTGATTGGGAATACAAATTTTCAGCTTTCATCTCACTTCAGTCAGTGTGAGGGGAGAGGCAGTACAGAAGAGCTAAGCTGGTCTCATTACAAACACCTATACAGCTGTGGCTGTCTGTGATCCAGGAATCCTTGTTTCCCTGATTAGTAGTCCAGTTCTGATGCCCAAAAGTCCATGATGTTATGATATATCAATTTTCATGGTGAAAGCTGCACTGTGGGTTCCAACAAGTTTCTATGATAGTTGGTATTAACTTTCTCTCCTATTGGTGCTACAATAGCTCTTCTGGGGGATTGATTAGACTAGCTAGCGTCTGCTTACCACTCTTAAAGGAGCTGTTCGGTTTAAAACTAGAAGTCTGCAGTCACTCTGTGAGACTGCCGACTTGTGAATCCTCACATCATGCGCACTGCGCGCTGTGAGGATTCTCTGTTGTTAGCACTGGGAACGTTGGTCATGTTATTGCAAGTATGCGATATTAATACAATCCGACTGGCTGCGACTTCGCTCAGTGCAAGTGTATTGACTAAGACCGGAAACAGCCTAGTCGGAATCTGGCCAGGAGAATTCATATTGCATGCTTGCGGCCATGTGACTGACAACAGAGAATCCTCACAGCGTGATGTGCGCGTAATCTGAGGGTTCACAAGTCTGCAGTCACATACAGTAGTTTTAGACAGGACGACCCATTTAATAAACTTTGAGTATTCATGACACCCAAGATGTCGCTGATTCCCTTCCCTAGTCCTTCCTTGGACCACTTTTGGTAATATTAGCATCCTGGGAACACTGTACAGCACCTGCCATTTAAGATATGCTCTGACTCAACCATTTAGCATCACAATTTGGTCCTTGTAAAAGTCATTCAGATCCTTTGATTGCCCGATTTTCCTGCTCCCAACACATCAACTACAAGAAATGATAGTTCATTTACTTCCAATAGTATTCTAATCCTTTATAAGTGCCATTGTAAAGAGATTAACAATGATTAATTTTATGGCTGATTACTATATACATGCATAAATATACTACGTACGTAGCATTCATATGGATGATTAATGATAGACGTTTGCTTTTACAATGTAGGAATTCAGCATTATCAAAATAAAAAAAGGAGAAGCAAGCGCTGCTTATGGTCCAAACGCATTTGAAAATGAGACATTCAGCAAACAATTGATCAATTATTTGAGCCACCCTGCCATGCAAAGGCATTCTCATAATGGGGCAGTCCTACTCTACATTTTTTATGTTCGCTGTGCCATTACGGCCTCCTAAATGTATTAAAGGCAAGAAAACACTACAGGTACAGTTTGCATTCAATATGGTCCCGCTTTTAATACATTTAGGAGGCCATAATGGCACAGCGAATAAAAAAAATTGTAGAGTAGGACAGCCCCATTATGAGAATGCCTTGGCATGGCGGGGTGGCTCAAAGAATTGATCAACTGTTTGCTAAATGTCTCATTTTGATATACAGTTAGAAATTAATATGTGCATGTGCACTTTTGTATTGAGTTCTGACCACAAGCAGCGCTGGCTTCTCCCCTTTTATTACGAATTCAGCATTACACACAGAGGATGTTAATATTTCTTACTTCATGATTATAGAAGGCATGGGAATTTCTAAAAACTGTTCCCGAATTGGAAAGAAGGGCAGGAGTCCCGTATAGAACAGTCCAACCAGGAGCAAAACCCGTTGAAAGCAGAAAAGCAGAGGAATGCTGCAGTTCTAGGATCAAAACAGAAGCATTGCTTTATTTCCATGGGATTATATGGTGTCGACCAAACTTTCCATCATAAATACTTAACAATACTACCTAAACACATGTGGATACTAAATTAGAGGAAATGGCCACGGCCATTTATTAAAGTTCAGATTTAAAGTCACGACTAGTGTTGAGCGATACCTTCCGATATCCAGAAGTATCGGTATCGGATTGGATTGGCCGATATCCAAAAAATATTGGATATCGCCAATACTGATACCCGAGACCAATGCAAGTCAATGGGACACAAATATCAGAATGTAAATAAGCCCTTTCTGTCCTTCTACATCCTGTTCCGGAGGGGGGAAGAGTGTGGGCAGACACTGTGCGTGTCTGTGTGTGCGGGCGGGGTCTGTGCAGGCCTGCCGGGGCTCAGTGTAGGCTGCCGGGGCTCTGTGCGGGCCTGCCGGGGCTCTGTGCGGGCTGCCGGGGCTCTGTGCGGGCTGCCGGGGGGTCTGTGCGTGTGTGCAGGCATCAGACGATGCCTGCCACAGTGATTGACACATTAGCCAATGATGGAACAGTAGTAGTCCCATCATCTGGCTAATGTGTTGAATGAAAAAAAAAACAAAAAAACAAAAAAAAAATCATACATACTACATACATACTACATAAATAATACATACATTTCATACATTTAGACATACAGTACATTAAACATAGAGTACATACTCAGCATTACTTCTCATTTTGATCCCCAAAGCCAGTGTCACCTGTATAAAATATTAAAATAACAAACAACCAATATACTCCCTGTCCGCAGAAATCTACTAGTGTCCCACGACGATCTCCCGTGGAGAACGGCAGCATCAGCTGATGCGACCGCTCTTCAGGGGCCCCAGGAACACAATGACGGGAGTAAGGTATCCTTCCACACTGTATTTCTCCGCCGCTGTAAAAAAATAGTCCCTAGTCTCCCTTTTGGCATTGCTGTGTGAGAAATTTTCCCACACAGCAATTGCCATAAAGTGAGACTTTGAACTATAGTAACCTCAGTAATGCACTGCAGGAGCCATTGTCTCCTGTCAGTGTGTCACTGAGGGTCCTATAGAGCAGTAACATCACCCGATGTCACTGTTCTATAGGGGAGATCGTCGTGGGACACTCGTTATTAATTGGACTACGGCGGACAGGTAGTATGCGGTTTATTATTTTACGTTTTTTGCAGGCGCTGAAGTATGGCAAGTATGGTTAAATGAAGAATATTAAAATACTTTTTCCTAATGTGTGCGTGTTTTATTAACCCTTTATTACTATTGGATTAATAATGGATAGGCGTCTTATTGATGCCTCTCCGTTATTAACCCGGCTTAATGTCACCTTACAATAGCAAGGTGACATTAACCCCTTATTACCCCATATCCCATCGCTACACGGGAGTGGGAAGAGAGGGGCTAAGTGCCGGAATTGGCGCATCTTACGCCATCTTGCGCCATTTCTGGGGTGGCTGCGGACTGGTATTTGTAGCCGGGGGGGGGGAGGCAATATCCATGGTCCCTCTCTAGGCTATGAATATCAGTCCTTAGCTGTCTGCGTAGCCTTTCTGGCTATAAAATATAGGGGGAATCCACGTAATTTTTTGGGGGGTCCCCCTATTTTAATAGCCAGTAAAGGCTACGCAGACAGCTGCGGGCTGATATTCATAGCAGGCTACAAATATTGGCCCCCGGCCATCGGCTTTCCCCCTCTGGCGCAGAAAATAGCGTGGGAGCCCACGCCGTTTTTTTTTTTAATTCAACGCTCATTAAAGGGAACCTGTCACCCCCAAAATCGATGGTGAGGTAAGCTCACCGTCATCAGGGGCTTATCTACAGCATTCTGTAATGCTGTAGATAAGCCGCCGATGTTACCTGAAAGAGGAGAAAAAGAGGTTAGATTATACTCACCCATGGGCGGTCCTGCTCCGATGGGTGTCTCAGGTCCGGAACAGCGCCTCCCATCTTCATTCCATGACGTCCAATTCTGGTCTTCACGCCGCGGCTCCGGCGTACTTTGTCTGCCCTGTTGAGGGCAGAGCAAAGTACTGTAGTGTGCAGGCGCTGGAAAGGTCAGAGAGGCCCGGCGCCTGCGCACTGCAGTACTTTGCTCTGCCCTCAACAGGGTAAAGTACACCTGCGCCAGAGCCGCGGCGTGAAGACCAGAAGAAGACGTCATGGAATGAAGATAGGAGGTGCCGGAGCGGACCTGAGACACCCATTTGACCGGACCGCAGCGGGACCGCCCCTGGGTGAGTATAATCTAACATCTTTTTCTCCTCTTTCAGGTTACATCGGGGGCTTATCTACACCATTACAGAATGCTGTAGATAAACCCCTGATGACGGTGAGCTTACCTCACCATTGATTTTGGGAGTGACAGGTTCCCTTTAAGCAATTTCTTGATTGAGAACAGGTGTGGCAGTAATTAGGCCTGCGTGTGGCTAGGGAATTTGAACTCAGCTTCCTAAAGATGTGATGAACTGAACATCAGTTAATTTATGTGTTAAATGGGAGGAGGGGGGCAATCACTTATTCACACAGGGCTCTGTAGGTTAGGATTTATTTTTCCCTTAATAATAAAGACCTTAACCCCTTTCTGAAGATGGGCATAATAGTACGTCCACGTCGGACTCCCCCTATTCGGATCCCGCCCATTGGTGGCCCTGTCACGTGATCGCTGCAAATGTTTGGGGGGATTTTTTTTTTCACCACTTAAATAAAAAAAGAACGTATACATGTCTGGTGTCTATGAACTCAAAATGACCTGGAGAATCATAATGGCAGTTTTAGCATTTAGTGAACATGGTAAAAAAAAACTGTGTGGAATTGCACTTTTTTGCAATTTCACCACACATGGAACTTATATTTTTTCCTGTTTTCCAGTACACGATATGTTAAAAGCGATGGTGTCGTTCAAAAGTATAACTTGTCCTGCAAAAAAACAAGCCCTCACATGGCCATATTGACCAAAAAAAAATAAAAAATGTATGGCTCTGGGAAGAAGAGGAGCAAAACACAAATTCAAAAACTGAAATACTCCTTGTCGTTAAGGGGTTAATTTGAAAATGGCATGTTGTGTTTACTTGTGTTATCTTTGTCTAATATTTCAATTTGTTTGATGATCAAAAACATTTATTGTGACAAAAAAGCAAAAGAATAGGAAATCAGGAAGGGGGCAAACACTTTTTCACACAACTGTATGGTACATGTTATTATTTTTGTGTGCTGCTTCTTGGCCGGCGCAGCATCATTTGCTTTTATTTTATGACTGATTGTTTCTGCTTGCAATAAAAAACAATGGATCACATGGGATTTACTTAATCCAATCACCTACTGTTACTGAGGTAGACAAAGAGATTCGCCTCCGCAACAGCAGTCTTACTGGTCAAAACAAAGACCCAATCGCTGCCCATTGCTACTGTTTCCTGGCTTCCCCTGTAATGGCCGTGTCATAGGTCTAAAAATGGTCAATTTCCGGCTGGTTTTACCAGAAACCAACCACGAATCTTCTCAACAACCAAGGGAAAATGCAGACGTTTTTGGAAGGGAAAATGTTCCGACCAAAATTGTCCTGAGTAGATGACAGAGATTAGCTCTGGTGTCCAATAATCCCACATGGATCCCTCCATATCCTATTGTCCACCAGGAATATTATTCTGTCCCTATGCAGTGCGGGATAGAAGCAGTCACAAATGGGGGGCGTATTCATTCTAAACATGTATAGAAAGGTTTATAGGATAACATTTTTGTTGGGAGTGCAGCTTTAAGTAATTTAAATTAAGCCTGCAAGTGATAGCATTCTAAATCCGCACTGAAAGCTCAGCTGCTGGGAGGAAATGATCTTTTATCCTCCCAGCAGCCTCGAGCTTTCAGTCACAGAGGAGCGGCTAGCGCAGCTGCAGTCACCACTCAGCGGCGGCTGTAACTGTGCGACCAGCACTGACTGACAGCAGTGTATCAGTACAGAGACGGCTGTCAGTCAGTGTCGGGGCGTGGGTATAGTGAGCGGCTCACTACATACTGAGCAGTGACTGAAGCCGCGCCTGCTACAACTCTATGACTGAAGGGAGGAATGAAGTTCATTTTATCCTGGCAGCCGGGCTTTCAGTATGGCGGCCGTACTGATTTAGAATGAATATCATTAACCTGTAAAGTAACCCCATATGTGGAGCTTAGCAGTGTTTGGGGACATGTCATGTTCCTTTAAGAGTGTTGAAGAAAACCTCACAAGCACAGGGAGAATATACAAATGATGGTGTCTCTGGTGGGATTTGAACCCAGGACCCCAGCACCTCAAGCCATTAAAGAAGCACTCCTATCAATGATTTTATCATCTTAATATATTGCAGTCATCATATTATATAGCACTGTGCACTTACAATTGCTCATTTTGCCTTTCTACCAAGTTATTTATTTTCTCCATTAGGTCTAGAACAGCACGTGACTAAAACCTGAAATGCAGGGACAAGAGACTCCCTGTTTCTACATACAGTGGAGAAAAGAGAAGAATTATCAGGGTAGAAAGGCAAAATGAGCAATTGTAAGTACACAGTGCTGTTTAATATGATGAATGCAATATATTGAGAGGATAAAAACTTTGATGGGAGGAGTGCATCATAAGAGGGCGCCCTCTGCTGGTTGTCCTCATATGAACTCGAGCCAGGGAGCTTTCTAGGAAAGTTCCCACGATCTAGGAACAGCCAGCAGAGGGCGCCTCACCGCAAATGCAGGTAAATATAGGTCATTGACCTACTTTACCTACATTCTCCAGGGTTTTGCAGACATGAGCAATGTTGCATTAGCAAAGCTCGTGGCTGCAAAATATTTTAACCCCTTCAGATGGATTTACATCGTTGGACTTTACAGATCTGCGGAAGGTAAGGATATTGTTGGTTTATTATGGGTTTTTTTGTTACAGAACGAGGGTCTTCAGTGATTGGATTGGGCGTTCAATAAAATATTAAAACAACCTTTGTTTTTATTTCATTAAAATAATGTTTAATATTGTGTTTGTGTATTTTTTTAACCCTTTACTAGTATTGGATTAATAATGGATAGGTGTCATAGTTGACGCCTCTCCATTATTAATCTGGCTTAATGTCACCTTACAATAGCAAGGTGGCATTAACCCTTCATTACCCCATATCCCTCCGCTACATGGGAATGGGAAGAGAGTGGCCAAGTGCCAGAATAGGCGCATCTTCCAGATGTGCCTTTTCTGGGGTGGCTGGGGGCAGGTGTTTTTAGCCGGGGGGGGGGGGGCAATAACCATGGACCCTCTCCAGGCTATTAATATCTGCCCTCAGTCACTGGCTTTACTACTCTGGCGGAGAAAATTGTGCGGGAGCCCACGCCAATTTTTTCCGCAATTTAACCCCTTAATTTACTAGCTAGAACGGCCAAATTTTGCACATACACACTACTGACATTAGTAGTGTGGAATATGCAAAAAAAAATGGGGATATGAGATGGTTTACTGTATGTAAACCAGATCTCATATCATGTCGGGTTTAGGAAGGAGAAAGCAAAAGCCGGCAATTGAATTACCGGCTTTAAAGCTGTCTAGCGCTGGAAGAAATATTAATATATATATACATATATGTGTCTCACTGACATTATATATATATATATATATATATATATATATACCTATTCTATGTGTACACATTTATTCTACCTATTCTACTGTAAGCTGTCAGTGTGATTTTACTGTACACCGCAATGAATTGCCGGCTTTTCTCTCTAACAGCGCTGCGTATTTCTCGCAAGTCACACTGCTGGTCCATGTGTAATCCGTATTTTTGGGGCTTCCATAGACTTTCATTGACGTTTAATTTGCGCAATACGGTGACAAACGCAGCATGCTGCGATTTACTACGGCCGTAGAAAGCCGTATAATACTGATCAGTTTAATACGGCAGATAGGAGCAGGGGCATAGAGAATAATTGTGCCGTATGTTTTGCGAGTTTTACGGACGTAGTTTCTGCGCTCTTACGTCCGTAAAACTCGCAAGTGTGAAGCCGGCCTAAGTGTTATTATTTTGTAAGGAGGGAACATACGGATTGAGAATGTCCAGAACATATTAGTCTCTAGTGGCTGCACCTAATGCAGAAACTCCTGTGATAATGAGAATAAACACAAAATACTATAACTAAGATCATATGGAAGCCATGGACTTATGGTAACAAGCTTTATATGGAAAACAGGACAGAAAAATAATCCCTTTGTTGGATAAGAGGCTCTGAACTCTACTACATCCAGAGTGAGTCGGTACTAGGGGCACACGGCTATACAGACGGTTAATCTGCCCTACCTGTCGGTGGCACTTCTGCACAATCTCGTAGTCGGCATTACCCCACACAGTCAGTTGTTCTCTCTTGTATTCTTTCACGAGTTCGGAGACCTGCCGGAATATACAGAGCTCGCATTAACGTGAACATTTCCACCCACGTGTTATATTTCCAAAAGGTTACTGCACAATATGGCACAACAGGGAATCGCCGCCTTCTGTATTTGTTCCCTCTCACGTTAGTCGCTGAATTCGGGAAAGCGAGAACCGAGAAGGGAAAATGTTTAACCGCTATAATAAGGAGAATATAGGTATTCAGCAAGTGATTAATGTAAGGAGCAGAATAAGTTTTATAAAAGGCAGTTGTATGGGTAATGGGAGAATATACAGTGAGGAGGTCATCTGAAAGCAGCATAATATAAGGGCAGAGACCCTGATTCCCTTACTGGGTGCTGCAATTTTGATTAAAAACTGCTTTATCGGCCACATACCTACCAGTTCTCTGAATACTGAGCTCTGTATAACCCCGTCCACATCACTGATTGGTTGTTATATTCAGACCCCAAACACTCACTGCCTTACCACTCTACTATATGGGCATCTTACAGATGTGCTCATTTAGTGTGGTGTCTATAAGAGAGTAATGCAATGACAGTTTTCTCTGTTGCAATCCTTGAATCTCAGTTACTATTGTCCATAGTATTGTCATCATTGTCCTCTATATACTACAGTAGGGTCATATCTAGTACGCTACAGTATGGTCACCAGTCACACATTTGCTAGATTTATGGTATAGTATGATATACACTATGGCTCATTCTAAGGAGCTCACTGACTCTCAGACTGGTCCTGTAATAGGATGCCACCATAACAATAAGTCAGTTTGTGAAATCTGTTGCTTCCTAAATATTCCGCAATCTACTGTGAGTGCTATTAATGAAAAGAGGAAGGAATCGCAGCAAGTCCGCCATGAAATTGAGAACACGTAAAGGTGCAGATCGCGATCGCTGAGTGCTGGGCTTCACAATAACTGCAAAAGTCCAAACCTCCTCCAGCATTAATGAGAATCTGTCGCCAGGTTTTTAACAAGTATCCTGAGAGCAGCATAATGTAGGAACAGAGACCCTGATTCCAGCGATGGGTCACTGACTGGTCTGTATACTGTAATCTTGATACAATCCCTGTTCTCTCTGCTGCAGATCTAGCATTGCTCTGAATGCTGAGCTCTGTATAACCCCGCCCACACCACTGATTGGCAGCTTTCTGTGTACACTGTTTATAGACAGAAAGCTGCTCATCAGTGGTGAGGGCGGGGTTACACAAAGCAGTTGACTAGGAGGCACCAGACACATATTCCTGTAGTGATAATCTCCTGCTGATAAATCACGGATTTTATTGAAACAGCAACACACAGCCTCGTAAGTGACATATCACTGGAATCAGGCTCTCAGCCCCTACATCATGCCGCTCTCAGAATATAAATTCTCTTTAACATTCAGCACAAAAACTAAATCAGGGGCTACATGACATGAGTTTTCATGCCAGAGCAGCTTCAGGCAAAGCTTTACATCACCAAATATAATGCCGAGCATCAGATGGACGTCATCAGAACATGATCTCACAAATGCTCATCTGGATGAATGGACAAAAAATCCCACATACACACTAATCTTGCACAAAGTCTTCCCAGAAGAGTGGAAGTTGTAACAGCTCCATATCAATGTATATGGACTCAGACCGGGATGTCATACAAGATCCTCTAGGTCTAAAGCAGTGTTTCCCAAACTCCAGACCTCACGGACCCCACAGGTCATGTTTTCAGTATTTCTTTAGTATTGCGCAAGTAGTGGAAGTATCATCAAGGAATCAGGAGTTCTCGCACCTGTGCAACACTATGGAAATCCTGAAAACATGACCGGTGGGGTCCGTGAGTACTGGATTTTGGGAAATACTGGGCTAAAGTGTAAGTGTCCCAATACTTTTGTCCATATAGTGAATAATGACTATAGTTTGTACAGGACTTTAATCCTCTATTGTTATATAATTATTATATTCTTACTTTGTCGCATAAAACATGTTAAGCCGAATCTGGCCTTCAATAAAGAAATTACATGACAATATTATAAAACTAATGGAGAAATATGATCCTGGGAAATAACTTTATTTTACATGTATTCAAATAGAAGGGGAAGACATAGTTAATCTGTTATGTTCTGACAAACCACTTAATAGATCAGTAACCTGTGCGCATCTCCATCTCCATCATTTGCTTTTCTCCGCTGACTCCTTTATTAGATTTCCTCAGCACTAATGCTGATACGGAGAAAAGCTGCGGCCGAGGATTTGTTACCGTCACTTAAGGCCAATAAACAAGCTGAATTATTGCTGCTGCCTGCGAATGTACGACTAGCAGAAATCCCAGATGGCGGAGGGAATTCTCTGACAAGGAAAAAGCCCAGTATCAACAAACAGCATGTAAACTCCCAAGTGTCCAATCCCTGCTCAAAAATAGAAGGAAGTGGAGGCGATGTCTTAGAAACGGTTTGTGTTAGTGATGAAGTCGTTCTTTCATGTTTAAGCTGCATAGGAAGGAAATGATCAAACGCAGCCGGAAATTCTAAATTTACCTGAATCAGCAATTGAGAAGTACTATTACACAACCCTACGCAAAAAAAGTCAGCGCTCAGTGTTGGTATCTGTCTTACAAGATTCAATTTCCTGAGAGGTGAAAGGGGTATTCCCATCGCTAAGATCCTATCCCAATATGTAGTAGGTGTAAAAATAATAATATTAGCAAATACCTCCAATTAAAAATGAAGTTGTGGTGAAATATGTGTGTATATATATCTACTATATAATTGTCTAAGGGTCACTTCCGTCTTTCTGTCTGTCACGGATATTCATTGGTCTCGGCCTCTGTCTGTCATGGAATCCAAGTCACTGATTGGTCTCTCCAGCTGCCTGTCATGGCTGCCGCGACCAATCAGCGACGGCCACAGTCCGATTAGTCCCTCCCTACTCCCTGCACTCAGCTCCCGCTCCATACTCCCCAAAGTCACCGCTCACACAGGGTTAATGCCAGCGGTAACGGACCGCGTTATGCCACGGGTAACTCACTCCGTTACCGCCACTATTAACCCTGTGTGACCAAGTTTTTACTATTGATGCTGCCTATGCAGCGTCAATAGTAAAAACATCTAATGTTAAAAATAATTAAAAAAATAAAAAATCATCATATACTCACCCTCCGGCACCTTTCCCGCTCCTCCGGTGCTAAAGATGGTATGCAACAAGGACCTTCCATGATGTCACGGTCATGTGACCGCGACGTCATCACAGGTCCTGCGCGCCTGTGCGCGAGAAGGACCTGCCAAGACGTCACAGTCATGTGACCGCGACGTCATCACACCCTGGGACCGGAAGCTGGCAAACAGGCGACAGAACTACAAGGGGCCCTCGGATCGGAAGGCGAGGATGTTTATTTTTCATTTTTTAACCTGTGACATACGTGGCTGGGCAATATACTTCGTAGCTGGGCAATATACTACGTGGCTCTGTGCTGTATACTACGTCGCTGTGCAATATACTACGTGGCTCTGTGCTGTATACTACGTCACTGGGCAATATACTACGTCACTGGGAAATATACTACGTAACTGGGCAATATACTACGTGACTGGGCAATATGCTCTGTTCTGTATACTACGTCACTGGGCAATATACTACGTGGCTGGGCAATATACTACGTCACTGGGAAATATACTACCTAACTGGGCAATATACTACGTGGCTGGGCAATATGCTCTGTGCTGTATACTACGTCGCTGGGCAGTATACTATGTGGCTGGGCAATAAAGTACATGACTGGGCAATATACTACGTGGCTGTGCAATATACTACGTGACTGGGCAATATACTACGTGGGCTGTGCAATATACTACATGGCTGGGCAATATACTACATTACTGGGCAATATACTACGTAGCTGGGCAATATACTACGTGGACATGCATATTCTAGAATACCCGATGCGTTAGAATCGGGCCACCATCTAGTGTATATATATATATATATATATATACACACGTGTGCAGTGGACTATGTATAGATTTATTGTGTCACTGGCAAATGTAACACCTGTCTTAAAAGCTACAAGTCGCACCATGGTGTTAATATGTACTTCCCCGAGACAAGTAGATCTCTGTCTACAAATTTCACCTGGGGGTCTAGCTAGGGCCAAGAAGAAAGGGAACATTTGACACCTCCTAGCTCTTGGGAGGGGAGATGTTAATTGCGGCCTGATGGTATCTATCCGTGAGAACCTTTATACGGGGTGTCTCAAGAGAAAAATAATATATTCATTAGTAGCGCAGCCATGGCCCAATCAAAAAGCCAGCAATTATAATATTAACCTGAGGGGGCGGTCTAGAAACCTGACCTCCAGACCAAGCTATAAATTAAGGCTGAATACAGAGAATTGTGTTCACATAATGGGGGCAGCCTGAGAAGCTGGTGTGATCCAATCTACATTCTTAGATAATTTCTGTAAGTTTCTCCTGTTTATTTTTATACTGTTTTGCATAAGTTGTATGTCTTTTTATTATCATATTTTTTATACCTTTTCTTATTGTAAGCACTGAACCTTTTTTGTATAAAATATAAAACTTTAATAAGTTGAACTTTGAATGTTCTAAAAGAATACATAGCCTAAAGTGTGTGAGCCTTATGAGTGGTAGACAATATTAGTATTAATAGTCCGGGACTCATCAACCGTGTATTCGGTGAGTGGTGGCAGCATCTATGAGCGGGTGTGTGGCTTGGGTCGGTGTGTGATTTATGCTCCCATTACAGCATAGGACAGAGGTTAAATGCTGGACTGAGAGTGGGGAGATAGATAACCCTTTCAGGCACAACCCCAAGTCATGTGTGAGAGCGGACACGTGACGAATTAGTGACATCACGGAGTAGGGATCCGTGACAGTAGTATACAAGTGTTTATCACTAAATTAGAATATTGTCAAAAAGTGAATTTATTTCAGATCTTCAATACAAAAAGTGAAATTCATCTATTATATAGAGTCATTACAAACAGAGTGATCAATTTAAAGTGTTTATTTCTGTTAATATTTGTGATTATGGCTTACAGCCAATGAAAACCCAAAAGTCATTATCTCAGTAAATTAGAATAATTAACAAAAAAACACCTGCAAATGCTTCCTAAGCGTTTAACAAGGTCACTTAGTCTGTTTCAGTAGCTCCACAATCATGGGGAAGACTGCTGACGTGACAGATATCCAGAAGGCAGTCACTGACACACTCCTCAAGGAAAGTAAGCCACAAAAGGTCATTGCTAAAGAAGCTGGCTGTTCACAGGGTGCTGTATCCAAGCTAATTAATGGAAAGTTGAGTGGCAGGAAAATGTGTGGTAGAAAAAGGTGCACAAGTAACCGGGATAACCGCAGCCTTGAAAGGATTGTTAAGAAAAGGCCTTTCAGTGATAGTTTGGGGAGCCATGTCATCTGCTGGTGTAGGTCCACTGTGTTTTATCAAGACCAAAGTCAGCGCAGAGGTCTACCTGGAAATTTTAGAGCACTTCATGCTCCCCTCTGCCGACAAGCTTTTTGGAGATGGAAATTTCATTCTCCAGCAGGACTTGGCACCTGTCCACAATGCCAAAAGTACCAATACCTGGTTTACAAACAACAGTATCACTGTGCTTGATTGGCCAGCAAACTCACCTGACATTAACATCATAGAAAATCTGTGGGGTATTGTCAAGAGGAAGATGAGAGACACCAGACCCAACAATGCAGACGAGCTGAAGGCTGCTATCAAAGCAACCTGGGCTTCCATAACACCTCAGCAGTGCCACAGGCTGATCGCCTCCATGCCGCATTGATGCAGTAATTGATGCAAAAGGAGCCCCGACCAAGTATTGAGTGCATTTACTGAACATACATTTCAGTAGGCCAACATTTCAGATCAGATTTTAAAATAATTTTTCAAGCTCGTGTTATAAAGTATTCTAATTTACTGAGATAATGACTTGTGGGTTTTCATTGGCTGCAAGCCATAATCATCAACATTAACAGAAATAAATACTTGAAATAGATCACTATGCTTGTAAAGACTCTATATAATAGGAGTTGCACTTTTTGCATCGAAGTACTGAAATAAATTAACTTTTGGACGATATTCTAATTTAGTGAGAAGCACCTGTAGTTGCTCTGAATAGCTATGTCGCATACCTCTTGTGCAGGGCATTGCAGTAGCTTAAGTATCCATGGTTATGATCATTCATATAGTGACAGTTATTTGTTAGTGGTCATAACAATGGATACCTAAGGTCATGCAATGCCCAGCACATGGGGTAAGCAACATAGCGAATCAGGAGAACTATACTACATTTCTAATTGAAGGTATTTGCTAATATTATTATTAATTATTATTATTATTATTATTAGTACTACATATTGGGATAGGATCTTGGAGATGAGAATACCCCTTCACAGGGGTCGTCCTGCTTATCAATATATATCTGATTCTCATAACCCAATTTGCCAGAATCAAGAACTGTGGTAAAGGGTGAATCCATCTTCTGAGTCTTAAGGAACTCTGCGTAGCACATGGATGGCCCATTTAGTTTAATAGGTGCTATATAATGGCCTTTCAACAAGATGAGTACTTGCTGGCTGCTTCCTTGGGGAGGATAAGAATCCCGATAGCAGGATCCCCGATATGATCTCACTATTGTGATATCTGTCTTATAAGAAACGATTATCCAAAGTGGACAACCCCTTTAAAAATTTAATGAATTGCATGCAGGAAATCCAAATGAAAACCACATTTTAGTGCAAAAGTAAATGCACTTTTGGGGTTACAAAATGTAAGCACAGCTTCTTACTAACAGTAGTGTCCAATAATTCCTACCTTTCTCACAAGAATATCATTATTCACTTTGATATCGATGTTTATTGGGGTTTCAGGAAATGCTTCAAACACTTCTTTCAGCCGCGGGATCTGTCTGTCGTCACCACCGTCACAACAGCAATCTGGTGAGAATGTGGGTCAACATTTATCATGACTGCACCCAAATGCACAACCTTAACACCAATATTCTCAACATACACAGATGTCTAAGATTAAAGGGGTTATCCGGGCATATGATATTGATGACCCATAATTAGGATCCGGAGCGGCTCATCAATGTTTACATCCAGCCATTGCTGGAGCTGATTAATGGGGGTGCCAGGTGTCTGCCCCCACTGATCTGATATCGATGACCTACATAGAGCTTAGGGTACCATAATTATGTGCCTGGGAAACCCCTTTAAGGATGCTGTACAAGCTCTGTTATACAAAGCCTTAAAGGGACTCTTTCAGCAGCGTTTTCCTATGTAATCTGAGAGCAGCATGATGTACGGCCAGAAAGCCTGAATCCAGCGATGAGGCACTTACTAGGCTGTGTATTACTGTTTCAATAAAGTCAGTGATTTATTAGCAGGATATTATCCCTACAGGACTAGGTGTCTCCTGCCTCCTAGTCAACTGTGCTGTGTAGCCCTGCCCCACCACTGAGTAGCACCTGTCACTGTACAGTGTACACAGGGAGCTGATAATCGGGGGTGTGGGCACGGTTATACAGAGCTCAGCGTTCATAGCACTGCTACATCTACAGCAGAGGATGAGGATCTCTGCCCCTGCATTACGCTGCTCTGAGATTTCATAGCAAAAGCTGCTGACAGATTCCCTTTAATACAGAGCCCATAGGAGTCGATGGGGCAATACTGCATCTCTGAATTCTTCTGGTCTCATACACTCCTGTTTTCTCACATTAGCTGATTTAACTTCTCATTGAAATTTTGAAAGTGTATCTGTCAGCAGATTTCCCAATACAAGCGGCATACATTATTAAACAGATCGCTGCAATCTGAAGAACTGGTCCATGTCAGAATGGCTGTATAATCCCAATATAAAGATGAGCATTACAGTAGGGGAAAAAAGTATTTGATCCCTTGCCGATTTTGTATGCTTGCCCACTGACTGAAAGTCTATAGACTGTTCATTTCTTTGTCAGTGGGCAAACGTACAAAATCAGCAAGGGATCAAATACTTATTCCCCCCTCTGTATATGAGTCCAAGTGTATTCAGTCTCCACTCACCCAGCCTGACTGACCACTGCAGATTGTACAGAGCAGTGGGAGATCTCAGCAGCAGGAGCGACACTGAGGATCGGTCAATCAGGGTAGGTGGGAGGAGAGGAAATGTTCATAAAGGATTATACAGCCATTATGACATGGATTTTTAAAGTAAGCACATCATCGGGTCAGATCTATTTAATATTGCTTGCAGTTGGCACCATGATATCTGGAGACAGATCCGCTTTAAGAAGCTTAACATTGTTGAGTTGCATGAAATTAGCAATTGCTTGGTAATGCTAACTTTATACGAATGATTATTTTGGTGCACTGCATACACCTCTTGTTGATTCTTTGCACTGATCCATATGTAATATAAATGTTAGAGCTAAAGGGGTTGTTCCCTTTAATTATGACTGTGCCCGGCTGCAGGTTGTTATAAAGCTACTCCGCTTGCCCGCGTCCAGGGATGAGTCTCTGCCGCTGCCCCCAATGTTTGGCATTGGCTGTGGCACTGAAGTCACATCAGCAGCGCTGCAGCCAATCAGTGCGCTCAGGGGTCTGACGAGTGTGTTCTAATCTGGCAGAACCGATGGGTACAGCGCCGTTTGTTTCTTTATAATAACCTGCAGCTGTGGACACTTATTTACTGAAAGGGAACAACCCCGTTAATTATTAGGCCCTCCTTACAGACATTTGGTGATCTGAGGATGTTTTTGGGCCACACTAGATGTCAGCTAATGCCCAATATGATTCAATGCTTTTCAACGGGAACAGTTTTGCCATCTGATGCATCAGGACATTTCCTTGTGCCGGACAGAAACACATTGCGTGCTTGGATTAGGCATAGAACAACTAGCAGGACATAAATGATAAATTTGAGCCCGTGTCCTTTTTTTTCTTTAATAAATTAAATGTTTTTTTTTTCTGTGATCTTCAATGATTACTAACCAATCTGAACAAAAGCCAAATGAAAATCTCCACATTTTAAATCAAAATAATTATAAAAAAGACAGCCTGGTGGCTCAGTGGTTAGCACAGCAGCCTTGCCTTGGACAAAATCTGCAAGGAGTTTGTATGTTCTCCCCGTATTTGCGTGGGTTTCCTCCGGGTACTCCGGTTTCCCCCCACATTCCAAAGACATACTGATAGGGAATTTAGATTGTGAGCCCCATTGGGGACAGTGATGATAATGTGTGCAAAACTGTAAAGCGCTGCGGAATATGTTAGCGCTATATAAAAATAAAGATTATTATTTATTTATTATTATAATGGCCCTTAATGGACGAAACAAAATCTACTAATCTGCTTACAATTCTCTGACAATACTATTTTCAACTGTAAAGTATAATCTCTGATGACCGGGAAAACCTTCTTATGAAGAGTAGAGGGGTTTTATTTTTCTCTGTATAAATGGGCATCTCAGACCAACCACAACGATACTGAGGTTAGCCTGACTGATATGAGTGATGGCACATCCATAGGTCATAGTCCATGTACAGACTATGATGCCCAGACTGTCCTACGAGGCCATCAGCAGATGTGTGAACCCAACAGTGAGTAACCCCAGCCTGAGGCCTCATACACAACAGTATTTTATCAGGGTTTGGATGCCAAAATCAGGAGTGTCTCCAAAATACAGAACATGAGTCACTTTTTCAATTATATAAGTTCCACTCCTGTTTTATTCATGCAAAATACTGATGAAAAATACTGACGTGTGAATGAGGCCTAAGGTTGACTACAGACATAAGATAAGGCACTATGTACATGGCCACATTATACGTCTGTGCAGTATGGCATCTCCTGGGAAAAAACCCAGCACCACATGGAGGCACCACGCCGGGACTGAACACCCTGGTAAGGGACTGTAGAGTTAGAATAATGACATACTGCCGTAACCTATAGCTATTGATCTGTGGGACACATGGACAGAGTTACCTTTTTCAAAGGTCACATCCAGCTGGCACAAATATGGAGGCAGGTCCTGCAATGACACAAAAACAATAATGTGTTAATGTGAGAGTCTTCATCCTCATTAGCACAATTCAATCAATGCAATTTACATGGAATATTAACCCTGGAGGAATATAGGCTAGAAGAAAAGTTCACATAGAATCTGCAATATATTAGTAGTCTGACAACTTACAATTCCCTCTATGTCCCTTAATTGATATCTAAATACATTTTCTATCGGAGACTGCGCTAGTTTGGCTAATAAACGTCCAATTAAATGTTTCTCCCTCCTGTTTTAAAAACACACAATAATAATTGCAATTGTTTTTGGGCCTCCTTCCACTGCATTTTCAGTGCAGTGATTTTGAACATATGCTAGTTCAGTCACCCTTACAGTTCTCGAAGTCCATACCCTTTGTTCGCGAGTTACCTTTACTGTCTTTATTTTGCTTATTAGCACCCTCCTCATAAAAGCCTTCATAGTGTCCCAAACTACATCAGTGGGCGCTGAGCACAAATTCTAATCAAAAAAATTCAGGCAGTTTTCCCGTGACATTGTCACAATGTTCGAGCCAAAATGGATTAAGTTTTCAGACTGAAGAGTGTGTAACCCTTATAGTACCTGGAATAAGAGAAGAAAGTAATCTGATAAGGTTTCCGGGAGTATCAAATCTTGGTTAAAATTGAGACCATAAGAAAATGACAGAGAACTAAATCAATTCTTTAGAGAGACTGATATGTCGAAGAGGCACATGAGAAAACTCATAGATTGCAAGTTCTTTCCCTCCAGATGTATACTATGCCCAGTTCGCTCCCATCAAAATTTTTATCGTCCTAATATATTGCAAGTACTGTGTACTTACAATTGCTCACTTTGCCTTTCTACCCAGCAAATTCTTCTCTTTTCCATTAGGTCTATGGCATCATGTGATTAGAAACTGACCAGCTGAATTCTTCTAAGCTCTATGTAGCAACAAGAGGTCAATTTTCCTTGCATGACTCATGAGTCACTGCAAAAGTCCCTGGAGGAGGGAGATGTTAGGTCAGGAGTTAAAGAGGGGAATGATAAATGCAGGGACAAGAGACTTCCTGTTTCTACATAAAGCAGAGAAAAGAAAACAATTAGGTGGGTAGAAAGGCAAAATGAGAAATTGTAACTACACAGTGCTATAGAATATGATGACTGCAATATATTTAGAGAATAAAAACTTTGATGGGAGTGCTTCTTTAATAAGGCAGCCAAAAGGAGACAGAATGTCATCACTCACAAAGAACTTATCCTTAAAAGTATTACAAGTATTATTAAAGTCACTCATAATTATAAGGTTGGTATCTGGCCAGTCAGCAAGTTACACTGGAATTTTTTTAGGGGGATATTTGAATAAGGAAAGGGGACATATACCACAACAGTGATACACTCAAAATGAAATAATGTACAAACACACACTGAGAAACCTGCCCTCATCATCTCTAAAAGAGTCTATGCATTTAAAGAGAATACTCGTATACACAAAAAGACTAACTCCTCCTAGGGCATAATTAGAATACACAGAATGTAAGCTATAGCCCATCCAGAACTTACGTAACATTCTTGGTCATGTGTGTCTCCTGAAGCCCTATAATCGCTAGATTAACCTTCTTAATATACTCGAAAATTGCTTGTCTTTTAGAGCTATCTTTTAAGCCACGAAGATTCCATGAAATGAACTTGACCATTAGACCCATTTTCTTAAACCAAAAATAAATCCTAAACAATACAGCAATCACCAGAATTATTGTCCTTACCATTAACCAAGAAATACCATATTATATTTGCATACCAAGAAAATACTTCCCCTTGTCCCAACCCAAAAACCTTCCTTCCACCCGAAATGATGTAAATCTACTCTTACAAATAAGGAATGGGGTTCAAGAACACAGATAACCATTTGTTATGCTCTCTTCAGCAAAACAACACAGATAACAAATTATCCAGATGCGGGTGACTGCAGAACACAGACCGCTCCTCTACTGCAAGAAAAAGTAAAAAAAATGTGCATAAACTAAACCGTATACTTAGTACAGAGATGTCCATGCTGCCGAGTAGGCCTAAACTCCATTCCGGATTCCACATTAATCCATTTGCCATAAGACTAAGCACATTTGATTTCTTCTTCCAAAAGCCCATCCTAGCTTAGGCCCTTCCGGTTCTCATATCCTGTTGAATCTGATGTTCACGAGTGTCCAGCTATCTAAAAGCATCTTGGGAGTCTCAAAAAATGTAGTAATACCTATCACCTTCAGTGTAGCAGGATCATAGAATATTGAATATTGCATGCCCAATGCTCTCATTCTTCTTTTAATGTCCAGAAACATGGACCTTTTGCGCTTGACATATGCTGAGAAATCCATATAGAATGAAATCTTCTGCCAGCCAAGCTAATGTCCTGATTCTCCAGTGTTTTACTTGGTGTAATGTCCCAATCTTTACAGTGCAGGATTTTAATCAGTATAGGCTGAGGAGGTCTGCCCTCTGACCTAGCCTCATAGGCATCTTGTGAGATCTCTCTACTGCAAACAAAGGAGTGAAGACTTCTTTGCCAAAGGTGTCAACCAGCCATTTTTCAAAGAACTATCGATGTCTCCCCCTTCCAACTTCTCCGATACCTCAACCAGCCTGACATTATTGTGTCTTTGGCGATTCTCCAGGTCATCTGCCTTAGCCAGGAGAGCAGCCATGGCTACTGCATGATTTTGAATGTCCCTACGGACAAGAGGGAGAGCATTCTCCAGATCACTTAGTCAACCCTCAACTGCCATGGTAAACTCTGCCACCAACTGCACATCAAGGTGGATTATTTAAATAGTTTCCAGAATGTAGTCCACCTCGCCTGTCAGTGTAGCGAAAGTGGAATTGCATCTATTGACTATGTTAAGAACATCCAGCAAAGAAGACTCACCTAAGGATACTCCTCCAGGAACACTCTCTTTACCCTTAATGGGACATTCCCACCTCAAGGGACACCTATTAATAAAAAGTCATGTCAGGGGTCCATCCTCCTCCTGTGTTAGAAGACCCTGTTGAAGACATGCTTCTCTTGCGAGTTCATTGTTGACCTCTGACGCATGAGAGTTGTATTATGTGCCTGTGAGCATGCTCCTCCAATCTGGCTGCTACATCCCCACAGACATCCTACTGTCTCCTCCTGCAAGACGCGAGGATGCCATCTTGGGATTCTGTTTGTGACACTCCTTCCTACTTACCATATTTTTTGCTGAAAGTCTTTCCTCCACTACGGCCAGGAATCAGCACCCCCATCCACCAGAGACCCCTTATCACTGGGCAAGCATTTACCCACTTTGTGGAGACAGTGCTCAGAGGAGGTAGGATGTAAGGAGTGTGGATCTGAGGTAAAATGGCATCACGTCCCTTTACAGGAGAGAAAGTGGAGAGTGACAATAGCATGATCACCCCTGTCTTGCGCTACCTAGCTGTGCAGGGATTCCCTGTTTAGGAGCAGTCTGTGAACTTCTTGTCTCGGGTCTCATGCTCTGAGGTTACAGTGGCGCTTACCACAGTAGCAGGTGCATGGCTGCTTTAAGACCCAGTGGTATCCTCTCTGCTTGATGGGTTTCCACCAGGAAGATCATGGAGCCAACTCCACTGCTGAGCAGCAGACCTGGGAGAAAACACAAAAGCTGTATCCTCAGCGGTAATGGTGTTTAATGCCCCTGATGTGCCTGTCAAAGTCCCCTCTCTACCTCCTGCAGCACCAGGTCATGATGCTAAGATGGCTGCTGTCCCCGCAGGAGCATGTGGCGGGTGGAGGGTTTTCGGAGTACACCAGGCCAAACCTCCTACAAAACTACTGTACCCCCTCCCTCAATTCCCCCAACAAAGAATGGTGACTCCATCACACTATGATTCATCAACTGTAATCCCCACACAGTCCTCCATACAGTATAATGGCTGCACATAGTTCTCCACACAATGTAATGAGCCCCACATAGTGCTCCATACAGCACAATGGGCTCCACATAGCCCTGCATAAAGTGTAATGGGCCCCACATAGTGCTACATACAGTATAACGGGGTCCTGTATTGACTTCCATACAGTAATGGCCCCACATAGTGATTCATACAGTATAATGGCCCCGTATGATGCTCCATACAGTATAATGTCCCCACATAGTGATCCATACTGTATAATAGCCCCACATGATGTTGAATACTGTATAATGGCCCCATATGATGCTCCATACTGTATAGTGGCCATATGTAGTGCTCCATACTGTATAATGGCCACATGTAGTGCTTCATACTGTATAATGAGCCCATATAGTGCTCTATACAGTATAATGGCCTCATATAAAAAAAACTACTCATCTCTGTTCATTCCAACACTGATCTGGTCTCTTCACATATCACAGTCCTACCTGTGTGCGGCCTGATGGGAGGGTGTTCATGCAGAGGAGAGTAGCCGCAGCGCTAGTGATGAGTGAGATGGCGAGCGGGCTGAGTAGAGTGATGGAAGCGCTAGTGCTGAGGAGATGGCACACGTGCCACCATCGCCCCCTCTGGCACGTGTGCCATAGGTTCGCCACCGCTGTATTAGATCATAAGGATAAAAGTACAAAATAAACATGCCCTGAAATCCAGATTCTAGTGATGTGTTCAAGTACTTGCTAAATCAGATATTACTGCCTTTGTGCATGCAAACTATGTGCTCTTATTCTACCAATGTATAAATATCTGTCATTATTTCATGCAAGTCCAGAGCAATTATGTTAACATGTGGGTAAATACATTGCCTTCATATCAAATATGCAATGATCCCAGGAAATGACCTCGGGTATCGAAACAACACAAAACAGCTCGAAGCGTTACTAGGGCAAAATGATTTTTGTTTCAAAGCATGTCAGGTTACATAAAAATTGCTGAAACATACTGTAACATAAGAGGAAATGATCATTGTGAAAATGACTGTGCTCCTGGCTTTCCAAACTGTGCTGATCATATATTCTACTAGAAAACATTCTGTACTGTGCAAAATTTTTAGGTCGGTGTGCATAAAAAATGCTTCAAAGTAAGACTGCTTTCAAACATCGAAATCTTAACAGTTTATTTTTATCAATTAAAAAAATACAAAGTGAATGATCAAAAGAGAAGTCTAAATCAAATCAGTATTTAGTGTGAACATACTTTACCTTCAAAACAACATTAATTCTTCTAGGTACTTATACACAGTGTTTGAAGGAACTCAGCAGGGAGGTTGTTCCAAGCATCGTGGAGGACTAACCACTAGGGATGAGCGAACGTGCTTGGTGATACTTGGATATCAATCGAGTATCTGTGTGCTTGGATGTGCTCGGCCCTCGGCAAACATTAGCTGGTGTTCGAATTTGAAACCCGAATGTTTGCAACCTGTTACCCAGCCATCAAGCATGCAGAGATTGCCTGCCAGTCACTGTAGTACCATAGCCATCTTGGTAGTGGCATTACGGTGATTGGCTGGCTGCATTACCTCATCAGAGGCTATAAAAGGACAGGCGCCGCCACGCTCGACACACTGATGCCATTGCACAGCTCATGGACTGATCTGATTGGAGGGGGAGAATGCTTGTCCAGGGCTGTGTGCACAGTTGAATGAGTCACAAGAAAATGGACAGCATGTGACTTAAATATAAGTGTCTGAGGAAAGGGTGGGTCTGAATACTTATGACCATGTGATATTTCAGCTTTTCGTTTTTATAAAATTTTCAAAAATTACTGCATATCTGGGGTTTTTTCAGTCAAGATGGAGTGCAGAGTATAAATTACGGTAATGTGAAACAAAATTAAAATTTTTGAATTTACCAAATGGCTGCAATGAAACAAAGAGTGAAAAATGTAAAGGGGTCTGAATACTTTCCATACCCACTGTATACTATGTTATCTAGTAGAATACAGTACAGTTTACATCTAAGCCAAACGCAGTCATTTGCACAGTGATCGTTTACTTCACTAGATATCGTTTAAGGTACCAATAATTTTTTTAAGTAAAAAAATTCCTAAAACATTAATTTAAAGTTGTATTCCCAGAATTGAAAGTTAAGCCCTATTCGTGGCATAGGGGATAACTTACTGATCACTTTGGGTCCAACCACTGGGCGCCCCAGCTATCTTGGGCTGCAGAGCCCAGTCTTGAATGCAGCAGATTCGTGCAAGCTCAAATGCTGCTCCATTAATTGTTTCTGCAAGCCAGAGAAAGCCAAGAGCAGTACTTGGCTATCTTCATCAGTCACAAAAATGGAATAGAACCAGGCATGCGCCTCTGCTCCATTCCAGACATCAATTCTCTGGATCCACAACTCTGTTCTCAGGATCAATATGGGGTCCAGTGGTCGAACCCCTAGATATTAATCATATGGATAGGGAATAATTCTTAAAAGGATTGTTCACCACTAGGACAATCGCTTCTTAAATTAAATGTTTGGCCCCGATAAAATAATAAAGCATATACTCACCTTCCGTGCCGGCTCTGTTCTAGCGGTGTCGGCACTCACGTTCTCAGGGCTGTGATGCAGTGAAATGACACGTGCTGCTCAGCACACATTCAGCGATGGCATCACTGTCTCCAACTGTTCAGTTTGCTTGAAGGCGGGATCAGTGATGCCAGCGCTGACTGGGCTCCGGCGTCACATGTCACAACACCGCATCACAGCCCCAGGGAGAGCGACTAACGACACCGCAGGAATGGCGCCGGCATGGGAGGCGAGTATAGGCTTTTTTCTTTTATCAGGGCTGAACATTTAGTTTAAGAAGGGTTGTCCTAGTAGCGGACAACCCCTTTAATTATGGGATTACACTTTTATCTAGCTTCATATAAATTCCAGATATGATTTTTTAATAACCCTACTGAGCTGTAAAGAAATTATAAGTGCCCCCTTTGGAGGGTTCACTTTTTAAGTTTTTCAGGGCAATTTGAAAGCACAGCAGGGGTTTAACTACAGCAGATTAAAGGGTTAAAGTCACACCTGAACTCTTGAGCCTAGGGGAACCTAAGAGGAACCTTTTGGGCCTGGGATATTTGGGAGCCCTGTTGGAGAGTTTACATTGGGGCCCACAAGCTTTTAAACTTACGCTACTGATGGGTATAGCTGAAGTAGTGTGCAAAATTGGGGTAAAGACAGCGCAGCAGCCCAAGCTGCTAAAATGGTGATTGATCTACCCTAAGGAACTGAAGACAAAAGTGCTTACGTCAGGCCTCCTTTACAGCCTAATCATCTGACCAGCAGAAGTGTAATATAATTTCTTAATGGGAAATGGCTGACAATGCCGGCCAAGACAATCACTGATCACAACAATGACGAATAGACCACGAGGACTACTACTGGTCCAAGGATGAGGGTTCTTTGGAAGAACATGACATTCTTAAAGAAAACCTGTCACTTGAGTCATGCTGCTCAAAGCACTCGCAAGATGAGTCAGTACCTGACTGCACAATGGCAGACATTTAGGTTTTTCTTTAAAATTGTTTGCGTTTCAGAGAAAAGATAGTTTGAAGGTTCGGCTGTGAACTATAGGGAGGAGACGGGACTAGTCCGGTGGCGCCCCCAGACAGCGTCGTCCTGCACAACTCCAGGTGATTGACAGGTATCTCTCTTTATGTGTAAAGATTGAAGAGACCGGTTAATCAACTAGAGCAAAGCAAATTCACCGAGCACTCTTGAGTTGAATGCAAGTCCTTGCATTCAACTCAAAAGTGTGCGGTAAACTTGCTTCACCAGACGTCCCAGGGGCTCACCACCCCCTTCCACCAGCACCTCGCCTTGTCCACTATGTGCACGCCAATTCTACTCCAATCAACTAGAGCGAGGCAGGAAAAAGCCATCTGGAGGCCGCGCCGGACTAGTCACTTCTCTCCCTATTGTCCTTTTCATACCTGGATCATGATGCTAGTGGTTTGGGCAGCATTAATTGTGACTGGTTCCCTTTAAATAGCGATTGGTATATTTGCAAATTGCTTTAAGACTTCAAAAGTCAAGCTGCATTTACCACTTCCTGACAGATGACTGTGGTGTAGGTTGTAGACAGTAAAGTTTACACAGCAGCATTTTGTGCAATACTTATTTAACATAAGCATGAATCAATAGCCACTAAACAATGGTCTGCAGAACTTTGGCACCCAGTTGCACAATGCTTATAACTTATAATTTAGTTTTATTGCAGGTGTTACCACTTTAGTCATACCCTGCCGAAATTCAATGACGTGAAGTAGATAAGCAGAACACAGTAAAAAAGGGGGATACAATGAGAGGATTTGCATTTATTTATGAAAACATTGAAACTTTGACCAAAAAATTGGAAAAATTAGCAATTTTAGAACTTTGAATTTTTTTGACCTTAAAACAGAATGGCATACCACACAAAATAGTTAATAAATAACATTTACCACATTTCTACTTTATTTACATCAGTATCATTTTTTAAAGACTTTTTTTTTGCTGGGATGATAAAAGGGTTAAAAGATTAGCAGCAATTTCTATTGTGGGGTAGCATTTCTTTGGAGGGCCGCACAGCCCTCCATGTGCTCACCAGAGGTAGCCTGACTGCCATTAGGTACCGAGATGAGATCCTCAGACCCCTTGTGAGACCATATGCTGGTGCGGTTGGCCCTGGGTTCCTCCTAATGCAGGACAATGCCAGACCTCATGTGGCTGGAGTGTGTCAGTAGTTCCTGCAAGATGAAAGCATGGTCTGGCCCGCCCGTTCCCCAGACCTGAATCCAATTGAACACATCTGGACCATCATGTCTCGCACCATCCACCAACGTAACGTTGCACCATAGACTGTCCAGGAGTTGGAAGATGCTTTAGTCCAGGTCTCAGAGGAGATCCCTCAGGAGACCACCTGCTGCCTCATCAGGAGCATGCCCAGGCGTTGTAGGGAGATCATACAGGCACGTGGAGGCCACAGATACTACTGAGCACCATTTTCTTGTCTTAAAACATGTCCACTGAAGTTGGATCAGCCTGTAACTTCATTTTACACTTTGATTTTGAGCATCATTCCAACTTCTGACCTCCGTGGGATATTAGCTGTGATTTACATTGATCATTTTTAGGTTTTATTGTTCTCAACACATTCCACTAAGTAATGAATAAAGATTTACAACTGGAATATTTCATTCAGTGATATCTAGGATGAGGGATTTTAGTGTTCCCTTTATTTTTCTGAGCAGCACATATATATATATATATTTTTTTACAGAACATTTTTTTAGCCTCAAAGTTTTGATTTTTACAAGGTTAAAAGGAGTTTTTGTTGTCCAATTTCTCCTGAGTACAGGAATATGCCATATGTGGTCGTAACCAGGGCTGTGGAGTGTCCATTTTGATGCAGTCAGTATAAAATGGACTTCTTTTCAAAAAACCTGATCTGCACATCCAAACATAGACACAGTGTGAACAGGTGCTGAACCCAGAGTCGCCAACTCGTATATATTTAAGTAAATAGGGCAGCACACTGCAGCGTCAAAACATGCAAACTTGAAAACACAAAATTTGAACTGCATTACTGCACTGAAAATATGAAAAATGAGAGCTTTTAGCGCATAAAAATGGCCAATTTTATGTGTACCTCGTAGCCACGATAAGGCATCTCTCTTATACGAGGCCCTACGCTTGACCTACCTCTCTGAGAATAAACGTCTCCATCTGAATGGGTACATGTGAAACCTCTCCTTGGACTCAAATTCTCTCTCACTGTGGAGGGGTATTGGACCTATTATAATTAAAACACCTGAAGCTAGGAGGCGGGGAGTGCACGATCAGAAGGCTAGAGAATACATTTCAAAAAACCTGATCTGCACATCCAAACATAGACACAGTGTGAACAGGTGCTGAACCCAGAGTCGCCAACTCGTATATATTTAAGTAAATAGGGCAGCACACTGCAGCGCCAAAACATGCAAACTTGAAAACACAAAATTTGAACTGCATTACTGCACTGAAAATATGAAAAATGAGAGCTTTTAGCGCATAAAAATGAGAGGTTTCACATGTACCCATTCAGATGGAGACGTTTATTCTCAGAGAGGTAGGTCAAGCGTAGGGCCTCGTATAAGAGAGATGCCTTATCGTGGCTACGAGGTACACATAAAATTGGCCATTTTTATGCGCTAAAAGCTCTCATTTTTCATATTTTCAGTGCAGTAATGCAGTTCAAATTTTGTGTTTTCAAGTTTGCATGTTTTGGCGCTGCAGTGTGCTGCCCTATTTACTTTTAATATATACGAGTTGGCGACTCTGGGTTCAGCACCTGTTCACACTGTGTCTATGTTTGGATGTGCAGATCAGGTTTTTTGAAATGTATTCTCTAGCCTTCTGATCGTGCACTCCCCGCCTCCTAGCTTCAGGTGTTTTAATTATAATAGGTCCAATACCCCTCCACAGTGAGAGAGAATTTGAGTCCAAGGAGAGGTTTCACATGTACCCATTCAGATGGAGACGTTTATTCTCAGAGAGGTAGGTCAAGCGTAGGGCCTCGTATAAGAGAGATGCCTTATCGTGGCTACGAGGTACACATAAAATTGGCCATTTTTATGCGCTAAAAGCTCTCATTTTTCATATTTTCAGTGCAGTAATGCAGTTCAAATTTTGTGTTTTCAAGTTTGCATGTTTTGGCGCTGCAGTGTGCTGCCCTATTTACTTAAATATATACGAGTTGGCGACTCTGGGTTCAGCACCTGTTCACACTGTGTCTATGTTTGGATGTGCAGATCAGGTTTTTTGAAATGTATTCTCTAGCCTTCTGATCGTGCACTCCCCGCCTCCTAGCTTCAGGTGTTTTAATTATAATAGGTCCAATACCCCTCCACAGTGAGAGAGAATTTGAGTCCAAGGAGAGGTTTCACATGTACCCATTCAGATGGAGACGTTTATTCTCAGAGAGGTAGGTCAAGCGTAGGGCCTCGTATAAGAGAGATGCCTTATCGTGGCTACGAGGTACACATAAAATTGGCCATTTTTATGCGCTAAAAGCTCTCATTTTTCATATTTTCAGTGCAGTAATGCAGTTCAAATTTTGTGTTTTCAAGTTTGCATGTTTTGGCGCTGCAGTGTGCTGCCCTATTTACTTAAGTATAAAATGGACTGTCTCCGACTACTATATATATATATAATAAATTGGGTTCAGTAGTACAATGCAGGATGTGCTGTAAATTATTTCGTAATAATTTGGGAAAGTTATGATATGTCCTATAAATGTCTGTTCGGTTCCTGATCTAAGGATCTCAGCTTTTAGTTGAGCTGAATCTGTGCTGCACTTTATGTACATGCTCAGTAGTGACCAGTGCTGTGGAGGCGGGAGTTAGGGAAATTGGGGAGTCAAATTTGGATATTTGGCTTACTGACTTCACAGTCCTGGTTGTAACCTACTGTTTTGTCACACAGCAGGGCTCAGAACAGAAGGAGCACCACTTGCCCATTGTTGTGCATGTCACCATGTCACATTTGCAGGGTGCCCAAGGTGCCAAAACAGCAGAAACCCCCACAAGTGACCACATTTTGGCAGTATAATTTGTTATGCAACTTATCACCATCATGATACCCCATATGTGGATAGAAATTACTTTTTCCACCACAGAGCAAATCTCAGAAGGAAAGGAGTGCCAAAGTGGAGTGCAGATTTTGCTTGAATGATTTGTGGGAGCGATTTCACCCCTGAGGTGCCTGAACGCAGAACCACTATAAGTAACCCCATTTTCGAAAATAAACCTTTCAATTAAATTATCTTAAGGTGCAGTGAGTATAATGACACCACAGGTGTTTCACAGAAATTAATACCATTGATCGGTGAAGAAAAAATAATACAATTTTGACCACTAAAATGTTGATTTATTTGACTTTTGGAGTGTGGATTTTCCTAGAATAATTTGCAGAATCCATTTTCATAGCCCTTAAGTACCAAAACAGCAGAACTCCCCTTCAACTGACCCTAACTTGGAAATTAAAACTCTCTGGGAATTCATCTACAGGTGTAATGACGATTATGATTCCATGGGTGTTTTCCGGAAATAAGCAGACAGTGGATGTTGCAGAGTGAAAATTGCATATATGCCAATGCATTTTTTTGTACTTTTATTACTTAGTCCCCCAATGGGACTTTAACTTTTTGCAATGCACGAGACCTGTTTGCTTTACACATATAGATCATCTGTCAGATCTTGCTTCTGACTGGGTCTATCAGGCCACCGTAGCTGGCAGACAAGGAGGTTATTATTTGACCTCCGGCTGCCATGACATCCCTCGGCTCCGCACTCACTATCATAAACTTCTAAATGCCGACATCGCTATTGATAGCGGCATCTAGAAGATAAGACAGCTGATGATGGTCCCGATGATCGAAGGTCCGAGGTGGTGATTAACACCATGATCCTGAACCTTACCCCTGCATGACCGCTCACTGTAAATTTATGTAGATGCTGCACAAAGCCAAAAAAGCGCCGATGTATATTTACCATCACCAGTTGTGAAGCGGTCAGTTAAGAAAAAAAAAATCCAGCAAAGCAGCAAAACATTTTGGAAAAAAGACTGGAACAGGTCACAATACCCAACCACTGCTTGATTTCCATGTGGTCTGCAGCAGGCCCAAACAGAAAACAGTTCAACTGCAAACATTTGAGAAGAAACACAAAATCTGTATAATGGGAAATAAAGTCTATGGTATATTTATAAGTTAATATATTGTGTAAATGGAGGTGTGTAAAAGGAACAGGGAAATCGGTCAAATAAAAAATGTATTTTTTGGCTGATTTTTTTTAATAATCTTAATCATGTAATCATGTAGTATGTTTCTGTACAACATTTAAAAGCAGAAAAATAATTCATAATAATGAATAAATAGGATACTGTGAGTCACATGAAATAGTTCGCTCATCTACTATATAATTGTCTAAGGGTCACTTCCGTCTTTCTGTCACGGATATTCATTGGTCACGGCCTCTGTCTGTCATGGAAATCCAAGTCGTTGATTGGTCGCGGCAAAACAACCACGACCAATCAGCGACGGGCACAGTCCAGAAGAAAATGGCCGCTCCTTACTCCCCGCAGTCAGTGCCCGGCGCCCGCATACTCCAGCCCTCCAGTCACGGCTCACACAGGGTTAATGCCGGCGGTAACGGACCGCGTTATGCCGCGGGTAACGCACTCCGTAACCGCTGCTATTAACCCTGTGTGTCCCCAACTTTTTACTATTGATGCTGCCTATGCGGCATCAATAGTAAAAAAATGTAATGTTAAAAATAACAAAAAAAACTGCTTTTCTCATCCTCTGTAGTCCACCGAGCCGCACGCGCCTGCCGCCATCTTCCGTTCCAGGCGATGCATTGCAGAATTACCCAGAAGACTTAGCGGTCTCGCGAGACCGCTAAGTCACCGGGGTAATTTCGCAATTCATCCTGGGAACGGAAGATGGCGGCAGCCGCGAGCGCATCGCCAGAGCTTCTCTGGATCCCAGGGGTGAGTATATAACAATTTTTAATTTTAATTATTTTTTTAACAGGGATATGGTGCCCACACTGCTGTATGCTACGTGGGCTGTGTTAGATACCGCATGGCTGCTATATGCTACGTAGGCAGTGTTATATACTATGTGGGCTGTGTAATGTACTGCGTGGGCTGTGCTATATATTACGTGGCCACTGTTATATACTGCGTGGTCAGTGTTATATACTACGTGGCTGCTATATACTGTGTGGGCAGTGTTATATACTGCGTGGGCAGTGTTATATACTGCGTGGGCTGTGCTATATATGACATGGCCAGTGTTATATACTGCGTGGCCTGTGTTATATACTGCGTCGCCTGTGTTATATACTGCGTGGCTGCTATATACTGCGTGGGCTGTTATATAGTACGTGGCTGTGTTATATACTGCGTGGCCACTGTTATATATTGCGTGGCCTGTATTAATGCATCGGGTATTCTACAATATGTATGTACATAGCAGCCACATAGTATATAGCACAGGCCACGTAGTATTTGTCTGCTATATACTACATGGCTCCTATATACTACGTGGCCTGTGCTATATACTATGTGGCTGCTATATACATACATAAATACATATTCTAGAATACCCGATGCGTTAGAATCGGGCCACCATCTAGTGAAATAATAGTTTTTCCTATTATATATTTTTAATTAATGATACCATTTTAGACGATTACCATACCAAGTTGATAATCTAAGACCAACAAAAGATTACACTGACATGTACCTACAGTAATTCTACAATGGTGAAAGTAGTGAAGGTAGTCGTAGACAGTGAGCACATCAATATCTTAATACTCACACTGTAGTTCATCTCTGATATATTGACATTAACACCAGTCGACCTCTTCAAGTTACCATCATGAGACACCACAACCTCTTCATCTTTTGTGAGATGGCAATCAAGTTCCAGCATATCTGTCCCGAGGTTGACCGCACTGCAAGGTACAAAAATAAAATATTGTTAGTTGTCGGAGTAAAACTTTCTCTTGCATAGTCTATGATCATCATAGCAACAAAAGATTAACGGATAATGTATATTATCAATATCTATATAACTGACTCACTGAGGATCTTAATATTAATTCTGACCTAGAGATCATAGAATGTTAGAGTTGGAAGGGACCTCAGGGGTCATCGTGTCCAACCCCTGCTCAATGCAGAGTAGGATACCACAGGTAATTACTTATGCAGATCCATATTATCATGTTGTACCAACTATTGTCTTTGCAGGTCAGACAGTCAGGGATAATTAACTCCATATAGTAAGGTTGGCCATTTTGGTGGTGATCTACAGTTAAACAACCGATTTGGATCATTTTCTTGCACTTTATCCCGACTTGACTACAAATATTGACTGACAACAGATAGCTGTCAAAAAGTTCTCCACTGTTGGATATTTTAAGCTGTCCAGTGACAAGAAAACTTGCATCTCATTGATAAAAGCCCAGACTATGCCACAGATAATGACAGAAATCGATTTGTGATCTCTCATTTGAAGATACGGCATAGTTTTCCAAATTGACAATCCAACCATGAGTAATTAGTCAGTCAGGAAATGGTCATCTGATATTCATAATATATGGCCATCTTTTAATGGGAAATGTTGAAGCATGAAAAACACGATTATTTCCCTTATACTGTGTAAGTATTCAGCACTTATTAATTTGTTCACTTACTAAACATGCCCTAAAAACCATACCAAAGGAGTAGGGAACCTGGAAGATTAGCAGTTTGTTCAGCAGCGTATCACAAATGTACGTAATGAAAGAAAAAAGGGGTATGCAAAAGATGTTGGGACCATCAAAATAAGGAATACAAATTCTTTATTTCATACAAGAACTACTAATGGCACACAAATAAAAACATGTAAAAAAAAAAAAAGGCTACAGGATAATGCACCGGGTGTGTCCATAGTAGGATTAACACCTCTCCTCCAATGTCCAAAATGTAGCAATAGACAGGAATTCCATATGCAAAATATATCACAATACAGAATACTATTTACACAGAATACTATTCATAACACCATTAATCTCAGTAAAAATGTACCACAATTCAAACAATGTTCACACAGGATGATGGTAAATATTTGAAAAGTGATACACAAATGTGGATAAAAGCATGGATTTTTAAAGAATAAATCTATAAATCATGGAAAAAGGTGCCCATAACAAAGCAGACACCCCAAAATAGCATCCAAGTGGTATGGCATTTCCAAGATAAACAAAAAGTAACCTGCCCTGCACAGAAAGAACGACCACCTAATAAATTACAAAACTAAACATAAGTACAAACATCCCAAATGGGACCAGAGGTCAGAAGGTTGTGAAGAAAAATACCAAAGTATAAAAGGAAGAGAAGGACCTAAAAATCGGGACAAGGTGGAACAGAGGAGTAAAGACCTCACATGTATCGCCACCGAATGTGTGGCTTCCTCAGGGGTAAAGGGCGATGCAGTTTTATCACTGCACATTGCGGGAAGCTGCCTCGCCCTCCCATGTATGTCAGGGGTCACTGGCAATGTAAGGGACAGTAGTTTGGCATTTTGGTACATTGATAGACATGTGGATGAAAAGCGGCTAATCTCATACTACAGAAAAGGGTAAGAGGGCAGAGAAAACAGCTTCAAAGGAAAAAGGAGGATTACTAGTGACGCTAATTGGTAAATGACTGTTTAAGTACAAAGACAACAGGTCACAACTCTGTTGTTCAGTGTCCCAGGACTAGAGATTCCTTCCCTGTCCCTAACGCTATGGGCGCCCTAACTCACCCTGTTTCCCGCATTACTTCTGATGGTGAAGATGCTGGGGCTACGTACCTTGCCTTTGCTCCTGAATCCGCCCTCAGTCTGTACCCTTCCCCCACCAAGAGAAGAGGGGAGTAGTAGTGTACCGCAAAACTCCAACCAGACTAACAAGATAATATGCACAGGGATAAAAGAAAATATCAATCATACAAATATACACACAAACATAAACTACAGAGGTAAACACTGGGGAGTGGAGGATGGGGTTAAACCAAAGTAGGAGAAGGGAATTATCATACACTCAAAACCTAGCAACAGTCACAGATAAATCCACCAAACGCCTTCTCCAATAACAATACAGAGCGGTGTCGTCTACTTCGTAAGCGGTTTACATCCGGACACGTATGGAGCTACTAACCGTTGATCAGGTGTTGGACCCCTACTATTCTGATATGATCCTAAGGGTAAGTCATACACATCATGGCAGTGGACAACCCCTTTAATACACATTAAAAGCACAGCTAAACATTGTTAGCCTGATTCTTTGTATAAAGACTGACCCTAGGGACATTTTGCATAGTTGGTGGACCTTTCCTAAGATAGTTTTTATTCTGATTCATAATTTATTGAATAATTCACAACCTCTTCGAGGGCCATTATCTGGCATAACCTCCGAGTTGCTCTCATTCCCCAAGAAACACCAGAATTCACATAAACTCAATTTTGTCTCTTATATTTCCTCCACATTTCTACTCCTAGTGGCCAAACCAACTGCTTCCCTTCCTGTCTGTGAAAACACAAATTGCATATTTAATTTCCCAGAGGAGCATTGCATGGTCTATAAATCTCCTTACCCTGGCACGTCACTCTCCATAAGGAGAAACACTGCTTAAACCCCAATCAGAAGCATCTCATACCACCACATCAGATCTCATATTTTGCACAGAAGAGGGACAACACCCTGAAACACATGTCTGCAAATTGAGATTCTGGTTAGCTTTTATCCTAAGTCATGTGGCCAGGTTCACTAAAGGGTCGATATTGACTTTAAGGATTGCTACTTCAGATGGGTATCATAGAGTTCAAGTCCTCTTCCTTTCTGAAGTGACAATCTGCATATTTAATTTCCTAGAAAAGAATTACTAGGCCTATAAGCCCCCTTACCCTGGCAAGTCAAGCATGTCACTCTCCCTTAAGGTACCTTCACACTGAGCAACTTTTGAACGATAACGATAGCGATCCGTGACGTTGCAGCGTCCTGGATAGCGATCTCGTTTTGTTTGACACGCAGCAGCGATCAGGATCCTGCTGTGACATCGCTGGTCGGAGCTAGAAGGCCAGAACTTGATTTCGTCGCTGGATCACCCGCTGTCATCGCTGGATCGGCGTGTGTGACGCCGATCCAGCGATGTGTTCACTTGTAACCAGGGTAAACATCGGGTTACTAAGCGCAGGGCCGCGCTTAGTAACCCGTTGTTTACCCTGGTTACCATTGCAAATGTAAAAAAAAAAAAACACAACATACTCACATTCCGGTGTCTGTCACGTCCCCCGCCGTCAGCTTCCCGCACTGACTGTGAGCGCCGGCCGTAAAGCACAGCGGTGACGGCCGGTGCTGACACAGTCAGTGCGGGAAGGTGACGGCGGGGGGCATGACAGACACTGGAATGTGAGTATGTAGTGTTTTTTTTTTTTTACATTTACAATGGTAACCAGGGTAAACATCGGGTTACTAAGCGCGGCCCTGCGCTTAGTAACCCGATGTTTACCCTGGTTACCCGGGGACTTCGGCATCGTTGGTCGCTGGAGAGCTGTCTGTGTGACAGCTCTCCAGCGACCACACAACGACTTACCAACGATCACGGCCAGGTCGTATCGCTGGTCATGATCGTTGGTAAATCGTTTAGTGTAACGGTACCTTTAGACCCCAGTCAGAGGCCTCTCATACAACCAAATCAGATCTCATGCTTTGCGCTGAGGAGGCTTGTATCCTAAGTCATGTGGCATGGCTAGTAGGGCCGATATTGACTAGGGTTCAAGTCATCTTCCTCTCTTAAGAGACAATTTGTCTACTCATGGGAGAAATGGAACTTCCTCCTACAAAAGGTCAAGTCCATAATGAACAAGTTTTTCATGATCAAAAAACTTTCTAATATCTTAATGGACAAGACATGCTAAATTCCTTAAAATATGCCAATCATTTATGCCTATATTTATCCACTTTCTCTCTTTTTTTCTCTTTCCCTTCCCTTTCTGCATTTTGCTCTTTCCGTTCAGTGAGCGATATATTATAGGGATACTAAGTATATTTACGGTAGTCGTACTCGATTCCAAAACCCGCCCAAAAAAGCCCAGCATGCAATACACATTAAAATGGGGGTGCAATTCAGATGTTATATGACTCTACATCAAGTAACTAATTGCAACTGGTGGCATGGAGGTCCCTGGTGAATGTTATGTAGATACACTTTCTATAAAATGATATACTGGCATATTTGTAGTGGATCAAAAAGAGGAAGAAATAATCTTTGCAGAAGAACTGTTCAGGAACAAGAAACATGTTCTTAATCACCTAGGGAAACTTTGTCTTACAAAATATCTGTAATACAATCTATCCTAAGGCTTGCTCTGCTCTTTTATTAATATAAACTTGATGATAGAGCTGTGGAGCTGGGAATCAGAAAGCCCGCAGCACTTTGTGCATCTCTTGCCACTGGTTGGCGGCTCTAGGACACCATTAGGCTCTTATACCATGCCACTCTGCTAATTAGAAAGACAAGGGGTGGCAACTCTCAGGAAGATATTATTCTCAACCCAAAACGTGCCTCTTGCATGTCATACTTAGAAACAGTACCATCCCTAGAGTTTAATGCTGACAATTCCCCTCAAGCATGTGCTATTATTACGTAATAACTACAAAAATAGAAGAGATAATCAACAATGGTTTCAGGCATGTTTTACCCAATCCCAAGGGTGGAAAATTATTTTCACAATTTTACTACAAGGTTCAAAATTCCTATACTCAGCTAAAGCAAAACTGAACAAGTAAACGGATTTGACGGATTAGCCAAAAATTTCTCCAGGGCACTACATTTATAAAGAAAAAAATTCTACATATATATTTCGACTTCGTATACATACAAAAGACCAAGACCAAGGTTTCAGACTTTAATTAGCCTGTTAAGGTTATGACTTGTTCACTATCATTGTTAGGAAAGGCCAGGTGATGCATCCAGGTGATTTTCCAGGTTAAGGCTATGTGCACACGTAGGTTCGGGTCCCTGCGGGTTATCCCGCAGCGGATTTGATAAATCTGCAGGGCAAAAACGTTGTGGTTATCCCTGCAGATTTATCACGTTTTGTCTTGCGGTTTCCGCTGCGGGTTTTACTCCTGCACTGGTTTTACTATTGATGCTGCATATGCAGCATCAATGCAGCATCAATAGTAATATTAAAAAAAAAAAAAAAATGGTTATACTCACCCTCTGACGTCCCGACCTCCTCGGCGCTGCAGGCGGCGGTCCGGTTCCAAAGATGCTGTGCGAGAAGGACCTTTGTGACGTCACGGTCATGTGACCGCGACGTCACCGCAGGTCCTGCTCGCATAGCAAACCTGAGACCGGACGGCCGCGTGCAGCGCTGAGAGGTGAGTATAGCATTATTTTTTATTTTAATTCTTTTTTTTTACCACAAATATGGTTCCCAGGGCCTGGAGGAGAGTCTCCTCTCCTCCACCCCGGGTAGCAACCGCACATTATCCGCTTACTTCCCGCATGGTGGGCACATGGTGGGATTAGCAGGACTTTTTCATGCCGATGGCCTTCAATTATTTATTCTATTCAGCGTCATCGTCTCAGGTAATACCATTTTGATAAGCAGTACGTTCTATTATATGAGTTGGTAGAGTATTTGGCTACAGGTAGCCCTAGTGAACAGGGTATATCTATGTAGGGTATATCTATGTGCAGGCATGTACTACGGAGGACAGAGAATGAACTTCAATCCAATGTTGCAGCCAGCATGCAGCCAGCGGGTAAGGAAAGGGTGAATCAAAAACCCCAAAACCCCGCCTCCATGGCTGAAGATTGTTCCCTCCAAATTCAGGTGACAGTGTCCCTTTAAAAAGATTTAAAAACATAAAAAAATTTAAAATATAGAAAAATGTACCCTGCCTTTTCAACTTCAGAAATAAAAAAAAAAATATGTAGATATATATCAAACTATAAAATTAATAAATGCATAAGTTACTGGAAAAAAAAAATCAATAAGATAAAAATGCCATTTTTTGGTTACTACTCCTCCTCCCAAAAATACAACGAAAAGCAATCAAAAGCAATCAAAATGTCATATGTTCCACAAAATGGTATCAATAGAACCATCAGCTAAGGCTGAAAAAATACACAGAACTCCATGTGGGTCTTAGAAAATGGCGAAACAAACATTCTTCAAGTCAAGGGGTGTCACCTGTCAGCTGCAGCCAGGAGGAGCTGTATCCTTCTCAATCTGTCAGAGTCAAGATTCTTGACTTGAGAACTTTTGCCACCCCTTTCTTACACAGTACACCTTTTTTTGTATAGTGCCTCTCCTCATGACACAGCACTTTGAATTTTTTTTACTTGAAACTTTTCTTCCTTGTACTTCTAAAAATCATTGTAACTTTGACAAACCTGAGAGTGAGCTTTATTCTGCGTTAACATAGTGCAGTTTGGTATAGTTTTTCAGCAGCGAATACACGAGAAAAAGAAAACTGAATAAAAGAAATCCTGTTTTTTTTTCAATTACAATGAAAATAAATTTGTTTTAAAACACAATTTCTGGTACTAGCATATATAGTATACTCACTGTTGGAAAGCAGTCATTGTATTTTCTAGATTTTCCCCAGCACCTTAAAAAGAGATAAATATATATATTAAATTACATATAAAAAATCTGAAAAGTTGTTTTATTTATTAGACTGTCAAATTAAATTTCTCCGTCTTATTTATTTTTTAATCTAACTCCTCATATAGTTAACAGTTTTTATCACAAATTCTGCTTTTTCACTGGCATTCTCTACTAAGCACCTGTATAAGTAGATATTGTATGTGGTGTAGAACATTTCTAAGAAAATACCTCAGTGCCAACAAGTTTAAACTTGAAAGAAATTTTTTTTAAATCCATTACCCAAAGTTCCATTCTAGTCTGTGAGTAATTAAATGTAAGCTTTTGTGAAAAATACAATTCAGAAAAAAATAAAATAAAATCTACTATATAATTATCTAAGGGTCACTTCCATCTGTCTGTTATCTGTCTGTCACGGATATTCATTGGTCGCGGCCTCTGTCTGTCATGGAATCCAAGTCGCTGATTGGTCTCGCCAGCTGCCTGTCATAGCTGCCGTGACCAATCAGCGACGGGCACAGTCCGATTAGTCCCTCCCTACTCCCCTGCAGTTAGTGCCCGGCGCCCGCTCGCTCCATATTCCCCTCCGGTCACCGCTCACACAGGGTTAATGCCAGCGGTGATGGACCGCGTTATGCCATGGGTTACGCACTTCGTTACCGCTGCTATTAACCCTGTGTGTCCCCAACGTTTTACTATTGATGCTGCCTATGCAGCGTCAATAGTAAAAAAAATCTAATGTTAATAATAATAATAATAATAAAAAAACCTGCTATACTCACCCTCCTTAGTCCGAGGATGTGCTCGCGCCTTCCGCCAGCTTCCGGTCCCAGAGATGCATTGCGAAATTACCCATAAGACTTAGCGGTCTTGCGATACCGCTAAGTCTTCTGGGTAATTTCGCAATGCATCCTGGAAACGGAAGATGGCGGCAGCCGCGTGTCCATTGCCACAACGCCATTGGATCCCATGGGGTGAGTATGTAACTATTTTTTCTTTTAATTCTTTTTTTTTTTAACAGGGATATGTGCCCACACTGCTAAATACTGCGTGGGCTACATGGCTGCTATATACTACGTGGGCAGTACTGTATACTACATGGCTGCTATATACTACGTGGACAGTACTATATACTATATGGCTGCTATATACTACGCGGGCAGTACTATATACTACATGGCTGCTATATACTACGTGGGCAGTACTATATACTACATGGCGGCTATATACTACGTGGGCAGTGTTATATACTACATAGCTGCTATATACTATGTGGGCAGTACTATATACTACATGGCTGCTATATACTATGTGGGCAGTACTATATACTACATGGCTGCTATATACTACGTGGCCTGTGTTAGATACTGCGTGGGCTGCGTTATATACAACGCATCGGGAATTCTACAATATGTATGTATGTATATAGCAGCCATATACTATATAGCACAGGCCACATACTATTTGTATGCTATATACTACATGGCTCCAATATACTACGTGGCCTGTGCTATATACTATGTGGCTGCTATATACATACATATTCTAGAATACCCGATGCGTTAGAATCGGGCCACCATCTAGTCCAAATATATTCTGCAATGATTCTGCTCTTGTCTCCTACTAATATCAATGCTTTGTTGTAAAAGATCAAACAGTCATACAATTATAAATGTACACTTTCTAATCACTAAGCTATGGCGATCACTTAAAGTGGCATCTATATACACTTATCTGTATTTGGATGTCTAGATAATCTTCAAAAATCATTTGTAGGAAATGAAAGCGATCACCCCAAAAATGAGTAAAATATTAATCCATGGGGTACGGTAATTGGATTCTTTATGTTGCCCAAAAACAAATTTCCTTAAATTAAATTGTTAACGTTTATTTATAAGCACTGATTATGTACATCTATACAGTATTGTTGCCCATATGATACCTACAATGATTATGTTTATGTCGTCATAAAAGGTCCGATTACCTAATGAACTAACGTTTTGCTCGTTCACCGGCGATCACCGGCATGTTTACATGGGCCAAATGTTGGGCACAAAAATTTGTACGAGTTTGCATTCACCGATTATCAGCCTTTATAAATGCGCCTTGCAAAAAATACTAATACTGATCAGTATAGCATCTGATATTTACGGATACATTGCAATTATTAACATTAGAAATTATATTACGTCTTGAAACTGCTGATGTATAAAAATGGATGCCATACGGTTTGCATATGGACAACAATAGAAATGAAAAATCGTTTTATTTTCTGGAAGAAATCGGTTGATTTTTTTTTATCCCCTTATGTGAGTCTCAAAGTATTAATAGGAACCTTTCACCAAGTTTGCACCATATAAAGTATGTCCAGCACCTATAAGCTCTTTGTTTCAGCATTCTGGTATGCTACATGTCTGTCCCCAATCCGCTCTGCAAGGCACAAAAAATAGCTTTTATTATGCTCACAGATGACGTGGTCCGGTCCAATGGGGGTCGCTGGTCTAGATCCGGCGCCTCCTATCTTCTTACGAGAGCAGGCAAAGAGAAGTGTGCCTGTGCAGGAGCGTGATGGAGGTCACTGTGTAGGATGGGTCATCCACACAAACCTGTCTGTAAGTATAATAAAGCCTATTTTTTATGCCTTACAGCAGGGGTCCCCAACCTTTCTTACCTTGAGAGCCACATTCCGCTATGAAAGTTGGTCGAGAGCCACAATGCAGATAAAGACATAGTCAAACCAACTTACTAGTAGAAAACAAGAAACAAATGGAAACTAACATGAAGGTGGCTGTTATGTTTTTTTATCCCTATTACCCCAGAAATACTGACTTTTATAAATTTCGCGCCATACCTGTATTGAGTCAGGGAGGTATGTTTTCTCTCTAACTCAAGCGCCTTGCATCCATCCATCATGCCCCTCTGGCCACCGGGAGCCTCTGTGTCTCCTCACGTCAGCGGCGCCTGCGCTGTACAATCATTATTCAGGCATGCGCCATCCGCGCTGCCCTGGAACTTACATCCACTGATGTACTGATATTGCGCCTTCGTGTAGCAGAGGCCCCAGATCCCGCCCTGCAGTGTGTTATGATTTATTCACACTGCGAGGCTGGAAATCTGGTGCCTACACAGCGAGTCTCTCTGCGCCTATCCCCATCTCCCTCCGCCTCTTTCCAACGTATTACAGGAGCAGAGATCCGCACTAGACATGCAACAGACTCTGCCCCGCAGGAGGGAGATGGGGACAGCAGCAGAGACTTACTGCGCAAGCGCCAGATTCCCAGCCCCGCAGTGTGAATAAATCATAATCCAAGGTGGGGTGGGATCTGGGGCCTCCGCTACGGCCTGATCTTCATACATCAGTGGATGTAAGTTCCAGGGCAGCGCGCACGGTGCATGCCCAAAAAATGATTGCACTGTGCAGGCGCCAGTGACGTGAGGAGACAGAGGACGCGGCGCCCGGGGGACTGAGGGGGATGATGGATGGCAGCGAGGCGCTTGAGTCAGGGGGAGAAAACATACCTCCCTAGCTCAATACAGGTATGGCGCGCAATTATATTTGTATTTCTGCATTACTCGTGATAAAAAAACATAAGAGCCACCTTCAGAGAATGCAGCCTTAGTGCTCCTGAAGGTGGCTCTTTTACCTTAATAGGCAATGGGGGGTGACAGGTTATCTTTAAAATGCTTGTGCGGACACTTACACATACTTATGTTAAGTGATTTACTTTGACTAGCCTGCCCTTCTATCCGGATTCGGCAATCAGTGACTGCATTCACTCCTGCGCAGTGGCGCGGGTCACTGTGCTCTATAGAAGCCGCAGTAACCAAAGTCTTGCGAGATTTGTGAAGTCTCGCGAGACTTTGTGCGACTTCAATAGATCACAGTGACCTGCTCCACTGCACAGGAGTGAATGCAGTCACTGACGCAGGAGGAGCGGAAAAGTACAGGCGGTGGGGCAGGTATTACAAGCGGCGGGGCGGTTCCTTTCCGGCAAGCCACATAGCAGGAGCAGGTGGCGGGGCGGGTATTACACGCGGTGGGGCGGGTATTACAGGCAGCGGGGCGGGTATTACAGCCAGCGGGGGCGGCTCCTTTCTGGCGAGCCACATAGCAGGAGCAGGTGGCGGGGCGGGTATTACATGCGGTGGGGCGGGTATTACAGCCGGCGGGGCGGCTCCTTTCTGGCGAGCCACATAGCAGGAGCAGGTGGCAGGGCGGGTATTACATGCAGTGGGGCGGGTATTACAGGCAGCGGGGCAGGTATTACAGCCGGCAGGGCAGCTCCTTTCCGGCGAGCCACATAGCAGGAGCAGGTGGTGAACGGGTATTACACACGGTGGGCGGGTATTACAGTGGGCAGGGCGGCTCCCTGGGGACTTCTTATCAGTGACTGTTGGCGAGCCACATGTCTGGAGCAGGCGAGCCACATGTGGCTCGCGAGCTACGGGTTGGGGACCCCTGCCTTACACAGTGGATTTGAAACAAATATACAGCACTCTATAAGATTGTAACAGAGGGCTTACAAGTGCTGGCTATACTTTATATTATTATTATAGCGCCATTTATTCCATGGCGCTTTACATGTGAAAAGGGGTATATATAATAAAAAACAAGTACAATAATCCTGAACAAAACGAGTCTGGTAGAAGAGGAGAGAGGACCCTTGCCTGCGAGGGCTACAGTCTACAAGGGATGAGGGAGGGTAGAGCTGGGCATGCAGCGGTAGAGTGGAAAAAGGGTTACTGCATGTCGTATGCTTGTTGGAAGAAATGGGTCTTCAGGTTCCTTTTGTAGATTTCCACGGTAGGTGAGAGTCTGATATGTTGGCGTAGAGAGTTCCAGTGTAGGGGGATATACGAGAGAAATCGTGTATGCGATCGTTGGAAGAGGAGATAAGAGGGGAGTAGACAAAGAGATTTTGTGAGGATCATAGGCTGCGTGCAGGTAAGTACGGAGAGACTTATATGGGGGTAACCCGGTGACAGGTTCCCTTTAAGTCAGCTATTTCCTTATAGAATGATTTACCTTAAACAAGCATTACCTTTGTAATGAGTCATGTGCAATGCTTTCCTATATAAATTACACAACTCAGCAAACATGTGAGTCATCTAAGGATTTGCAGAGTCATATTGATGAGTTAAATGAGACATTTACATACAAACAAGTGAAGCTGTAAGGAACAAATACTCAAAAAGTGTCTTGTAAGCGGAACTCGCATTTCATGAGGACACAGAGTAAACCACAAGCGCATACAACTCCTAACAAGATGTCTTTTGTAATAGTATACTGATGTGTCCTGTAGACCTATTCAAAATAATTAAATGTCGCATAAGCAAATAGTATCTCTAAATTCCTTCCAACGTCGACCTCGACAACATTATTAATACATATATAATGAAAGCCTTTGTTCGATAAGTGGAAGCTGCTACCAAAGACGAAAGAATGTAGGCAAAAATGTCTAGCTTGCGGAGATCAAGGCTATATTATTAAGGAAAATCAAAGGAACCTAATGAAAAGAATTTATGTATGATTTTAATATTATATTTAAGCCTAGTCAGCAGAATTTGTGAAAAAGAAACAAGCAATGAACAAAGTAACAAACAGTACAAAAAAAAACCCAACTAGGCCATTTATCAAAACCATCTCAAAGGAAAACGGTCTATCAACCCCATAGCAAGCAATTAGCTCTGGTAAAATTAAAGCTCCACTGTGAGTTGTTGCTATGGACAACAAAGACAAGTATTATGTTAGACACTTTTGATAAAGTTGCCCCATTACTGTTTGGCTAACTGGAGTAGTGAAATGATACAAAGGACTCATGGCCAAGAGGCTACTGTATTTATGGAACCCACTGGCCAACCGCACTTCTGGTTTCACCCTAAAACTGGTTTCTTATGTCCAAATATTCATGGTCCGAGTAGGAAACATGATGTTCTTATCGGCCTCGGGTCTCATGAACACTCAACACATATGTCTATGTGGTTGCTGAGTCAGTGTCAAGAGATTCGTGGCCGGTCCGGACATAAGGGTCTGTACTCAGACCATGAAAGTCAGAAGTGCACATAACGCTTCTTTCAGGTGGGCAAACATATTCTAAAAATGTATGCAGTAAACGTGTGCGCTCACAAACTATCATGTGACCACTGACTCGCAGCGGCTCTGGAGATTGCACCCATGTGAAAAGAAGCTGGGGACGTAAACCCAGATTCATGAGCAGATGGGCAGTGCGCATCGGATATACTAATGATATAAACTGTTTTCACACATATATACTGGAAGCTTTTCTTTTGAGAAAACACCATTTGTTATTGCAATTTATGTTTCCACCTGCAGAAATATCCATTGTGACATAATGGGAAAACTATCAACAATAAAACACATAACGCCCGATTAGTCAATGCTTTTATGCGAGAGATCTGATCTGAAAAACTTAGAAAAGTGGCAAAATGTTGGTGCAACTCAAGGCTGCGCTAAACTTTTGTGACATTTGGTGTTCTCACGCCATTTTCGTCCAGATCCAACAAAGTGAGGGCGAGGTGACACCACTCGTCAAATTCTGGACAAGCGGCGGCGTTCCTCATACCAGGCACACACAGAAATGAATCAGGAGTATCTGACTCCAGTACGCCCCCTCATCAAGACCCGAGTGAAAAATGGGTCAGGGCCAAATCCTACAAATGAGTATATGCTGAATAAAGACCCTCATGCACATTAAACTAATGTTGGCCGAACCCACTGATTTCGGACTACAAGTCACTATGTCAACTGAAAACATAGGAGAGCTCAACTGAACAATCGTCAAAAACATCTTTCAGCCAACAGCTATATAATGTGTATGGCCAGCTTAATAGTTATCTGGCTTGGTCGTGTGCATGACCCCTAATAGATAGAAATATTACAGGTAATTTAACCTCCTAAGCGAGGGACGTGACAGACATCGGAATGTGAGTATGTACTGTTTTTTTTTTAAACTTTTACAATGGTAACATAGTAACATAGTAACATAGTTAGTAAGGCCAAAAAAAGACATTTGTCCATCCAGTTCAGCCTATATTCCATCATAATAAATCCCCAGATCTACGTCCTTCTACAGAACCTAATTGTATGATACAATATTGTTCTGCTCCAGGAAGACATCCAGGCCTCTCTTGAACCCCTCGACTGAGTTCGCCATCACCACCTCCTCAGGCAAGCAATTCCAGATTCTCACTGCCCTAACAGTAAAGAATCCTCTTCTATGTTGGTGGAAAAACCTTCTCTCCTCCAGACGCAAAGAATGCCCCCTTGTGCCCGTCACCTTCCTTGGTATAAACAGATCCTCAGCGAGATATTTGTATTGTCCCCTTATATACTTATACATGGTTATTAGATCGCCCCTCAGTCGTCTTTTTTCTAGACTAAATAATCCTAATTTCGCTAATCTATCTGGTACTCTCTCTAGTTCCATTATATCCTTCCTGAGCACCGGTGCCCAAAACTGGACACAGTACTCCATGTGCGGTCTAACTAGGGATTTGTACAGAGGCAGTATAATGCTCTCATCATGTGTATCCAGACCTCTTTTAATGCACCCCATGATCTTGTTTGCCTTGGCAGCTGCTGCCTGGCACTGGCTGCTCCAGGTAAGTTTATCATTAACTAGGATCCCCAAGTCCTTCTCCCTGTCAGATTTACCCAGTGGTTTCCCATTCAGTGTGTAATGGTGACATTGATTCCTTCTTCCCATGTGTATAACCTTACATTTATCATTGTTAAACCTCATCTGCCACCTTTCAGCCCAAGTTTCCAACTTATCCAGATCCATCTGTAGCAGAATACTATCTTCTCTTGTATTAACTGCTTTACATAGTTTTGTATCATCTGCAAATATCGATATTTTACTGTGTAAACCTTCTACCAGATCATTAATGAATATGTTGTAGAGAACAGGTCCCAATACTGACCCCTGCGGTACCCCACTGGTCACAGCGACCCAGTTAGAGACTATACCATTTATAACCACCCTCTGCTTTCTATCACTAAGCCAGTTACTAACCCATTTACACACAATTTCCCCCAGACCAAGCATTCTCATTTTGTGTACCAACCTCTTGTGCGGCACGGTATCAAACGCTTTGGAAAAATCGAGATATACCACGTCCAATGACTCACCGTGGTCCAGCCTATAGCTTACCTCTTCATAAAAACTGATTAGATTGGTTTGACAGGAGCGATTTCTCATAAACCCATGCTGATATGGAGTTAAACAGTTATTCTCATTGAGATAATCCAGAATAACATCCCTCAGAAACCCTTCAAATATTTTACCAACAATAGAGGTTAGACTTACTGGCCTATAATTTCCAGGTTCACGTTTAGAGCCCTTTTTGAATATTGGCACCACATTTGCTATGCGCCAGTCCTGCGGAACAGACCCCGTCGCTATAGAGTCCCTAAAAATAAGAAATAATGGTTTATCTATTACATTACTTAGTTCTCTTAGTACTCGTGGGTGTATGCCATCCGGACCCGGAGATTTATCTATTTTAATCTTATTTAGCCGGTTTCGCACCTCTTCTTGGGTTAGATGGGTGACCCTTAATATAGGGTTTTCATTGTTTCTTGGGATTTCACCTAGCATTTCATTTTCCACCGTGAATACCGTGGAGAAGAAGGTGTTTAATATGTTAGCTTTTTCCTCGTCATCTACAACCATTCTTTCCTCACTATTTTTTAAGGGGCCTACATTTTCAGTTTTTATTCTTTTACTATTGATATAGTTGAAGAACAGTTTGGGATTAGTTTTACTCTCCTTAGCAATGTGCTTCTCTGTTTCCTTTTTGGCAGCTTTAATTAGTTTTTTAGATAAAGTATTTTTCTCCCTATAGTTTTTTAGAGCTTCAATGGTGCCATCCTGCTTTAGTAGTGCAAATGCTTTCTTTTTACTGTTAATTGCCTGTCTTACTTCTTTGTTTAGCCACATTGGGTTTTTCCTATTTCTAGTCCTTTTATTCCCACAAGGTATAAACCGCTTACACTGCCTATTTAGGATGTTCTTAAACATTTCCCATTTATTATCTGTATTATTAGTTCTGAGGATATTGTCCCAGGATATGGTAACCAGCATAAATATTGGGTTACTAAGCGCGGCCCTGCACTTAGTAACCCGATGTTTACCCTGGTTACAAGTGAACACATCGCTGGATCGGCGTCACACACGCCGATCCAGCGATGACAGCGGGTGATCAGCGACCAAAAAAAAGGTCCTGATCATTCCCCAGCGACCAACGATCTCCCAGCAGGGGCCTGATCGTTGGTCGCTGTCACACATAACGAGATCGTTAGCGGGATCGTTGCTACGTCACAAAAAGCGTGACGTTGCAAAGATAATATTTCATATTAGACATGCTTTTGCACGATAGAGTGCAACCTTTTTTGTATATTTATGTATGGAGGTAGCTGCTCCTGGTATGCACCTATTCACACTAGTTTGGATATGCGAGTCTTTTTTCTGTCGTTGCAAAGATATCGTTAACGAAATTGTTATGTGTGAAGGTACCATAAGTTCATTTGTATGTATTAATTAGTAACATCTTCAACCGAACAACTGGCTTGATAAAAAATGGCATATATTAAAGAAGAGAAAGGAAACATTTTATAAAATGTGTTGACATATCAGTAAAATCTACATAAAATGACACTGCACTAAAGGTACCTTCACACTGAGCAACTTTACAACGAGAACGACAACGATCCGTGACGTTCCAGCGTCCTGGATAGTGATCTCGTTGTGTTTGACACGCAGCAGCGATCAGGATCCCGCTGTGACATCGCTGGTCGTAGCTAGAAGTCCGGAACTTTATTTGGTCGTCAGGTCGGCGTGATTCGTCATGTTTGACAGCAAAAGCAACGATGCCTGCAATGTTTTTTCACAGAGCTAACAACCAGCGAGAACGATAAGTACGTCACTGGATCGCTCCTGCATCGTTCTGGAGTTGCTGTGTTTGACATCTCTACAGCGACCTAACAGCGACGCTCCAGCGATCTAGTTTAGGTCGGATCGTTGTCTATATCGCTGGAGCGTCGCTAAATGTGACGGTACCTTAAGGTAAAGACCTGGGGATCTCATCAAGAGTCATCATTATTAGCTTGAGTATTTTGAATGTCTCTCTTGCGAAAGGCTTAGGTCCACAGGGTATTATAGCTGATGTATTGATGTACAGGTCACCTTGTTCTCAATGTATACACAAACAAGTACAAAGGACAGGAGAAGGCATGAGCTGTGTCCTGACTCTACCCAATGGCAGATGTTGGGAGAGGGGGTCAATAGGGCCATTTGATTGCAAATGTTGTATCCTTTTGTTTTCCCATGGAGATAAGAAGGCACCAGAGCTGCATGTGTCTTGGGAAGGAGGGGAAGGGGTTGAGAGGAGTACTTGTTTGGCTGGGAAGATGACCTCATTAATTAGATGAACATCAGCCAGATCCAAAGTTTTAAAATTATAGTTATACAACCGCTGGCAAAAATTCTGGAATCACCGGCCTTGGAGGATGTTTATTCAGTTGTTTACTTTTGTAGAAAAAAAAGCAGATCTTGACGCTTTGATGTCTTCCTTGGTCTACCAGTATGTTTGCCTTTAACAACCTTCCCATGTTGTTTGTATTTGGTCCAGATTTTAGACACAGCTGACTGTGAACAACCAACATCTTTTGCAACATTGCGTGATGATTTACCCTCTTCTAAGAGTTTGATAATCCTCTCCTTTGTTTCAATTGAAATGTCTCGTCTTGGAGCCATGATTCATGTCAGTCCACTTGGTGCAACAGCTCACCAAGGTGTGATCACTCCTTTTTAGATGCAGACTAACAAGCAGATCTAATTTGATGCAGGTGTTAGTTTGGGGAATGAAAATTTACAGGGTGATTCAATAATTTTTCCCTCAGAATTGAGTGATTCCATAATTTTTTCCCTATGCTTGGTTAAAAAAAGTAACCATTACTGACTACCACATTTTTTGTTCTTGATTTCTTTTAGTGTTTCTTAAAGCCAGAAAGTTGCCATTTGAAATTACTTCAGTTTTGTGCCATGTCTGTGATCTGCTTTTTTTCTACAAAATTGAACAACAGAATGAACTTCCTCCAAGGCCGGTGATTCCATAATTATTGCCAGGGGTTGTAGTTATTGCCTGACAATGTCTTGTGTTTGTGGATTTCCTGGTGACAAGTGTTGACGAATAGATGGATTGGGCATGCTAGTCTTTTACATGGAGTCGGATTTGTGGTGAGGCGCACACTTTTTCATTAAGAGGAATACACATCTTAAAGAACCACTCCCATTAAACTTTTACTCATTAAATGTGTGTCTATATGTGTGACCTACCTCTTCCGACAAGCCTACATCCTGCAGTAACCACTGATCCACGAAACCGCTGCATGGCCAGCTCTGCTCTCACCTACTGTATCCTCACTCAGCCCTTGTAGATTGTGTGCCCTCGCGGGCAAGATCCTACCTCCTCCTGTACCAGTCGTGACTTGTATTAAGATTATTGTACTTGTTTTTATTATGTATACCCCTCCTCACATGTAAAGTGCCATGGAATAAATGGCGCTATAATTATAAATAGTAATAATAATAATAATAATATATGTAATGTAGTGTGAGTGTATTAACATACTCAAGTACGGACGCTATCTGGGATCCCGAACCATTGTTCTCCTCTTCTCAGTGACGTCACCACAATTGCGACTAGCCAGCTAACTCTATGCTCTTCTATGCGTAAGCCGGAGGTCTCCTTTACAATTAAATCCTGTGGAGCCTCGATCTGACGCTGTATAAGCTTACACTGTAAAAGTCGCTTCTGTTCATGCAAAGAGCAGCGTGATCCGGACAGTCTGTAGAGTTGTGATATCACCTCATTCAGAAGAGGAGAAGACTGGCAGCAGACATCAGACTCTGGACACCAGGAGAGCTGCTTAATGAGAGGGCTTTTTAAATGAAGGAAAATAGAAAAAAATGGAGTCCGGCTCAACAGGACTGGATTTTCCTTTTCTTTTTCAAAAGAAAATATGGTGCATACAAAAGAAAAATGTACATGGTCAACATGACCCATTCGACTGCGATTTGCAGTCGAAATGCTTCAACTGGGTCATGTCGACCATGTAAATTTTTCTTTTGTATGCACCATATTTTAATTTGAAAAATAAAATGATGTGATGCCATGGGAAGACCGGTGTCTGAGCATAGAGCAACTGGGTTAGCTGTAATCAAGTTTCTATACTTTTCTAATGAAACAGGATCATATGACTCCAGCATGTCCCCTCATCAAGACTGACGTGAACAACGCCGGTCTTGATGAATCAGGGCCTATGTGTCTTGGATGACTTGTCCAAGGTAGGTCCCTGGAGGCTTCTCCCCACTCCGCTCCCCTTCTGTCTCTTCACGTAATCTCGGACAGACTTGATGATGTTAAAGCTCTGTGGATCACTTCCAGGATTCCTTGTTAGAGAGTAAATTCAACCCTGTCAGGCCTAGCAAATCTGAAAGCCTTAGTCTAGTCAGGGACTTCACTGCTGATGATGCTGACCGCACTGGTGGCGGCGAGGGACAGAGGAGTCAGATAGGCGAGCATAAGGATCTTGTATAATTTTTTACAAATCACATTTATTATTATACTCTGGGGTCTCGAGACACCAAAGAGCGTAATAAGGGACATTAAATTTGTGGATGGATGATAACTTCTTCAGAAATCAAATTTGCTGGGAAAAGCCACATGAACAGGTGAACTAAAATGTTGCCTGATTTGAAGGTCAATACTAGTGGTCACACCAAATATTGATTTGATTTAGATTTCTCTTTTGTTCACTCACTTTGCATTTTGAAATGTAATAAAAATAAACTAATAAAACTTCTATTTTTTAAAGCATTCTTACTTTGCAGCACTGTTTCAACACCTGCCTAAAACTCTAGCACTACACTGTATATACAGTGGGTATGGAAAGTATTCAGACCCCTTTAAATCTTTCATTCTTTGTTTCATTGCAGCCATTTGGTAAATTCAAAAAAGTTAATTTTTTTTCTCATTAATGTACACTCTGCACCCATCTTGACTGAAAAAAACCCAAACAGAGATGTAGTAAATTTTGCAAATTTATTAAAAAAGAAAAACTGAAATATCACATGGTCATATGTATTCAGACCCTTTGCTCAGTATTGAGTAGAAGCGCCCTTTTGAGCTAGTACAGCCATGAGTCTTCTTGGGAATGATGCAACAAGTTTTTCGCACCTGGATTTGGGGATCCTCTGCCATTCTATCTTGCAGATCCTCTACAGTTCCGTCAGGTTGGGTGGTAAACGTTGGTGGACAGCCATTTTCAGGTCTCTCCAGAGATGCTCAATTGGGTTTAGGTCAGGGCTCTGGCTGGGCCAGTCAAGAATGGTCACAAAGTTGTTATAAAGCCACTCCTTTGTTACTTTAGCTGTGTGTTTAGGGTCACTGTCTTGTTGGAAGTTGAACCTCCAGCCAAGTCTGAGGTCCAGAGCACTCTGGAAGAGGTCCATCCAGGATATCTCTGTACTTGGCCGCTTTCATGTTTTCTTCAACGACAACCAGTCGTCCTGTCCCTGCAGCTGAAAAACACCCCCATAGCATGATCTGCCCCCACCATGTTTCACTGTTGGGATTGTATTGGGCAGGTGATGAGCAGTGCCTGGTTTACTCCACACATACTGCTTAGAATTATCACCAAAAAGGTCTATCTTCATCTTATCAAACCAGAGAATCTTATTTCTCATAGTCTGGGAGTCCTTCATGTGTTTTTTTAGCAAATTCTATGCAGGCTTTCATATGTCTTGCACTGAGGAGAGGTTTCCGTTTGGCCACTCTGCCATAAAGGCCCAACTGGTGGAGGGCTGCAGTCATAGTTGACTATGTGGATTTTTCTCCCATCTCCCTACTGTATCTCTGGAGCTCACACATCACACAGTGATCTTGGGGTTCTTCTTTACCTCTCTCACCAAGGCTCTTCTCACACGATTGCTCAGTTTAGCTGGATGGCCATTTCTAGGAAGACTTCTGGTGGTCCCAAACTTCTTCCATTTATGGATTATGGAGGCCACTGTGCTCTTCGGAACCCTGAGTACTGCAGAAATTCTGTTGCAACCTTGGCCAGATCGGTGCCTTGCCACAATTCTGTCACTGAGCTCCTTGGCCAGTCCCTTTGACCTCATGATTCTCATTTGGTCTGACATGCACTGTGAGCTGTGAGGTCTTAGACATGTGTGTGTTTTTCCAAATCAAGTCCTATCAGTTTAATTAAACACAGCTGGACTTCGATGAAGGAGTAGAACCATCTCAAGGAGGATCACAAGGAAATCTACAGCATTTGACTTGAATATGAGTGTCTGATCAAAGGGTCTGAATACTTATGACCATGTGATATTTCAGTTTTTCTTTTTTTATAAATTTGCAAACATTTCTGTTTTTTTTCAGTCAAGACGGGGTGCAGAATGTACACTAACGTGAAAAAAAATGAACTTTTTTGAATTTACCAAATAGCTGCATATGAACATGAATTATTATAAAACATGGGCATTACTTTTTTTTTTCTTAAATCCGTGAATGTAGCTTTCTTCACCATTTTCTACTTACTCATTGTATATGCCACTTATAGAAAGATTTAATATCATTGTGGAAACAAAACTGATACCATTGAAGGCTGAATTATTTAGTGCCCAGCTACAGCAGACAGGAGATGTTTTAGTGACATCATCAATAATTTGGATGCAAAGGGAACAGCAAGTACGCAATATAAACCTTTCAGTCATAGAGATACCGAGCATCAAATGCCACGGTTAACGTGTCTTTTTACGCAAGGGGACAGATTACTTCTCCTCAACAAACTGAAGAGCTGCAAATAATTAATCAGCATCTCTGAGCAGGTGAAGTCAACAGACAATTGCTAAAACAAACACATTGATAAGTCAGGTGCTTCTGCAAAAAAAAAATCACAAAATCAAGTTAGACAAAAATACTTAAAAACAAAAATGAGAGTGTATATGGGTAAATAAGAAGATGTGTCATATAAAAATGGGAAACAATATTCTATTTATCAGATAAGGGTCACACAACTGTTTTCTCCACATCCGAGAAAAATGGTCCAATTAATCTGATCAAACCTTGATCATAATTTGTTCAGGGACATAAGTTTTTCTCGAACGTGGAGAGAAAAAAAAAACATTTCTCCACCATCTCCATTCTGTCTGTGAAAATCGGACCATTTTTTTTAACAGACTCAGAAACATGCTTTTCTGATGATGATCCAACTCTAGGATCAAAATAGGACATGTCTCTGATTTTTTTCTGCTGAGCACTCTGTCTGCCTCATTGAACATCATAGGTATTAAATGCAGTCCGTGAAAACCAGAGCTAGCACTCGTCTGAGAAAATTGGTTTTGGTCATGAGCCCTGACGCATAAAAACAGGCAGGCACTATTAAGTACAATTTAAATATTCAGGCATCTCATTAACGCTCCCACTCCTTATACTTGTATAAAAACATAAAAGACAATAAACTCCAAGTGGGTGCAATCTTTTCTAAAGACAACAAAAAAGCAATTAGGTGGACTCAGGCTCTTTAGGTGGGCCAATAAGCCGAATAGGTTACTAGCCCAAACTACTATGTGCAAAGTCCTCATTTCCCACTTGGACTTTTTGTGGTTGTGCTTACAGAAGTCTCCATTTTACAATACACAAACAACTCAAGTCTACATCTTACGTTAAATCTCAATACTAAACTCTGGAATCTGAGACATATATTTTGTCATAGTTTACTACCTAAAATTGTAAGTTCTTTCTCTTCAATTTAATGCTGTCATAGCACATGTCAACAGAATAATGATATGTGAGAAATTAACGGCAACCAGAAGTGATACGATATTTTAGTAATTTACTATATGGCCAAAATGGTTGTCCTCTTCCCACTTGGTTGTCCTCTTCCCACTCGTCTTCCAAAGATACGCTTGTCACAAAGAGGCCTAACAACTACAAATCTTGGTCTAAGGCTGGTTTCACACTTGCGTTTTGATCTGCAGCATTTTAAACGCAAACGCATTTGGTGCAAAAACGCATTTAAACGCTGCGTTTTTTAGGCACATGCATTTTTGCATGTTTTAACGCAAATACGGCGTTTTGACGCATATACAAGCGTTTTTTCCTGCGTTTGCGTTTTTGAAACGCATGATGAGAAGTGTGTGACAGCTGCCAATCATCAAAATCAACTAGAAAACCCACTATAAACAGAAATACCTAGGGTTAGGGTTAGGATCCCTAGTAACCCTAGGGATCCTAACCCTAACCCTAAAACACAAACTCTAACCCTAACCCAAACTCTAACCCTAACACAAACTCTAACACAAACTCTAACCCTAACCCTAAAACACAAACTCTAACCCTAACCCTAACACAAACTCTAACACAAACTCTAACCCTAACCCTAAAACACAAACTCTAACCCTAACCCAAACTCTAACCCAAACCCTAACCCAAACCCTAACACAAACTCTAACACAAACTCTAACCCTAACCCTAAAACACAAACTCTAACCCTAACCCAAACTCTAACCCTAATACAAACTCTAACACAAACTCTAACACAAACTCTAACCCTAACCCTAAAACACAAACTCTAACCCTAACCCAAACTCTAACCCTAACCCAAACTCTAACCCTAGCACAAACTCTAACACAAACTCTAACAAACTCTAACCCTAACCCTAAAACACAAACTCTAACCCTAACCCTAACACAAACTCTAACCCTAACCCAAACTCTAACCCTAACCCTAGGGATCCTAACCCTAATCCTTAGGGTTAGGATACCTAAGGGTTAGGGTTATTGTTTGGGGGTGGCTTATCAGTGTGTATTCTTGTGTTTTTCTATAAAAACGCATGAGTTTAAAAACGCATGTGCTTAAAAACGCATGCGTTTACATAGACATGAATAGGTTTTTTTTGCAGCAAACAAACGCATGCGTTTTTTTGCGGCAAAAAAAACGCCGCTAAAATTACTACATGTTGCATTTCTGCAACAGAACGCATGCAGGGAAAGCTCTCGGCAGCAGCGCGTGCATTAGCAGCGCTCCTGCCGAAAGCAGTTTTAACCCTGTGGACGCCGGGGGACGTGACAGACATCGGAATGTGAGTATGTACTGTTTTTTTTTTTTACTTTTACAATGGTAACCAGGGTAAATATCGGGTTACTAAGCGCGGCTCTGCGCTTAGTAAACCGATGTTTACCCTGGTTACCTGGGGACTTCGGCATCGTTGAAGACAGTTTCGACGATGCCGAAGTGTTTCCCCTGATCGTTGGTCGCTGGAGAGCTGTCTGTGTGACAGCTCCCCAGCGACCACACGACTTACCAACGATCACGGCCAGGTCGTATCGCTGGTCGTGATCGTTGGTAAGTTGTTTAGTGTAACGGTACCTTAAGAAACACAAAGGCTTTAGTGTAATCCCTGTAATCATTATCTGCATCATCGCTTTATCTATACTCGAGAAATGCACCTACTTACACAAATCTGCTGATCCACTAATCAAGAATACACCAGGAGAATGCTGCAGACTGCAATGCAGTCATTTTCTTACAATCTCTGCAATTTTCAATGTTTAAAACCAGGCGAGGCAAAGAAGGAAGGTGAGCTCAGCAAGACAACGTGAAACTGGGAGTGCACAGAGTAACAGAATACATGCAATTGTAAACCACTTGCAATACAACCTTGATGTAAATTGGAAATCTAGTCCATTATTTCTCAAGGATAAGTAGGACATCTGTGAGACATCAGCCATGAATGCGATACAAGATCCAATCAGGAACTTTATGGCCTCATATAAAGCGATGATGGCGTCCTTAGGAGGTTAATATGCATTAATGAGGAATTGCTCTAGAACAAAATGAGGCTTTGAGTGTTTTGACATTTTGACCAAGGTCCAATTATTTTTTCCTTCGGGCAAAAAAAACCAAAACAATCGATAAGTAAATTAGTTAAGTATCTCCTCCTTTTTCATCTTGTATAAAAGGTACAAACTGTTACAAGGAGTATAGATTGGCCAGCTTACCAAAACATTGAGATGTCACACTGTAAAGGTACCTTCACAATGAGCAACTTTCCAACGAGAATGACAACGATCCGTGACGTTGCAGCGTCCTGGATAGCGATCTCGTTGTGTTTGACACGCAGCAGCGATCAGGATCCTGCTGTGACATCGCTGGTCGGAGCTAGAAGTCCGGAACTTTATTAGGTCGTCAGGTCGGCGTGATTCGTCATGTTTGACAGCAAAAGAAACGATGCCTGCAATGGTTTTTCATGGAGCTAACAACCAGCGAGAACGATAAGTACATCACTGGATCGCTCCTGCATCGCTCAGCTGTTGCCGATGTTTGACGTCTCCTAGCGACCTAAACAGCGACGCTGCAGCGATCGGCTCGTTGTCTATATCGCTGCAGCGTCGCTAAATGTGACGGTACCTTTAGGATTGCTACCCACATACTGTATGTTAGTGTAAAGATAGCTTCTGCCAAACAATCTCTTCTTCTGCTCAAACCACCATAAGACAAGGTTTGACTGAGCATCTTTGTGCCCTCAGTATGAAAAATGGAGTAAGCTGCTGCCACTCACCCCTGGTGGTGGCTTAGGCCCCTTTCACACATCAGTAGTTTTTTGCCGTCAGTCACAATCCGTTGGCTTGACGGTTCCGTCAGATTGTGAAAAACTGATGTGACAGATCCGTTTTTTCGACGGATTTAACTAGGGGGACTGGCTAAAGCATCCTAAAGAAATCGGAGCATGCTCAGTAAAAAAAAAAAAAAAACAGAATCTGACGGATCCAGCGCCCATAGGCTTCCATTCTAACAAACGACAGACGGCGACGGATCCATCGCTGTCCGTATTTTCGACAGAGACAAAAAACGTTACTTTGTCCGTCGTCTCTGGCCGCCGGATCAATAATATTCTGCAGATCTGGCAAACGACGGATGAAACGTGAGGCCATCTGTCGCTAATACAAGTCTCTGAAAAAAAAAACGGATCCGGCAACATCAGTCACTGGATCCGTTTTTTTTCAAAATTTGACGGATTGCGAATGATGGCAAAACACTGATGTGTGAAAGGGGCCTTACCTCTTTAGACTGCCATTTGTCATTATGGGAGAGTCATGTGGCCCCCATAAACATTACATGTAATGTGTATGGCAGCTTTACAAGAGTTGTCTAACAACTCCGGCTACAAAGCTACTTGCTGAAGCAGCCTGGTGGCTCAGTGGTTACCACAGTAGCATTGTGCACTGGGGTCCTAAGGACAACAAGCTGCAAGGAGTTTGTATGTTCTCGCGTTTGCCTGAGTTTCCTCCGGGTTCTCCGGTTTTCTCCCACACTCCAAAGACATACTGATACTGAATTTAGATTGTACGCCCAATGGGCGCAGTGATAATGATACTGTAAAGCACTGATGAATTAATGGCGCTATATAAGTAAAGAGAAAATAAACTGCTTTACAGAAAAGTAGCTCATACTGGACATTCAAATGTATTCCGAGAAGATAGGTCCGGAGCTTTGTGCTATGGCTCACACAAGGGGTCATGAGTGGCAAACCAACCCCCATTATGTCCTTATCTTCCAATAGCCCATATAGAATGTAGTGGTCTTAGCAAGAGAATTCCTTTAAAAGGTGAGTGGTTAGCCTAACAATCTAGACTGAGGTGAATTTAGCAGCATTTGTGAAAGATGTGACAAAAATTAGCGGATACTAGATCTTTATCTGGACATAAACGATAACATCAGTGTTTGTAGAAGTGATTGCTGAGTCCTGCTGTTTCCTACCAACCTGAAAGACTGGGTGACCCATACACATTGTGGACATCTTGTGCTTTGTTCAGTAATGCAACATTGATCTACTGAACCCTTTTAACATCACAAGAGTGAACTTAGGGTACCGTCACATTAAGCGACGCTGCAGCGATATAGACAACGATGCCGATCGCTGCAGCGTCGCTGTGTGGTCGCTGGAGAGCTGTCACACAGACAGCTCTCCAGCGACCAATGATGCCGAGATCCCCGGGTAACCAGGGTAAACATCGGGTTACTAAGCGCAGGGCCGCGCTTAGTAACCCGATATTTACCCTGGTTACCTAAAAAAACAAACACTACATACTTACATTTCGGTGTCTGTCGCGTCCCTCGCAGTCAGCTTCCCGCACTGACTGTCAGCGCCGGCCGGCCGTAAAGCAGAGCACAGCGGTGATGTCACCGCTGTGCTTTACGGCCGGCGCTCACAGTCAGTGCGGGAAGCTGACTGCGAGGGATGCGACAGACACCGGAATGTAAGTATGTAGTGTTTTTTTTTTTAGGTAACCAGGGTAAATATCGGGTTACTAAGCGCGGCCTTGCGCTTAGTAACCCGATGTTTACCCTGGTTACAAGTGAACACATCGCTGGATCGGCGTCACACACGCCGATTCAGCGATGTCAGCGGGTGATCCAGCGACGAAATAAAGTTCTGGCCTTCTATCTCCGACCAGCAATCTCACAGCAGGATCCAGATCGCTACTGCGTGTCAAACACAACGATATCGCTATCCAGGACGCTGCAACGTCACGGATCGCTATCGTTATCGTTCTAAAGTTGCTCAGTGTGAAGGTACCTTAAGGAAACATGCCACTTTGGTTTGACTGTCTTAATTTGTTTAGCAGTCTAAGGGTATGTGCACACTTTGCGGATTTGGCTGCGGATTTCAGTTGGCCAACATTTCAGATTTTAAAATCATTTTTCACACTGATGTTATAAAGTATTCTAATTTACTGAGATTATGACTTTTGGGTTTTCATTGGCTATAAGCCATAATCATTAACATTAACAGAAATAAACACTTGAAACAGATCACTTTGTTTGTAATGACTCTATATAATATATGAGTTTCACTTTTTGTATTGGAGAACTGAAATAAATTAAGTTTTTGATTATATTCTAATTTTGTGAGATGCACCTGTATATTTACACAGTAAAATATAACATATTTTACAATTTAATAATCCCACAATTAATATCAGAAAAGGACATAAAAGGTATTTTTAAATAGTAATTTTTTTTCAATAATGTAATTTCTCTACTATCATGCTTACATTTCTATATTTATAAAACATCACCAGTGGGGTCTAATTGTGTCTCCAGATAATCTCAAATTGCAAATCATCTGTACAATACAATCAATAGGAGGTATCTTTATCCACATAAAACTTGCTTAGCTTCCAAAGGGAATATTACATTTACATCAGCCGATGAGAACAGTTAACCCCTTAGTGACAGAGCCAAATTTTTGAAATCTGACCAGTGTCACTTTATATGGTAATAACTCTGGAATTCTTGTATAAATCCCAGTGATTTTGAGATTGTTTTTTCATGACACATTATATTTTATGATAATGGTAAATTTAGGTCAATATGTTTTGTGTTTATAAAAAATATCAAAAATTTGACAAAAATGTAAAAAAAACCTGCAATCTTTAAACTTTGAATGATTATCCCTTTAATCCAGATAGACATACCACGGAAAAACATTAACCCCTTTACCCTCAAGAGTGGTTTGCACGTTAATGATCGGGCCAATTTTGACAATTCTGACCACTGTCCCTTTATGAGGTTATAACTCTGGAACGCTTCAACGGATCCCGGTGATTCTGACATTGTTTTCTCGTGACATATTGTACTTCACGATAGTGGTAAAATTTCTTTGATATTACCTGCGTTTATTTGTGAAAAAAAATTAAATTTGGCGAAAATTTTGAAAATTTCGCAATTTTCCAACTTTGAATTTTTATGCAATGAAATCACAGAGATATGTCACACAAAATACTTAATAAGTAACATTTCCCACATGTCTACTTTACATCAGCACAATTTTGGAACCAAATTTTTTTTTTGTTAGGGAGTTATAAGGGTTAAAAGTTGACCAGCTATTTCACATTTTTACACCTTTTTTTTTTAGGGACCACATCTCATTTGAAGTAATTTTGAGGGGTCTATATAATAGAAAATAACCAAGTGTGACACCATTCTAAAAACTGCACCCCTCAAGGTGCTCAAAACCACATTCAAGAATTTTATTAACCCTTAAGGTGCTTCACAGGAATTTTTGGAATGTTTAAATAAAAATGAACATTTAACTTTTTTCACAAAAAATTTACTTCAGCTCCAATTTGTTTTATTTTACCAAGGGTAACAGGAGAAAATGGACCCCAAAAGTTGTTGTACAATTTGTCCTGAGTACGCTGATACCCCATATGTGGGGTAAACCACTGTTTGGGTGCTTGGCAGAGCTCAAAAGGGAAGAGGCGCCGTTTGACTTTTCAATGCAAAATTGACTGGAATTGAGATGGGACGCCATGTTGCGTTTTGAGAGCCACTGATGTGCCTAAACATTGAAACCCCCCACAAGTGCCTCCATTTTGGAAATAGACCCCATAAGGAACTTATCTAGATATGTGGTGAGCACTTTGACTCACCAAGTGCTTCACAGAAGTTTATAATGCAGAACCGTAAAAAAAATCATATTTTTTCACAAAAATGATCTTTTCGCCCCCAATGTTTTATTTTCCAAAGGGTAAGAGAAGAAATTGGACCCCAAAAGGTGTTGTACAATTTGTCCTGAGTACGCTGATACCCCATATGTGGGGGTAAACCACTGTTTGGGCGCTTGGCAGAGCTCGAAAGGCAAGGAGCGCCATTTAACTTTTCAATGCAAAATTGACTGGAATTGAGATGTGACGCCATGCTGCATTTGGAGAGCCACTGATGTGCCTAAACATTGAAACCCCCCACAAGTGACACCATTTTGGAAAGTAGACCCCCTAAGGAACTTATCTAGATGTGTTGTGAGAGCTTTGAACCCCCAAGTGTTTCATTACAGTTTATGTATAAATCATTTTTATTGGTCACAGCAATAAAGAACAAAGGCAAACGTTACAAACTGGTAAATCTGTGCAATGATAGGCAGTAATTTTAAGTCGAACAAGGGGAGCATAGTTACAGCATTTATGTCTTATGATTTAACTTTTCTGATCAACAATGCTCCTGGCTATCACGAAATCATGAGCTGATAACAATAAAAACAGCCGGGATAATTGGTGCCAATTGTTAGATTTCTTTGTGAATATTCAAAATACGATATGTATAATTGAACTAGTTATGAGGAGGACAAACATAGAAAGTAAGGAAGGGGAAAGAAAAGAGGGTGGGAAGAAGAAAAGAAGGATGGATGAGGGTGTGGGGGGTTCAGGGAAGGAGTGTGGCCGTCCCCATATCCCAGCGGACAGAAAGCATGCCGAGGAACAGCTCGGAAGCATACGAGAATAGGCTATGTAGTGTGTCGGGTTCTGGAAACACAGAGATTTCATTACAGTTTATAACGCAGAGCCGTGAAAATAAAAATTATTTTTTTTTCCACAAAAATTATTTTTTAGCCCCCAGTTTTGTATTTTTCCAAGGGTAACAGTTGAAATTGAACACTAAAAGTTGTTGTCCAATTTGTCCTGAGTACGCTGATACCCAATATGTGGGGGGGAACCACCGTTTGGGCGCATGGAAGAGCTCGAAAGGGAAGGTTCGCCATTTGGAATGCAGACTTAGATGGATTGGTCTGCAGGCGTCACGTTGCATTTGCAGAGCCCCTGATGTAACTAAACAGTAGAAACCCCCCACAAGTGACCCCATATTGGAAACTAGACCCCTCCAAGAAACTTATCTAGATGTGTTGAGAACTTTGAACCCCCAAGTGTTTCACTACAGTTTATAACGCAGAGCCGTGAAAATAAAAAAATCTTTCTTTTCCACAAAAATTATTTTTAGCCCCCAGTTTTGTATTTTCCCAAGGGTAACAGGAGAAATTGGACCCCAAATGTTGTTGTGCAATGTGTCCTGAGTACGTTGATACCCCATATGTTGGGGTAAACCCCTGTTTAGGCGCACGGGAGAGCTCAGAAGGGAAGGAGCACTGTTTTGCTTTTTCAATGCAGAATTGGCTGGAATTGAGATCGGACGCCATGTCGCGTTTGGAGAGTCCCTGATGTGCCTAAACAGTGGAAACCCCCCAATTATAACTGAAACCCTAATCCAAACACACCCCTAACCCTAATCTCAACGGTAACCCTAACCACACCCCTAACCCTGACACACCCCTAACCCTAATCCCAACCCTCTTCCCAACCGTAAATGTAATCCAAACCCTAACTTTAGCCCCAACCCTAACTGTAACCCTAACCCTAATGGGAAAATGGAAATACATTTTTTTAATTTTTCCCTAACCAAGGGAGTGATGAAGGGAGGTTTGATTTACTTTTATAGCGGGTTTTTTAGCGGATTTTTATGATTGGCAGCCATCACACACTAAAAGACGCTTTTTAATGCAAAAAATATTTTTTTGCGTTACCACATTTTAAGAGTTATAATTTTTCCATATTTTGGTCCACAGAGTCATGTGAGGTCTTGTTTTTTGCGGGACAAGTTGACGTTTTTATTGGTAACATTTTCGGGCATGTGACCTTTTTTGATCGCTTTTTATTCCGATTGGGGGAGGGGCGTTTATACCGTTCCGCATTTGGTAAAATGGATAAAGCAGTTTTATTCTTTGGGTCAGTACGATTACAGCGACACCTCATTTATATCATTTTTTTATGTTTTGGCACTTTTGTACGATAAAAACTATTTTATAGAAAAAATTATTATTTTTACATCGCTTTATTCTGAGGACTATAACTTTTTGATTTTTTTTCTGATGATGCTATATGGCCACTCATTTTTTGTGGGACAAGATGACGTTTTCAGCGGTACCATGGTTATTTATATCCGTCTTTTTGATCGCGTGTTATTCCACTATTTGTTTGGCGGTATGATAATAAAGCGTTGTTTTTTAACTCGTTTTTTTTTTACGGTGTTCACTGAAGGGGTTAACTAGTGGGAAAGTTTTATAGGTCGGGTCGTTACGGACGCGGCAATACTAAATATGTGTACTTTTATTGTTTTTTATCATTTAGATAAAGGAATGTATTTATTGGAACAATATTTTTTTTATTATTATTTATTTAGGAATTTTTTTTTACACATGTAATTTTTTTTTTTTTTTACTTTTTTACTTTTCCCCAGGGGGGGACATCACAGTAAAGTGACAGATCGCTGATCTGACACTTTGCTGTGCACTGTGTCAGATCAGCGATCTGACGTGCACAGCTCCAGGCTTACAGGTGCCTGCTCTGAGCAGGCGCTGTGAAGCCACCTCCCTGCAGGACCCGGATGCAGCCCCGCAGCCATTTTGGATCTGGGCCTGCTTCATGGAGGAGGAGGTAAGGACCCTCGGAGCAACGCGATCACATCGCGTTGCTCCAAGGGTCTCAGGGAAGCACGCAGGGAGCCCTCTCCCTGCGCGATGCTTCCCTATACTGCTGGAACACTGCGATCATGTTTGATCACAGTGTGCCGGGGGTTAATGTGCCGGGGCGGTCCGTGACCGCTCCTGGCACATAGTGCCGGATGTCAGCTGCGATAGTCAGCTGACACCCGGCTGTGAGCGCGGCTGATCGCACTTGACGTACTATTCCGTCCTTGGGAAGTAGGGCCCACCCCACATAGACGGAATAGTACGTCCAGTGGCAGAAAGGGGTTAATAAATAACGTTCTCCTCATGTCTGCTTTACATCAGCACCATTTGTAAAATGTTATTTTATTTTGTTTGCATTTTAGGAGGTTTAAAAATGTAGTAGTCATTTTTCATTCTTTCAAGGAAATATACAAAATTCATTTTTTTAGGGACCTATCCAGGTTTTAAATGACTTTGAGGGTTGCATATATTGGAAGATCCCCAAAACTGATACCATTTTAAAAACAGCTCCCCTCGACATATTGAAAACTGCTGTCAGGTAGTTGATTTTCAGGAAAGAATGTAAAGTGGCATAACAGAAATGAAAAAGTGTATTTTTACCACCTAAATGTCGCTAACTTTTGAACAGGCCTCTATAGCCGGGAGACTATAGCCGCTATTTCACCATGAATTGCCATGAGAAACACCAGGACCACACAATCATGATCTCAGAGCGCCAATGGGAATAAAGAGGAAGCCCCCACACTCTGTTAACCATTTATATGATGTAATCACTTGACAGCAGCATCTAAGGGGTTAAACAGATATGGTCGGTGCCAACTAGGATTGTGGCTAATGCAGAAAATTATCAGCTATAGTGCACACAGCCGACAGCTGCGGGGTTGTCACCTGTATGGGGATGACAGTCTCTTATATCTCAGGTCAGTAAAAAGGAGTATTGGCGGTCATTAGGGGGTTTCATGCAAACAAATCGGCGGTCATTTATTGGTAGGCCCACTTCCATACTCACAGAATGATTGCTAATATGATCATTCTGCATACATATAATCATTTTCTTGGCAGCACATGTCCTGCTTACACATGGGGATCATGACTTTTAATCAAGCTTAGAAATTATTTTACCCTACGGACTACAATTTCGCTAATTTGTCAGGAGATTGCCAACTTCTTCTTAGGAACACTTGTTCCCAATTATCAGCTAGTGTAAATCTGACTAAAGTTGTAAGAATCTATGATTTATAAAAAAAGACTGTGAAATCATTTGGGCTAAACTAGAATTTTTTTTTCAGGTCCCATTAAGGATAGATAACCACTGTCCAGTGTCTCTGTCACTTTGCTACCTCACTAACCTAGACAAAGGATACATTAAAACTAAAGGTGTTTTCCACCACTTTGAAATTGATGGCTTATGATAGGTCATCAATATCAGGTTAGTGGGGGTGCGCAACACCACCAATCGGCTGTTTGTACGGTTGGTAGAAACCGGATGTAGACTGTGTACTAAGCAGGACATTGCAACTCTGTTTAGTGGCTGCTGCAGAGCACGGCAGCTGTTACACACCTATAGCCGGGTATCCCAGGCTCTGCTTCCTTCACCTCAGTCTGATGCTCTCTGTTGTGCTCCACGTCAGGTTTTGCAGGTTGTCCAACGTGTTTCAGTGACATCTTCTCCTAAGATTCTTTAAGGTGCTAAGTCCTCGTTTCTCACGTGCCTTCCGGCTTACTGCACCAACGTCCGTGGTCTGTGTGCCCACCCGTACATAAGGATTCCCACGTCACCAGGTGAGCCTAAACAGCTTCTAGTATTGGCATGATCGGTGGGGGGTTTGGATTTTAGATTCCCATTTATTTTACAGTATATTATCCATAATGGAACCTCACATCAAAGTGGTGGAAAACCCTGTCAAAAGAAATACTGTCTGCCAAGGAAAGACTAAAGCTGGCCATACACATTAGATAGCTGTTGGCCCAACAAAGTCCTGTCTGACCACCATTGCTCCTGATCCCTCATTATAATATATCTTGACCCATAATATGTTGTGTATCATGGCCCACTGTACTGGGTGTGGCTCAGTCATTGTATTATAGAGCTGGAGAATAAAGCAAGAATTCTGAAATGTGGGACTGATAACCGGTACTCCTACACTAAACACATACACATGCATGTCCGGCTCTGTCAAGTGTGAACATGTTCTCAGTAGGATGAGAGGAGTACGTTGATGTCAGATTCCTCTGGTGAAGACTTATCTTCTCATCTTGCACAGTCCCGGCAGGTTCCATCTAACGAGTACGGTAAGCTTACACTCTTGTCAAACATTCTAATATCTGGAGAAATAATATTGGATATAAACTGCATTTTACTGATCATGGTCTGCTCTGTCCTGTCACCTTATAACCAACTCGAATCATCGATGCATCAACCAGGACTTGTGTTCTAAAAAGTAGAATGCGCCACAAGAAGACGCACTTAAATGGTGACATCTACTATTGCGTTTATGCCTCTTCTGGCACACATTTTTTTTGCAAATTATGACATATGCCATATATGCAAAAAAAATATTTACTGACAAACCAATCGTTAAATATTAATCAAATTATTTTATTTATTTATTTTTAAAAGGACATAACACAACAAATAACATTTTTATTATTATAAAAATCAATATATATCAATATTAATTATTATTAAAAAAATAAGAATGAATAAAATACAATAAGTATGTGAGGGGGCCAGGGCACAGCAAGACTGATTGGTAAAAAATACAATGATAATTAAAATATGACATCAATTAAATATACATGATCAAAGAAGAAACCTATATAACCAATACAATAATTAAACGGCTGAAAAAACAAGTTAATATATATTCTTTCACAATGAAATACAGAAAAATTATAATAAATAATATTAAATAAATAATATTTCATGTGATGATACAAAAAATTATATGTATATATACATCTATACTGCCTATGAATTTTATATGATTGGTCACATGAAATAAAAATTATATAGGTTTCTTCTTTGATCATGTATATTTAATTGATGTCATATTTTAATTATCATTGTATTTTTTACCAATCAGTCTTGCTGTGCCCTGGCCCCCTCACATACTTATTGTATTTTATTCATTCTTATTTTTTTATAATTAATATTGATATATATTGATTTTTATAATAATAAAAATGTTATTTGTTGTGTTATGTCCTTTTGAAAAAAATAAATAAATAAATAAATAAAAAATAAAATAATTTGATTAATATTTAACGATTGGTTTGTCAGTAAATATTTTTTTGGGTATATCTCTTATGAGTAATATTTACTATATTGGTTATATTTTGAATATTATTTGGTATTTCTTTTCTATATAGGATTTATATGCCATATACAGTGGGGCAAAAAAGTATTTAGTCAGTCAGCAATAGTGCAAGTTCCACCACTTAAAAAGATGAGAGGCGTCTGTAATTTACATCATAGGTAGACCTCAACTATGGGAGACAAACTGAGAAAAAAAAATCCAGAAAATTACATTGTCTGTTTTTCTAACATTTTATTTGCATATTATGGTGGAAAATAAGTATTTGGTCAGAAACAAAATTTCATCTCAATACTTTGTAATATATCCTTTGTTGGCAATGACAGAGGTCAAACGTTTTCTGTAAGTCTTCACAAGATTGCCACACACTGTTGTTGGTATGTTGGCCCATTCCTCCATGCAGATCTCCTCTAGAGCAGTGATGTTTTTGGTTTTTCGCTTGGCAACACGGACTTTCAACTCCCTCCAAAGGTTTTCTATAGGGTTGAGATCTGGAGACTGGCTAGGCCACTCCAGGACCTTGAAATGCTTCTTACGAAGCCACTCCTTCGTTGCCCTGGCGGTGTGCTTTGGATCATTGTCATGTTGAAAGACCCAGCCACGTTTCATCTTCAATGCCCCTGCTGATAGAAGGAGGTTTGCACTCAAAATCTCACAATACATGGCCCCATTCATTCTTTCATGTACCCGGATCAGTCGTCCTGGCCCCTTTGCAGAGAAACGGCCTAAAGCATGATGTTTCCACCACCATGCTTTACAGTAGGTATGGTGTTTGATGGATGCAACTCAGTATTCTTTTTCCTCCAAACACGACAAGTTGTGTTTCTACCAAACAGTTCCAGTTTGGTTTCATCAGACCATAGGACATTCTCCCAAAACTCCTCTGGATCATCCAAATGCTCTCTAGCAAACTTCAGATGGGCCCGGACATGTACTGGCTTAAGCAGTGGGACACGTCTGGCACTGCAGGATCTGAGTTCATGGTGGCGTAGTGTGTTACTTATGGTAGGCCTTGTTACATTGGTCCCAGCTCTCTGCAGTTCATTCACTAGGTCCCCCCGCGTGGTTCTGGGATTTTGGCTCACCGTTCTTGTGATCATTCTGACCCCACGGGGTGGGATTTTGCGTGGAGCCCCAGATCGAGGGAGATTATCAGTGGTCTTGTATGTCTTCCATTTTCTAATTATTGCTCCCACTGTTGATTTCTTCACTCCAAGCTGGTTGGCTATTGCAGATTCAGTCTTCCCAGCCTGGTGCAGGGCTACAATTTTGTTTCTGGTGTCCTTTGACAGCTCTTTGATCTTCACCATAGTGGAGTTTGGAGTCAGACTGTTTGAGGGTGTGCACAGGTGTCTTTTTATACTGATAACAAGTTTAAACAGGTGCCATTACTACAGGTAATGAGTGGAGGAAAGAGGAGACTCTTAAAGAAGAAGTTACAGGTCTGTGAGAGCCAGAAGTCTTGATTGTTTGTTTCTGACCAAATACTTATTTTCCACCGTAATATGCAAATAAAATGTTAAAAAAACAGACAATGTGATTTTCTGGATTTTTTTTTCTCCGTTTGTCTCCCATAGTTAAGGTCTACCTATGATGTAAATTACAGACGCCTCTCATCTTTTTAAGTGGTGGAACTTGCACTATTGCTGACTGACTAAATACTTTTTTGCCCCACTGTATGGGCTGCACTTGGCGACTTTTTATACTTTTACACATTCTCACGCTGCTTTTCAAAAGGGTGAGTGGAGCTTCACGGAAGGGTCACAAGCCTCCTGACTTCACTATCACTTATTCCAGAAAGTGTTGTAAATTATAGAGTAACTTTTCTTTTCATTAGTTATATCCCAGGATATCAATTAAACAAAAATCATATGGAAAAAAAACCCTAAAAAGATGTATATTTATTTATTATTTGCTAAAATAACTACCTAAAAGGTGACAGGCGCTCACCCACCATAAAACACACACAGTGAATCTATAAAATAGACCTATAGGTCCCTATTCGATAATGAAGAATGCCCTGCCTAACTGCGGAGGTAGGCACCCTAGGGGGATAGCGTTATGGCACCCCCGCTCATTGATGGCTACCCCTATTTGGCCCTAAATACACCCTGAATTTACCAGATGTCCCGCACCCTAGGTAGGGAACCACTAATACTAGACAGAGATCACTCCTATTACTCAAGGGACCCACTAACTAGACAACCATAAAAACAATAACAGACGGTTTTGTGGCTTGCACGGCCAGTGAGTTAATTGATGTTTAGCAATTATTAACCCATAGTATTGATAAAGTATTAATGCTCATGAGCATATTTCAACTGAATCCTAAATCATTTTAGACAGTCCTTAAGATTCACTGTGTTCACTTTATATCCTCCATATAAGTCCATTATGACTCCATCCCGCTCTTTGATGAGTCTTTCGGACCCACAACCATCTGATTCAATTAGAACTGTGGATCAACTATAAGTCTGATCGTGTCCATGGACACTGAAGGGCGATATTAGATAGAAGTACTCATCTGTCCCATGTGCCACCAGTCTTTGCTTCAAAGTGTTTCGCCTCTGCAGCTCATCAGGAGGCCCGATCTCATGTGGAGTGTCTTGGTAGACAAATAATATGCATCGCCCTTCAGTGTCCATGGACACAATCAGAACCTGTTTTTTTTTTTAAGAGTAAAGTATGCCCGTCTTAATAAATGTCCTGAAAAGTATGTAATCTATAACTACATCATAATTATATAACAAAAATACAGTCAAGTGGGAAGCAGAAGCAAATTGGCAAATAATAATAGCTCAAGATACCAACGCTTTTGACCTTGATCCAGGGTCTCAATCCTACACATATAAGGAATCGCAGCTCTCCAGGAATAGCGATTAGAAGTGTTTATTCATCCTTGTCAATGCCATAAATAAGGGTAAATTGTCACTTCTATTAAGGGCTTGCTCACACCGCCGTATACATCGGACAAGTGCTACCTGATGCTTTATCAGCTTATCAGCTAGCCCTCGGGCTAATGTTATTCAATTAGGCAGTACTGATGACCGATTTCACTCTGACATCAGATGCCACTCATCCATTCAAGTCTATGGGAGCGTGGAAAATATTGGATGTCATCTGAGTGCAGTCCGATTTCAGTGGCCTGTCAATCTCCTTTGGGCTGGGGCTCCATGCAAGAGTTCACCTTGTGGCGTAAGGATGATGTTGTGAAAAGTCAGAAATCAGCCTAGAACTATACGGGAGGACCTGGTCAATGACCTGAAGTGAGCTGGGACCAACATCTCAAACATTACTTTTTAGTAACAAACTTCACTATCATGGATTAAAATCCTGCAGGGCATGGAAGGTCCCCCTGCTCATGTCAGCACATGTCCAGGCTGGTTTGAAGTTCGCTAATGACCATCTGGATGCTCTAGACGGGAGGTCATGTGGTCAGATGAGACCAAAATAGAACTTTTTGGTACCAATTCCACTCGCCGTGTTTGGAGGAAGAAAAAGAATGAGTACCAGTAGCGTAGCTAATGGGGGGGCAGAGGGGGCCATCACCCTGGGTCCCGCGCTTTGAGGGGGCCCACCCGGAGCTACGCTACTGTAACTGTATGGGCGTGTGTACAGTGCGGCGATACAGTTACATTCTGCAGCAGAGCAGGGAGAATCGATTCTCCCTGCTCTGCCATCCGGCCGCTATGGGGCCCCTGAGCAGGTGGCGGGACCCGATGCCAGCAGTGGGTCCCCCACCTGTCATGGCAGGTTCAGCTGTATTGTCATCCAGCTGATACAGCTGAATGCATTGACGAGAAAAGGAGTGTTACGCTCCCTCATCCATCATCCCCCTGTCAGCGTCTGAGGTCACCGACGCCGACACTGACAGGGGTCGTGATGATGCCACTACCTGGTGCCTGCTGTCTGGAGATGAGTGGGCGCTCGGAGCAGCAGAGGAGCCAGGAAGAAGAGAGGTGAGTATTTATTTTTATGGGGGCTGCCTTATACTACAGAGTCTGCCTATGGGGGGGTCTGCCTTATACTACAGTCTGCCTATGCGGCTGCCTTGTGCTATAGTCTTCCTATGGGGGCTCCCTTATGCTATAGAGTCTGCGTATGGGGGCTGCCTTATGCTATAGAGTCTGCCTATGGGCGTGCATTATACTATATGAAAGCCTATAGGGAGTGCATTATACTATATGAAGGCCTATGGGGAGTGCATTATACTATATTGAGGACTATCTGATGCATTATACTATGTGGAGGCCTATGGGGAGTGCATTATACTATATAGAGGACTATCTAGTGCATTATACTATATGGAGGCTATCTAGGGGGCCATCATACAGTAACATAGTAACATAGTAACATAGTTAGTAAGGCCGAAAAAAGACATTTGTCCATCCAGTTCAGCCTATATTCCATCATAATAAATCCCCAGATCTACGTCCTTCTACAGAACCTAATTGTATGATACAATATTGTTCTGCTCCAGGAAGACATCCAGGCCTCTCTTGAACCCCCCGACTGAGTTCGCCATCACCACCTCCTCAGGCAAGCAATTCCAGATTCTCACTGCCCTAACAGTAAAGAATCCTCTTCTATGTTGGTGGAAAAACCTTCTCTCCTCCAGACGCAAAGAATGCCCCCTTGTGCCCGTCACCTTCCTTGGTATAAACAGATCCTCAGCGAGATATTTGTATTGTCCCCTTATATACTTATACATGGTTATTAGATCGCCCCTCAGTCGTCTTTTTTCTAGACTAAATAATCCTAATTTCGCTAATCTATCTGGGTATTGTAGTTCTCCCATCCCCTTTATTAATTTTGTTGCCCTCCTTTGTACTCTCTCTAGTTCCATTATATCCTTCCTGAGCACCGGTGCCCAAAACTGGACACAGTACTCCATGTGCGGTCTAACTAGGGATTTGTACAGAGGCAGTATAATGCTCTCATCATGTGTATCCAGACCTCTTTTAATGCACCCCATGATCCTGTTTGCCTTGGCAGCTGCTGCCTGGCACTGGCTGCTCCAGGTAAGTTTATCATTAACTAGGATCCCCAAGTCCTTCTCCCTGTCAGATTTACCCAGTGGTTTCCCATTCAGTGTGTAATGGTGACATTGATTCCTTCTTCCCATGTGTATAACCTTACATTTATCATTGTTAAACCTCATCTGCCACCTTTCAGCCCAAGTTTCCAACTTATCCAGATCCATTTGTAGCAGAATACTATCTTCTCTTGTATTAACTGCTTTACAGTTTTGTATCATCTGCAAATATCGATATTTTACTGTGTAAACCTTCTACCAGATCATTAATGAATATGTTGAAGAGAACAGGTCCCAATACCGACCCCTGCGGTACCCCACTGGTCACAGCGACCCAGTTAGAGACTATACCATTTATAACCACCCTCTGCTTTCTATCACTAAGCCAGTTACTAACCCATTTACACACATTTTCCCCCAGACCAAGCATTCTCATTTTGTGTACCAACCTCTTGTGCGGCACGGTATCAAACGCTTTGGAAAAATCGAGATATACCACGTCCAATGACTCACCGTGGTCCAGCCTATAGCTTACCTCTTCATAAAAACTGATTAGATTGGTTTGACAGGAGCGATTTCTCATAAACCCATGCTGATATGGAGTTAAACAGTTATTCTCATTGAGATAATCCAGAATAACATCCCTCAGAAACCCTTCAAATATTTTACCAACAATAGAGGTTAGACTTACTGGCCTATAATTTCCAGGTTCACTTTTAGAGCCCTTTTTGAATATTGGCACCACATTTGCTATGCGCCAGTCCTGCGGAACAGACCCTGTCGCTATAGAGTCCCTAAAAATAAGAAATAATGGTTTATCTATTACATTACTTAGTTCTCTTAGTACTCGTGGGTGTATGCCATCCGGACCCGGAGATTTATCTATTTTAATCTTATTTAGCCGGTTTCGCACCTCTTCTTGGGTTAGATTGGTGACCCTTAATATAGGGTTTTCATTGTTTCTTGGGATTTCACCTAGCATTTCATTTTCCACCGTGAATACCGTGGAGAAGAAGGTGTTTAATATGTTAGCTTTTTCCTCGTCATCTACAACCATTCTTTCCTCACTATTTTTTAAGGGGCCTACATTTTCAGTTTTTATTCTTTTACTATTGATATAGTTGAAGAACAGTTTGGGATTAGTTTTACTCTCCTTAGCAATGTGCTTCTCTGTTTCCTTTTTGGCAGCTTTAATTAGTTTTTTAGATAAAGTATTTTTCTCCCTATAGTTTTTTAGAGCTTCAATGGTGCCATCCTGCTTTAGTAGTGCAAATGCTTTCTTTTTACTGTTAATTGCCTGTCTTACTTCTTTGTTTAGCCACATTGGGTTTTTCCTATTTCTAGTCCTTTTATTCCCACAAGGTATAAACCGCTTACACTGCCTATTTAGGATGTTCTTAAACATTTTCCATTTATTATCTGTATTCTTATTTCTGAGGATATTGTCCCAGTCTACCAGATTAAGGGCATTTCTAAGCTGGTCAAACTTTGCCTTCCTAAAGTTCAGTGTTTTTGTGACTCCCTGACAAGTCCCCCTAGTGAAAGACAGGTGAAACTGTACAATATTGTGGTCGCTATTTCCTAGATGCCCGACTACCTGCAGATTTGTTATTCTGTCAGGTCTATTAGATAGTATTAGGTCTAAAAGTGCTGCTCCTCTGGTTGGATTCTGCACCAATTGTGAAAGATAATTTTTCTTGGTTATTAGCAGAAACCTGTTGCCTTTATGGGTTTCACAGGTTTCTGTTTCCCAGTTAATATCCGGGTAGTTAAAGTCCCCCATAACCAGGACCTCATTATGGGTTGCAGCTTCATCTATCTGCTTTAGAAGTAGACTTTCCATGGTTTCTGTTATATTTGGGGGTTTGTAACAGACTCCAATGAGAATTTTGTTACCATTTTTCCCTCCATGAATTTCGACCCATATGGACTCGACATCCTCATTTCCTTCGCTAATATCCTCCCTTAAAGTGGACTTTAGACAAGACTTTACATAGTAACAAACCCCTTCTCCTCTCCGATTTTTACGATCCTTTCTAAACGATCTTCTAAAGTGTGAAGATTACAGTGTGGGGGGGTCATCTTACAGTGTTGTAACCATCAGTTTGGGGGCTACTAAGGGGTCAGTATGCTGTATGGGTGGTACTGTACAGTGAGGGGGCATTATACTGTGTGTAAGAGAGCATCATGCTGTGTATAGGGGAGCTGTACAGGGGGGAGACTTGGGAAATTATTAAATGTAAAGTGGGCACTTATTGTTATAGATGAGCTCAGGTTACTGTGACTATTATAGGGGCACACAGAGGGCACTATTACTTTCTAGGGGACAAAATGTGGGCACTGTTTTCTAGGGCACTTGCACCTGCCATTACTATATTATAGAGGTGTGCTTTAGAATGCAGAGAACCACACAGCAGGGGCAGTAATAGGGACACATACAGCAGCAGCGGCTCAATATTGGGGTATGAGGTGCAGTAATAAGGACACATACAGCAGCAGCGGCTCAGCATTGGGATATCAGCAGGATGAGGAGTTTGTGCAGGTTGGGAATAGATGGTGATGGGGCTGGAATATGAGAAGTAAAATATGTCTTTGTTGTATTCTCTGCAGCCAAGTCGTGGCTGGAAGAAGATGTCATGTCGGTCTGGGCCAGATGGAAAAGACGGGAAAAATGAACAATTCCATCAGAAATTACATCAGCAGTAAGTCATTATCTGTAATTGTGCTGTAATCTCTTATATGTTCTGTAAGACTGGTATCTACCACTGGCGGTAATATCAATGTTGGTCTTTATATAGAGATTATTTTCAATAGCAGTGCGGTCATCTGCTGAGATCCTCCTCCACTATTAGGGTGCGTCACCGAGTTGTAATCAAGGTTACCTGGTTAGGGCCAACTCAGAACCAAAACCCTAGCTACGCCTCTGATCAGTATAATCCCAACCGTGAAGCATGGTAGGGGAAACATACTTTGGGGGTCCTTTTCTGCAAAGGGGACAGGACAACTGCACCGTATTGAAGGGAGGATGGATGGGATCATGTATCAAGAGATTTTGGCCAACAACCTCCCTCCCTCAGTAAGAGCATTGAAGATGGTATGTGGCTTGCCATGGCCGTGTGTTTCAGGTCATAGTCTTCCAGCATGACTATGACCTGAAACACACGGCCATGGCAAGTAAGGAGAGGCTCCATAAGAAAAATTTCAAGGTTCTGGAGTGGCCTATCCAGTCTAAAGATCTGAACCCATTAGTAAATCTTTGGAAGGAGCTAAAACTCAATGTTGCCCAGCGACTGCCTTGAAACCTGAGAGATTTGGAGAAAATCTGTATGGAGAAGTGGGCCAAAATCCCTGCTGCAGCGTGTGCCAACATGGTCAAGAACTATAGGAAACATCTAACCTCTGTAATTGCAAACAAAGGTTTCTGTACCAAATATAAAGCTGTTTTTCTATTGTATCAATTACTTACTTTATTCAAGAAAATGTAAATTATGTAAAAATCAAACAATGTGATTTTCTGGATTTTTTTTTTTTTTTTTAAGATTCTGCCTCTCACAGTTGAAGTGTTCCTACAATAAAAATTACAGACCTCTCCATTCTTTGTTGGTGGGAAAACTTGCAAAATCGGCAGTGTATCAAATACTTATTTTCCCCACTGATATATACAGAAAGTAGAGCCACAGTGGCCAACTGTGTCTAATAGTACTTTTACTAAATTTATCATTTAAATGTAGTTTATTGGTTAGAAAGTAAAGAAAGGAACATACAGTCATGGCCGAAAGTGTTGTCACCCTTCAAATTGTTCCAGAAAATTAAGTATTTCTCTCAGAAAATTATTGCAATTACACATGTTTTGTTATACATGTTTATTTCCTTTGTGTGTATTGGAACAACACTAAAAATCAGATAAAGGCAAATTGGACGTAATTTCACGCAGAACCCTAAAAATTGGCAGGACAAAGTTGTTGGTACCCTCAACGTAATATTTGGTTGCACACCCTTTGGAATAAATAACTGCAATCAATCGTTTCCGATAACCATCAACAAGTTTCTTACACCTCTCAACTGGAATTTTGGACCACTCTTCTTCTGCAAATTGCTCCACGTCTCTCATACTGGAAAGATACCTTCTCCCAACAGCAATTTTAAGATCTCTCCAAAGGTGTTCAATGGGATTTAGATCAGGACGCATTTCTGGCCACTTCAGAACTCTCCATAGCTTTGTTTCTATCCATTTCTGCGTGCTCCTTGAAGTATGATTGGGGTCATTGTTCTGCTGGAAGACCCCTGACCCAGGACACTGGGCACTACATTGCAACCAAAAATTCTTGGGTAATCTTCAGATTTCCTTGATGCCTTGCACACAGTCAAGGCAACACAGTGCCATAGGCAGCAAAACAACTCCAAAACATCTCTGAACCTCCACCATGTTTGACTGTAGGTACTGTGTTATTTTCTTTATAGGCCTCATCCCGTTTTTGGTAGAATGATATGCTTTACTAAAAAGCTCTATTTTGGTCTCATCAGTCCACGAGATGCTTTCCCACAAACATTTTGACTTATGCACATTTTGGCAAACTGCAGTCTAGCTTTATATGCCTCTGTGTCAGCAGTAGTGTCTTCCTGGGTCTACTGCTATAGCGTTTCATTTCATTCAAATATCCGTGGATAGTTTGCGCTGACAGTGATGCACCCTGAGCCTGCAGGACAGCTTGAATTTCTTTGGAACTTGATTGTGCTGCTAATCCACCATCCGGACTAACCTTTCATAAATTTTTCTCTGCTGTCCACTTCCAGGGGGATTAGTTACAGTGCCATGGGTTGTAAACCTCTTGATTATGTAGCTCAAGGTGTAAAAAGAACATCAAGATCTCTGGAGATGGACTTGTAACTTTGAGATCTTGCCATCAGACAGTTCGCTTCTTCTCTTTCTGCTCACCATACTTAGTGTGGCACACAGACACACAATGCAAAGAATCTACTTCTCCCCTTTTTAATCAGGTTTTACGTAGATTTTCATATTGTCCACACCTATTACTTGCCACAGGTGAGTTTGAATGAGTATCATATGCTTGAAATCAAGTTGTTTACCCACAATTTTGGAAACGTGGCAACAATTTTGCCAAGTCCATTTTTGGGGTTTTGTGTGAAATGATGTCCAATTTGCCTTTTATTCTCTTTTTTCACATAAAGAAAATAAACGTGTGTATAACAAAACATATGTAATTGCAATAATTTTCTGGGAGAATTACTTAATTCTCTAGAACACTTTCAAGGGTGCCAACACTTTTGGCCAAGACTGTATATAGCTGCTATAGGCAACTACACCACTTTTTAGGGCCTAATGTTTCTTAGGTACCCATTAAACCTGTCCGGGTTCGCATTGCGTTAACAGCAGCCCGTTAACACATACGTTAACGGGCTGCTGTTAATGCAAGTTCCGACATTCCATCGCGCTAACGCAGATAGAGCATCTGCTAGCTCTATCTACACTAGCTGTGATGAACCCGGAAACGCTGCAGCCCGCGTCTCAGGGTCCGCCACTCAATGACGGCACATCGCTAGCCCATGCCCATTGTGGGTGTGCGCTAGCGATGTGTCAGACATAGGAATTAATGGCGGCGTTAACGGACTGCGGTACATCGCGTTATGCCGCGGTGTAACGTAGTCCGTCTAACGGATGCCAGCAACGCAATGTGAACCCAGCCTAAAAAGGGATATTCTGTTAATACATTTTAACCTGTAGGCTTTCAAGGAATAAAAACAAAGGTTTACTTGCTGACCCCTGATAAAGCGTTGACTCTTTGCCCCTGATGAGTGTTATCTACAAGTTGCAGCAGCAATGTAATGAATGAATACAGTGCACATGACTTCTTCAGCCAATCACTGGGCACAGCGTCTCATGCCATCTACATCTGCATTACTGCTGATCCAGTGATTGGTTACCGCAGTGACGAGCACAGTTTTCGTGATATCACCATTGCAGCCTATAAGGGTATGTGCACACGATGCAGATTTAGTGCAGAAAAATCTGCTGCAGTTCTGCACTAAATCTGCATCTCCTGGCAGAATCTGCAGGTGCGTTTTTGATGCGTTTTTGATGCGTTTTTGATGCGCGTTTGATGCGTTTTTTGAGCACAAATCTGCACAAAAAACGCATGAAAAACGCATGAAAAACGCATGAAAAACGCATCAAAAACGCACCTGCAGATTTCTATTATGGAGGGGTGCAGAAACGCTGCAGAACTGCACAAAAGAAGTGACAGGCACTTCTTTGAAAACTGCAGCGTTTCTGCGCAGATTTTTCTGCACCATGTGCACAGCTTTTTTTTTTTCACATTGATTTACATTGTACTGTGATCACAGTGCAGTTCTGCAGCGTTTCTGCTGCAGAAAAATCTGCTGCAGTTCTGCACTAAATCTGCATCGTGTGCACATACCCTAAATATTCACCGAGAATAGAGGCAGACAATCAAGGTTGGAACAGGGGCCGGTGAGTTAACCTCTTTTTGTTATATTTAAAGGGGCTGGCCACTTTTTACAAGTCCCTTTCATGTGTCCTAACTGCCATGGATAAGCTCTTCACTTAATACCTTTGCTTTCACAAATCCTTCTGTAATCAGAGCTGCTCTTTTGGTCACATAACCTCTGGCTAAGAATCCTCTGACTTCTTGTGATGTCACATCAAAATCTCCCTGAATTCAGGGCTCTGGAAACTAATGGGTGGCCAGGCTTGTTGCATGGGTGGGCTCCATTCAGCAGAGCTCACGCTGCTCCATCAGACATCTCACCTCTGTGTATACGCTGCTATATTCCCTCTATAATATACATACATTCATATCTCTTTTCCCACACATTTATTTACTAGATGGTGGCCCGATTCTAACACATTGGGTATTCTAGAATATGTATTTATGTATGTATATAGCAGCCACATAGTATATAGCACAGGCCACGTAGTATATAGGAGCCATGTAGTATATGGCAGACAAATACTACGTGGCCTGTGCTATATACTATGTGGCTGCTATATACATATACACCTATAAATTTGAAAGAGCATAATGCCCCATGTCTGACAAAATATAATTAAGTCAATTTGAAATATAAAATTGATAAACTTTATTAACAACAAATACAAAAAGAGTACGATAATAAGTAATAAGGATGAAGTGTGTGACGACACACAAGGACATACACACTGGAGTGCGCCCATATAACAGAGTATAGGCGCAGCAGGAACATATGGGGAAAAAATTAGTTATATAGCAATGGCTAGTAATAAGGTGCCAAAAGATTCTGTATGTATATACCGGGTGAAAGCACAAAAAAGGGGTCAGACAAAAATAATAACCCTAGTGGGAATATACCCTGTCCCTAGATGCGCTCACCCACATTGCAACCTGCCCAGATACTATAGCACAAAAAGCACACCCCTAGACCTGCCTACTGCTTACCCATGTGCGCAACCTCCAGTGTGGACTGTCCCACCGAAAGCCCCGACGCGCGTTTCGCGTTCCTCGGGGGGTTGTGTGGTTTATGACAAATGCCCGGTTTTTATATCATGCCCGCAGCTGAGGCAAATGAGCCGCAGGAGCACTAAGGCGCACGCGGGCGGGTCCAGCAGCCGGCAACGCGCCACTTCCGGCCTTCCCAGAGGCGCCCAGAGAGGAGGGAAATCCCTCATGACGTCACCAAGTCTGGGCGTCGCTGTTGCGGAAGCCTTGTGGAGGCGCGGCACGGCTGAGGACCCACGGCGCATGCGAGCCGCTCCGGCGGCCATTTTGGAAGAGGGAAGATATACTGGCATCACAACAGCAGGTAACTTGTAACATTACAACAGTAAAAAACAATAAATAAACAGAATCCAGCGCGGTAGTATATCCGGAGGGATGTGGACGTTCCAACCGCAAGTCCAATATTGTAATATTCTGGATTCCACTTTTTAAACGTTCACATCTCATCATATTAAGGATGCTGTATCAATGGAGTGATGCCACACATCTGTCAGATAGTGCCTTCCAAAGAAAAAATATCAGCTGCACGGCTATCTGTTCCAAACCAATACATACATATTGTAGAATACCCGATGCGTTAATACAGGCCACGCAATATACAGTGGGGCAAAAAAGTATTTAGTCAGTCAGCAATAGTGCAAGTTCCACCACTTAAAAAGATGAGAGGCGTCTGTAATTTACATCATAGGTAGACCTCAACTATGGGAGACAAACTGAGAAAAAAAAATCCAGAAAATCACATTGTCTGTTTTTTTTATCATTTTATTTGCATATTATGGTGGAAAATAAGTAATTGGTCAGAAACAAATAATCAAGATTTCTGGCTCTCACAGACCTGTAACTTCTTCTTTAAGAGTCTCCTCTTTCCTCCACTCATTACCTGTAGTAATGGCACCTGTTTAAACTTGTTATCAGTATAAAAAGACACCTGTGCACACCCTCAAACAGTCTGACTCCAAACTCCACTATGGTGAAGACCAAAGAGCTGTCAAAGGACACCAGAAACAAAATTGTAACCCTGCACCAGGCTGGGAAGACTGAATCTGCAATAGCCAACCAGCTTGGAGTGAAGAAATCAACAGTGGGAGCAAAAATTAGAAAATTGAAGACATACAAGACCACTGATAATCTCCCTCGATCTGGGGCTCCACGCAAAATCCCACCCCGTGGGGTCAGAATGATCACAAGAACGGTGAGCAAAAATCCCAGAACCACGCGGGGTGACCTAGTGAATGAACTGCAGAGAGCTGGGACCAATGTAACAAGGCCTACCATAAGTAACACACTACGCCACCATGGAACTCAGATCCTGCAGTGCCAGACGTGTCCCACTGCTTAAGCCAGTACATGTCCGGGCCCGTCTGAAGTTTGCTAGAGAGCATTTGGATGATCCAGAGGAGTTTTGGGAGAATGTCCTATGGTCTGATGAAACCAAACTGGAACTGTTTGGTAGAAACACAACTTGTCGTGTTTGGAGGAAAAAGAATACTGAGTTGCATCCATCAAACACCATACCTACTGTAAAGCATGGTGGTGGAAACATCATGCTTTGGGGCTGTTTTTCTGCAAAGGGGCCAGGACGACTGATCCGGGTACATGAAAGAATGAATGGGGCCATGTATCATGAGATTTTGAGTGCAAACCTCCTTCCATCAGCAAGGGCATTGAAGATGAAACGTGGCTGGGTCTTTCAACATGACAATGATCCAAAGCACACCGCCAGGGCAATGAAGGAGTGGCTTCGTAAGAAGCATTTCAAGGTCCTGGAGTGGCCTAGCCAGTCTCCAGATCTCAACCCTATAGAAAACCTTTGGAGGGAGTTGAAAGTCCGTGTTGCCAAGCGAAAAGCCAAAAACAGCACTGCTCTAGAGGAGATCTGCATGGAGGAATGGGCCAACATACCAACAACAGTGTGTGGCAACCTTGTGAAGACTTACAGAAAACGTTTGACCTCTGTCATTGCCAACAAAGGATATATTACAAAGTATTGAGATGAAATTTTGTTTCTGACCAAATACTTATTTTCCACCATAATATGCAAATAAAATGTTAAAAAAACAGACAATGTGATTTTCTGGATTTTTTTTTCTCAGTTTGTCTCCCATAGTTGAGGTCTACCTATGATGTAAATTACAGACGCCTCTCATCTTTTTAAGTGGTGGAACTTGCACTATTGCTGACTGACTAAATACTTTTTTGCCCCACTGTATAACAGTGGCCACGCAGTATATAACACAGCCACGTATATAACACAGCCCACGCAGTATATAGCAGCCACGCAGTATATAACACAGGCGACGTAGTATATAACACAGGCCACGCAGTATATTAACACTGGCTACATAATATATAACACAGGCCACGCAGTATATAACACTGGCCACGTAATATATAGCACAGCCCACGCAGTATATAGCAGCCACGTAGTATATAACACTGCCCACGCAGTATATAGCAGCCACATAGTATATAACACTGCCTACGCAGTATATAACAGTGGCCACGTAATATATAGCACAGCCCACGCAGTACATAACACAGCCCACATAGTATATAACACTGCCTATGTAGTATATAGTCAACTAACGATAAAATGACTATATGCGGGGAAGAAAACAGCTGACAGCACTACCGCCGCTCAGACCCAATAGCATGAAACCCACAGACTTCAGCCGGCCGGCAGACCTGAGGTGCTATAGCCGAAAAAACGACCATCGATGATGCAGCAATAATGAAGAAACTGTGGCAGCACTCACCAGTCTTCTAAAACAGGTACTTTATTAGCCAAACTTCACGGCTCGGGGGTGTGTACAGAGAAAGTGGCAGCCGAACGACGGCCGTTTCGCGCCCTCCCGGCGCTTCAACGGGTTCTTCGGGAAGCAGTGCGAAACGCGCGTCGGGGCAGAGGGACGCCGAGGCATTCACCCGTGTGGCCGAATTACAGGTAGCTCATCCATATTTTTGCACTCTATGTTTTTTTGTGCGAGAAACCATGCATTACATTAGAGGATTAGCATGAGCTCACCTCATAAGAGTATAGGTATTGAAAAGTACTTATTACATAGATGGTCTTTCTTTGCATCCACTATTTATTAAGGCTGTTATGCATACATATGATGTGCTTTATTGAGATTGATTCTATATCTTCATGTTACATCGGCCCATTGTTTAGGGTTTAGCCTATGGCATTTATTGTCCCTCATGTGTTTGGTCCAGTACCCTCCTTGCAGTAGATTAATGTTGTTTTTATAAGAATAATTTTCTAATAAACTGGTGTTTTACATTAGTACCATGGTCATAGTCATTTTATCGCTAGTTGATTAGACCTTTCGTGAGACAGTAGCCGTTATGGTACAAGTCCCCCTGAGGGGAAGGACATTGATAATAATTTTTGAGCATATCATTGTGAATCTATGTAGTATATAGCAGCCACGCGGTATCTAACACAGCCCACGTAGTATACAGCAGTGTGGGCACCATATCCCTGTTAAAAAAAATAATTAAAATAAAAAATAGTTATATACTCACCCCCTGGGATCCACCGAAGCTCTGGCGATACACGCGCGGCTGCCGTCATCTTCCATTCCCAGGATGCATTGCGAAATTACCCAGTTGAATTTTGCAATGCATCGACGGGAACGGAAGATGGCGGCAGGCGCGAGCGCATTGTCGGACGACAGAGGGTGAGAATAGCAGGTTTTTTGTTTTTTTATTATTTTTAACATTAGATCGTTTTACTATTGATGCCGCATAGGCAGCATCAATAGTAAAAAGTTGGGGATACACAGGGTTACTAGCAGCGGTTATGGAGTGCGTTACCCTCGGCATAACGCGGTCCGTTACCACCGGCATTAACCCTGTGTGAGCGGTGACTGGAGGGGAGCATGCGGGCGCCGGGCACTGACTTCGGGGAGTAAGGAGCGGCCATTTTCTTCCAGACTGTGCCTGTCGCTGATTGGTCGTGGCTGTTTTGCCGCGACCAATCAGCGACTTGGATTTCCATGAGAGACAGAGGCCGCGACCAATGAATATCCGTGACAGAAGGACAGAAAGACGGAAGTTACCCTTAGACAATTATATAGTAGATTTGTTTTACTGGTTTATACAGCGATATTATTTTCCATAGCATAGAAACCATCATCACTGTCTCCAAGGGGCTCATGATCTAAATTCCCTTTCAGTATATCTATGGTGTGATGGAAACTCATAATATCTGGAGGAAACCCAAGCAAACATGGGGAGAACATACAAACCCAGGACCTCAATGCAGGGCTGGCGTCAGCACCCGGCGCACCCGGGCAAGTGCCGGGGCCCTGACAAGACAGGGGGCCCACTCACGCAGTCATACATCCATCTGGCCGCTTTAACCCTTTCTACCCTTTCAATTTGCCCTGCCTGGCACAAGCATCTTCTCAGTCAGTGCAGGGCCAGGCACATAGGGGTTAAGGACACAGCCAGTGTGACATTGTGGGCGGAGAGTTCTCCTGCTCTGCTCTCCTGGCTGTGTGCAGTGCTGAACTAATCAGGCACAGGCAGATTCTGGACTGGAGGAGCTGCTACCAGCACCTGAGTGAGTGCCATGCTATATCGCTGTTTATTCTGACAGTCTGGGTGACCTGGGGGGGCGACCATGGGCTGGGCGGCTGCAGCTGACATATATATATATATATATATATATATATATATATATATATATATATATATACTACAGCAGCCGCCCAGCCCAGGCCCCCAGCACAGCCTGTATAGATACAGTGTATATAATATATATACAGGACAGGTGCTGGGGGCCTGGGCTGGGCGGCTGTTGAAGTATATACACCGCACAGTACCTCTCCCCTGTATATATACACCGCACAGTACCTCTCCCCTGTATATATACACTGCACAGTACCTCTCCCCTGTATATATACACCGCACAGTACCTCTCCCCTGTATATATACACCGCACAGTACCTCTCCCCTGTATATATACACACCGCACAGTACCTCTCCCCTGCATATATACACCGCACAGTACCTCTCCCCTGTATATATACACCGCACAGTACCTCTCCCCTGTATATATACACCGCACAGTACCTCTCCCCTGTATATATATACTGCACAGTACCTCTCCCCTGTATATATACACTGCACAGTACCTCTCCCCTGTATATATACACTGCACAGTACCTCTCCCCTGTATATATACACCGCACAGTACCTCTCCCCTGTATATATATACTGCACAGTACCTCTCCCCTGCCACCTCTCCCCTGACACCGCACAGTACCTCTCCCCTGCATATATACACTGCACAGTACCTCTCCCCTGTATATATACACTGCACAGTACCTCTCCCCTGTATATATACACCGCACAGTACCTCTCCCCTGTATATATATACTGCACAGTACCTCTCCCCTGTATATATATACTGCACAGTACCTCTCCCCTGTATATATACACTGCACAGTACCTCTCCCCTGTATATATACACCGCACAGTACCTCTCCCCTGTATATATACACCGCACAGTACCTCTCCCCTGTATATATACACCGCACAGTACCTCTCCCCTGTGTATATACACCACACAGTACCTCTCCCCTGTATATATACACTGCAGAATTTACAATAGCTATCACTCATGTAAGAAGTGAATTATGGCATTGGACTATACCTATATTTCTCTGCTGTATCTGGGCATCATGAATCGTGGTATGTGTTAAAGGGGGGGGGGCCCACTGAGACTCTTTTGCCCGGGGCCCTCAAAAACCTGGAGCCGGCCCTGCCTCAATGGTGCAAGGTCTAACCACACCATTGTGCTGTCCCTATACACCTATCCTTCCAGTAGATGGATGGGTGCGTACCAGAGTGGGTTAGGGGATAATCTTTAATGGTGTTCTGGTGCTTTGTGCATTACTTCTAATCACTGTAAGGGTGCGTGTCCACTGTCCGGATTGACGGCGCTTTGGACGGAGCGGAAAACCCGCTCTGCCCCCTTCTGTACGTGAGGTGATTCCGGATGTGTTCATTGTACACATCCGGATCGCCACACGCTATACATAGGACCCTGTTATTTACCTTGCGGCGAGGCTCCGTAGGTACAGAGACATGCTGCGTTCTAAAAATACGTGCCGCATGTCCGTAAATGCAGGGCCGCCAGATGCGTGTTCGCACGCATAGTGGAGACGGGATTTCATAAAATCCCTTCCACTATGCTGTAACATCTGGACGTTGCGGATTGAACGCTGCGGCTGTACGCAACGCTCAATCTGCAGTTAATCCGGATGTAATGCGGCCTGTGGACACATACCCTTACAGTTTTCCTTGACTGGATGTAATGTGGGAACTGTGTGTGACACTGAGGGATGAGTGCCTGGGGTTTAGGTGGAGTTACAGATTTGTGCTCACTGCTGGCTTGCAGCCCAGCACAAGAGTTGATGGAAAATGTACCCAGAAGGGAGCAAAGGAATCTGAAGAGGAAGTGATGGCTGTGATGCTAGGGCACAGGAAGTGAAGCAAAAAGGTACAAAAAAAACCCCATGAAACTGGCAGAAAAGCTAGATGGATTTCTGTAGGGGCATTATCTTTGAGCATTTATGGCAAAACAGTAACTTAAAGGTAGTGGACAACCTCTTTAACTCTTCAAAACTATAGACTAAGAAAAAAAGGAAAACAGTTTAAGATCCTGAATTCCAAACAGCTATCCACGTTAATAAATGTAGTATGCAAAAGTGATCTTAGGACAGCTGTATCCACTACACTCACAGCTGGTGGCAAGTATTCAGCCACACCAGAAGTTCAAACACAGTAGGTTGTAAATGGTAACAACGATGTAGTCAGGAATCAGAAGGAATTATTCCAGCTTCCTATGGTTAGATGTGGAAGAGAACTTTCACTTGGGTTTGAAGCCTCAAAAATCAGACATCACAACAGGTCTAGCTTTAGATTCTGTGCGCCCAAATACTACATGATCTGTACAAAAGAAATAAATGGATGCAATGAAAAAAATATGTTACTATATACCATGAAATTAATGTTATGCAATTACTATGTTGGGTATCCAGGAAAAAAGGCTTAGGTTACCCAATAAGAAACTAATGTGCGCTATCCCATTACTAAATGACACCAGGATGAACAGGAAAACTGGCCTACCTTCAAATATACCTTTGCTTGGTAACCTTATCCACAAAAAATGACTGTTAATCTTATTTGTCTACCATTAGGAATCATATGACGACCAAAGTGTGTTCAATAAAGGAAGTCTGTAAGCACAAAATGACTGTTCAAAACAAGCACCCTTGCGGTAGCCGCTTACTTGTTTTCCATCTTCTTCCTTCTCTGGTTCTATAAAGCTAGCGCTGACAATCAAGCATGAATGGGGTATAGATAGATGAAAAATAAGTGAGTGGGAAGGTGCATTGTTCCGTTTGGCAATGCCAAGGGTGCACAGAGTGCCTGTGTTTGGTGTGACCAGTCTCATTTTAACTTTTGCCAACTATAAGCAATAGTCCTAGTAATGTTCTTCACATAACTTGCTCCTTCTGGTAGATAAGGGAATGTACAGCTAAAGCACACGGTTATTATAAGCTCCTCCGGTACTTTCCATGAAACCTCAGCAACTTAAAGTAAACCGTGGTTGCAACACATGAACCACTCCTTATGGGTTTAGCCATAAACATATCAATAATCTCTATTGTAGCGGAAAAATTGATTAAATTCCCCAAATAACCAATCAGAAAGACGCAAGTACAATGGACTTCAGGGAGGCGGCCCATAGCCTGTTCGGCTGAATCTTAATTCCGGGGACAGTAACATGTCGTTCCCTGGGGATCAGGTCAGATCTCCGCATGAGGCAAGATGGTAACTTTACCTCAAGGCAGACGTGATCCGCGGTGACACATGCCCTGCGCCCCCGTGACACATGCCCTGTGCCCCCTGTGACACATGCCCTGTGCCCCCTGTGACACATGCCCCGTATGTCCACTCCCTTGGTTATGCACCTGCCTATGAGTCTGTCAAGTTTGGGCCTAGAGACCGGCAGCTGCTCTGTGCATCACGGGCCATGAAACCGCGTGAATCCAGCCATAACTAGAAATTTTCTGGATGTTAGACTTTTCTGGCTATTCATTGTAACAAATCTCTTGACATAAGCGGACTGGACACAGATGCTGAAGTGTTTTATGACTTCCCGTACAATGACTGATAAAAGGTACAAAGGACAATTTGTCAAATGCCACATTAGTACAGCAAGGTAGGTTATCCACTGTGGGATAGAACAGGGTTATATTCTCGATATCTTCCATTGACTATGAGAAGACAGCTATATTATGAGGGTCTCCGTTTGTCCTTGTGTGCGGCACTTCCCTGCTTCACTATTGTTTAGATATGTAGCTAACAATATTGTAGACAGAGCGCGCAGAACGTCACAAAGAGCAGCTATGTTGTGTCTTGCACCTGTCAAACACCATCCTGGTAATACACACAGCTGACACATGCTGTCTAAGTCAGATTTCATACTGTGTATTTGTAGGGAAGACTTCTGCTTAAAATCAGACAAAACATTCACAGATACTTAGTATTGTAACTTCAAAATGTCAAGGGCATCCATATATATCCTGCAGTCTAAAGCGGCACTATTTGCTTTTATATTTGTTATATTGTTATATCATTTCTTTTAGGCCTTGGGCTGAGTTAGGAGCCTGTTATGTCCCCAAAGGCTAACAATCTGCAGATATAAGATCAATCTGCCTGTTAATAGTATTAAGGCTCGCTCCCACTTTCGATTAAATTGGACGAATGCAATCCGATGAAAAATCGGTTTGCATTCGGACCAATGATATTCTATGATTTCACCAGGAGTTCACCGTGAGGTACTGAGGTGAGCAATGAACAGCTGCGATTTTTTTTTTTCCATTTCGAATAAGATCATGATTAGAATAGAAAAAAAAAATCACAGCATGCTGCGATTGTACTTGGAAATCGGATCGCATTCACCAATAGATGTCAATGGGTGTGATTAAAAAAAAAAAAAAATCAGATGATTTTTACACACCTATGTCATTTGAAAAGTTGGCAATTAATCTGCCGTGTACAGTAAAATCACAGCGTGACCCGACAAGATAGAATAGATAGATATAAAGATGTCAGTGACACATATAATTAGTACAATTTATGTGAAACTTACTGTACATGTATCTTCTTACTTAATAAATTATTTTCTGAAAAAAATGGCATGGGATCCCTCAACATTATATTAACCAGCAGAAGGAAAGCAGACAGCTAGGGGCACACATTTATGGATATTGGTCCCCTCCCAGACTAAAAACATAATCGTTCAGCCACTACAGAAAAGGCGCATCTACAAGATGCGCCAATTCTGGCACTTAGCCTCGCTCTTCCCACTTGTCCTGGTGCAGTGGCAAGTAGGGTGATAGATGGGGGGGGTTGATGTCACCACTGTATTGTCAAATGACATAAAGCCCAGAGGTTAGTAATGGAGACACCCTCTTAACTAACCCCATAGTCATATTGTGTGAAAACACACAACCCCAGAATAAAGTCCTTTAATTATTATTATTATTTATTTATATATCACCATTGATTCCATGGTGCTGTACATGAGAAGGGGTTACATGCAAGTTACAGATATCACATACAGTAAACAAACTAACAATGACGGACTGATACAGAGGGGCCAGGACCCTGCCCTTGCGGGCTTACATTCTACAGGATTATGGGGAAGGAGACAATAGGTTGAGGGTTGCAGGAGCTCCGATGTTGGTGAGGCGGTAGCTTCGATAGTGATGAGGCGGCAGCGGTGTCAGTGCAGGCTGTAGGCTTTCCTGAAGATGAGTTTTCAGGTTCCGTCTGAAGGATCCGACTGTGGTTGATAGTCGGACGTGTTGGGGCAGAGAGTTCCAGAGGATGGGGGATATTCGGGAGAAGTCTTGGAGGCGATTGGATGAGGAGCGAATAAGTGTGGAGGAGAGAAGGAGGTCTTGGGAGGACCGGAGATTACGTGAGGGAAGATATCGTCAGATTAGTTCAGAGATATATGGAGGAGAAAGGTTGTGAATGGCTTTGTAGGTCAGTATTAGTAATTTGAACTGGATACGCTGAGGGAATGGGAGCCAGTGAAGAGATTTGCAGAGGGGGGAAGCGGAGGAGTAGCGAGGAGAGAGATGGATTAGTCGGGCAGCAGAGTTAAGGATGGACTGGAGAGGTGCAAGGGTGTTAGCAGGGAGGCCACAGAAAAGGATGTTGCAGTAGTCAAGGCGGGAGATGATGAGGGCGTGCACAAGCATTTTAGTAGATTGGGGGTTGAGGAAAGGACGGATCCTGGAGATATTTTTGAGCTGGAGGCGACAGGAGGTGGAAAGAGCTTGGATGTGTGGTTTGAAGGACAGGGCAGAGTCGAAGGTTACTCCGAGGCAGCGGACTTCGGGTACAGGGGAAAGCATGATGTCATTGACTGCGATAGATAGGTCAGGTAAGGAAGATTTGTGGGATGGAGGAAAGATGGTGAGTTCTGATTTGTCCACATTGAGTTTGAGGAAGCGAGAGGAGAAGAAGGAGGATATGGCTGATAGGCACTCTGGGATTCTGGACAGCAGAGCGGTGACGTCTGGGCACTTAATTGAAATAAAGATTCCTTTACTGAATCTAAATTTACCAAAAACACGTATATTCATGTCAACGCCGATTCCACTGAGCCCAATGTTTCCTGTAACAGAATTAAAATAATAAACAACCATATTCCTCACCAGTCCTCCGAGAAGATAATAATCCATTTGTTTTGCGACTTGTCTAGCTCTGCTACATCTAAATGGCAGGCTGGACTGTTGCATCCATCCAGCAGAGACACTGAGCTGCGTGTGCCTCACTGTGAATTCAGTTCAACTCACTGACGTCGGCACAAGCTCCGTGGAAAAAGTTCAGTGAGTTTAACCAAGATAATTTTCTGTGAACTCCCAGGACCTTCCTGACAGCACCATGAGCATGAGAACTTTTTTATGCTCGCAGTGACCTCAGCGAGGTGAAAGGAGTTCACCATGAGGTACTGAGGTGAGCAAGCATGATCTGCTGAATGGCAGGCTGTATAGTCAAATCATGCAACAATGCAGCCTGCCATCTAGATATAGCAGAGCTAGACGCGTCATGGGACAAATTAATTATTATCTTCTTGGAGGACAGGTTTGTTACAGGAGACATTGGCTTCAGTGGATTGGGCATTGACGTGAGTATACGTCCTTTTGGTAAATGTAAATTCACTAAAGGAGTCTGTCATTATTTCAAATAAATGACTTTATTCAGGGTGTGTGTATTTTGTTATAATATCACTATGGGGTTAGTAATAGGGTGTTTTATAGATGCCCCCATTACTGAAATGAATTTATTTACTAAAAAAAACAGGTACAGTAAGTTACATGTACAAAGCACTGATTATATATCTCTCACACATAGTTATATCTATCTTTTTGTATCTATCGCTCTATCTAATCTCTCTCTCTCTCTCTCTCTCTATATATATATACACACACACATATATATGAAGAATATTTCCTTTGAAAACTGTGTAAATTATATAGAGCATTGCTCTATGTAAAAGCTCATGTTAAAAATCGCATTGCAATCGTCTCGCATTTGCATGTAAATAGGATGCTAGGTGTTACAAATCGGATTGTACTGGCATGACAAATGCATGAAATGTGTATGATACTCGTACGACTTTTCAGGAACAAAATCTGACCGATTTTAACCCCTTCAAGACCCAGCCTATTTTGACCTTAAAGACCTTGCCGTTTTTTGCAATTCTGACCAGTGTCCCTTTATGAGGTAATAACTCAGGAACGCTTCAACGGATCCTAGCGGTTCTGAGATTGTTTCTTCGTGACATATTGGGCTTCATGTTAGTGGTAAATTTAGGTCAATAAATTCTGCATTTATTTGTGATAAACACGGAAATTTGGCGAAAATTTTGAAAATTTCGCAATTTTCACATTTTGAATTTTTATTCTGTTAAACCAGAGAGATATGTGACACAAAATAGTTAATAAATAACATTTCCCACATGTTTACTTTACATCAGCACAATTTTGGAAACAAAATTTTTTTTTGTTAGGAAGTTATAAGGGTTAAAATTCGACCAGCGATTTGTCATTTTTACAACGAAATTTACAAAACCATTTTTTTTAGGGACCACCTCACATTTGAAGTCAGTTTGAGGGGTCTATTTGCCTGAAAATACCCAAAAGTGACACCATTCTAAAAACTGCACCCCTCAAGGTACTCAAAACCACATTCAAGAAGTTTATTAACCCTTCAGGTGCTTCACAGCAGCAGAAGCAACATGGAAGGAAAAAATGAACATTTAACTTTTTAGTCACAAAAATTATCTTTTAGCAACAATATTTTTATTTTCCCAATGGTAAAAGGAGAAACTGAACCACGAAAGTTGTTGTCCAATTTGTCCTGAGTACGCTGATACCTCATATGTGGGGGTAAACCACTGTTTTGGCGCACGGCAGGGCTTGGAAGGGAAGGAGCGCCATTTGACTTTTTGAATCAAAAATTGGCTCCACTCTTTAGCGGACACCATGTCACGTTTGGAGAGCCCCCGTGTGCCTAAAAATTGGAGCTCCCCCACAAGTGACCCCATTTTGGAAACTAGACGCCCCAAGGAACTTATCTAGATGCATAGTGAGCACTTTGAACCCCCAGGTGCTTCACAAATTGATCCGTAAAAATGAAAAAGTACTTTTTTCACAAAAAAATTCTTTTAGCCTCAATTTTTTCATTTTCACATGGGCAACAGGATAAAATGGATCCTAAAATGTGTTGGGCAATTTCTCCTGAGTACACCAATACCTCACATGTGGAGGTAAACCACTGTTTGGGCACATGGTAAGGCTCGGAAGGGAAGGAGCGCCATTTGACTTTTTGAATGAAAAATTATTTCCATCGTTAGCGGACACCATGTCGCGTTTGGATAGCTCCTGTGTGCCTAAACATTGGCGCTCCCCCACAAGTGACCCCATTTTGGAAACTAGACCCCCCAAGGAACTAATTTAGATGCCTAGTGAGCACTTTAAACCCTCAGGTGCTTCACAAATTGATCTGTAAAAATGAAAAAGTAATTTTTTTTCACAAAAAAATTCTTTTCGCCTCAATTTTTTCATTTTCACATGGGCAGTAGGATAAAATGGATCAAAAAATTTGTTGGGCAATTTCTCCCGAGTACGCCGATACCTCATATGTGGGGGTAAACCACTGTTTGGGCACTCGGCAGGGCTCGGAAGAGAAGGCGCGCCATTTGACTTTTTGAATGGAAAATTAGCTCCAATTGTTAGCGGACACCATGTCGCGTTTGGAGAGCCCCTGTGTGCCTAAACATTGGAGCTCCCGCACAAGTGACCCCATTTTGGAAACTAGACCCCCCAGGGAACTTATCTAGATGCATATTGAGCACTTTAAACCCCCAGGTGCTTCACAGAAGTTTATAACGCAGAGCCATGAAAATAAAAAATAATTTTTCTTTCCTCAAAAATGATTTTTTAGCCTGGAATTTCCTATTTTGCCAAGGATAATAGGAGAAATTGGACCCCAAATATTGTTGTCCAGTTTGTCCTGAGTATGCTGATACCCCATATGTGGGGGTAAACCACTGTTTGGGCGCACGGCAGGGCTCGGAAGGGATGGCACGCCATTTGGCTTTTTAAATGGAAAATTAGCTCCAATCATTAGCGGACACCATGTCACGTTTGGAGAGCCCCTGTGTGCCTAAACATTGGAGATCCCCCAGAAATGACACCATTTTAGAAACTAGACCCCCAAAGGAACTAATCTAGATGTGTGGTGAGGACTTTGAACCCCCAAGTGCTTCACAGAAGTTTATAACGCAGAGCCATGAAAATAAAAAAAAAAATTATTTTCTCAAAAATGATCTTTTAGCCTGCAATTTTTTATTTTCCCAAGGGTAACAGGAGAAATTTGACCCCAAAAGTTGTTGTCCAGTTTCTCCTGAGTACGCTGATACCCCATATGTGGGGGTAAATCACTGTTTGGGCACATGCCGGGGCTCGGAAGTGAAGTAGTGACGTTTTGAAATGCAGACTTTGATGGAATGCTCTGTGGGCGTCACGTTGCGTTTGCAGAGCCCCTGATGTGGCTTAACAGTAGAAACCCCCCACAAGTGACCCCATTTTGGAAACTAGACCCCCAAAGGAACTTATCTAGATGTGTGGTGAGCACTTTGAACCCCCAAGTGCTTCATAGAAGTTTATAATGCAGAGCCGTGAAAATAATAAATACGTTTTCTTTCCTCAAAAATAATTATTTAGCCCAGAATTTTTTAATTTTCCCAAGGGTAACAGGAGAAATTTGACCCCAATATTTGTTGTCCAGTTTCTCCTGAGTACGGTGATACCCCATATGTGGGGGTAAACTACTGTTTGGGCACATGCCGGGGCTTGGAATTGAAGTAGTGACGTTTTGAAATGCAGACTTTGATGGAATGCTCTGCGGGCGTCACGTTGCGTTTGCAGAGCCCCTGATGTGCCTAAACAGTAGAAACCCCCCACAAGTGACCCCATTTTGGAAACTAGACCCCCAAAGGAACTTATCTAGATGTGTGGTGAGCACTTTGAACCCCCAAGTGCTTCATAGAAGTTTATAATGCAGAGCCGTGAAAATAATAAATACGTTTTCTTTCCTCAAAAATAATTATTTAGCCCAGAATTTTTTATTTTCCCAAGGGTTACAGGAGAAATTGGACCCCAGTAATTGTTGCGCAGTTTGTCCTGAGTATGCTGGTACCCCATATGTGGGGGTAAACCACTGTTTGGGCACACGTCAGGGCTCGGAAGTGAGGGAGCACCATTTGACTTTTTGAATACGAGATTGGCTGGAATCAATGGTGGCGCCATGTTGCGTTTGGAGACCCCTGATGTGCCTAAACAGTGGTAACCCCTCAATTCTAACTCCAACACTAACCCCAACACACCCCTAACCCTAATCCCAACTGTAGCCATAATCCTAATCACAACCCTAACCCCAACACACCCCTAACCACAACACTAACCCCAACACACCCCTAACCCTAACCACAACCCTAATTCCAACCCTAACCCTAAGGCTATGTGCCCACGTTGCGGATTCGTGTGAGATATTTCCGCACCATTTTTGAAAAATCTGCGGGTAAAAGGCACTGTGTTTTACCTGCGGATTTTCCGCGGATTTCCAGTGTTTTTTGTGCGGATTTCACCTGCGGATTCCTATTGAGGAACAGGTGTAAAACGCTGCGGAATCCGCACAAAGAATTGACATGCTGCGGAAAATACAACGCAGCGTTCCCGCGCGGTATTTTCCGCACCATGGGCACAGCGGATTTGGTTTTTCATATGTTTACATGGTACTGTAAACCTGATGGAATACTGCTGCGAATCCGCAGCCAAATCAGCACCGTGTGCACATAGCCTAATTCTAAAGGTATGTGCACACGCTGCGGAAAACGCTGCGGATCCGCAGCAGTTTCCCATGAGTGTACAGTTCAATGTAAACCTATGGGAAACAAAAATCGCTGTACACATGCTGCGGAAAAACTGCACGGAAACGCAGCGGTTTACATTCCGCAGCATGTCACTTCTTTGTGCGGATTCCGCAGCGGTTTTACAACTGCTCCAATAGAAAATCGCAATTGTAAAACCGCAGTGAAATGCGCAGAAAAAAACGCGGTAAATCCGCCATAAATCCGCAGCGGTTTAGCACTGCGGATTTATCAAATCCGCAGCGGAAAAATCCGCAGAGGACCAGAATACGTGTGCACATTCCTAACCCTAACCCTAACCCTAGCCCTAACCCTAGCCCTAACCCTAACCCTACCCCTAACCCTACCCCTAACCCTAACCCTAGCCCTACCCCTAACCCTACCCCTAACCCTAACCCTACCCCTAACCCTAACCCTATTCTAACATTAGTGGAAAAAAAAAATTTCTTTATTTTTTTATTGTCCCTACCTATGGGGGTGACAAAGGGGGGGGGGGGGTCATTTATTATTTTTTTTATTTTGATCACTGAGATATAATCTATCTCAGTGATCAAAATGCACTTTGGAACGAATCTGCCGGCCGGCAGATTTGGCGGGCGCACTGCGCATGCGCCCGCCATTTTGGAAGATGGCGGCGCCCGGGAGAAGACGGACGGGACCACGGCTGGATCGGTAAGTATGATAGGGTGGGGGGGGACCACGGGGGGGGGGGAATCGGAGCGCGGGAGGGGTGGAACGGAGCGCGGGGGCGTGGAACGGAGCACGGGGGGGCTGGAATGGAGCACGGGGGGGTGGAACGGAGCACGGGGGGGTGGATCGGAGTGCAGGGGGGGGTGATTGGAGCACGGGGGGGTGATTGGAGCACGGGGGGAGCGGACACGAGCACGGGGGGGAGCGGAGCACTGGACGGAGGGGAGCCGGAGCAGTGTACCGGCCAGATCGGGGGGGTGGGGGGGCGATCGGAGGGGTGGGGTGGGGGCACACTAGTATTTCCAGCCATGGCCGATGATATTGCAGCATCGGCCATGGCTGGATTGTAATATTTCACCCGTTATAATGGGTGAAATATTACAAATCGCTCTGATTGGCAGTTTCACTTTCAACAGCCAATCAGAGCGATCGTAGCCACGAGGGGGTGAAGCCACCCCCCCTGGGCTAAACTACCACTCCCCCTGTCCCTGCAGATCGGGTGAAATGGGAGTTAACCCTTTCACCCGGTCTGCAGGGACGCGATCTTTCCATGACGCCGCATAGGCGTCATGGGTCGGAATGGCACCGACTTTCATGACGCCTACGTGGCGTCAAAGGTCGGGAAGGGGTTAAAAACGCTAGTGTGTCTCCGGCCTAACAATGCTGTCCACTGAAAGTGCGGCTATCAGCAAAAAATTTACTTTATTCCTACTGGTAGCTGCCGGCTTTCAGTCATAGAAGCATGCACAAAACGGTTGTAAACACACCGACACTTTGACAGCTTGCTCTGCACTGAAACTCTGTGGAGCAAGCTGTCAATCAAAGTGCCGGGACGTGCTTACAGTCGCCGATCATTGTGTACTGTGTGATGACTGAAAACCTCCACATCATGCAGCTAAAAAAAATTGTCCATTTTCCTGGATAAAAAAAAACAAAGATTTTTCATATGCTGGCTGAACCTAACTTTAGGCTGGGGGCTGGATCATGACAACCATGTTTTCAGTCATAGTGCTGTCTGTAGCATAATGGACTGCACACAGACGACACAGGGATCAATATTAATTAATAACCACATGTAAACAACCAATTTTTTCCCCAGTGGTCATGTAGAAACAAATTGTAGCATGCTCTGTTGGTGTCCTATCCAGGGCTGAGACAGTCCTAGGCCTATAGCAGGCAGCTGCTGCTCCCTTCCGCAACGCAACAAGTCAATGGGGCCATGTTTGTCATTTGCAGACGTGTCTATCTGACGTTCCTCTGAACCTAGCATTAATCACATATCTGTAGACATTTTGCATTTGCAAATAAAGACCGCTTTTCATTTATACGTCATCCACTTTTCTTATATGCAAATTAAATTGGATTACGGCGTCCCAATCTCTTTTTCAGCAACCAGTTTGCTGTTTTTTTTCACAGACCCATTCACTTGAACAACCAAGTCCTATCTGCAAAACGGACCAGGGCAGAACATCTGTTTTGTATGTGAACCATCAGTCGAAAAAACAAAACAATAGCACCACAGAATATGTTCATTTGTAATACAAGGTAAAAACCTAATAGCGCACGAACACTGAGGTTAGAGAGGTAAAGGGTTCGTGAAAGGAGATATCCATTGCTTAGACAACCCCTTCTCAATCACCATGTTCCCCTGTTCCAAAATAATAACACCTATGCTCACCTCCAGTGTTGTTCCAGCAGTGTTGTCACTGGCTCTCCCGGGACTCGCGTCACATTTTATGTCATGTAATCCCTGCAGCCAATCAGCGGCCACTTCACCCTCCCCTCCTTCAGACATCACTGCCACTGCTCTCTCACTTTCTCCAGATGTCTGATTTGTCTGGAAGAGGGGAGAGTGACGTGGCCACTGATTGTCCTCAAGAACCGCATGACATAAAGCCACGCAAGCCCTGGGAGAGCGAATGCTCACACTGCTGGAATGGCACATTCTGTAATGGAGGAAACATGGTGACTTACATTCTCCTCCCATGCCTGCTCCATGCAAGCGGTGTCGGCACTCGCGTTCCAGGGGCTCATGTGAGGCTGCTATGTCATATGACCCCTGCACCCAATCAGTGCTAGCGTCACTGTCCCCACCTTCAGACGTACAAGTAATCAAGAGGCAGTGACAGCTGCGGCTGACCGCTCACTTGCTGTTAATTCAGAGTGAGAGGGGCTTGTCAGAAAAGTGGACAACCCCTTTAGCATAGGGAACAAAACTGTATTTAGATTTGTAAATGGTTAATAGCTGCTGTTTCAAAAAAAACAAAAAACAAAAAAACATACAGATGACAAGTGAGAAAAAAAATAATCAGAGTTTCCTGGATGAAACTGACAATTTTTTTTATATGGTTATGTGAACTTAGTCCCTAAGGTTCCATATTAGCATTCTATATGCTGCCATATGGTGTCTCCATAATACGGCATATGATGGAACCTGAGATCTTCTTTTCCTGGCTCCATTGGGGTTACAATCTAATTTACCTATATCAGACTGACAATTTCTTAGAAAGTCAATTAACTAATCAGTATTCAATGACTTTTTGGAGACTCCACAGCACCTGTGAGTCGCTGTTATCGAAACTTTAGGGAGGGGGAAGGGAAACGACCATGTATACTACTTTTTAGGCCACGTTCACACTATCGGTGTTGGTAACTATTTTACCTCAGTATTTGTAAGTCAAAACCAGGAGTGGAACAATCAGAGGAAAAGTATAATAGAAACGTACGCACCACTTCTGGATTTATCACCCACTCCTAGTTCTGGCTTACAAATACGGAGGTAAAATACTGACCAAATGCTGATAACGTGACCGTGGCCTTAATATGCTCATTGTCATTGGCACTCTTCTAAACAGTGGGTGTCGCCAGATTTACTATAATTTGTTGGACATTAATGTAAATTACAGCAGAAATCTCTTTTTGTGGCAAAGACGCACCTTATGTATTAACAAGCATATGCCTATGGTGAATCCTGTTCCAGCAAATTTATTTTTAAGGCTACTTTCACACATCAGGTTTTTAGCGTCAGGCTCAATCTGGCTAATTTAAAAAAAACCGGAACTGGCGAATGTTGCCTCCGGATCCGTTTTTTCTCCATAGACTTGTATTAGTGCCGGATTGTGCCTGATGACCTTGCGTTTCGTCCGGTTTGCGCCGGATCCGGCAAATCTGCATATTCCGGTTTCTTGAAAAAACGTCCTTAACAACGTGTTTTTTGTCTCCGGCTAGAATGGAAGTCTATGGGAGCCGGAAGGTGCCGGATCCGGAAAATGAGGGATTCCGGCGCCAGATTCCATTTTTTATCCAATAATTTAGATATGATAGCCGGATTCGTCGAAAAAACGGATCCGTCGCATCAGTTTCTCACAATCTGCGCCGGATCCAGTTTTTCCAACATTCGCCAGATTGTGCCTGATGCAAAAAACCTGATGTGTGAAAGTAGCCTAAAACAGGCAGGTGAAAAATTCACCCTATTATTATGCAAATGATGTTTATGTAAAAGTCGGTTCTCGTTACGGCGCAGAATTGCACATGGCTGGTTCTGTGTGTGGAGCCCGGAGGCGGTCACATAGGTGCCATGTTGTGCTTGGCATGTCTTGTGTGCTGTGCTCAGCAGCTGGGCTCTAGATCATAGTGTCGCCTATTGAAGCACACTGCATCGGCCCTTTTAATAAATAACATAATAATATTGAAGCATACATATTAGCAAAACCTATAAATTGCAGATGTGTCATAATAGACCATATAATTAACAAATTTGCTTACCGGACATATAGGGGCATCTACCAAAAAATGAATAAAAAAAGGACCAAGGAGCAGGTCCCTGATGAAGGCGTTGCCCGCTCCGAAACGCGCGTCGGGGTCGGGTCCGGTCACCTATCTATCCTGCTTTCCCTGTATATACCGGGTATGTACGTAAGCTGATTTAACATCTACTATTTCCCATGTTTTGGCACTGTTCCAATACTGTTTGTATTTAGTCATGGGTATTCACTATCATGTGGTGTATTGTTACATCCAAGCAGGTTTTGGGGTGGTGCCCTGGCCCGTCATATATGGCCATTAGGAATACATGTCTGTTTCTCTCTATTGCATCATTGTACTGTATCTGGTGGTTTTAAGGTTGTTTAATAACATATTGATTTTTATGGGACTTCATGGCTGCTTGGTTCTTTCTTCTCTTTTGATTCCTTTTAATAAATAAGGAGATCAGGTGCATAAATGACAACTGGATGTTCTCCCGGCTGACAGCAGGTGCTCACATTCGGATGCTTACAATATGTAACGCCTTAGTGCGCTTGAAAAGCTAAACCCCATGATATAATAGTACACCCCGGCATCGATACAGCAGACCAAGCCCTGTAATGTGTATATGGTATCTGCACGCCACATTGATAATGTATAACCCATACATAATACTGGGCCCAGCCATCTACAGTCATGGCCAAAAGTATTGACACTCCTGCAATTCTGTCAGATAATATTCATTTTTACCCTTCGCCATGACAGCACCCACTGGAGATAGGGATCCGCCCCAAGGAACAGGAAACCTACAGAGAGATAAAAGGGGGCGGTCCCCCTCTCCTCCTCAGTTTAGGTTTCCTCTTCCCAGGGGACAGGATCTCTGGATTCTCCGGAAAACTACAGAGGATCATACCTGGGCCACAAGCATCCGCCTGTGCGGTCTCTGCGGGAACGGCAGGGGATGCGGTCCAGAAGCGGTGTCGGGGGAGACTCCGTTAGACGGCTCCCCCCTCGTCTGTCCGGCATGTGGGATGGCTGGGTCCAAAAAGGGGGCCGCCGAATCCTGGATATAACGCTGCGGAGGTGCGGCCGAGGGAGGCTCCGGACGTGGACTGGCAAGTAAGCGGTCCACGATCTAGGGCACTGCAGCAGCGGCACACCCCTCCCAGACGCCGGCCGGAGTAATAGCGGCCGCGCATGCGGGGAGCGGTGATTCCCCTTACTGACCCGGACGTGTTGGAGCACTCTCGGGTCACTCACACAGCGGTGGGGGAAAGCGCGGTTTCGCGCATGCGCAGTACACCGCTGTGTGAGAGAGGAGAGAAAAAAAAAGAAACAGGAACTGGATCTTGGCATATAAAGGGGAATGGTTGCAAGCGCACAGGCGATGCAACATGTCGTCCCCAGGCAAGACGGTGGACCCAGCAGGTGAGCCAACCAGCAGGAGGTCCTCAGATGCCAGCCGCAGGAGCGATGCCACAGATTCAAGATCCAGGAAGACGCTTCAACCACCTGATTCGGTACCGTACAGCTTCACTGGGTGAGTGTAAAACCCCTCTGCCTATAAAGCTGACACTCTTTTCCACAATATCTTCTTCACTCAGGCCAAAAAGAGACAAAAGTCTAAGCACAAACCGTGTGCATTATGTGACGAACCTCTCCCAGATTCCCACCCCAAAAAGCTCTGCAACCAATATATTTCCGAAACAATGCAGAGTCCATCTATGTCGGTTACAGATATACGGGCCATAATTAGGGAAGGGTTACAGGCCATTACACAAGCCAATGCACCCCCTAAGAAGTCCAGTAAAGAGAAGGCAGTATCCATCTCTGAGTCCGATGAGGAAGGTGTCATCCACTCAGACTCCTCACATACATCATCCTCTTCCTCAGAACAATCTGACATTGGAGGTCGAGCTTGTTTCCCCCTTGATGGGGTTGACAACTTAGTAAAGTCCATCAGGAATACAATAGGTTGTGAGGATACAAAAGATGACCAAACTGCACAAGACATCATGTTTGCAGGGTTGGCAGAGAGGAAGAGAAGAGCCTTTCCAGTAATTCCTGCCGTCGAGGCACTAATAAGGAGGGAGTGGGAAAAGCAGGACCAGAGGGGTTTTCTCCCATCAGCCTCCAAAAGGAAGTACCCCTTTAGTGACGAGGAATTAAATTCATGGACCAAAATTCCTAAAGTGGACGCAGCAGTGGCCTCCACTTCAAAACAGTCAGCCTTACCAGTCGAGGATGCAGGCCTACTTTCTGATCCTCTAGATCGGAAAGCGGAATCGTCACTGAAAAGGTCATGGGAAGCTTCCACGGGCATATTTAAGCCAACAATTGCCAGCACGTGCACAGCTAGATCTATGCTTGTTTGGATTGATCAGTTAGATCAACAGATCGAGCAGGGGGTCTCCAGACAAAAATTGCGGAATGCGATACCACTAATTAGAGGAGCAGCAGCATTCATGGCCGATGCGTCAGCTGACTCTCTACGCCTCGCAGCAAGGTCGGCAGGCCTAGTAAATAATGCCAGACGTGCATTGTGGATGAAGAGCTGGAAGGGGGATACACATTCGAAAGCTAAGATCTGTGCTATTCCGTGTGAGGGTGAGTTTCTATTTGGGAAAGCATTGGATGAGATCCTCAGTAAAGCAAAAGAGAGGAAAAAAGCCTTCCCTGACCCCTCAATTCCTTTCTATAGGAAGACCATTAGGAGGAGACCGTTCGGGAAAAGAACACAAAATGAAAGACCGTCGCGGTGGGCCACAAGAGAGGGAAAACAGAGTGGCACTATGTTTAAAGGCCCCCCCTTCCGTAGAGACAATAAATATTAAAGCACCAGTTACCCCAGTAGGGGGCAGGTTAAAATTTTTCTTTCCCCAATGGCAAAAAATTACGGCAAATTCCTGGGTTCTAAATATTATTAAAGAAGGAATGAAAATAGAATTCCTCCAAATTCACCATGATTCTTTTGTTTTAACAGCCCTTTCCTCACCAATTCAACAAAGGGCCCTTGAACTGGAAATCCAAAGTCTCATAGTTAAAAATGTCTTAGTTAGGGTGCCGAAGGGACAAGAGGGTAGAGGGTTCTACTCTCCGTTATTTTTAATCCCTAAACCCGATGGTTCATTTAGAACAATTATAAATGTTAAAAAACTCAATACATTTCATGACAGACTAGTTTTAAAACCAGACCCCTTATACCTTCCTAAAGTAGCAGGGAAATTCCACAGGTCGCAAGAAATACACCTTCCTACTTTCTTTAAAGACCCCTCTACTCCTGAAGAATAAAAATTTCACACTCTAGATGTCAGGAGAGTAGTTTTGCAATATATTGAAAAAACTAGTAGTTGGAGGCAGAGTAGGGCTCTGTTCATATTCATCCAGGGCAAAAAGAAAGGGTATGGAGTCACAAGAGCAACGTTATCCAGGTGGATAAGGGACGCTATCCGGTTGGCCTACTCCATGAAAAATAAAGAACCTCCGGAGGGCATCAAAGCACATTCCACTAGAGCCATGGCTTCCTCCTGGGCCGAAAAAGGGAACGTTCCAATTGAAGACATATGCAAGGCCGCAACATGGTTGGCTCCTTCCACTTTCTATAATCACTACAGGCTTAATCTTTCATCAGACTCTGACCTACACTTTGGCAGGACTATCCTCAGCACGGTGGTCCCCTCCTAGGTGTTGGTCTCTGAAAATCTCTCCAGTGGGTGCTGTCATGGCGAAGGGTAAATAACCGGATTACTTACGGTAATGCTCTTTTAATGAGTCCATGACAGCACCCAGTCACATCCCTCCCTAATAAATAAAAGCCAATGTAATTACTTCTATGAAGTTTATAACCTGATGATATATTGCAATATTTGACTAACACTGGCGGTCCTCCGGGTACTCTGAAATTAAACTGAGGAGGAGAGGGGGACCGCCCGCTTTTATCTCTCTGTAGGTTTCCTGTTCCTTGGGGCGCATCCCTATCTCTCCAGTGGGTGCTGTCATGGACTCATTAAAAGAGCATTACCGTAAGTAATCCGGTTGTTATTCTTCCTGAAAATGATTGCAAACACAAATTCTTTGGTATTATTATCTTCATTTAATTTGTCTTAAATGAAAATAACACAAAAAGAATTGTCCTAAAGCCAAATTGGATATAATTCCAGACCAAACATAAAAAAAGGGGTGGACAAAAGTATTGGCACCGTTCGAAAAATTATGTGATGCTTCCCTAATTTGTGTAATTAACAGCACCTGTAACTTACCTGTGGCACCTAACAGGTGTTGGCAATAACTAAATCACACTTGCAGCCAGTTGACATGGATTAAAGTTGACTCAACCTCTGTCCTGTGTCCTTGTGTGTACCACATTGAGCATGGAGAAAAGAAAGAAGACCAAAGAACTGTCTGAGGACTTGAGAAACCAAATTGTGAGGAAGCATGAGCAATCTCAAGGCTACAAGTCCATCTCCAAAGACCTGAATGTTCCTGTGTCTACCGTGCGCAGTGTCATCAAGAAGTTTAAAGCCCATGGCACTGTGGCAAACCTCCCTAGATGTGGACGGAAAAGAAAAACTGACAAGAGATTTCAATGCAAGATTGTGCGGATGTTGGATAAAGAACATGGCGGAGGTTCCCTGATGTTTTGGGGTTGCTTTGCTGCCTCTGGCACTGGACTGCTTGACCGTGTGCATGGCATTATGAAGTCTGAAGACTACCAACAAATTTTGCAGCATAACGTAGGGCCCAGTGTGAGAAAGCTGGGTCTCCCTCAGAGGTCATGGGTCTTCCAGCAGGACAATGACCCAAAACACACTTCAAAAAGCACTAGAAAATGGTTTGAGAGAAAACACTGGAGACTTCCAAGGTGGCCAGCAATGAGTCCAGACCTGAATCCCATAGAACACCTGTGGAGAGATCTAAAAATGGCAGTTTGGAGAAGGCACCCTTCAAATATCAGGGACCTGGAGCAGTTTGCCAAAGAAGAATGGTCTAAAATTCCAGCAGAGCACTGTAAGAAACTCATTGATGGTTACCGGAAGCAGTTGGTCGCAGTTATTTTGGCTAAAGGTTGTGCAACCAAGTACTAGGCTGAGGGTGCCAATACTTTTGTCTGGCCCATTTTTGGAGTTTTGTGTGAAATGATCAATGTTTTGCTTTTTGCTTCATTCTCTTTTGTGTTTTTTCATTTAAGACAAATTAAATAAAGATAATAATACCAAAGAATTTGTGTTTGCAATCATTTTCAGGAAGAAACTGAGTATTATCTGACAGAATTGCAGGGGTGTCAATACTTTTGGCCATGACTGTAGTGGACAACAGTACAATAAATATCGCTCACATATTCTGTAGCGCTGACCGATCACGAATGAATTTAAGAATAAAAATGAATAACATAATACAGATTATTAAGACCACCTTCATTTAGAGGTCGGGGGAGGTTTAGCAGCAGAGTTAGGCACCATGCACACTCCATGTGCTGCGGTTTGCTGCCTCCGTATGGCGACGCATTACGTAGACTACTCCCCTCGAATCAATGCTAAGAGGGAAAATGCCTGAATAAAAAAGCATCCGATTTAGATGCTGGAATTGTTATTTCAGACAGTTTTTGCAAAAATCAACACATGAAAATAGAGGTGGTACGGTAGGGCCCCATAGACTTCTATGGATTTTTTTTTAAAGCAGAGTTATAATACTACCCCACTGCAGATTATCAACGCATTTAACGTCCTCGTTACTTATAGTTTATTCCTAGAATATATATTCTCACCTGAAATCAGCTCCCCAAATATAGACTTCATTTGGGGCTTGTGCATGTCCAAAGAAAAATCTAATCTTAAAGGGGTTTTCGACAACTGGACAACCCCTTATCAATAACCAAAAGGTGCTGGATAAAGTGAAAAACAAAATCTATATTTACTTCCCAGAATCGTACTCGTCCTGTCTTAGACCTGTGCCCCCCGCGATGGTCTCGGGTATAAATATTTTCACGTGACCGCTGCAGTCAATCAGCAGCAATAATGTCAGTATTTCTGTGGGAGCTGAAAAAAATGATTACTTCCACTCGGAAGTAGTCACGTGACATTATATATGTGGAGTGTCTGGTGAACCAGGGCTAAGAGCGAACAGGAGCATCGGAGTATAGATTTTATTTTTACATTATCCAGCAGCCTGGTGCCATTAATAGGGTAATATTCAGTACTTGACCGTCCCTTTAATAAGCAGAGCTGCAGTGTACAGCATGGAGGAGCAGGGAAGGTAGTTTTAGACTTCTTTGGACAAAATATGAACTATGTTCCTGAGATATGGAAAAGCTGTTCATTGGCTAATAAACAATTTGGGGATGAAAGCGACATATTCACATGGCGCTACTTATAGCTGGACATTCCGCTTGATATTGTCCCCGTGTGATGGACGGTGATGATGGGGATGTAACAGAATCTTTATCTTTCTGCTAGATTTACAGAGGACAGCTACTTGTAATGATCTTGCGATGATTGGGCTGTTTAGTGCTATTTTTCTGTTACATTATGGCCATGATCTACTTCTAGATTATTTCTGATCACTTCCCAAGGTCATAATACAATAAATGTGTCCAACTACATAGCCTGCCCCCGAGATGCCCGCAGTGTGGGCACAGATCGCTGGGGTCGCCCCCGGCACCCTTACCTCCCCGGTGGGAGATGTGTCTGCAGCGGAACTTCTGCTGCTTCTTCCTATGGAGGAGGCCGGGGAATTTCAGGAGCAGCGCTGATGTGACCAGATACCCCCCCAGGGTGGTCAGCAGGTAGAAGATCGCTGACATGGCGTCGTCTATGGACAGATCTGTCAAGTCTGGTCGGTGCGATCCGATCGGCCGATGGTACTGCAGGATGGGTAGGTCAGTGCTGCTCAGCGAGAGCCCATCGCACACTGGTGTCTGGGATTCCCACTGCTGATCCCAGGATCTCGTGCTCTGGATGGAGTGCGGAGATTCTTCAGGCTGCTCTCCCTAACTCCACAGGCAGGATCTAGTCCCAGCTTGTGCAGTATCCAGGGACAGTCCTCTCCTGTGCACCGGTTCTGCTCCTGCAGTGAAGGCGGCGGTGTCTGTAATCTGCATGCAGTGTCCGTGCTCTGGCCGGCAGGCTGGGTGCACTGCAGCAGCTTCCTCTCCTAGCCGGTTTATCTACACTTGTCATTGCCAGTGCAACGCGCATGCGCCGAGCCCGCTTTGACGGCGACTGTACAACAAAGATTAGGAGTACGCATGCGCACTTTCAAGGTTTCCATCACGTTTTCGCAGACAGAGCGGAGCTGTCGGTGACTGTAACCTATTCCGCTCCAGTCGCAGCAGCAGCACACGCCCCCTCTTGTATCAGGAGACGCCCCTTTGGTATCAGGACACGCCCTCTCCGTCTCCCCCTCTTCTAGTGGTTCACTCCTGAATACTCAGCAAGAAGACCAGTGACCTGCAGCAGTTCCTGTGTGCTCCATTGTGGCTACTCTCCGAGGCCCAGTGTATCTGCATATGATGACAGTGACAGCAGTGCAGAAGCAGGCACACACTCAGACAGCAGCCAGAATGGAGCATACCGGACTGTGAGGAGAAGACACAATTGTATCCTCTTCTGCAGGCACAGCCCAGTGTGGATGTAGCTGAGCCACGTGTGTATGGGGTGTACAGAGCACAGTTGCGTGTGTACGAGGTGTACAGAGCAGAGCCGCGTGTGTACAAGGTGTACGGAGTGTAGCTGCGTGTGTACAAGGTGTACAGAGCAGAGCCGCGTGTGTACAAGGTGTACGGAGTGTAGCCACGTGTGTACAAGGTGTACAGAGCAGAGCCGCGTGTGTACAAGGTGTACGGAGTGTAGCTGCGTGTGTACAAGGTGTACAGAGCACAGCCGCGTGTGTACAGAGCACAGCCGCGTGTGTACAAGGTGTACAGAGCACAGCCGCGTGTGTACAAGGTGTACAGAGCACAGCCGCGTGTGTACAAGGTGTACGGAGTGTAGCTGCATGTGTACAAGGTGTACAGAGCACAGTTGCGTGTGTACGAGGTGTACGGAGCACAGTTGCGTGTGTACGGAGCAGAGCCGCGTGTGTACGGGGTGAACAGAGCAGAGCCGCGTGTGTACAAGGTGTACAGAGCAGAGCCGTGTGTGTGCGGGGTGTATGGAGCAGAGCTGTGTGTGTATGGGGTGTACGGAGCATAGCCGCGTGTGTGCTAGCTGTACAGAGCAGAGCCGCATGTGTACGAGGTGTACAGAGCAGAGCCGCGTGTGTACGGGGTGTACAGAGCAGAGCCGTCTGTGTACGAAGTGTACGGAGCCTAGCCGCGTGTGTATGGGGTGTAGAGAGCACAGTTGCGTGTGTACGGGGTGTACAGAGCAGAGCCGTGTGTGTACGGGGTGTACAGAGCAGAGCCGTGTGTGTACGAAGTGTACGGGGCCTAGCCGCGTGTGTATGGGGTGTAGAGAGCAGAGCTGTGTGTATGGAGCCTAGCCGTGTGTGTACAGAGCAGAGCCGTGTGTGTATGAGGTGTACGGAGCGGAGCCACGTGTGTATGGGGTGTAGAGAGCAGAGCTGTGTGTATGGAGCCTAGCTGTGTGTGTACGGGGTGCACGGAGCAGAGCTGTGTGTGTACGATGTGTACAGAGCGTAGCTGCATGTGTATGAGGTGTGCGGAGCAGACTGTATATAACAGAAGTACTGGGTGTATGCTGCGCACAGAGCGGCGATGTGTGTGATCCTTCGGGTATATAGTCCGCAATGCAGATACTTGCTGAGTGTGAGGCGCGGGATCCCAGTAATAGTAGCTACTCCCAGCATGCTATGTCAGTAATCTGTGGTAACACTACTACTCCCAGCATGCAATGTCAGTAATCTGTGGTAACACTACTACTCCCAGCATGCAATGTCAGTAATCTGTGGTAACACTACTACTCCCAGCATGCTATGTCAGTAATCTGTGGTAAAACTACTACTCCCAGCATGCAATGTCAGTAATCTGTGGTAACACTACTACTCCCAGCATGCTATGTCAGTAATCTGTGGTAAAACTACTACTCCCAGCATGCAATGTCAGTAATCTGTGGTAACACTACTACTCCCAGCATGCTATGTCAGTAATCTGTGGTAAAACTACTACTCCCAGCATGCAATGTCAGTAATCTGTGGTAACACTACTACTCCCAGCATGCAGTGTCAGTAATCTGTGATAAATCTGCTACTCCTAGCATGCAATGTCAGTAATCTGTGGTAACACTACTACTCCCAGCATGCAATGTCAGTAATCTGTGGTAACACTACTACTCCCAGCATGCAATGTCAGTAATCTGTGGTAACACTACTACTCCCAGCATGCTATGTCAGTAATCTGTGGTAAAACTACTACTCCCAGCATGTAATGTCAGTAATCTGTGGTAACACTACTACTCCCAGCATGCTATGTCAGTAATCTGTGGTAAAACTACTACTCCCAGCATGCAATGTCAGTAATCTGTGGTAACACTACTACTCCCAGCATGCAGTGTCAGTAATCTGTGGTAACACTACTACTCCCAGCATGCAGTGTCAGTAATCTGTGATAAATCTGCTACTCCTAGCATGCTGTGTCAGTGATATATAATAAAACTACTACTCCCAGCATGGTAAAAACTACTGAGTAGTAGTTTTACCACAGATTACTGATACTGCATGCTAGGAGTAGTAGATTTATCATGGATTACAAGCACAGCATGCTGGGAGTAGTAGCTTTACCACAGATTACTGACATAGCATGCTGGGAGTAGTAGTTTTATATATAGTGTACAGGGTATATGTACAGAGGGAGGGGAATAGTGTGAGGAGACAGTATGGGGGGAGAAAAGTGAGTGGGCACAGAATAGAAACAGAAAAAGAGTAGTGGGGGTGTAGCATGTACTACTTGTTTATAATTATTGTTTATGAAACAGTGTGATCAGCAGTGCTAAATAGGTGTGGTTAGGGCGTGGGTGTGGTCAGAGGCGTGGCCTAAAGTCTGCATGCGCCGCAACCTTTGTCCCTCTTTCCCTTCTTCAAAAGTTGGGAGGTATGCAGCTGTAGTGTGTACAGTGGGCCAAGGACTGAGAGAACACAATTCACATGGTGCACATTTTCTTGGTATTTTAATTATTTATTATATTAATGATTTAATGTTCCCCATTGTGTGCCATTAGAGTAGTAATGTCCCCCATTACGACGCCACTAAACTAATAATGTCCCCCACTGAGGCCCCAGTATCGCAATAATGTCCCCCATTATGGTCCCAATAGAGTAATAATATCCCCCATTGTGGCCTAATATAATAATAATAATGTCCCCAATTGTGGCTCTAATATAGTAATAATGTCCCCCATTCTGGCCCAATGGCCCCCATACAGTATAATGTCCCTCTCAATGGCATTCTTTACATGGCAATTTAACAAAAAAACCTGATTCTTCTCACCTGTCTCTGTTCCCTCAATGAAAAGCTCCTTCTTAGGCTGGTTTCACATTTGCGTTTAAAAACGCAGCGTTTTAAACGCAAACGCATGTGGTGCAAAAACGCGTTTAAATGCAGCGTTTTTTAGACGCATGCAGTTTTGCATGTGTTAAAACAAACGCGGCATTTTGACGCGTTTACATGCGTTTTTCCTGTGTTTGCGTTTTTGAAACGCATGATGAGAAGTGTGTGACAGCTGCCAATCATCAAAATCAACTAGAAAACCCACTATAAACAGAAATAGCTAGGATTAGGGTTAGAATCCCTAGTAACCCTAGGGATCCTAACCCTAACCCTAGGGATCCCAACCCTAACCCTAGGGATCCTAACCCTAGGGATCCTAACTCTAGGGATCTTAACCCTTAGGGTTAGGGTTAGGATCCCTTAGGGTTAGGGTTGGGGGGTGGCTTATCAGTGTGTATTCTTGTGTTTTTCTATTAAAACGCATGCAAACGCATGTGCTTAAAAACGCATGCGTTTACATAGACAGCAATACGTTTTTTTGCTGCAAAAAAACGCCGCTAGAAATTACTACATGTTGCATTTCTGCAACAAAACGCATGCATAGAAACTACGCATGTGTCGTGAAAACTCGGCAAAACGCATGCAAAAAAATGCATGCGTTTTTAATGTTAAGTATAGGGAAAAAAAACGCATGCGTTTTTTGCGCTAAAACGCAGCGGCAAAAAAACGCAACTGTGAAACCAGCCTTACTCCACCATCGTTGGTCGAAGACAGCTCAATGCAATGCCAATATTGCACTGCCTGCAGTAGGACACCTGTCTGGCACTGGTCGGACATTTTTCTGCCCTGTCAGACATTGTAGACCGCCGCCTGAGGCAAGTTGCTTATTTTTCCGCATGACAAAAACGTCCCTGTTTTCCAACAGCAATTATTTGCAGTGTGCTCTTACCCTGCTGTATATGTCAATGCCGGACTCGGACTAAAATTCAGTTCCGGCATTTGAAAGCACACACATTGCTTTTCAAGCACCCTCCCCACCTCTACACAAACTCTATAGTGCTATATACTAAAAAATAAAACATAAAGAAATGAACTGGGATATAAGTTGGTGTGTATGCAGCATGTAAGTGCATGTTCACACTGGCCACTAAACAGACAAAACCCAAGATAGAAATATAACAAGCAAATACACTGCAGTAAATGAATAAACAGCAATAACGCATGAAAATATAGGGTCCTTAGTTAATATAAGTTTGATAAAATAAAATGCAAAAGCCATCCCACCATGTTACGGTGACCCTAATCAGGATGGTCCTAACCTCTAATATTGAAAAAAACCTTACCGTCAAGTGGCATGCATGTGGAAAATGGTTAAGAAGGACTGAGACCCGGCAAATAGACATGCAGCCATGGGGAACCACAGGAATGTAAAGTCCAGCTCAAAGAAAAGGCAGGCCACACCGTTATATGCACAGGGCGCAAACAGACTGACATCTTGGGTTTTGACTGTTATATACTGTACTTCCATAGTGCCCTAAATGGTCATTAAGCCCTCTGATGCCTACACATCTTTATATAGTACACATCTTTATATAGTACACATCTTTATATAGTACACATCTTTATATAGTAGTAATGTCTCTCTCGGTACCTTTATATAGTAATAGTGCCCCCATTGTGCCTACCTATGGTAACAGTGCCCCCACTGTGCCTGCTTATGGAAATAGTGCCCCCATTGTGCCTAGTGATGGTAACAGTGCCCCCATTGTGCCTAGTGATGGTAACAGTGCCCCCATTGTGCCTACTTATGGTAGCAGTGCCCCCATTGTGCCTACTTATGGTAAGTGCCCCCGTTGTGCCTACATATGGTAACAGTGCCCCCACTGTGCCTACTTATGGTAACAGTGCTCCCATTGTGCCTACTTATGGTAATAGTGCCCCCATTGTGCCCACTTATGGTAAGTTTCCCCATTGTGCCAACGTAGGGTAACAGTGCCCCCACTGTGCCTGCTTATGGAAATAGTGCCCCCATTGTGCCTAGTGATGGTAAGTGCCCCCATTGTGCCTACTTATGGTAGCAGTGCCCCCATTGTGCCTACTTATGGTAATAGTGCCCCCACTGTGCCTACTTATGGTAACAGTGCCCCCATTTGTGCCTACTTATGGTAATAGTGCCCCCATTGTGCCCACTTATGGTAAGTTTCCCCATTGTGCCTACTTATGGTAATAGTGCCCCCATTGTGCCAACGTATGGTAACAGTGCCCCCACTGTGTCTACTTATGGAAATAGTGCCCCCATTGTGCCTATTTATGGTAATAGTTCCCCCATTGTGCCAACGTATGGTAAGTGTCCCCATTGTGCCTACATATGGTAATAGTGCCCCTGTTGTGCCTACATATGGTAACAGTGCCCCCACTGTGCCTACTTATGGTAACAGTGCCCCCATTGTGCCTACTTATGGTAACAGTGCCCCCATTGTGCCTACTTATGGTAATAGTGCCCCCATTGTGCCCACTTATGGTAAGTTTCCCCATTGTGCCTACTTATGGTAATAGTGCCCCCATTGTGCCTATTTATGGTAATAGTTCTCCCATTGTGCCAACGTATGGTAAGTGTCCCCATTGTGCCTACATATGGTAACAGTGCCCCCATTGTACCTACTTATGGTAGCAGTGCCCCCATTGTGCCTACTTATGGTAATAGTGCCCCCGTTGTGCCTTATGGTAATAGTTCCCCCGTTGTGCCTACATATGGTAACAGTGCCCCCACTGTGCCTACTTATGGTAACAGTGCCCCCATTGTGCCTACTTATGGTAATAGTGCCCCCATTGTGCCCACTTATGGTAAGTTTCCCCATTGTGCCTACTACTTTGCCTCTTGAGGGCAGAGGATAGTACTGCAGTGCGCAGGCGCCGGAAAGGTCAGAGGCCCGGCACCTGCGCACTTCAGTACTTTGTCTGCCCTCAACAGGGCAGAGCAAAGTACGCCTGCGCCGGAGCCGTGGCTGAAGATCAGAAGAGGACGTCATGGAAAGAAGATAGGAGGCGCCGCAGCGGACCGGAGACGCCCATCCGCCCTGACCAGCAGCGGGACCGCCCCTGGGTGAGTATAATATGACGTCTTTTTCTCCTTTTTCAGGTAACATCGGGGGCTTATCTACAGCATTACAGAATGCTGCAGATAAGCCCCTGATGCCGGTGGGCTTACCTCACCCGCGATTTTCGGGGTGACAGGTGCCCTTTAATCTTACATGGTAAATGGACCTTTAGGGTATGCACACGTATCTGTGAGGGCTGCGGATTTTTCCGCAGCGGATTTGATAAATCCGCAGTGCAAAACCGCTGCGGTTTTTCCTGCGGATGGTTTCTATTGCGGATTCCGCTGCGGGTTTACACCTGCAGTTTTCTATTGGAGCAGGTGTAAACCCGCAGCGGAATCCGCACAAAGAATTGACATGCTGCGGAATGTAAACCACTGCGTTTCCGCGTGTTTTTTTCCGCAGCATGTGCACTGCGGATTTCGTTTCCCATTGGTTTACATTATACTGTAAACACATGGGAAACCGCTGCGGATCCGCAGCAAAATCCGCAGTGTGTGCACATACCCTTAGGGTAAGGTCAGATGGGGAGGTGGTAGCATGATTGATATGGTATTAAAAAGAAAAAAAGTTTTAGGCCGGCTTCACACTTGCGAGTTTTACGGACGTAAGAGCGCAGAAACTACGTCCGTAAAACTCGCAAAAAATACGGCACAATTATTCTCTATGCCTCTGCTCCTATCTGCCGTATTTTACTGATCAGTATTATACGGCTTTCTACGGCCGTACAAAATCGCAGCATGCTGCGTTTGTCACCGTACTGCGCAAGAAATACGCCAATGAAAGTCTATGGAAGCGTGAAAAATACGGATTACACACGGACCAGCAGTGTGACTTGCGAGAAATACGCAGCGCTGTTAGAGAGAAAAGCCGGCAATTCAGTGCGGTGTACAGTAAAATCACACTGACAGCTTACAGTCCAATAGGTAGAATAAATGTGTACACATAGAATAGGTATATATATATATATATATATATATGTCAGTGAGACACATATATGTATATATATTAATATTTATTCCAGCGCTATACAGCTTGAAAGCCGGTAATTCAATTACCGGCTTTTTCTTTCTCCTTCCTAAAACCCGACATGATTTGATACATGGTTTACATACAGTAAACCATGTCTTCTCTCCATTTTTTTTGCAGATTCCACACTACTAATGTCAGTAGTGTGTATCTGCAAAATTTGGCCGTTCTAGCTCTTAAAATAAAGGGTTAAATGGCGGAAAAAATTGGCGTGGGCTCCCGCGCAATTTTCTCCGCCAGAGTAGTAAAGCCAGTGACTGAGGGCAGATATTAATAGCCTGGAGAGGGTCCATGGTTATTGGCCCCCCCCTGGCTAAAAATATCTGCCCCCAGCCACCCCAGAAAAGGCACATCTGGAAGATGCGCCTATTCTGGCACTTGGCCACTCTCTTCCCATTCCCGTGTAGCGGTGGGATATGGGGTAATGAAGGGTTAATGCCACCTTGCTATTGTAAGGTGACATTAAGCCTAATTAATAATGGAGAGGCGTCAATTATGACACCTATCCATTATTAATCCAATTGAATGAAAGGGTTAAATAAAACACAAACACAATATTTAAAATTATTTTAATGAAATAAAAACAATGGTTGTTGGAGTATTTTATTCTACGCCCAATCCAATCACTGAAGACCCTCGTTCTGTGAAAGAAAAAACATAATAAACCAACAATATACTTACCCTCCGCAGATCTGTAACGTCCAACGATGTAAATCCTTCTGAAGGGGTTAAAACATTTTGCAGCAAGGAGCTTTGCTAATGCAGGCTGCTCCTCGCTGCAAAACCCCGGGGAATGAGTCTAAAAATAGATCAATGAGCTATATTTAGCTTCATTTGCGGTGAGGCGCCCTCTGCTGGCTGTTCATAGATCGTGGGAACTTTCCTTGAAAGCCAATTTTTTCCGCCATTTAACCCTTTATTTTAAGAGCTAGAACGGCCAAATTTTGCAGATACACTCTACTGACATTAGTAGTGTGGAATCTGCAAAAAAAATGGAGAGAAGACATGGTTTACTGTATGTAAACCATGTCTCAAATCATGTCGGCTTTTAGGAAGGAGAAAGAAAAAGCCGGTAATTGAATTACCGGCTTTCAAGCTGCATAGCGCTGGAATAAATATTAATATATATACATATATGTGTCTAATGACATATATATATATATATATATATATATATATAGACAGTATATATATATATTTTTTTCTTTTTGGGACACATGGATCATTTCTATAGCGGTATGTTGGTTTTGCAAGCCTGCGAGAAAACCACGCAGTACGGATGCCATACGGATTACATACGGAGGATGCCATGCGCAAAAAACGCTGACACACCCTGCCTACGGAGGAGCTACGGACCACTATTTTCGGGACATTTCAGCGTATTACGGCCGTAATATACGGACCGTATTTTCATACGCTGAGTGTGAAGCCGGCCTTAGGCATAAACAGGCATACTTTGAGAGTGTTTTTTTGTTACTTCATGACCCAAATTTACTAGGCCCAATTTCGTAAACATGGAATAACTATGGAAATGTCCATGTTGTCAAAAACTTATTAATGCAAAAAAAAAAAACACATTTAGTCAACCACACACGATGAGGGGGCCATGCATACCAAGATAGGGATGAGGGGGTCATGCATACGAGGATAGGGATAAGGGGGCCATGCATACCAGGATGGCGATGAGGGGGCTATGCATACCAGGATAGGGATGAGGAGACCATGTATACCTGGATAGGGATGAGAACCATGCATACCAGGATGAGAAGGGACCATGCATACCAGGATGGAGATGAGGGGGCCATGCATACCAGGATAGAGATGAGGGGGCCATGCATACCAGGATAGGGATGAGGGGGCCATGCTACCACAATGGAGACGAGGAGACCATATATACCAGGATAGGGATGAGGGGGCCATGCATACCATGATGGCGATGAGGGGGCCATGTATAACTGGACTGGGGACATATATATATATATATATATATATATATATATATATATATATATATATACACTGCTCAAAAAAATAAAGGGAACAAAGGGAACACTTAAACAACAGAATATAACTCCAAGTAAATCAAACTTCTGTGAAATCAAACTGTCCACTTAGGAAGCAACACTGACTGACAATCAATTTCACATGCTGTTGTGCAAATGGAATAGACAACAGATGGAAATTATTGGCAGTTATCAAGACACTCAATAAAGGAGTGGTTCTGCAGGTGGGGACCACATCTCAGTACCAATGCTTTCTGGCTGATGTTTTGGTCACTTTTGAATGTTGATTGTGCTTTCACACTCGTGGTAGCATGAGACGGACTCTACAACCCACACAAGGGGCTCAGGTAGTGCAGCTCATCCAGGATGGCACATCAATACGAGCTGTGGCAAGAAGAGTTGCTGTGTCTGCCAGCCTAGTGTCTTGAGCAGTGTTTCCCAAACTTCAGTCCTCACGGACCCCACAGGTCATGTTTTCAGGATTTCCATAGTGTTGCACAGGTGAGAGAATTCCTGAGGGCTTGATGAAAGTTCCACCACCTGTGCAATACTAGGGAAATCCTGAGAACATGACCTGTGGGGTCCGTGAAGACTGGAGTTTGGGAAACACTAGTCTAGAGGCTGGAGGCCCTACCAGGCCAGTACACCAGGAGACGTGGAGGGGGCTGTAGGAGGACAACAACCCAGCAGCAGGACCGCTACTTCAGCCTTTGTGCAAGGAGGAACAGGAGGAGCACTGCCAGAGCCCTGCAAAATGACTTCCAGCAGGCCACAAATGAGCATGTGTCTGCACAAACGGTTATAAACTGACTCCATGAGGATGGTCTGAGTGCCCGACGTCCACAGATGGAGGTTGTGCTCACAGCTCAACACCGTGTAGGACGCTTGGCATTTGCCACAGGACACCAGGATTGGCAAATTCGCCACTAGCACCCTGTGCTCTTCACAGATGAAAGCGGGTTCATACTGAGCATATGTGACAGAGTCTGGAGACACCATGGAGAGCGATCTGCTGCCTGCAACATCCTTCAGCAGGACCGGATTGGCAGTGGGTCAGTAATGGTGTGGGGTGGCATTTCTCTAATTTTGACTATTATTCCAAATTTTGATTTACATTGATCATTTTTATGTTTTGTTGTCCTCAACACATTCCATTATGTCATGAATAAAGATTTGCAACTGAAATATTTCATTCTAAAAATGCTGGTTTATAAAAGGTAGTTTTTTTCTTCTCCATATTCTGAGAGCTGTAACTTTTTTATTTTTTGGCGAACAGACTTGTATTAAGGCTTATTTTTTACAGGACGAGTTGCATATTTTTTTGGTACCATTTTGGGGTATATAACTTTATCACTTTTTATTCAGATTTTTCAGACACAGAATGAACAAAACCCAGCAATTCAGTTACTGTTTTTATTTTTAATTTTTTCTGCCTTTAAGAGTGCGGTAAAAATGATTAGAATGATTAGTTTGTTGGGTTGGTACGATTACAGCGATACCAGATTTATATTTTTTTAATGTTTTGCTACTTTTACAGACGAAAAACAATATCGTACAAAAACGATTTTGTATTTGCATCACCATATACGGAGAGCTGTAACTTTTTCTTATTTTTTTTGCAGAATGAGCCAAATTAGGGCTTGTTTTTTGGCGAGAAGGTTTGGCATTTTTATTTATACCTTTTTTTTATTTTTTTTTTACTTATGACTTTTTGATAACTTTTTATTCACTTTTTTGTGAGTCAGTATGATGAAAGTGCAATTTTGGTCTGCTTTTTATCTTATTTTTTTTTACGGTGTTCACTATACGGAATAAATAAGATTCCAGATTTATAGAGAGGGTTGTTCTGGATGCGGCGATACCAATCGTGTACTTTTTTTTTTGCTTCATCACAAATACTGTGTTTTGAGTGGCGAGACAGCTTTTTGTGATTTGTGTGCACTTTTGTTTGTTTTTTTTTACATATTCATTTCACTTTTTCACTTCCGACTGTGGGCCATGTACTGCTGTACTCGTGTAATGCAGTGTACAAGACTATCAGTGTCTGACACAGCCTGTGAGACCTAGCTTGTACTACACAACCGCTCGGTCTTGCTGCTGTCACCAGAGAATCCTCGCAGCATGCGCTGTGCACGAAGTGACGATCCATATGTCTGCAATCACACAGAGTGAGTGACAACCTTTGCGAAAAACCTGGACAAGCCACACAATCACAATCTGTATTTAAAAAAAAGCAATCTTGCCATAATGGTCGGATAAAAACGCGATAAAAACTCATTAAAAACGCATACATTATGCATTCTATCATTTAAAATGCATTCTGCAATTTTTGTGCACATGATGCGTTTTTTTTCCACCAAAAAAAGCATCGCGGTAAAAAAAAAAAAAAAGCAGCATGTTCATTAATTTTGCGGGGTTTTTTGCGTTTTTCCCGCTATTCTATGCATTTGGAAAAAACGCATCAAAAACGCATTTAAAAAAACACGCAAAAAACGCATCAAAACCGCTAAAAAAACGCATGCGGATTTCTGGCAGAAATGTCAGGTTTTTGTCAGGAAAATTTTGGCCATGTGCACACGTTCAGGTTTTTTTTGCGCTAAAAACGCTATAAAAACTCATTAAAAACGCATACATTATGCATTCTATCATTTAGAATGCATTCTGCATGTTTTGTGCACATGGATGCGTTTTTTTTCCGTGAAAAAAACGCATCGCGGTAAAAAAAATGAGCATGTTCATTATTTTTGCGGATTTTCTGCAATTCTATGCATTTGGGAAAAAACGCACAAAAAATGCACCAAAAACGCGTCAAAATCGCATGCGGATTTCTGGCAGAAATGTCTGGTTTTTGTCAGGAAAATTTCTGCAAGAAATCCTGACGTGTGCACATACCCTAACCCTACCTTTTTTATTGAAGTGTTTAATGAGCCTGTGCAAAGGTCTCTGTGCAGGGACAGAGAGCAAGGTCAGCTGTGACATCCCTATTGTGATGGGTGAATCCTGTTATTAGCTGTGGATAGAGATATCAGTCACTGTAATCTTGCCTCTGATGATAGGGAGCCTTGCAGTAAACTAAAGAGCAGGAAGTATGAGTTAAGGGTACCGTCACACTAAAACGACGCTGCAGCGATACGACAACGATGTCGATCGCTGCAGCGTCGCTGTTTGGTCGCTGGAGAGCTGCCACACAGACAGCTCTCCAGCGACCAACAATCCCGAAGTCCCCGGTAACCAGGTAAAACATCGGGTTACTAAGCGCAGGGCTGCGCTTAGTAACCCAATGTTTACCCTGGTTACCAGCGTAAACGTAAAAAAAAACCCAAACACTACATACTTACATTCCTGTCGCGTCCCTCGGCGCTGTGCTTCTCTGCACTGACAGTGAGCGCCGGACAGCCGGAAAGCAGAGCGGTGACGTCACCGCTGTACTTTACGGCTGGCCGGCGCTCACCAGTCAGTGCGGGAAGCTGAAGGCGAGGGACATGACCAGACACCGGGAATGTAAGTATGTAGTGTTTTTTTTTTTTTTTTACATTTACACTGGTTACCAGGGTAAATATCGGGTTACTAAGCGCCGCCCTGCGCTTAGTAACCCGATGTTTACCCTGGTTACCAGTGAAGACATCGCTGAATCGGCGTCACACACGCCGATTCAGCGATGTCAGCGGGAGATCCAGCGACGAAATAAAGTTTCAAACGATCTGCTACGACGTACGATTCTCAGCGGGGTCCCTGATTGCAGTAGCGTGTCAGACACAGCGAGATCGTAAGGATATCGCTGGAACGTCACGGATCGTGCTGTCCTAGCGACCAAAGTGCCACTGTGTGACGGTACCCTTAGATTATTAAAAAAATGAAATTAGTAAAGATCAGATTATGAAATTAAATAAATGACTGACCGTTTTTTTTTTAATACATGTAACATAAAAAAAAACGGATTTAAAAACCCCTTAGTGATGGGGACAAATTTTGGAAATCTGACCAGTGTCCTTTTATGTGGTAATAACTCTGGAATGCTTCAACAGATCCCAATGATTTTGAGATAATTTTTTCGTGATATGTTGTACTTTTTGTTAATGGTAAATTTATGTCGATATGTTTTGTGTTTATTTATAAAAATATCAGAAATTTGTCAAAAATGTAAAAAAAATTGCAATTTTCAAACTTTGAATGATTATCTCTTTAATCTAGATAGTCACACCACACACAAACACTCATAAATAACATTTCCCACATGTCTGCTTTACATCAGCACCATTTTTATGTTATTTTATTTTGTTAGCCTCTTAGGAGCTTTAAAAATGTAGCAGTAATTTTTCATTTTTTCAAGGAAATTTACAAAAAATTTTTTTTTTTTGAAGGACCTATCCAGGTTTGAAGTGACTTTTGGGGTCCTAGACATTGGAAAACCTCCGAAAGTGATACCATTTTAAAAACAGCACCCCCTGACATACTGAAAACTGCTGTCAGGTAGTTTATTAACCCTTCATGTGATATTAAGGAATGAATGCAAAGTGGCATGACAGGAATTAAAAAATGCATTTCTACCACTTAAATGTCGCCGACTTCTGAACAGACCGCTGTGTGATTCATTGTACTTTATGTTAGTGTTAAATTTACTTTGATATGTGTTTATTTGGAATTTTGGTGAAACTTTTGAAATATTCACAATTTTCAAACTATCAAGCTTAATATCCTTAAACCAGTTAGTCATGCTGTAAAAAATAATGAATAATTATTATTATTAATTATTATAGCGCCACTTATTCCATGGCGCTTTACATATGAGGAGGGGTATACATAATAAAAACAGGTACAATAATCTTGAACAATACAAGTCACAACTGGTACAGGAGGAGAGACGACCCTGCCCGCGAGGGCTCACTATCTACAAGGGATGGGTGAGGATACAGGAGGTGAGGATAGAGCTTGTCGTGCAGTGGTTTGGTCGATCGGTGGTTACATAATTAACATTTCCCATGTCTACTTTACATCAGCATTATATTTCAAATATCACTTTATTTTGTTAGGTGTCATGATCCCAATGACAGGGAATCACAAAAGGACAAGCACAAAAAACAAAACAAGCTCTAGGGTGATGGAAACTGAGCTGACCGCGATCCTGAACCTCAACACACAACTAGCTGTAGCCGGGGAACGTGCCTACGATGATTCTAGACGTCTCGCGCCAGCCGAAGAACTAACTTTCCCTATTAGAAGAAACACAGACCTCTCTTGCCTCCAGAGAAACACCCCACAGAAATAGCAGCCCCCCACATGTAATGACGGTGAAATGAGGAAAGCACATACGTAGTTATGAAAACAGATTCAGCAAAATGAGGCCCGCTAAAGCTAGATAGCAGAGGATACGAAAGTGAACTGCGCGGTCAGCGAAAAACCCTACAAAAAAAACATCCTGAAATTACTTGAACTCATGTTCCAACTCATGGAACATGAGGAGTAATATCAGCCCACTAGACCAACCAGCAAAAAGGAATCACATATCTGCAAGCTGGACTAAGACAAAAATTAAGCAAAACGTGGAACAGGAAAATCAAAAACTTAGCTTGTCCTGAAGCATACAGAAGCGGGAAGCAGAGGTAACAAGACACACTGATTACATTGATAGCCGGCGAGGAAATGACAAGAAAGCCAGGTTAAATAGCAAACTCCCATATCCTGATAGAACAGGTGGACACCAGAGACCGCAGAGAACACAAGTCACCCAGTACCATCTGTAACCACCAGAGGGAGCCCAAAAACAGAATCCACAACAGTTAGGATGCTAGAGTGGTTAAAAGTTCAGCAGCAATATTTCAGTTTTTCAAGAAATGTACAAAACTTGTTTCTTTAGACACCTATTCAGATTTACCGTAAATGGACTTTCAGGGGCCTATATATTGGAAACTCCCCAAAAGTGATACCACTTTAAAACCCCACCCCTCAAATTCTTTAAAACTGTGGTCAGGAATTTTTGTTTAACTTGTCAGGTGCTATTCAGAAATTGATGCAAAATGGAGTGAAAAAAAATTGTAATTTTTCCTCTAAAATGATGTTTTAGTCCCATTTTTTTCACTTTTACGAGCAATTACAATATGGACCCCACAGTTTGTTACCCAGTTTCTTCTCAGGGCGCTGATACCCTACATGGTCAGAAACCTCTGTTTGTACAAATGGCAGGGCTCGGAAGTGAAGGAGCACCATTTGAATTTTGAAAGCCAAATTTGACTGAAATAGATAGTGGGCACCAGTTTTCATTTGAAGGGTCCCTAAAGTGCCAAAACAGCTGACCCCGCCCACACACAAGTGACCCCATTTTATAAACTACACCCCTCAAGGATTTTATCCATATGTACAGTGAACATTTTAAACTCACAGGTACTACACAGAATTTGATAACATTATTTCATTAGAAAAATGTTGCTTTAGGCCCACATTTTTCACTTTTGCAAGAGGTAACACGAAAAAGTGAACCCCATAGTTTGTTATCCACTTTCTTGTGAGCGTGGCGATACCCCACATGTATTCAAAAGTTCTGTTTGGACACTCGACAGGGTTCAGAAGGGAAGAAGCGATATATGGTATTTTAATAGTTGGAATAGATTGCAAACACCATATCTCATTTGCAGAGCTCCTGAGGTAACAAAACAGAAGAAACCCATTTTGAAAACTAGAACAATCAAAGAATTCATCGCAGGCTGTATTGAGCATGTTGAACCCGTAGATGCTTCACAGAACTTTTTGAAATGTGGATGTGAAAATTAAAATTTGTTTTCCACTAAAATGTTGTTTTAGCCCCAAATTTGTAGTTTTCCCACTGAATAATGGGAGAAAACGAACCACATAATTTGTTACGCAATTTCTTGAGGTGCTACCCAAATGTTGTCAAAAACTGTTGTCTGGGCACATGGCAGGGCTCAGAAAGGAAAGAGCGCTACGGTATTTGATTTTTGGACCATAAATTTGTTTGCATTTGCAGAGCCCCCGACATGCCAAGATCTGTTCTGAAATAATGCCGATCTTTATTTTTTTCTTTCCCGAATTTACAGTGGGGCGGTGCAGTCTCTCAGCCTATCAGCAGTGCACACACACGCAGCATTGTGCATGTGATGCACATAAGCAAGGACATGTGTCATTGGCAGTGTATGTCACATGTCCTTGCCCTATAAGAACCAGCCATTTGCCCCAATTTCCTCACTGCTGAAGCTTAGTGTTAGAAGGCACCGCTGCTGCTGTGGGCGCTATACAGTCTGAGTGTTTTTTTGGAGCGAATTTTCAAAGGGATAGGTTTAGGGAGTGGGGAGGAGTCGAGACTAGTTGTAATATCAGCCCTTTTAGGTAGGTTACAGCAGTTCATAGCACTGTTTGCCAGGCAGGTCTGTGCCAGTGCTGTGCAAGTGTTTGTCACAGCATTTGGTGTAGTCTAGCTCAGCCAATCCTTTTGGGCTAGTAGCATTGTCTGATAGTCATCTGAGTAGCCCACCTGTGAAGCTAGCTACACTGCCTGTGTATCTAAATTTTTACTGCATCTAATCCAGTTAATAGTTTTGGGCCTAGGAGCAGTGTCTGCACGTCAGCAGAGTAGCCCCCCTGTGAAACTAACTACACCGCCTGAGTATTTAAATTTTTACTGCATCTAACCCAGTTAATAGTTTTGGGCCTAGTACCACAGTTTGGCCACTCAGTTCTGCTCGGTTTTCATCCATCGGTTGTTGTGCCAACAACTACAGATACAGAGTTGCCAATTAGTTAAGCACTAAAATGAGTGGCAAAAGGCCTGCTGCTGGTGGAAAGGGGAATAGGCGTGTTGGAAAGGGAAAAAAAGGTTGTGTCCATGGGGTAGGTGGTAAAGCAACAGTAACATCTGCAGAAGAAAGACCATCTTCCAGCCAAAGTAAGATGTCTACTTCTTTTCGTGGACAATCTGATATGATCCCTTTCTTATAACCATCGCTACAAGCATCGCCAAAAATTCCAGATGAGGCACAAAAACAGCAGGTGCTTGAATGGATACCAAGTGCTCGTTCAAGTGGGCTCTCCTCCATGTCAACTTCAACATCACAACTATTCCAGTCCTCAGAGTTGTCACCCCAATCGCACTTGCTTCTTCACAGCTCCCAAGTCTCCAGCCGCCCGTCTGAGCATGGGGTAACACACATGGTTGAGTCTGTAGAGCTGTTTATGCATACTATAGTCTGGGAATCAGAGGTCTGCTCCAGAGCTTCTGTGAATCCAGACGTGGAAATTATCTGCACTGATGCCCAGAATCTTTGTGAGTCGGATCCAGGCCCAGATGAAGAAGGTTCTGAGCATAATGTAGACCCTCGTTCCCAAACTGTAACTCCTGTTGGAGGAGACAATGAGGAAGATGATGATGAGACTGAGATACCTGATTGTAACGAAAACTTGACTTTTCGGTCGGGGCAGGAAGAGGTTGGCTCTGAGGACGACGGGTGTGAGAACACACAGGATGATGATGATGAGGTTGTAGAACCCACTTACTGTCAACCCCCAGTCCATGAGGTCAGCAGAGGAGGTGGAGGAGGATGCTAGTGACGAGTCTGACGACGAGTTAACGTTGTGCCTTCCTGGACAGAGACGGAGTACTGGAAGCACGTCAACAACTGCATCCTCAACCCCAACTGTGCCTCAGACCAGATTTTCGAGACCTTATGTTCATCGCAGTGCCCAAGTACCAGATGCCCAGTCGACACTACTTCTCAAAGAAAGCTGTGCCTGCGCTACACCAGCATGTCGCACACAACATCACCACTTCCTTGAGAAACTCTGTGTGTGACAGGGTGCATTACACCAGACACTTGGACGAGTAGACATGGACAGGGGCGTTACATGTCGGTGACTGGGCACTGGGTAACTATGGCGACATCAGAAGGGGCTGCTGTCCAAGTCTTGCCGTCCCCACAAGTTGCTCGTCGATCCTCTGTATCTAGAAGTTCCTCCACTTCTTCTGCCTCCTCAACCTCCTCTCGGTCCTCCACCTGCACCCAAAGCCTGTCTGGTAATGCCACCCGCGTAGTAACTGCGCAGAAGGAATCCTGCACACCTCCTCACTATGCTGTCACCAGGGCTCAATGGCATCAGGCAGTGTTTACATTGAAATGTCTGGGAAATGTGAGGCACACATGTGAGGAGTTGTGGTCAGCTCTGGAGACCGAGTTCCATCAATGGTTGTCTCCACTCAACCTGCAGCCAGGGAAGGCTGTGTGCGACAATGCTGCAAACCAGGGTGCGGCCCTTCGCCGGGGCAATGTCACACACGTATGGCTCACGTTTTGAACCTGGTTGTCCAGCAATTTTTATCCCACTATCCCGGACTAGATGGGCTTCTGCAGAGGGCACGGTCGCTGTTTGCTCACTTCCGCCGTTCGCATCCTGCAGCTCAACGACTTACATCTCTACAGAAGTCGTTGGGCCTGCCAGTTCACCAGCTGAAATGCGATGTGCCCAGACAGTGGAATTCAACTCTGCACATGTTGCAGCGACTGTGGCAGCACCGACGAGCATTGGTGCAAACCGTTATGACGTATAGCCTGGGCCAACGAGATCAAGAGGTGGGGCAAATCACGCTGCAGGAGTGGTCTCAGATCAGGGACCTATGCACCCTTCTGCACAGTTTTGAAATAGCAACGAAGATGTTTAGTGCTGACGATGCCATTATCAGCATGACCATTCCGGTGATTTACATGCTGGAGCACACCTTACACAGTGTTCGGAGTCAGGTGGTGGAACAAGAGGAGGAGGAGGAACAGGAGGAGTCGTATGTGGAAGGGATAATATCTCCAAGGTCAAGAAGGTTGGCAGCACCAAGGTGGCTGGCATTGGAGGCTGGGGGTGAGGGATTACCGAGGGCGCATGGTAGCAGCCAAACTGTTGAGGAAGGTGCAGGAGGCGAGGAAGAAGTGGAGGACGAACTGGCGCTGGGCATGGAAGACTCATCAGATGAGGGAGACCTTGATCAAATTTCTGTTGTGCGAGGTTGGGGGGAGAGGGCAGACGAAGGAAGCATGATTCTCACCTCGCCACCACCAAGACAACAAGGACTTGGTCCTCCTGGATGCGCAAGACACGAGTGCCTTCTTGCTGCACTACCTGCAACATGACCCTCGGATTGTCAGAATCCGAAGTAATGCTGACTACTGGGTTGCCACACTCTTAGATCCCCGGTACAAAAGCAAATTTGGCAAAATAATTCCTGCCATAGAAAGGGATTCACGCATGCAGGAGTATCAGCAGAGACTGTTAGATTCTGTAACATCTGCTTTCCCACAAAACACCAGTGGTGCACGTAGTGAATCTCTGAGTTCTAACTTGCCAACCGTGGGACTATCGAGTCATCACTCAAACCGTAACAGTAACATCGTATCTGGTGGTAACAGCAATTTTTTCCAATCGTTTCAAGATTTTTTTAGACCATCCTTTGCAAGGCCACAGGAGACAAGAAGTCTGACGCACAGCCAATGCCTAGAGAGGATGGTACAAGAGTATCTCCAAGTTAACATCAATGCCATGACTGTGGAACTGGACCCTTGCTCATTTTGGACTTCCAATCTTGAAAAATAACCTGAGCTCGCCACTCACGCCTTGGAGATCTTGTCGTGCCCCGCAGCCAGCGTTCTCTCTGAACGTGTGTTCAGCGCTGCTGGTGATGTGCTGACAGATAAGGGCACGCTGCTGTCCAGTGACAATGTAGACAGGGCTAACGTTCATCAAGATGAACAAATCCTGGATCCGCAAGGACTTTTCTACCCCTGTGTCATCTTGGGGAGACTAAAAGCTTGATGATTTTTGAAAATCACCTCACCAACTGTTTAAAAAAAACTCTGGCGAAATTGATGCCACTTAAGTGGGGTCTGTGGCAGAATTGTGGGAAAAAATGGAGACTCTTTATTTAGTCCCCTTGGTGAGTTTTACATGACGTTGCCATCGTCAATTCCAGGTGGGTGGGGTCGTCTGCAGAGTTGTTTACTCACTATGGCCTGGGATTCAGAGGTCTGCTCCAAAGCTTCAGTGTCTTCTAGTCAGCAGAGTAGCCCAGCCACCCACCGCCTGTTTACCCAAGCACTATTTTTAACGGCATCTGGCCCAGGAAATCCTTTTGGGCCTAGTAGAATTTAGTGCTACTCAGCAGCGTACCCCACCCATGAAGCAAGCTACACCGCCTGTTTACCTAACTACTATTTTGTAACGACATCTAGCCCAAGAAATCCTTTTGGGCATAGTAGAATTTGGTGCTACTCAGCAGCGTACGTCACCCATGAAGCAAGCTACATCGCCTGTTTACCTACTATTTTATAACGGCATCTAGCCCAGGAAATCCTTTTGGGCCTAGTAGAATTTAGTGCTACTCAGCAGCGTACCCCACCCATGAAGCAAGCTACACCGCCTGTTTACCTACTATTTTGTAACGGCATCTAGCCCTGGAAATCCTTTTTGGCCTAGTAGAATTTAGTGTTACTCAGCAGCGTACCCCAGCCATGAAGCAAGCTACACCACCTGTTTACCCAAGTACTATTTTGTAACGGCATCTAGCCCAGGAAATCCATTTGGGCCCAGTAGAATTTCATGCTACTCAGCAGCGTACCCCACCCATGAAGCAAGCTACACCGCCTTCTTCCTTTCTCAATCTAACCCCTCAGCTCTGGGGTGTCCACTCTCCCTCCAGCGCTCTCCTTCTCACAGGTGGACTACCGCGTGTTTTCACACTGTGGCGAATCTTTTGGGCCCAGGCATAAGAAGTCATCGAGGTAATGGATAATATGTGCCGCCTTACAAAAGTCCATGACGAAAGATTCGAGGAAGCAACTAAACGCCTCAAATAGTGAGCAGGATATGGAGCACCCCATGGGCAAACAGCGATCTATGTAGTATGCTCTTTCACAGAAGCAGCCCGATGGGAGGACACTATTCGGAGGCACAGGTAGTAACCGGAACGCCCCCTCAATGTCTGTTTTGGCTATTAGGGTGCCCCTTACCAACTTCCTGACCCGCCTGATTGCCTCGTCAAAGGAGGTACAGTACATAGTACTGTACTTGGTTCCGCGTCAATGTTGTTGTTTACGGACCTGCCCCTTGGATATGACAAATGGTGGATTAGTCTGAATGTATTGGGTTCATTTTTTGGCACAACTCCCAACGGGGGGTACCACTACGTCTTCTAAGGAAAGTGTTCTGAATGGACCCGCCGCCATTCTACCTAAATATATTTCTTTTATTTTTTTTGTCAAGACGTCTGGGTGTTGGTAGAGTGATTTTAGATTTTTACTCTAGCCTTTCTTGATTTTAGAAGGGCATGACATGCCTATATCTGTCTCACAAGAGGCAGAATGTAAGCTCTTATTTTTTCACCATCCATTGTGGCGCTGTCTTTTTGTTCTTTGTGGTCCTGGTACTGTCCGGGATGGGCTCCCTGGTTTTGGACGTGCGCCCTTGTGTCCGCTGAGACCTTCAATCTATAAAGAAAAGGGTGCGGTTTTGACTTTCTTTTGTTTTGACTCTGATGCCTATATCTGTGTCTCCTCCTTTTAAGGTACCGTCACACTAGACGATATCGCTAGCGATCCGTGACGTTGCAGCGTCCTCGCTAGCGATATCGTCCAGTGTGACAGGCAGCAGCGATCAGGCCCCTGCTGTGCTGTCGCTGGTCGGGGAAGAAAGTCCAGAACTTTATTTGGTCGCTGGACTCCCCGCAGACATCGCTGAATCGGCGTGTGTGACACCGATTCAGCGATGTCTTCACTGGTAACCAGGGTAAACATCGGGTAACTAAGCGCAGGGCCGCGCTTAGTAACCCGATGTTTACCCTGGCTACCATCCTAAAAGTAAAAAAAAACAAACACTACATACTTACCTACAGCCGTCTGTCCTCCAGCGCTGTGCTCTGCACTCCTCCTGTACTGGCTGTGAGCGTCGGTCAGCCGGAAAGCAGAGCGGTGACGTCACCACTCTGCTTTCCGGCCGCTGTGCTCACAGCCAGTACAGGAGGAGTGCAGAGCACAGCGCTGGAGGACAGACGGCTGTAGGTAAGTATGTAGTGTTTGTATTTTTTTACTTTTAGGATGGTAACCAGGGTAAACATCGGGTTACTAAGCGCGGCCCTGCGCTTAGTTACCCGATGTTTACCCTGGTTACCGGCATCGTTGGTCGCTGGAGAGCGGTCTGTGTGACAGCTCTCCAGCGACCAAACATCGACGCTGCAGCGATCCGGATCGTTGTCGGTATCGCTGCAGCGTCGCTAAGTGTGACGGTACCTTTACTCCTCCACCTCTTTTCTTTTCGCATGACTATATGTAGTTGTGACTTTTCCATGTGTTTGTTGTGTCTTCTGAGCAGTTTGTCAGCTTTTGGACACCTTTTAAGGTGTTTTCTATGTGTTTGTCTGCCATTGGTTTCAATGGGGTTCGACGGTGTTCGTCGAACACGTCCCTTATCGACGAACCGAACCCGAACACTATCGAGGTGGCTCAACACTACACATGACAGAGCTCGGATGGGAAGGAGCACTATTTGGCTTTTAAAATGCAGATTCCGTTTGAATAGATTGTGGGCTCCATTAGCTGAGCCCCTGAGGTGCCAAAATAGCAGGACCCACCCCCACCAGTGTATGACCCCATATTAGAAACTCAGTGCTTAAAGAATTCATCTAGGGGTGTAGTGAGTATTTTGCACTCACAGGTGCCTCACAGAATTTTATAACATTAGGATGTGGAAACATAACATTTTAGTGGTAAAAATACTGTTTTAGTATTTGCTGCAAATGTGTCAGTTACACAAGGGTTAATAGGTGAAGCTGGACCCCACAAGATATTGCGCAATTTCTTCCAAACGTGGTAAAGCTAGTTTCTTCAGAAACTACTGTTTGGCCACACGTCAGGGTTGAGAAAGCAGGAGCATTGTTTGGCTTTTGGAGCACAGATTTAGCTAGAATACCATATTTTCCTGCATATAAGACGACTGGGCGTATAAGACGACCCCCCAACTTTTCCAGATAAAATCTAAAATCTTCTTAAAAGTTGGGGGTCTTCTTATACGCCATATGTCGTCTTATAGGGCGGGTGACCAATGTGCATATGGTGGTGGGGGGGGGAGTGGTCCCGATGACGAAGAGAGGGGGCGTCTCACAGGGAAGGTGTAAGTGGAGTATCCCCCTATTACCTCATTGTGGCAGCGATGCTCTCTGTGCTGGGGGGCGGCAGCTCCTATTTGTGCAGCTTGGGGTCTCTGTACTGGGGGGCAGCGGTTCCTCTTTGTGCAGCGTGGGGTCTCTGTGCTGGGGGGCAGCGTATCTTTGTGCAGCGTCAGGGGCTCTGCCGGCATTTCCTGAAAGGCCGGAGGCCCCGGCAGCTCCATTGCTGCGATGCGGTGGCCTCCGGGTAAATGGCTGCTGCGGGCGGCGCATGCTCAGATTCAGATCTAGTTTCATCTCGGGATGAGGTGTCCCCAATAAATGGCTTGGAGAAAAGGATTTTACGGTGAGTACACAAAAATCCCTATTTTGGCTTGGGCTGAATGGTGAGTGCCAGTGATCCACATTCCAGGACATCTGGGCCGCCAACTTCACAAGTCGTCAAGGCCTCTCATCCGGTGAATGGTCTCTCAACCCTTCTGTGTTCAAACAGATCTGTCAGAGGTGAGTCACTCCCGATGTCGATCTATTGGAGTCTCAGATTAATCACAATGCGCATCGGTTTGCCATGTCTCATGACACCCTGGCGATCGGTTACTACGCCCCGGTCATTCCATGGTTTCCGTTTCAACTTCCGTACCTTTTTCCACCCTTTTCCCGATCCCCAGACTCGTCAAAAAGATGAACGCGGGGGGAGAACCAGTCATTCTGGTGGCCCCAGAAGAACCTGCCATGCAGAGTTAGTCATTTTGCTTGCAGATGTTCCTTGGAAACTCCCAGACCGACCAGACCTACTCTCCCAGGGTCCCCTCTTCCAGCATTTATCATTGTTCCTGGAAGGCCATTTTTCACTGGTGTGAAGATGGACAGACACACCACTCCCATGACTTTTTCTCTTCCATCTATTCTGGCATTTTTGCAATCAGGACTATAGTCCAGTTTATTTTAGTACCCTCAAGTGCTAAGTCTCGTCGCTCTCAATCTTGTTTCAATAAAGTTTGGCCTCTTGCCCCAGGGTCAGAACCTTCCTTCAGGTAGCTGCTCATCTAGCACCATCACATTGTCCCCCTGTGGAATCTTAACCTAGTTTCGAGCATTCTTCAGTGATTCCCCTTCAAGCCCATCCAGGACATCTCGTATTCTCTTCTCTTGGAAGGTTGCTGTTTTTAGTTGTCCTCACTTCCATTAGACGGATCTCAGAATTAGTGTCTCTCTTGCCACTCCCCCTTTCTTGTCTTTCACTAGGACAAGGTGGTCCTTCGTCCAGTGCCCTCATTCCTTCCTTCCTGAGGTGGTATCTCCATTCCATTTAATTGAGGATATTGTCCTTCCCCCCTGCCTGCAACCCGTCCAACCCCTAGAATGGTCTCTCCACAAGCTGACCTAGTCAGAGTACTGCATTTCCATCTCTCAAGGACAGCATCCTTCAGCTAATCAGATTCCTTGTTCGTGATTACCGAGGGTCACCGGAAGGGACTCCCTGCCTCCAAGTCTACTATCTCCCATTGGATCCGCTCAACTATTCTAGAGGCTTATCGTGTCAAAGACAGATCACCTCCTCTGGGTGTGCGGGCTCACTCCACTCAGGAGGTGGGGGACTCCTGGGCCGTTCGTCGCCAGGCTTTTATGGCACAGATTTACAAGGCTGCTACCTGGTCATTTCTTCATACATTTGCAACGTTCTACAGGGTACATACCTATGCCTCGCCTGATGCCGGCCTACATAAAAAGGTGCTGCAAGCCACGGTCGCCCAAGCTGATTTGAGCAAGATATTCTGTTCCTTCCCTTGGGACTGCTTTAGGATGTTCCATGGTTACCTGTGTCCCCCAATGAAGCGATAAAGAATGAATGATTTTTGGTACCGTAAAACCTTTCTTGGAGCCTTCATTGGGGGACAGAGCACCCACCCTTAGGTTTTTTTTGTGCCTATGTTGGGCCTGAGAGCCTCTGTTGGGCCTGTATATAGTTATTGTTGTTGCTTCTTTTACTGCTTTTTTCACTAACTGATGAGTTTTGTGACGGTCGTTGGGTGTACGCTGCTGAGGGAAAGCTAACTTTTTTGCCTAGTGGCAGCCTCATAGTCACAGCAGGATACATTTTTGCTTACCTGTGTCCCTCAATAAAGGCTCCAAGAAAGAGATTTTATGGTGACTTCCAACAACCCTTCTTTTGGCTTACTTTTAGTTGGCCTGTTTGTTAGTGGTAAGCATAAGATCAATATTTACCTCCTGGCCATCCTGTAGTACTTGTGAAGGAGCCAGAGACTAAAAATAAGATGACCCCCTCTGGAATTTAGTTCCTCCTTTTTAAATCACCAATGAGGAATAAATAAATGATGCCCACAGTAGGTGAAATTTCCACTGGCGACAGTATAAAAACCCCCCTAAATCTGGTATTGCTGTAATTGCACTGACCCAAAGAATTTATCCGTCTTCACACTTTTACTGCAAGGTGAACATCACAAAAAAATGTAAATAACCAAATTTCTGGTTTTTGTTCATTCTGTGTCTGAAAAATATAAATAAAAAGCGATCAAAAAATGTTATGTACCCCAAAATCGTACAAGAAAATCTTCAACTTGTTGCACAAAAATAAGCCCTCATGTAGATATGTTCGCCAAAAGGTAAAGTTACAACTCTCCAAATATAGCAAAAGTAAAAATAAGAACTATTGTACTGCTATTTGTTCATGCTACCGCCCAAAAGGCTTGGTTATCCTCTGCTGAGTGCTTACGTCAGGGTGATACTAAAAAAAGTTAGCTCCTTCCCTGCAGTATACACCCTCCTGCTGGCTCTCAGCTAACCAGTTCAGTGCAAAAGCAGTAGGAGATCAATAACAACATATGAGCGTATAGCATGTCAGATTATATATGAAAGTATAGCATGTCAAATTATAAAAACAAGCACAAGCTAATAACAGGGTGGGAGCTGTGCCCCCCAATGAATGGCTTGGAGAAAAGGATTTTACGGTGAGTACACAAAAATCCCTATTTCTCCTTCGCCTCCTTGGGGGACACAGACCGTGGGAGGTCCCAAAGCAGTCCCTGGGTGGGGACAACAATAGATCAGGCCCTGTGTAACCGCTACTTACAAGTGCGCCAGCGCGGCCTACAGAGTCCGCTTGCCCAGACTCACATCTGTGGAAGTGTGGGAATTATAGTGCTTCAAGAATGCATGCGGACTGGACGAATCCGCAAGCTTGCAGCCGTGCTTGCTGACGTCTGGTGCCTAGAGCCCAGAGACAGGGAGATAGGCTGACATCTAGCACGGAAGGACTCCTGGATGGTGAAACGAATCCACCAGGCTAGCATGTCTGATGAAACGGCGAAACCCTTCCTGTGACAGTTAGGAAGCCGCCTTCTTACCGTCGGGAAGCCCAAATAAAGTGTCCAACCTTTGAGAGGACACTGTTCTCGATACGTACCTACTCGGAGCACTCACTTCGTCCAGATTATGGAGAACCCATTCCGTTTTGTGGACTGGAGCCGAGAGAGATGAAAGAAGGGTAATGCCCCTGTAAGGCTACGTTCACACTAGCGTTCTGCTAGTGTGCGTCGCCTTAGCGTCGGGCGACGCAGCGGCGACGCACGCGTCATGCGCCCCTATGTTTAACATGGGGGACGCATGCGTTTTTGTGTGTTGCGTTTTGCAACACTTGCGTCTTTTTTGCCGCTAGCGTCGGACCAAGAAAACGCAACAAGTTGCATTTTTCTTGCGTCCGATTTTCGGCAAAAAACGACGCACGCGTCGCAAAACGCAGCGTTTTTGCGTGCGTTTTGCAGCGTTTTTGTGTGCGTCGTGCGTAGCAGCGGCGCGCAATGCTAGTCTGAACGTAGCCTAACAGTGGGAATACAATACCAACTTGGTAACAAGGAAAGGGGATGGCCTGAGGGCAACTTTGCCTTGATGGTAATAAGGAAAAAAGTCTGAAAGAACGGATCGGCAAGCTCTGAAGACTCATCAGGATGACAAGAACGCAGCAATCTTCCCTGATAGTAAAGTCTGTCCGGATCAGAAAAAGGACTCTACTGTAAGATGCCCAGGACCATTAACATCCCAAAGATCTAACGGTAAGCGGTAGGGAAAAACTACAGGTGAAGAATCCCTGCGAGGAAGTCCATATTTGCAGTTTTGTTGCAATAAGACGGAAAAATACTAGTACCGTAAGTGAGAAATCCTGACATGGTCAGTGCGGGTCTCCCAGGATCACTGGGGCCCTTCCTGCTTCCAAAGGATCTTTGAAGTAGTGGAAGAGGGGTTATGGAAATTGGTACCATGGAAGAACACAGCATGCACTGCGATGCTCTTGGATCTCGAGGCTGAACCATGAACTCGAGTACATTGGCGTTCAGTTTGGACGCCATCTGACCTACATCTGGAGTACTCCAGTGAAGGCAGATCTGATGGAAGACTTCCGGGTGAAGTTCCCACTCACTTGAGGAGAAACCCTGACGGCTGAATAGGTCTGCCACCCAGTGTTCTACTCCAGGGATGTGTACTGCCGAGATCTCCGAATGATAGATCTCGGCCCACCAGAGAGTGTGAGGTACCTCGGCCATGGCGCCTGACTCTGGGTACCTACTAGATGATTGACGTATGGCACAGCCGTGGCATTATCCAATTGAAGATGGATGGGCTGACCCGCTTGAAGGCAGTGGACCTGCTTTAGGATTAGCCGTACCGTTCGGATCCCAAGAGCAATGATCGGAAGAAGAAGACTGGCATTGGTATTCACTAATGACTAATTGACCAAGAGCAATGATCGGGAGAAGAAGACTGGCATTGGTATTCACTAATGACTAATGGACTAAGAGAAGGCCCTGGATGAAGAAGGAGCTCAGAGACTACCCTTTGAAAGCCTGACTGACTTGCTGAAAACGAGCGGAGCGAAGGAAACTGCTTCCATTGTCATCACCATTTTTCCTCAGAACCCTCCTAGCGAATTGAATGAACTGAGGGGATGAGTGATCAAGTGCGCAAGCTCCCTGTTGAAGGGCAACGACCTTGTCTCAAGAGAGAATTACCATCCTTCTTGTGCAGGATCATCCTCAAAAAAAGGGATCTGCTGGGCTGGAAATGAGGAAAACTTGTCTAAGATTAGCTGCCAGCCTAGGTGAGAGGGTATCGCAAGTGATATAGACGACTTAGCGTAGTCCTGGAAGAGCAGCTAGAAAGTCGACCAAATAGGGCAGGATGACCAGGCTTCTAGGGTGCAAGAGGAACATGACAACCACCACGACCCCTGCAAACACTCTGGGTGCGGTAGCCAGGCCGAAGGGCACGGTCGTGACTTGAAAATGCTGTTCGTGAATGGAAAGGCGAATGGATTATTATAGAGGGGAAAAATAGGTATGTTAGGGTAAGAATCCCGAATGTCGATGGATGCCAGAAACTGTTGAAGTAATGGCTGAAATCCATCCAAAAAAAAGGAGGACCTTGTGAGAGGTTGTTAGAAGTTTGAGGTCCAGGATTGGTCTTACTTTTCATTCCCCCTTTTTGGAACCAAGATCCCTTAGATGTAGACTGTCCTGGACAACCCTTCAACTGCTGGTTGGGGCTGTTGAAAAGATACGATTCCTTGTTGGTCTCCCGCTCAGAAGATTTGATTGGCCAGCTGTACTGTCTTCGGGGAAAGGTTACTTGTGTGAATCGAAGTAGTTAGGGTCTCCGACTAGGAGACTATTGCTCAAGCAACCCATGTGGCGGCTAAGTAAGGGTAGAGCACTGAACCCAAAGCCACAAGACGGAATGAACCAGATTTGCTATCCGACAGTCCTTGGTATTTAATTGATGATATATTGGGCAGGGATACTGGTAGGTATACCACAAGAAATTCTACCCGGGTAATCTGCCAAGTGGCAGAATGCGGGGCTGCATCCAGCAGGTCAGGAAAAAAACGTCTCTTGCAGAGTAGAAAATTAGGAACCCTTGATCCACCATCCTCTTAACAGGGGAAGTGGAGAGGAATCGTCCGCCTTTTTGCATCATCCGCTAAATAGTGGTAATGCAAAGGGGGGTGCTTGGACGCCAAAAAAGGGGTGCCTCTGTACATCCCCAGAGTTGAGGTCCCCGGGTGGACAGGGCAGGTTGTCTGGCGTTAGGCCTGGATGCAGAAGAGGATACATGGAGGCGACACTCCATGTGCTCGTCTGTTGATGGTGTGGGGACATCAGTGCCCTTTAAAGGACCCGTCGCCCTTAAAAATCAGACCAGGTATGGCATCCTATGTAGAGGCTTCTGTCCAGTGAATTGCTCGTCAATTTGGTTGATGATATAAATAGGCGAGTCCATCCTTTTCTGAAGCTCTGGCAATCCAAGGCAATATCCGATCCATATTCAGAGCCTTGTTCTCAGCTAATCATTGGGGAGATCAGGAAATGAAACTTCCATTTTCTAGATGCCTGTACGTTTCTAGACACCTGTAAGTTTCTAGAATACTTGCGGTCCCTGCTAGCCGACGGCTCCCATGTAGGAGAGGGACCATGTATATCGGTCCTGCGAGCACTCCGAGCCACAGAGGGTTCACGGAGGGATTCAATCTCTTGTTCGTGCGCCCTTTAAGACCAGGGAATACTGGTTGTACGCCATTAAGATCAGGGAATAATGGTCTTGTGCCTTTATGACCAGGGCATACTGGTCAGGTACCTTTAAGACCAGGGCATACTGGTCAGGTACCTTTAAGACCAGGGCATACTGGTCATGTGCTTTTAAGACCAGGGCATACAGGTCATGTGCGTTTAGGACCAGGGCATACTGTTCATGTGCTTTTAAGACCAGGGCATGCTGGTCATGTGCCTTTAAGACCAGGGCATACTGGTTAGGTACTGATGAGTCGCTGTGCCCTTTAAGTGCAAAAACCGTCACCCCTGTGTGAGCTGGCCAGGTGGACTAAGATAGCCACCGGGAGTTGCAGAGGTGGTAAAATCTCGCAGAGGGCGATAAGCGCCAATTCGGGGGTGGAGCCACAGACATGATGTGGGCGGAGTCTTCGAGACTTCCATGAATAGGCCCAATCCAGGGCCTAAATTTCTGCAGCCGGCGGGCGGTAGAAGTAAAGGGCGTTGTAGTGGCCGAGAAAATTGAGCGTTCCCATGGCAGGAGAGAAGCGCCAGAAAAGCAGGCGGAGCCGCCTTAGCGCGCCATAGTGCAGGCGCGGCTTCCGGGAGAGATCGGTGCCCTTGATGGGACCCATCGCCCCTAAGAATCAGCCCAGGCTTGGCATCCCACGTCGCAGGAGAGGATACGGAGAGGCGACACTCTCCGTGCTCGCCTGTTGATGGTTCGGGGAGATCGGAACTTTGAAAGGATCCGTCGCCCCATTCGTCTGTGGCCTACACATCGTCCGAAATCGGGGGCTAAATTTTTGCAGCGGGCCAGTGCGTTACCTCAGGGGAGTTGGACCACAGGGAAGTTGAGGCTGCCAGTCAGCATGTGAATATCCCACTGCAGAGGCCCATCCACTCACCATCGGTGCGCGTCCCGGCATGGAGCCGCCGCAGTGGATGTCTGGGTTTCAGCGCCGAGGAAAGAGCGCGCACTCTACTGTTCTGCTGCAGGTCAGGTTTTGCAGCGTGGACTGTGCAGGGATAAAAGGTGTAAGCCTCAATCAATCATCCCTTTGCTAAAGAGGTGGAAAGGAACCGTCCCCCTCCTCGTGCCATCCACATTTACAGTGGTGGACAGTGGGGGCTGCTCGGATGCCATAGAGAGGGGCCTCTGTACATCCACGGAGTTCAGTCCCCGGGTGAACAGGGACAGTTGTCCGGCATTAGGCCTGGCTGGGGAAGAAGGTATGTGGAGGCGACACTCCATGTACTCGTCCGTTCAGGTTGTGGGGCCCTTGAAGGGACCCAGCGCCCCCAAGAATCAGCCCAGGCTTGGCATCCCCCATCACAGGAGAGGATTCGGAGGCAACACTCTCTGTGCTCGCCTGTTGATGGTTCGAGGAGATAGGAACCTTGAAAAGGATCCCTCGCCCCTTTCATCTGTGGAAAAAATAAAATCTAAAATCAAAAATGTAAAAGGTAAAATAATAAAGAGTTTTGGGTCTGAATAGCAGACCCGCCCATGTGCCTCCTACGAACATTAAGCAAGAACTGGTTAGCTGAGAGCCAGCAAGAGAGTGTATACTGCAGGGGAGGAGCTAACTTTTTTTATATCACTTAGTGTCAGCCTCATAGTGGCAGCAGCATACACCCACAGTCTGTGTCCCCCAATGAGGCGAAGGAGAAATCCATAAGACCTCTAGCATGACAGACTTGCTGCGTGTACCACCCTGATGGTTTATGTATGCCACAGCAGTGGTATTGTCGGATTGAATTCAGGTTGGTCAGTCTGAGAGAAAGTCCTGCCAGTGGAAAAGAGCAGTATGTGGCACTGATTACCAGTAGATTGATGGGAAGGGAGGCTTCCCGAGAGTTCCAGCGACCCTGGAATATGTGAAGGAATTCCGCTCCCCATCCGAAGAGACTTGCGTCTGTCGTGACAACTTGTCAGTGGAGAGGAAGGAACGATCTCCCGTTCCGAATGGAGGAGACTCCACGAAGCTAGGGCCGGCCTCACACGGAGACCCAGTAGTATGGGGTGATCCAGAGAAGAAGTCTTCTTGTCCCAAGCTGACAGAAGGGCCAGCTGAAAGGGATAGGTATGGTATTGTGAGAACGGAAATCGCTTTCATTGCAACAATCATCTTCCCTTGTAGTCTCAAGCAGAGTCAAAGAGAACGAGGGGATGAGAGTCTTAGGGACTGAATCCCCTGACAGTACCAAAATCTTTTCCTCTAGGATAAGAACTGTTGCACGGGCAGTCTAAAACAACATGCATAGGAAAACTAGGCACTGGATTGGTATCAGAGAAGATTTTGCTGTGTTGATTACCCAGCCTAGACAGACAAGATTTTCCGGGATAATCTGAAGGCTTTCGGAATAGTCTTGGGCCCTTAATCAACAGGTCATGCAGGTAGGGAATGACTACAATCCCCTTGGAACGAAGAATGGCCATGACAGTCATGATAACCTTTGTGAACACTCTGGGGGCAGTAGCCAGTCTGAAGGGGAGAGCAGTGAACTGATAATGCTCCCCCTGGACGGTGAAGAGCTGAAACTTCTGATGTGTCAAGCAAATCGGATGTGGAGATAGGAGTCCTCAATGTCCACAGAGCAGAGGAACTCCTCGGGCTCCAACAAGGCAATTACCAATCGGAGGGGCTCCATTCGGAAATGGCAGAGGCGCACCCACTTGTTTAGCTTAAGATCCAGGATCGGGCTGAGTGAGCGATCCTTCTTTGGGACCATGAAAAGGTTGGAATAGAAACCTCAGAAGAGTTCCTGGGAAGGAACAGGTATGATGACCCCGGTCCGGAGGAGAGAATCGATAGATTTGAAGAAGTCGTCAATCTGAGATGTGACCCATGGAGGGCAGGACATGAAAAAACATCTGAATGGGAGAGAAGAAAATTCTATCTTGTAACCTGTGGTAACGATCTCCCTAACCCAGGAGTCGTCTACTACGGAGAGCCACGTGTCCTGGAAAAGCAGAAGACGACCACCCACCCTGATAGGACTCCTGAGTGTGGGTGACCAGTCATGCAGAGGAGAATCTATTGGATTGGGCATCGGAGGATTTGGCAGAGACCTTTAGAGCACCATACCGGGGCTGGTTTGAAGGATGACTTCCTGGTGTTTCGAGGGCATGAGGTCTAAAATGAGGTCCCGGAGGAGAAATGACAAAAAAGATGAAACTGAAGCGAATGTCTCATTGTAACAGGACGTTTGGGTTTAGGCTGGGGAAGGGAGATACTATTACCTCCAGTGTTGCCTGAAATTAGCTGATCCAGCTTAGACTCAAAAAGACCTGAACTCTGAAACGGAAGATTGGTAAGGGACTTCTTGGACGTAGGGTTCTCACCTTCCAAGCTTGGAGCCAGAGAATTCTGTGTATGGCTACAATATTGCTGGTAACATGGTCAGAACAACTGGTGTCGTCGAAGGATGTGGAGAGCAGATATTTACCTGCGTGAGCCATCTGATCAACAAGATCACCTAACTCACCTGGTGAGGCCTTGATAAAACGATCTGCCAAAGAAGTTTTGCCCATACCGAAACTGACTTGGCTACCCAGGTGGAATCGAAGGCGGGGCAGAGTGAAGCGCCAGCAGCCTTAAAAGCGGGCATGACTAGAGATGAGCGAATTTGATCGGGTCAGGGCTTATTCAGCAAGCTATAGCGCTTACCGAATAAGCTGCAGAGGAAACCCGGCTTCCTGGATCGCTCCGGCTGATCAGCTGTTCGGCTCCGCAGCTGCATGTGTCGTGGCTGTGGCCGTCATGACACATGCATGGAGAGCCCAATAACCTCTGACCCGATCAAATTAGCTTATCTCTAGACGTGACTAGAGCTTCGCTTGGTCAGTCCTTGAAGGAAGAATTATCAGGGAGTAATAGGACCATCTTAGCAGACAGGCGAGAGACTGGGGGGGTGTTAACAGCTGGGGATTCTACCCATTTGTTGAGGCAATCGAGACCGAAGGGATATAAAATATCCAACTGCCTTCTGCATGGCAAGTGCTTCATGGTTGATCCCGTTTGGCGAAGATTCCCTCAAACTCTTTGTGAATAGAAAAAACCCGCAGAGGGCATTTAGCCTTTTTGAATGATACAGAGTGATCCGGAGGGGGACTCTCCTCGTCCTTAATACTGGGGGTCTGATTGACAGCCAATATAAGACTGTCGATCATATCGTGGAGAAGACTGATCCGTGTCAAGGTCAGATTCAGACCACGGGGCGCCCTTCGAGAAGTGAGAAACTGACGGAATCCTGGAGGATGTAGAGGGAAAAGGGGAAACAGATGAGGAACTGGAGTGTGCCTGCTTTTTGGACCTTACCCTTGACTTGCAATGCTGAGGGAGGCTCTCATCCCGGGTGGCGAGGGGCTCCTGTGAGGCTTGCATGGTAGAAGGGCTTGACAAAGGCTCTGTTAGCTGAAACGCGCATCGGGGAGGGTACACTGTGATACAATCCCGGCCACCTGAACAAGTATATACTTGTTGATGCATAATGAATACTAATTTGTATATATACAGTACAGACCAAAAGTTTGGACACACCTCATTTAAAGATTTTTCTGTATTTTCATGACTATGAAAATTGTACATCCACACTGAAGGCACCAAAATTATGAATTAACACATGTGGAATTATATACTTAAAAAAGTGTGAAACAACTGAAATTATGTCTTATATTCTAGGTTCTTCAAAGTAGCCACCTTTTGCTTTGATGACTGCTTTGCACACTCTTGGCATTCTCTTCATGAGCTTCAAGAGGTAGTCACCGGGAATGATTTTCATTTCACATTTGTGCCCTGTCAGGTTTAATCATTTAGATTTCTTGCCTTATAAATGGTTTTGGGTCCATCAGCTGTGTTGTGCAGAAGTCTGGTGGATACACAGCTGATAGTCCTACTGAATAGACTGTTAGAATTTGTATTATGGCAAGAAAAAAGCAGCTAAGTAAAGAAAACCGAGTGGCCATCATTACTTTAAGAAATGAAGATCAGTCAGTCTGAAAAATTGGGAAAACTTTGAAAGTGTCCCCAAGTGCAGTGGCAAAAACCATCAAGCGCTACAAAGAAACTGGCTCACATGAGGACCGCCTCAGGAAAGGAAGACCAAGAGTCACCTCTGCTTCTGAGCATAAGTTTATCTGAGTCACCAGCCTCAGAAATCGCAAGTTAACAGCAGCTCATATTAGAGACCAAATCAATGCCACACAGAGTTCTAGCAGCAGACACATCTCTACAACAACTGTTAACCCCTTCCCGACCTGTTGCGCCACGTAGGGGTCATGAAAGTCGGTGCCAATCCAACCTGTGACGCCTATGTGGCGTCATGGAGGGATCGCGTCCCTGCAGATCGGGTGAAAGGGTTAACTCCAATTTCACCCGATCTGCAGGGACAGGGGGAGTGGTACTTCAGCCTAGGGGGGTGCCTTCACCCCCCCCCCCCCCCCCGCGTGGCTACGATCACTCTGATTGGCAGTTTCACTTTCAACAGGCAATCAGAGCGATTTGTAATATTTCACCTATGAAAACTGGTGAAATATTACAATCCAGCCATGGCCGATGCTGCAATATCATCGGCCATGGCTGGAAACCCTGATCTGCCCCCCCCCCCCTCCACCGATCTCCTCCCCAGTCCTCCGTCCTTGTGCTCCGCTCCCCTCCGTCGTCCTGTCTGCTCCCCTGTCCGCTCCCCCCTTGCTCCGATCCCACCCCCCATACTTACCGAGCCTCCCGATGTCCGTCCGTCTTTTCCATGGGCGCCGCCATCTTCCAAAATGGCGGGCGCATGCGCAGTGCGCCTGCCAAATCTGCCGGCTGGCAGATTCGTTCCAGGTACATTTTGATCACTGTGATAAAACCTATCACAGTGATCAAAATAAAAAAAAAATAGTAAATGTACGCCCCCTTTATCACCCCCATAGGTAGGGACAATAATAAAATAAAGAAAATACAGTTAGGGCCAGAAATATTTGGACAGTGACACAAGTTTTGTTATTTTAGCTGTTTACAAAAACATGTTCAGAAATACAATTATATATATAATATGGGCTGAAAGTGCACACTCCCAGCTGCAATATGATAGTTTCCACATCCAAATCGGAGAAAGGGTTTAGGAATCATAGCTCTGTAATGCATAGCGTCCTCTTTTTCAAGGGACCAAAAGTAATTGGACAATGGACTCTAAGGGCTGCAATTAACTCTGAAGGCGTCTCCCTCGTTAACCTGTAATCAATGAAGTAGTTAAAAGGTCAGGGGTGGATTCCAGGTGTGTGGTTTTGCATTTGGAAGCTGTTGCTGTGAGCAGACAACATGCGGTCAAAGGAACTCTCAATTGAGGTGAAGCAGAACATCCTGAGGCTGAAAAAAAAGAAAAAATCCATCAGAGAGATAGCAGACATGCTTGGAGTAGCAAAATCAACAGTTGGGTACATTCTGAGAAAAAAGGAATTGACTGGTGAGCTTGGAAACTCAAAAAGGCCTGGGCGTCCATGGATGACAACAGTGGTGGATGATCGCCGCATACTTAATTTGGTGAAGAAGAACCTGTTCACAACATCAACTGAAGTCCAGAACACTCTCAGTGAAGTAGGTGTATCTGTCTCTAAGTCAACAGTAAAGAGAAGACTCCATGACAGTAAATACAAAGGGTTCACATCTAGATGCAAACCATTCATCAATACCAAAAATAGACAGGCCAGAGTTAAATTTGCAGAAAAACACCTCAAGAAGCCAGCTCAGTTCTGGAAAAGTGTTCTATGGACAGATGAGACAAAGATCAACCTGTACCAGAATGACGGGAAGAAAAAAGTTTGGAGGAGAAAGGGAACGGCACATGATCCAAGGCACACCACATCCTCTGTAAAACATGGTGGAGGCAACGTGATGGCATGGGCATGCATGGCTTTCAATGGCACTGGGTCACTTGTGTTTATTGATGACATAAGAGCAGACAAGAGTAGCCGGATGAATTCTGAAGTGTACCGGGATATACTTTCAGCCCAGATTCAGCCAAATGCTGCAAAGTTGATTGGACGGCGCTTCATAGTACAGATGGACAATGACCCCAAGCATACAGCCAAAGCTACCCAGGAGTTCATGAGTGCCAAAAAGTGGAACATTCTGCAATGGCCAAGTCAATCTCCAGATCTAAACCCAATTGAGCATGCATTTCACTTGCTCAAATCCAGACTTAAGACGGAAAGACCCACAAACAAGCAAGACCTGAAGGCTGCGGCTGTAAAGGCCTGGCAAAGCATTAAGAAGGAGGAAACCCAGCGTTTGGTGATGTCCATGGGTTCCAGACTTAAGGCAGTGATTGCCTCCAAAGGATTTGCAACAAAATATTGAAAATAAAAATATTTTGTTTGGGTTATGTTTATTTGTCCAATTACTTTTGACCTCCTAAAATGTGGAGTGTTTGTAAAGAAATGTGTACAATTCCTACATTTTCTATCAGATATTTTTGTTCAACCCTTCAAATTAAACGTTACAATCTGCACTTGAATTCTGTTGTAGAGGTTTCATTTCAAATCCAATGTGGTGGCATGCAGAGCCCAACTCGCGAAAATTGTGTCACTGTCCAAATATTTCTGGCCCTAACTGTATATATATTTTTTTCCCACTAGGGTTAGAACTAGGGTTAGAATTAGGCTATGTGCACACGGTGCGGATTTGGCCGTGGATCCGCAGCAGATTGGCCGCGGATCCGCAGCAGATTGGCCGCTGCGGATTCGTAGGACTTTTCCATCAGGTTTACAGTACTATGTAAACCTATGGAAAACCAAATCCGCTGTGCCCATGGTGCGGAAAATACAGTTCGGAAACGCTGCGTTATATTTTCCGCAGCATGTCAATTCTTTGTCCGGATTCCGCAGCGTTTTACTCCTGTTCCTCAATAGGAATCCGCAGGTGAAATCCGCACAATAAAAAACACTGGAAATCCGCAGGTAAAACGCAGTGCCTTTTACCTGCGGATTTTTCAAAAATTGTGTGGAAAAATCTCACACGAATCTGCAATGTGGGCGCATAGCCTTAGAGTTAGGGTTGGAATTAGGGCTAGGGTTGGAAATAGGGTTAAGATTAGGCTTGTGGTTAGGGTTGGGATTAGGGTTAGGATTGGGGTTACGGGTGTGTTGGGGTTAGGGTTGTGATTAGGGTTATGGCTACAGTTGGGATTAGGGTTAGGGGTGTGTTGGAGTTAGTGTTGGAGTTAGAATTGAGGGGTTTCCACTGTTTAGGCACATCAGGGGTCTCCAAACGCAACATGACGCCACCATTGATACCAGCCAATCTTGCGTTCAAAAAGTCAAATGGTGCTCCCTCTCGAGCCCTGACGTGCACCCAAACAGTGGTTTACCCCCACATATGGGGTACCAGCGTACTCAGGACAAACTGGGCAACAACTATTGGGGACCAATTTCTCCTGTTACCCTTGCGAAAATAAAAAATTGCTTGCTAAAACAATTTTTGAGGAAGGAAAAATGATTTTTTTATTTTCACGGCTCTGCGTTATATACTTCTGTGAAGCACTTGGGGGTTCAAAGTGCTCACCACACATCTAGAGAAGTGCCTTGGGGGTTTTACTTTCCAAAATGGGGTCACTTGTGGGGGGAGAGGGGGATCTACTGTTTAGGCACATCAGGGGTTCTGCAAACGTAACATGATGCCCGCAGACCATTCCATCAAAGTCTGCATTCCAAAACGTCACTACTTCTCTTCCGAGCCCCGACGTGTGCCCAAACAGTGGTTCCGCCCCACATATGGGGTATCAGCGTACTCAGGACAAACTGGACAACAACTTTTGGGGTCCAATTTCTCCTGTTACTCTTGTGAAAATAAAAAATTGCAGGCTAAAAAATAATTTTTGAGGAAAGAAAAATTATTTTTTATTTTCCCGCCTCTGCGTTATAAACTTCTGTGAAGCACTTGGGGGTTTAAAGTGGTCACCGCACATCTAGATTAGTTCCATGGGAGGTCTAGTTTCCAAAATGGGGTCACATGTGGGGGAACTCCAATGTTAAGGCACACAGGGGCTCTCCAAACGTGGCATGGTGTCCGCTAACGATTGGAGCTAATTTTTCATTCAAAAAATCAAAAGGCGCTCCTTCCCTTCCGAGCCCTGCCGTGTACCCAAACAGTGGTTTACCCCCACATGTGAGGTATCAGTGTACTCAGGAGAAATTGCCCAATAAATTTAAGGATCCATTTTATCCTGCTGCCCGTGTGGAAATGAACAAATTGTGGCTTTTTTTTCACAAAAAATTTCTTTTACTTTTTCATTTTTACGGATCAATTTGTGAAGCACCTGGGGTTCAAAGTGCTCACTATGCATCTAGATAAGTTCCTTGGGGGGTCTAGTTTCTAAAATGGGGTCACTTGTGGGTGAGCTCCAATCTTTAGGTACACAGGGGCTCTCCAAACGCAACATGGTGTCCGCTAAAGATTGGAGCCAATTTTTCATTGAAAAAGTCAAATGGCGCTCCTTCCGTTCCGAGCCCTGTCGTGTGCCCAAACAGTGGTTCCCCGCCACATATGGGGTATCGGCGTACTCAGGACAAATTGTACAATAACTTTTGGGGTCCAGTTTCTGTTTTTACCCTTGGGAAAATAAAAAAATTGTTGCTAAAAGATCATTTTTGTGACTAAAATGTTAAATGTTCATTTTTTCCTTCCATGTTGCTTCTGCTGCTGTGAAGCACCTGAAGGGTTAATAAACTTTTTGAATGTGGTTTTGAGCACCTTGAGGGGTGCAGTTTTTAGAATGGTGTCACTTTTGGGTATTTTCAGCCATATAAACCCCTCAAACTGACTTCAAATGTGAGGTGGTGCCTAAAAAAAATGGTTTTGTAAATTTCGTTGTAAAAATGAGAAATCGCTGGTCAAATTTTAACGCTTATAACTTCCTAGCAAAAAAAAATTTGTTTCCAAAATTGTGCTGATGTAAAGTAGACATGTGGGTAATGTTGTTTATAAACTATTTTGTGTCACAACTCTCTTTTTTAACAGAATAAAAATTCAAAATTGCGAAATTTTCAAAGTTTTTACCAAATTTCCATTTTTTTTCCACAAATAAACGCAAAAATTATCGATCTAAATTTACCACTAACATGAAGACCAATATGTCACGAAAAAACAATCTCAGAACCGCTAGGATCCGTTGAAGCATTTATGAGGTAATAACTCAGGAAGGGACACTGGTCAGAATTGCAAAAAACAGCCAGGTCAAGGTCAAAATAGGCTGGGTCATGAAGGGGTTAAGAGGAGACTTTGTGCAGCAGGCCTTCATGGTAAAATAGCTGCTAGGAAACCACTGCTAAGGACAGGCAACAAGCAGAAGAGACTTGTTTGGACTAAAGAACACAAGAAATGGACATTAGACCAGTGGAAATCTGTTCTTTGGTCTGATGAGTCCAAATTTGAGATCTTTGGTTCCAACCACCGTGTCTTTGTGCAACGCAGAAAAGGTGAACGGATGGACTTTACATGCTTGGTTCCCAACGTGAAGCATGGAGGAGGAGGTGGGATGGTGTGGGGGTGCTTTGCTGGTGACACTGTTGGGGATTTATTCAAAATTGAAGGCATACTGAACCAGAATGTCTACCACAGCATCTTGCAGCGGCATGCTATTCCATCCGGTTTACGTTTAGTTGGACCATCATTTATTTTTCAACAGGACAATGACACCAAATACACTTCCAGGCTGTGTAAGGGCTATTTGACCAAGAAAGAGAGTGATGGGGTGCTACGCCAGATGACCTGGCCTCCACAGTCACCAGGCCTGAACCCAATCGAGATGGTTTGGGGTGAGCTGGACCGCAGAGTGAAGGCAAAAGGTCCAACAAGTGCTAAGCATCTCTGGGAACTCCTTCAAGATTGTTGGAAGAACATTCCCGGTGACTACCTCTTGAAGCTCATGAAGAGAATGCCAAGAGTGTGCAAAGCAGTCATCAAAGCAAAAGGTGGCTACTTTGAAGAACCTAGAATATAAGACATAATTTCAGTTGTTTCACACTTTATTGTTAAGCATATAATTCCACGTGTTAATTCATAGTTTTGATGTCTTCAGTGTGAATATACAATTTTCATAGTCATGAAAATACAGAAAAATCTTTAAATGAGAAGGTGTGTCCAAACTTTTGGTCTGTACTGTACATAGTATGCATATTCTTACCTTTCATTAGGCCAATTGGGAATGTGTAATATATTTAGGGTTATATGATTTTTCTATGTACTACATACTCTGTGCTAGTGTGCCCCTTTCTCGCATGTGCATTTTTCTTATTTGGCTCTTCCCCCGTTTCCATGTACCCCCATTGAATTAAATAAAGATTTTTGTACTTTTTGATAAAACAATTTTTGGGATTCTTTTGATCGTTGGTTTCTCTGAGGTAGTTCATGGTAGAAGGGCTGCACTCTGGGCAGAAGCCTGACCAGTCGGCCACTTCTGTTTGCTTGGGGAACAGGCGTAGTTCATAGTAGTGTGGGAGGGACAAGAGCAAGACTTCCTGGGTCTGTGCATATATAAAGCCAATGACTCCTTGAGAGGGGACACTGAGGAGGGCTAAGCCTAGGACAGGAAAAAATAGCCTGGACAGAGCCTACCCGTTCTTGAATATGGAGATCAGTCCAGCAGGAGGAACAATATCGTGCGGGAACCAGAGGGGATGATGCAATTACAGAGATGTAGTCAGAGAGAAGGGGATGGAAGGGGCGGGCTCAAGCAAGGTGCAATGAAAAGCCCAAGCTAAGAAAAATAAAAGCAGAGCTCTCATAAGAGGGAAAGAGAGCGCTGGAGTCCTCGCACGCTGATTGTTTGGCGCTCGTAAGGGGGTGGGAACCAGCCCAGCCTGAAATGAAAGATGGGCTCAGATAGGCCGGAAAGGGTGTGTGACACCTCGCACGCTGATTTGCTGACATTAGTGGGGGGCCTGGACAAGCCCAGCCTCATAATGAAAAAAGGGTTATAAGCAGAAAAAGAGTGCAAGCTCTCAATTCCTGATTGGCCTGTGTGCACAAGGGTGGGGTTTGTGGTTAAGCGTGTAGGCCTCAAGAGAGACTGGAGTTTACATTTCTGGGTGCCTACATCGGCGCATCAGAGGACGCGTGCTGGAAGGAGGGGGAGCACTGTGATCTCATCATCTTTGTGATGCCTTCCCGCCACCTGAAGAAGGACTGTGGAGAAAGAACAGAGAAGGACTGTGGAGAAAGAACAGAGAAACGTACCTTTCTGGACGAGGTTTCGACTCCTTCTCCATCCCGGAGAAGACATCATGAGCCCACAGGTGTGGAGGGGATCACTGGAAAACATGACTAAAGATTTAACACACAACAGGGTGACCTAAGGATAAATGATGGATCTGAAATCAGATCCAGGTCTGCCTCCTACTGACACTAAGCTAAAACTGAGGAGTTTTGTGCCGGTCAGTAGGTGTACACTGCTGAAGAGGAGCTAACTTTTTGCCTAGTGTCAGCCTCCTAGCGACAGCAGTATTGTCCCCCAATGAAGCTATCAAGAAAGATTGCTTACAGCAATGGTCAGAGCTCATAATCCTTAATTTTGAGCATATTTTCTTCACAATTAAAAACTGTCAGATTGCAATTATGAAATGAAAGCATAAAGAAAGACTCATGCAAATTAATATTTGACGTGTAACATAATTTGGCCATCTTTACCACATGGCATAAACTGCTACATCAAATACCACAAACCACTGACCAACATTCACATCGAGAAAGTTATTAATAGCTTACCATAGTGCCACCTTGTCATGGTGTCACACTGTACACTGTGGGCAGGGGTAACACGGTTTTTGTAATGTTGAAGCCATGGGTTTTTTCCTAATCCCCTATAACCAGTTTCCAACAGAAGTTGAATGGAGTTGTTTGGCGCATCCTCAGGAGATATGCCTGCTCCATATGTGCCGGGTGCTGGCTCAACTGCAGGGAGAACTTGGAAACCATGGCATCTAAGTACTGCAAAGTGCTGAGGGGTTCCTATAATAGCTGGAAGCCTGGGTAATGACCTACATCCCGCTCTCCTGATCTAGATGTCTCACACTGGTAATGCCCCTTTCATTTAAAATAAGATGTGGAGGCAGATTCTCAGGGAGATCTTTGTCCCGCCCATAGATCTCACCGGCTAATTTACATACTAAGAATAATGTGAATTTCTCCAGAATAAGACATCGGACTGCACATATTAACCCCTTTCTGACATCTGACGTACTATCCCGTCGAGGTGGGGTGGGCCCGTATGCCCACCGACGGGATAGTACGTCATACGCGATTGGCCGGGTGTCAGCTGCCTATCGCAGCTGACATCCGGCACTATGTGCCAGGAGCGGTCACGGACCGCCCCCGGCACATTAACCCCCGCCACACCGCGATCAAACATGATCGCGGTGTGCAGGCGGTACAGGGAAGCATCGCGCAGGGAGGGGGCTCACTGCGTGCTTCCCTGAGACCCCCGCAGCAACGCGATGTGATCGCGTTGCTGCGAGGGTCTCCTACCTCCTTCCTCGCTGCAGGCCCCGGATCCAAGATGTCCGTGGCATCCGGGTACTGCAGGGAGGGAGGTGGCTTACCAAGTGCCTGCTCAGAGCAGGCGCTTGGTAAGCCTGCAGTGTTGTAAGTCAGATCGCTGATCTGACAGATCAACGATCTGTGATGTCCCCCCCCCCCAGGACAAAGTAAAAAAAAAAAAATTCCAAATGTGTTAAAAAAAAAAAAAAAAAAATCCTAAATAATGGAGAAAAAAAAATTATATACAGGTCCTTCTCAAAAAATTAGCATATAGTGTTAAATTTCATTATTTACCATAATGTAATGATTACAATTAAACTTTTATATATTATAGATTCATTATCCACCAACTGAAATTTGTCAGGTCTTTTATTGTTTTAATACTGATGATTTTGGCATACAACTCCTGATAACCCAAAAAACCTGTCTCAATAAATTAGCATATCAAGAAAAGGTTCTCTAAACGACCTATTACCCTAATCTTCTGAATCAACTAATTAACTCTAAACACATGCAAAAGATACCTGAGGCTTTTATAAACTCCCTGCCTGGTTCATTACTCAAAACCCCCATCATGGGTAAGACTAGCGACCTGACAGATGTCAAGAAGGCCATCATTGACACCCTCAAGCAAGAGGGTAAGACCCAGAAAGAAATTTCTCAACAAATAGGCTGTTCCCAGAGTGCTGTATCAAGGCACCTCAATGGTAAGTCTGTTGGAAGGAAACAATGTGGCAGAAAACGCTGTACAACGAGAAGAGGAGACCGGACCCTGAGGAAGATTGTGGAGAAGGACCGATTCCAGACCTTGGGGAACCTGAGGAAGCAGTGGACTGAGTCTGGTGTGGAAACATCCAGAGCCACCGTGCACAGGCGTGTGCAGGAAATGGGCTACAGGTGCCGCATTCCCCAGGTAAAGCCACTTTTGAACCATAAACAGCGGCAGAGGCGCCTGACCTGGGCTACAGAGAAGCAGCACTGGACTGTTGCCAAGTGGTCCCAAGTACTTTTTTCTGATGAAAGCAAATTTTGCATGTCATTCGGAAATCAAGGTGCCAGAGTCTGGAGGAAGACTGGGGAGAAGGAAATGCCAAAATGCCTGAAGTCCAGTGTCAAGTACCCACAGTCAGTGATGGTGTGGGGTGCCATGTCAGCTGCTGGTGTTGGTCCACTGTGTTTCATCAAGGGCAGGGTCAATACAGCTAGCTATCAGGAGATTTTGGAGCACTTCATGCTTCCATCGGCTGAAATGCTTTATGGAGATGAAGATTTCATTTTTCAGCACGACCTGGCACCTGCTCACAGTGCCAAAACCACTGGTAAATGGTTTACTGACCATGGTATTACTGTGCTCAATTGGCCTGCCAACTCTCCTGACCTGAACCCCATAGAGAATCTGTGGGATATTGTGAAGAGAAAGTTGAGAGACGCAAGACCCAACACTCTGGATGAGCTTAAGGCCGCTATTGAAGCATCCTGGGCCTCCATAACATCTCAGCAGTGTCACAGGCTGATTGCCTCCATGCCACGCCGCATGGAAGCAGTCATTTCTGCCAAAGGATTCCCGACCAAGTATTGAGTGCATAACTGAACATTATTATTTGATGTTTTTTTTGTTTGTTATTAAAAAACACTTTTATTTGATTGGATGGGTGAAATATGCTAATTTATTGAGACAGGTTTTTTGGGTTATCAGGAGTTGTATGCCAAAATCATCAGTATTAAAACAATAAAAGACCTGACAAATTTCAGTTGGTGGATAATGAATCTATAATATATGAAAGTTTAATTGTAATCATTACATTATGGTAAATAATGAAATTTAACACTATATGCTAATTTTTTGAGAAGGACCTGTATTAATCCCATAAATACATTTATCTAAATAAAAAAAAAAACAATAAAAGTACACATTTAGTATTGCCGCGTCCGTAACGACCCGAACTATAAAACTGGCCCACTAGTTAACCCCTTCAGTAAACACCATAAGAAAAAAAAAACGAGGCAAAAAACAACGCTTTATTATCATACCGCTGAACAAAAAGTAGAATAACATGCGATCATAAAGACAGATATAAATAACCATAGTACCGCTGAAAACGTCATCTTGTCCCGCAAAACGAGCCGCCATACAGCATCAGCAAAAAAATAAAGTTATAGTCCTGAGAATAAAGCGATGCAAAAATAATTATTTTTTCTATAAAATAGTTTTTATCGTATAAAAGCGCCAAAACATAAAAAAAATGATATAAATGAGGTATCGCTGTAATCGTACTGACCTGAAGAATAAAACTGCTTTAACAATTTTACCAAACGCGGAACGGTATAAACGCCTCCCCCAAAAGAAATTCATGAATAGCTGGTTTTTGGTCATTCTGCCTCACAAAAATCGGAATAAAAAGCGATCAAAAAATGTCACGTGCCCGAAAATGTTACCAATAAAAACGTCAACTCGTCCCGCAAAAAACAAGACCTCACATAACTCTGGAAAAAATTATAGCTCTCAAAATGTGGAGACGCAAAAAATATTTTTTGCAATAAAAAGCGTCTTTCAGTGTGTGACGGCTGCCAATCATAAAAATCCGCTAAAAAGGTAAATCAAATTCCCCTTCATCACCCCCTTAGTTAGGAAAAATTTTTAAAAAAATGTATTTATTTCCATTTTCCCATTAGGGCTAGGGCTGGGGCTAGGGTTAAGGCTACAGTTTGGGTTGGGGCTAAAGTTAGGGTTAGGGTTGGGGCTAAAGTTACGGTTAGGGTTTAGATTACATTTACGGTTGGGAATAGGGTTGGGATTAGGGTTAGGGGTGTGTCAGGGTTAGAGGTGTGGTTAGGGTTACTGTTGGGATTAGGGTTAGGGGTGTGTTTGGATTAGGGTTTCAGTTACAATTGGGGGGTTTCCACTGTTTAGGCACATCAGGGGCTCTCCAAACGCGACATGGCATCCGATCTCAATTCCAGCCAATTCTGCGTTGAAAAAGCAAAACAGTGCTCCTTCCCTTCCGAGCTCTCCCGTGTGCCCAAAAAGGGGTTTACCCCAACATATGGGGTATCAGCGTACTCAGGACAAATAGGAAAACAACTTTTGGGGTCCAATTTCTCCTGTTACCCTTGGGAAAATACAAAACTGGGGGCTATAAAATAATTTTTGTGGGAAAAAAAGGATTTTTTATTTTCACGGCTCTGCGTTATAAACTGTAGTGAAACGCTTGGGGGTTCAAAGCATTCACAACACATCTAGATGAGTTCCTTAGGGGGTCTACTTTCCAAAATGGTGTCACTTGTGGGGGGTTTCTACTGTTTAGGTACATTAGGGGCTCTGCAAACGCAATGTGATGCCTGCAGACCATTCCATGTAAGTCTGCATTCCAAATGGCGCTCCTTCCCTTCCGAGCCCTCCCATGCGCCCAAACGGTCCCCCCCCCCCCCACACATATGGGGTATCAGCGCACTCAGGACAAATTGGACAACTTTTGGGGTCCAATTTCTCCTGTTACCCTCGGGAAAATACAAAACTGGGGGCTAAAAAATAATTTTTGTGGGGAAAAAAATTTTGTTTTATTTTTACGGCTCTGCATTAAAAACTTCTGTGAAGCCCTTGGTGGGTCAAAGTGCTCAACACACCTCTAGATAAGTTCCTTAGGGGGTCTACTTTCCAAAATGGTGTCACTTGTGAGGGGTTTCAATGTTTAGGCACATCAGGGGCTCTCCAAACGCAACATGGCGTCCCATCTCGATTCCAGTCAATTTTGCATTGAAAAGTCAAATGGTGCTCCTTCGCTTCCGAGCTCTGTCATGCGCCCAAACAGTGGTTTACCCCCACATATGGGGTATCGGCGTACTCAGGACAAATTGTACAACGTTTGAGATCCATTTTCTCCTGTTACCCTTGGTAAAATAAAACTAATTGGAGCGGAAGTAAATTTTTTGTGAAAAAAAGTTAAATGTTCATTTTTATTTAAACATTCCAAAAATTCCTGTGAAGCACTAGAAGGGTTAATAAACTTCTTGAACATGGTTTTGAGCACCTTGAGGGTTGCAGTTTTTAGAATGGTGTCACACTTGGGTATTTTCTATCATATAGACCCCTCAAAATGACTTCAAATGAGATGTGGTCCCGAAAAAAAATGGTGTTGTAAAAATGAGAAATTGCTGGTCAACTTTTAACCCTTATAACTCCCTAACAAAATAAAATTTTGGTTATAAAATTGTGCTGATGTAAAGTAGACATGTGGGAAATGTTACTTATTAAGTATTTTGTGTGACATATCTCTGTGATTTAATTGCATAAAAATTCAAAGTTGGAAAATTGCGAAATTTTCAAAATTTTCGCCAAATTTCCGTTTTTTTCACAAATAAATGCAGGTAATATCTAAGAAATTTTACCACTATCATGAAGTACAATATGTCACGAGAAAACAATGTCAGAATCACTGGGATCCGTTGAAGCGTTCCAGAGTTATAACCTCATAAAGGGACAGTGGTCAGAATTGTAAAAATTGGCCCGGTCATTAACGTGCAAACCACCCTTGGGGGTAAAGGGGTTAAGGCAGGGGTGTCAAACTGCATTCCTCGAGGGCCTCAAACCATGTGTGTTTTCAAGATTTCCTTAGCATTGCACAAGGTGCTGGAATCATCTCTGCAGGTGATTAAATTATCACCTGTGCAATGCAAGGAAATCCTGAAAACATGACCTGTTTGCAGCCCTCGAGGAATGCAGTTTGACACCCCTGGGTTAAAGGTACCGTCACACTAGATGATATCGCTAGCGATCCATGACGTTGCAGCGTCCTCGCTAGCAATATCGTCCAGTGTGACAGGCAGCCGCGATCAGGCCCCTGCTGTGCTGTCGCTGGTCGGGGAAGAAAGTCCAGAACTTTATTTGGTCGCTGGACTCCCCGCAGACATCGCTGAATCGGCGTGTGTGACACCGATTCAGCGATGTCTTCGCTGGTAACCAGGGTAAACATCGGGTAACTAAGCGCAGGGCCGCGCTTAGTAACCCGATGTTTACCCTGGTTACCATCCTAAAAGTAAAAAAAAAAAAAAAAACACTACATACTTACCTACAGCCGTCTGTCCTCCAGCGCTGTGCTCTGCACTCCTCCTGTACTGTCTGTGAGCGTCGGTCAGCCGGAAAGCAGAGCGGTGACGTCACCGCTCTACTTTCCGGCCGCTGTGCTCACACAGACAGTACAGGAGGAGTGCAGAGCACAGCGCTGGAGGACAGACGGCTGTAGGTAAGTATGTAGTGTTTGTTTTTTTACTTTTAGGATGGTAACCAGGGTAAACATCGGGTTACTAAGCGCGGCCCTGCGCTTAGTAACCCGATGTTTACCCTGGTTACCGGCATCGTTGGTCGCTGGAGAGCGGTCTGTGTGACAGCTCTCCAGCGACCAAACAGCGACGCTGCAGCGATCCGGATCGTTGTCGGTATCGCTGCAGCGTCGCTAAGTGTGACGGTACCTTAAGGTATCATCCAGTTCAACTTTCCATGACCTACATGCTCATATAAACTGCTTTCGAGGGTGGATCCAATTGACACATTCCCTTTGAATCTCTTCCAAAGTCACTTCAGTGAAGACAAAATAAAACTCAGTTGAAAACTTTCCAAAATATGAGTGCATCCTGAAGTGGTTTCCGCTTGAAAAACTCATCATATATGAAAGCCTCAAAAAAAAAACTCCATGTGAACATAGCCTTATAATGCACTTCCAAGTTTCTTGTCTGAAGTACCTCTGCAAGGTAGCTTTAACCCCATAACGACCGCCGATACGCCTGTTAATGGCAGCAGTTAAAGGTACTTAAACCACAGCGCCGTTAATAAATGGCGCTGTGGAAAAAGTGAATAGCACACTTCAGAGTCGGATTTTCTCTGGGGTCTCGGTTGCCGGGGGTAACCGAGACCCCAGAAACATGATTCGGGATTTTTTTTCTGACCCCCGGGTTGCGATCGCCGGTAATTAACAGTTTACCGGCGGTCGCAAAAAAAAACAAAAAAACGCGATTTCCCATTTAATTTCTCTGTCCTCCGATGTGACCGCACATCAGAGGACAGAGAAATGGGGTCCCCAATCGCCCCCTAATACTCACCTGTTTCCTCCGGTGCTACTCGTGGCTCCCGATGGGCACCATCTTGTTCCGGCCAAAAAATGGCGGGTGCATGCGCAGTGCGCCCGCCGTCCGGCCCCCGGAAGAACTTTGGGGTCTCGGCTGACGGGAGTAGCCGAGACCCCAAAGAACATGACCGGGGTCGGTTGTTACCGACCCGTTTTGCGATCGCCAGTAATTAACTGTCACCGGCGGCCGCAAAAAAAAAAAGGCGATGTGTCATTCTCTGTCCTCTGATGTGATTGCACATCAGAGAACAGAGAAATAGGGGGATTTGGGGACCCTGTTATACTTACTGGTGTCCCTGGGTCCTCCTGGGTCCCCTCCTGGCCACCGGCTTCTTCATCCGGTAAGAAAATGGCGGGCGCATGCGCAGTGCGTCCGCCATGATCTGCCGATCGGCAGCTAGAGGAGTTGGGCTAAAGCTAGGGTTAGGGTTAAATTTAGGGTTAGGCTTCTTTCAGACTTGCGTCGGTACAGGGCCGTCGCAATGCGTCGGCCCGACGCACGCTGTGAAAATTGTGCACAACGTGGGCAGCGGATGCAGTTTTTCAACGCATCCGCTGCACAGTCTATGTCCCGGGGAGGAGGGGGCGGAGTTACGGCCGCGCATGCGCAGTCGGAAATGGCGGAGGTGACGTACAAAAAAAGTTACATTGAACGTTTTTTGTGACGGTCCGCCAAAACACAACGGATCCAGTGCACGACGTCGCGATCTGTCGGCAATACAAGTCTATGGGCAAAAAAACGCATCCTGCGGACACATTTGCAGGATCCGTTTTTTGTCCAAAACGACGGATTGCGACGGATGCCACACGACGAAAGTGTGAAAGTAGCCTTAGGGCTAGGGTTAGGGTTGGGACTAAAGTTAGGGCTAGGGTTAGGGTTGGGGCTAGGGTTAGGGCTAAAGTTAGGGCTAGGGTTGGGGCTGAAGTTAGGGCTAGGGTTGCGGCTAAAGTTAGGGTTAGAGTTGGGATTAGGGTTAGTATTAGGGTTAGGTTTGGCATTAGGGTTACGTTTGGGGTTAAGTTTAGGGTTGGGATTAGGGTTAGGGGTGTATTGGGATTAGGGTTAGGTTTGAGGTTAGGGTTGAGATTAGGATTAGGGGTGTGTTGGATTTAGGGTTTTGATTAGGGTTATGGTTAGGGTTGAGATTAGGGTTGTGATTATCGCTAGGGTTGTGATTAGGATTATGGATCAGGTTGGAGTTAGAATTGGGGGGTTTCCACTGTTTAGGTACATCAGGGGGTCTCCAAACGCGACAGCCAATTTTGCACTCAAAAAGTCAAATGGTGCTCCCTCCCTTCTGAGCTCTGCCGTGCGCCCAAACAGTGGTTTACCCTCACATATGGGGCATCAGCGTACTCGGGATAAATTGGACAACAACTTTTGGGGTCCAATTTCTCTTGTTACCCTTGTGAAAATAAAAACTTGGGGGCTAAAAAAATCTTTTTTGTGGAACAGGGACAAGGGGGCATCCTCTGCGGTTGGAGGAAAAAAGGTTTAAGCATAATAACAGACGCGGATTCTTTACTGTAAGAGCAGTGAGACTATGGAACTCTCTGCCGTATGATGTTGTAATGAGTGATTCATTACTTAAATTTAAGAGGGGACTGGATACCTTTCTGGAAAAGTATAATGTTACAGGGTATATACACTAGATTCCTTGATAGGGCGTTGATCCAGGGAACTAGTCTGATTGCCGTATGTGGAGTCGGGAAGGAATTTTTTTCCCCAATGTGGAGCTTACTCTTTGCACATGGGTTTTTTTTGCCTTCCTCTGGATCAACATGTTAGGTTAGGCTATGGGTTGAACTAGATGGACATATAGTCTTCCTTCAACCTTAATAACTATGTAACTATGTAACTATAAAGGAGGCATTTTTGGTACTCACTGTAAAATCTCTTTCTTGGAGCCTTCATTGGGGACACAGGTAACCATGGGTGTTTGCTGCTGTCGCTAGGAGGCTGACACTATGCAAAGAAAGGAAAATAGCTCCTCCTCTGTAGTATACACCGACCGACAGGCAGGAAGTACCTCAGTTAGTGTTAAAGCAGTAGGAGAAGCAACCAAAACTCAACATATGTACCAAATCAACAACGGAGGCACATAGACCAAATAATGGTACAACATATGTACCAATCCAACATGAAGACACATAGATCAAATAATGGTACAATATACCAAATAATGGTACCACATATGTGCCAATGCAACAACAAAGGCACATTAATGGTCCAAACAGTTAGGGAGGGTGCTGTGTCCCCAATGAAGGCTCCAAGAAAGACGGTGAGTACCAAAAATCCCTCTTTCTTTATCGCTTCACTGGGGGACACAGGTAACCATGGGACGTCCCAAAGCAGTCCCTAGGGTGAGACACAGGAAGATTCAAGGAATAAATGGGCTCAGGTCGGTCGGTCGGTGCAAAACCACCACCTGCAGCACCTTCCTTCCCAGGCCTGCATCAGACGAGGCATGGTATGAACCCTGTAAAGACTAACAAAAGAGGGCAAATATGACCAGGTTGCGGCCTTACAGTCTGGAAAGCCAAATCCTGGTGACAAACAGCCTAAGAGGCCCCTACCGCAGGGCGGTGTGAGCCTTCAGCCCCAGAGGAGCCTGCACCGTCATAAGAGGCTGTTTGTCCTGGAAGCGGACTGCCTCACGGCTATAGAGAAACTAGAAGCTAGGAGCCCTTTAAGGCAACCTTCAGAGATGATGAGCAGGGAATCAGATTGACGAAAGGGAACAGTCCTTGAAAAATAGACTCGGAGAGCTGTGACAGAATCCAGCTTGTAGAGGGACTTCTCCAGGGGATGGACTGGAGACACACAGAAGGAAGGACAATGACTTTGTTAATTAGAAAGTAAAAAACCATCTCGGGAAGAAAGGAAGGGCCAGGCCCGAGAACCACCTTGTCCTGATATAGGATCAGGAGCGGGGAACGGCAGGACAATGCCGCAAGAGAAATGTCATGTGTTGAATGGGCTAAAACAGGGGCGCGCTGCGGCGCGCCTAAGACAAGATTAAAATCCCATGGATTTATTAGAGGACAATAAGGAGGAGCCAGGTGGGCGACTCCTTGAAGAAAACCAATAATGAAATGAAACGGACATAGGGACCAGACCCTTGTCTATACTCCACCAAAAGAAGGCCTTTCAGTATTTGTATTAGATACGCAAGAATGCTGGTTTCCCGGTCCCAATCATGGTCTGAATGACCAGCCGGGGAAAAACCAGCCTCCCTCAGGACTATGGCCTCAACGCCCATGCTGTTAAAGACAGAGACTATGAACTCTGGTGGAAGAGGGAACCTTGAGAGAGAGGATCTGGACGGCCCGGAAGCTTCCAAATGGCGTCTATGAACATATTCACCGGGCGTTTCTTGGCCAATCCGAAGATAACAGGAATATAAGGATCCCTTCTTCCTTTATCCTTTTCACAACTCTCGGGCCGAGGGGAGAGACGGAAAAGGAGAGAGCAGATGGAATTGTGATTACGATATTACTAGAGCATCGAAACAGGTGGCTAGCAGGTCCCGGGATCTGGCTACGAACCAAGGAACCTTGTGGTTTATCCAAGACGCCACGAGGACAACGTCCGGAGAGCCCCATTTCAGCATATATGGATGAAGACAGAGGGACTGAGCCATTGGCTGCCCGAAGCGAGACCCAGATGGCTCAGAAAATTGATTGCCCGGTTTCCTACCCTCGGAATGTGCATGGCTGATATGGCGGAAACCTTACGCTCTGCCTCTCGCAGAATCCTTGTTAACTCTGACTTCACTTGTTTGATGCGAGTACCGCCTTAACGGTTTATGTAAACCTCGGCCGTGGCATTGTCTCTTGGGCGTTCCAGTGGCTCTGCGCTGTGTGACGAAGAAAAAACGGCTCCACAAAAGAGGAGACTGGCATTGCTGGTGAAAACCTGCCACTAGAAAGGAAAGAGGAACTTCCTTTATAGAACTGATGTCGACGGCGTCACCAGATGAAACACTTCCTCACTCTGAGAGGAAGAAGCACAGGATTGCCCAGGGAGACGACCAGAGAGCCCGCTGAAGGGGGGCGGGCATGGAACTGGGCAAAAGGAACGGTTTCCAAGGCGACAATCCATTTTCCCTAGAACTCCTATGCAGGACCATAGGAGAAGAGAAGCTGATGGCTTTAGAGTACAGAAACCCCTGGTAGAGAGATGAAAAACCTTCTCCTTCGGAAGGAAGAGACGGGCTTGGGTCATGTCGAACCCATACCTAGAAACACTAAGTACTGAGCAAAGGTGGGGGAGGACTTTTCTCTGTTAATATAGATGAGATGGACCTGGATATGTAGAGTAAACTGAAGACTCTGGTTGCAGTCTCAGCGGGACAACTCATTGATCAGAAGATCGTTTAAGTAGGGAAATATGAAAAATCCCTTTGATAGAAGAATGACCCTGACAGCTGCCATGACAAATAGTCTGGGAGCAGAGGCTAGGATGAAGGGGAGGGCCGTGAACTGATAAGGACCCTCCTGGATCGCACATCTTAGGAACCTCTGAAGCTAAAAACAAACAAGAATGTGAGGAAAATTCTCCCGAGTCCATGAAAGTGATTACCGAACTTAGTTACATCGTCCTGAAAAGACAGGACCGAACGTGACCGGTAAACCACTCGAGGACTAAAAACAGAGTAGCGTTTTGCCTTTCTTCGTGATTAAGAAAGAATATAATAGAACCCCAAGAACAGTACGTTCCTGGGGATGGGTACGATCACTTCTGTGAATGGCAGGTAAAGACTGCCTGAAGAACTGCTGGGGCCTGCAAAGTATGTCTTAACGGGCAAAAAAACAAAAGGAAACTTCTTCCTCGGGGAGAACGGTCGATATTGTAGACGGAAGTCGCTATCTCTCTCGAGGTTGAAGCAACCTTTTCCTATTAAAAGGACATTAGGTTTGGACCGGAAAAACGAGGTGTTTTTCCCCACCAGTAGCATCCGAAACTATTGATCCAGCTTGGATCCAAAAGATCTAGAGACTTGGAAGGCAAAACCAGTGAGGCCAGAGAATGCGACGTATGGCAATGATGCTGCCGGTAGTTGTGACGGAACAACCAGCCACATCAAAAGGGGAGCGAACACGAGATATTTGCTGGCATGGGCAATCTGATCAGCCAGATCTGGCCTCCCATCCGGAGGAGCGGCCACTAGAATACCTTGACAAAGTATTCTTGCCCCGACAGACATGGAATTTGACACCCAGGTGTAGGCAAATGTGGGACAGAGAGAGAGAGAGGGACGCCAGCTGCCTCCAAGGCTGACTTAACCAAGGATTGAATCTGTCTATCTGTAGAATCCTTAAGGGATGCAGTGATCAGTAGAAACAAGGCTGTCTAGGAAAACAGGCGAGAAGCAGGCGGATCCACCTTAGGGATTCTGCCCATTTATCAAGAAGGCCTGGTCTAAAAGGGTAGAGGATGTGTAGCTTCCTCTGTGAAGGAGAAAATGGCTAATGAAATCAATTATTAAACCTTATATAACTCAGTTCAGATATGGTGTAGCAAGATGGCGATTGCGTCTTTGAAGATGTCTTGGAGACCCTTGAAACTGTCTTGGAAGGAATCTTTGGAATGCAGGAGTGAAGACACGAATACACCGTATTTGGAAATGAAGCTTGGAATGAACCAATCAGAGTGACACTAACTATTCAGAAGTTGTGAGACCTACCCTATTTCCTGTTTTAAGTATTTCCTTTGTTCGGAATAATGTTCAGTTGTGAGAAAGCCATTACTGAGAGGCTGTGTGTATCATTTTTGTGAATGTGATGCATTCTTGGCCTCTAAGCTAGCACTCAGTTTATATTTGGCCAGGTATAAGCAATCATATTGATCTCCCTTTAAGAGATCACCCTCACACCTCCTACCTGGGAGGCGCTTTTCAGAGTGTTCCCAGTGTTTAGACATAGTCATGACAAGTTCCCTGATCAGGGAAAATTCCGGGAAAAACATTTTTACCCATTTGAAAGTAACGGAGTGCTCGTGAGCAGGAGCCTCATCCTCCCGTAGGTTCAGAAATCTGGTATTTTGCCAAGATGAGGTTATTGAGCATATTATTATTATTATTATTATTATTATTATACATTTTTATAGCGCCATTTATTCCATGGCGCTTTACATGTGAATACGGGGCAAATATAGACAAATACATTAAACATGAGCAGATAACAAGGCACACGAGTACATAAGGAGGGAGGACCCTGCCCGCGAGGGCTCACAGTCTGCAAGGGATATCTTGCATCTTTCAGGTCTGGTCCGTATCGGACTCAGACTGGGAATCCATATCAGACCCAAAAACTGCCTCTGAGGAGGGGCATGGATGAGGAATGCATCCAATCACCGTGAGAGGTGTTCGGAGCACTGGTGATAGAAGACAAATGTGAAGGGCGCTCCAGGACCTGGACCAGGGATTGTGAGAGTTTGGTAAGATCTGAGAATGACTGTGACCTGGCAACAGCCCACTCCAGAAGGAGGGGAGTGCTCTCATCCCAGGTGTTAGAGGGTTTATCTGAATGCCACTGCTCTTGTACGGATGGCACAAGCATCGCGGATTATAGGGACAGGAATGGGCCTCCCTGAGATTGGGAATAAGTAATAATAGGCTAGGGCTACAGCTGGGAGAGCTAAGCCCTTGTGAAGAGAGAAAATAACCAGTCTGAGCTGGTCCTACCTGATAATAGAGACGGCTGTCAATGTTCAGGCTGCAGTGTCCCCAGAACCAGTAGGTTAATGATGGACGCCTTTTGTGCCCTTCGGAAGGCGATCGTGGCTGCTCGATTCTTCACACGGTTTCGAATCTTCCCTCAATCTGAGATGCACTATGTCCCCCCCTGTGGGGGGGACGTGTATCGGGAGAGAGGAAAAACACTCTCGTTAGGCCAGGAGACGGGGCCTCAGCGTACGGTGTGCCCTAATGAGCAGAAAGTCCCGTAACAGGGCGTAGCTAAGCGGAAGGCGACCGCGGCTACACAGAGGCCGGGGAAAAGGCCCTGACACTGGGGGCTAAATTAACGGGTACATATAATTATGCGAAGCTTCCACACCGACGACAGGACCGGAAATTGGCATTCAAGAAGGTACTAGTCCGGTATGAAAATTGGCCACGTCTGACACTGTCAGGAAGTGGGGGCCCCAAAGTTGGGGACTAAAATAGCAAAGGACATGGAATTATGTGCAGTCTCGGCACCCGCAGGGCAGGGCCTAGTCTGCGTCTGGTGGGAGTAGGGGCCCTTCCATTGACTGTGCCGCCAGAGAAATGCATCGGGTAGGGGGGAGGAGGCCCCTTGATAGGGAGAAAAACGCGCAATAAATATGTGCGCTTAATACGGAGGGAGTTAACGAAGCACTAGCTGAGGAAAAGATGGCCGTTGTTCAGTGACGTCATGTTCTGTGCAGCGTTCCGCGGGTAAACGGTGAGGCAGGCGGGTAGCTGCCGGGGACAGAGAAAAGGACATACCTGTAAAACGGGAGTCCCGAATCCCTCTTCACTGACGAGGATCACATCAGAAGCCCTCAGGAAGGGTGAGGGTCACTGGAAACCGGGATCCTCCTTCCCGCACTGTCTCCAGATGGTGCAGAAGACGGCATCAACCCCTTACAAGGGGGAGGCCACCGCTGATGACAGTCTTCCTCTCAGCCCTCTCCGAGGAGAGGGGTAAGGAGGGAAATGGCAAGGACTGGCCACCGGAATCAGCCCTGGAGCACCTGTGAAGGTGACAGGGGATAAAGTCCTGCCAGCGGGCCTGAGAGTTGCGATGTGGGTGACACCACACTGCTCGTTCAGCCGCCTAATATGGGAAGGCAGAGTGAGAAATTACACCCCGTTTCCCTGAAACTTTATCTGAAAGACAAAGGGAAATTGTTAATAAAACACAATACCTGTAAGGAAAAAGGGATTAGATGCGGATCTGGGAACAGATCCAGGTCCGCCTCCTACAGACACTAAGCTTAAACTGAGGTACTTCCTGCCTGTCGGTCGGTGTATGCCGCAGAGGAGCCATTTTCCTTTTTTTGCATAGTGTCAGCCTCCTAGCGACAGCAGCATACACCCATGGTTACCTGTGTCCCCCAATGAAGCGATAAAAAAAATCTTTTTTTATTTTCACGACTACATTATAAACTTCTGTGAAGTACTTGGGCATTCAAAGTTCTCACCACACATCTAGGTAAGTTCCTTGGGGGGGTCTAGTTTCCAAAATGGGGTCACTTGTGGGGGGTTTCTTCTGTTTAGGTATATCAGAGGCTCTGCAAACGCAACATAACGCCCGCAGACCATTCTATCAAAGTCTGCATTCCAAAACGGCGCTCCTTCCCTTCCGAGCTCTGCCATGCGCCCAAACAGTGGTCCCCCCTACATATGGGGTATCAGCCTACTCAGCATAAATTGCACAATAAATTTTGGGGTCCAAATTCTCCTGTTACCCTTGTGAAAGTAAAAATTTGGGGGTGAAAAGATCATTTTTGTGGAAAAAATTATTTTTTTTATTTTCACGGCTCTACATTATAAACTTCTGTGAAGCAGTTGGGGGTTCATAGTGCTCACCACACATCTAGATAAGCTCTTTGGGGGGTAGTTTCCAAAATGGGGTCACTTGTGGGGGGTTTCTACTGTTTAGGTACATCAGGAGCTCTGCAAATGCAACATGACGCCCGCAGACCATTTCATCAAAGTCTGCATTCCAAGCAGCGCTCCTTCCCTTCCGAGCCCCGATGGGTGCCCAAACAGTGACACACACACACACATATTGGGTATCAGCATACTCAGGACAAACTGGTCAACGAATTTTGGGGTCCAATGTCTCCTGTTACCTTTGAGAAAATAAAAAATTGCAGGCTAAAAAATCATTTTTGAGAGAAAAAAAAGATTTTTTTTATTTTCACGGCTCTACGTTATAAACTTCTGTGAAGCACCTGGGGGTTTAAAGTGGTAACCACACATCTAGATAAGTTCCTTAAGGGGTCTAGTTTTCAAAATAGTGTCACTTGTGGGGGGTTTCTACTGTTTAGGCACATCAGGGGCTCTCCAAACGCGACATGGCATCCGATCTCAATTCCAGCCAATTCTACACTGAAAAAGTAAAACGGCACTCCTTCTCTTCCAAGTTCTGCGGCGCACCCAAACAGTGGTTAACCCCTCAGGCGTGTACTATGGAGGACAGAGAATGAACTTCAATCCAATATTGCAGCCAGCATGCAGCCGGCGGGTAAGGAAAGGGTGAATCAAAAACCCGAAAACCCCGCCTCTATGGCTGAAGATTGTTCCCTCCAAATTCAGGTGACAGAGTCCCTTTAAGTACCAAATTGGCTCTGTCACTAAGGGGCTAATATCGCACCACTATTTCTGAAAACATGTAAATATCAACAAATTTATGGATAATGTATTCAATTTTTGTTTTAAAGACCATGCCCCCTATCAAGATATTGCTGATCTATCATTTCTAGCTTTAATAGGTATTTTTCATGGCTCCACATGGGAACAGTAATTGCAGGGTTTGAGCTACTTCTTTCACCCTCCCAAAAATAAAATAACATACTGTGAACATTCAACAGGAAAATATTCTGATTTTTATTTTACCACATTATCAAGAGCACAATTACAATGTCATCTCACATCCCTATATTGATTTTGCTTTACTTTTTATACAAAATTATACACAGAATAAAGACCATAAAATATTTTACAGGGTTTGTCTAATGAATAATTTACATTATGTTCTTGTACAAAGGAAATAAACAAAAAAAAAAAACTAAAACAACCTGTACCTCTTGAACATTCAAATTTGGGATCACTTACGAAACATTTCAGCTGAAACTAAAACCATGGAACCGAAAACAAAACAAAAAGTATGAACAATAACTACAACCTCTTTATACAGACGCGGTCTTTACAAAAGCCAGATGAATGATGTACTAAAAAAAAAAAAATAAGTTTTAAAAAAACAAATGTACATTTATACAGCCCCGTTCTCGTAACAAAAAGTAAATTGAATCTTGATTATATTCTATGTAGAAGAACTGAATGCATGTTGGGAATAATAAACACTGCATGGATTTGTCATATGTTTTGGAGTAATCTCAGTAACTATTAGAGGCTAATGTAATACATTCTGGTAACACAAGAAACGTCAAAGTGAAGAAAAGCCCTACTTACAGTGTGAGCCGACAAGGAGGACGCCCACCTTCACATTGGCATCAAGTACTTCTCATGTTCTACATGGATGAATGTTCTCTTAACATTTAGCATAGGACAATTTTTGTACAAGTTTAGTGTCTTATGTGCAAAGAAATAAAACATCTCGACTGTATATAAAGCATAGGGAGCGGATCACGATATATTACAAAGGTCCATTGTAAGAAAGCGCCATTAACATTTTACCCAATCCACAAAGATGCAAAACATTAATGGGACTTTAATCAATTTATTTTTTTGTTTGCAATACTTGTCCGGTTTTCTCCCAAAGCCATTTGTAATCTGCATGCAGCAAAAACACTAGCAGTTATATTAAAAAAGTGCAAATTTTCAATAATTTAAGACCCAAATTAAAAAAAAAAAAAGCCAAACATCACAAGTGTAAACAGCATTTAAAATCTCCATAAAATTCCTTGTGCCAATTCACTGACAGGACAGACAAAGAAGTACATATGATCGTTACATACGGTACACTGCTAACGGCGTGCCATCTATTTCATTATGTAATAAGTGAATATATCTACATTGCTCTTTGCATAATTGCACTGCATAGCTTCTGACAATAAATCTTCTGATGCAAATAAAATTATCAGTTGTCAACATTTTATAAAATAGCCATCAATACTTTTATTGTAAGAATTTCTCCAGCTTTCCCATTTATTATTTACAATAAAGTATTTAGTTTCTCAACCTGAAGATAGAGTTGCTTTTCGTGAAGTATAAGATTTTTATCATTTATTTTAAAAAAAGACAACATCTAAAAAACCTCTTTAAAATACTGGGAATATATTTTGAAATGGACTTTTTATTCTTTAAAAAGGATCGTCAGGAACATCCAAATTGCAAGGGAATAGCACAGTCTACAAAACAGATGAAGAAAAAAAAAAGCCACAAATCTACAAAACCCATGGAAAGAACGACAGGGTATTTGGGAACCCACAATGAGGACAAGGATTACAGTTTTACATTAGTAAATACTCTCCCCTACATGGACGTCTGGGTCTTTATTTCATATTTGGAAATACCAATAAATAAACAAAATGGATCAACAAGTTATCTCTGGTAAGATTTGCTTGAATTTTGCAAGAGTAGATTAGCTGAGCTTTCCTTTCTGTCTCAAAGAGTTGAATTAGGTTATAAAAGAAAGCTTAAATTATGAGACATTACGTCTTCAGAAAATGACCTTCCATCAAGTGTAGAGTGTATAAAAATCTGCAATGATCACCAATAGTTAGGGTAGTCCTCTAATGCGTGAATAGTTGGGGTCATGCCACAAAATCCCCAGGATAAGACGAAAGTGCAGCAATGGCCCTTTCACTGCTGTACAGCACACGTGCCCATGGCACTGTGCCTGGTACTACAGCTACCTGGTACTACTACCGCTCACTCGAATGGCCTAAGTGACAGTATCAAGCACAGCCTCATAGGTATGGATGTCACCAGACATCTCTAGCAAGTCCGTGCTTTTTTCCTAATCACTGATGGTCTGTATGTGGCACCAAGAAAACATCACACATTGATAGTCTCATCCTAAGACTAGGTGATCAATTTAAAGGGGTTGTCCGGCCTTAGGGTAGAGTTTGCAGTCACTATGTGACTGCAGGCTTGCAAATCCTCACATCACGCACACTGCATAACGAGGATTTTTCAATGCTGGCGGTCATGTGATCACAAGTATATGACTTGAGCACTTCCTGCCACATTCTGACTAGACGTGTCCGGCCTCGCTCAATACACTTGCATTGAGCGAGGCCTCTCATGTCTAGTTGGCATGTGACCACATGTTTGCGAATCCTGACATCGAGCAGTGCGTGAGATATGAGAATTCACAAGTCTGCAGTCACAGAGTGATTGCATACATGTACCCCAAGGCTGGACAACCCATTTAAGTTTCTGGAAACCCCATTCAAAAACTTGACTTAAAGTGCAGTTTTTAATAAACATTTCCAGCTAAGACCAGATGTGGATCCAAAAAGATAAGTATTTTCTTTAAACTTGTTTCTTTAGGATACACTCCAAGTTTTCCCTTTGGAAAAAAAAAGTGCACTGTGATCTGTGGAAAGCGGGCCAAGATGGAGTAAAAGGAATGGATACTGACTGAGGGGAAACTTACAAGCATCTGGACAAATGAACTGAACACAAGTATCCAGTGGTCTCCCTGCATTTACAACTTTGTTAATTAAACAAAGAGCAGGACTCGAATATAAAAATAAGTATTAGTTTAGAGGCACATAGATTATTAACAATAAAAAAACCTGACAGGATCTCTACAAGAACGGGTATATTTTAGCAATACTCTGCAAACGACCGCAATAGACCAAGTCAAACTAAGCTAGCCTCTTTATGATGTTTCATGGTGTGTTGATTCTTTTCAGATGGCCGGCGAAAGCCTTTCTTGCAGTAGTCGCATCTGTGGGGATAGTCTTTGGTGTGAATGGAGATGACATGGCGTTTAAAGCCAGAAGCGTCTGTGGTGTTGTACTCGCAGTACTCACACTGATACACTTTTTTACCACTGTGAGACTTCATGTGCTTTTTCAGTTCTTGTTGCTGCCTGAAGCCTTTACGGCAGCGTTTGCACCTGAACGGCAACTCCTTAGTATGTACAGACAAGATGTGGCGGCTTAACACAAAAGGGTCCGCAATTTGGAACTCACAATGCCGGCACTGATGCATCTTTTTACCTCTGTGCGCAGCTTCATGCTTTTTAAGCTCCGACGGCCGGTGAAAGCCCTTCTCACAGACTTCACACTTGTGAGGATAGTCCTTGGTGTGCACAGAGATAATATGCCTTTTCAGGTCACTCGAGTTAGAGCTCTTGTGGTCACAATGCAGGCACTGGTGACTTTTGCTCTCCTGATGCAGGATGACGTGTGCCTGCAAATCTTTAGAGTCTACGAATGTCTGGAAACAAATCTCACACTTGAATGGCATTTCTTTGCTGTGCTTTGTCTTAACGTGAGTTTTCAAATTGGAGGAGTCAGCAGATTTGTAGTCACAATATTGACAGGTATATGGCTTTTCGCCGGTATGAGTGCGCATGTGCTTCTTTAATTCTGATGGGTGACGGAAACCTTTCCCACACTCCACACAGATGTGAGGAAAGCTCTTGCTGTGTACGGCCAAAAGGTGTCTATTTAACAAGCCCTGTTCAGCAGTTTCGTAGTCACAGAACTTGCACTTGTGCATTTTGTTGCCTGCCTTTTCCTTGTGTGTCAGCTTGTGGGCAAACAAAGCATTCACGTGTAGAAATACTTTTCCGCATTCATCACAATCCAATTCCTTCTCCGTTTTAATAACTACAGCAGACAGTTTGTGACTCTCCAGGTGGTTATGTAGACTTACTTTTTTATTGGTGGTATAGTCACAGTCAGTGCAGCGATATTTCTTACGCACCAGATGTTCAGGGTGGTTTTTCATGTGCCTCTTCAGAAAGCCTCGGGATTTAAATTTCTTGCCGCAGATCATACATGGGTAAACAGTAAGAGGGTGGCCATCAGGGCCAATAATTATGGCTATAAAATAAAACAAACACACAGTTACACGTTACTGATGAAGATGTTTGAAGGGAATAAAGTTTAAATAAAGTCATTTTTTTTTCCCGATATCTCCAAACGAGAGGCCTTTGCTGCCGTTTTGAGAGCCTGAATCTCATTTGTGATGCTTGGGAATTTCCAGCAGTCACATCTCCTGAGACAAGAGACACTGACATCATTGCTTATAGTTTCTATGTCCAGGAGTCTCCTGCAGATAGAAACAACTGCAAAAGAATTATACAATCAATTTTACATGTTTTAAAATGGAACTTGTTAAGTCGGACAACACTATTGACCTAGAGATATAAGGTTCATTTGCAAGTTAATAGTGTTAGGAAGGTGTACGGCTGCTGTACCAAATGTTCGTCACCCAGCAGAAAATTAACTTTATTCCTTCCGGGAGCCACCAGATTTCAGTCATTGCTCATTATACTGTGAATGGAGGCTGTAAGCACACCGCGGCACTTTGACTGACAGAGCTCAACAGTGCAACAATACAGAGCCGACTGTCAGTCAAAGTGATGTGATCAGTGATGGCAGCTACACCTGTATGACTGAATGCTGGAGGCTCATGGAAAGAAGTTGGTGGCCCACTTTCAGTATAGCAGGCTGGCACCTTCCTAACGCTATTAACTTGCAGATTATTCTCATAGCTGCAGATTAATAGCGTTGTCCGACGTTAGAGAAAAACTGTCTCCTGTTTTTGTAGCTAGTTTTATAGCTCACTCTCTATAGTGATGATACTAAAAGTGCTTTTGTGCAATATAACAATTGCTTTCCCTGAATGTCTATAATCCTGAGCTCAGACTCCGTATAGGATGAGCTGCTGCCACTTGTGTCTCATGTGAATATATACACAAACATATGACTGTGTACTGATCTGTCCATGTGTTTCTGTAAGAAAGCAGCCTGCATCTGTACTGTACACTGTGTACATACACAGAACATACAATACTAGCAGACAGTCACAAGATGCAGATGACAGACCCTTAGGTTCATTTGTTCTTTTAAAACTATTTTTTTTTCTTGATCCCTTTTTAAATAATTCAATGTCCCTCTGTGAAAGTAACACATTTGCGAGGATTTAGTGTAAATTCTCTGCAGCTAGATAGTCTGCTGCTCAGCATGAGACGTACTGAGGAAGCCAACCATGGCATGAGCCATGCTGAACTGTGCTATATACCGATGCATCAATGCATACCATTCAACATAAACCCTAGTAAAAGGGAAAAAATAACCAATCATATAGGACCTCTAGTGGCATGCTTGAGGTATTACTTTTCTTATGTTTAAGGGTTTGCTCACACTTCGTGAAACCTCTCAAATCCTCCTCAAAAACTTGGGCATCTCTGCTCCGAAGAGTCAGCAAACAGACTTGTGTGCACAATTTCTAAAAGAAATTCACATTGTATGAACTGTTCATGTGCAATCTTGTTAATATTCATGAAAAGGCAACATCCACAACCTTTAGGGTATGCTCACACTATGCGGTTTTTACTGCGGAACCGCCGCGATTTTGCCGCTGCGGGTCCGCAGCTGTTTTCCATGCAGGGTACAGTACAATGTTACCCTATGGAAAACAAAAACCGCTGTGCCCACATTGCGGAAAATCCTGAAAAAAACCGCGCTGAATTGCTGCGGAAAAAAAGAAGGACCATGTCACTTCTTTGTGCAGAATCGCAGCGATTCTGCACACATAGAAATGCATTGATCCACTTACTCCCGCATGGGGCTGTGCACACCATGCGGGAAGTAAGCGGATAATGTGCGGGTTATACCCGGGGTGGAGGAGAGGAGACTCTCCTCCAGGCCCCGGGAACCATATTTGAGTAAAAAAAAAAAAAAGAATTAAAATAAAAAAAATCATGATATACTCACCCTCTGAAGTCTCAGCGCTGCACGCGGCCGTCCGGTCTCAGGTTTGCTATGCGACCAGGACCTGCGGTGATGTCGCGGTCACATGACCGTGACGTCACGAAGGTCCTGGTCGCACAACATCTTTGGAACCGGACTGCCGCCTGCAGCGCCGAGGAGATCGGGACGTCAGAGGGTGAGTATATAATTATTTTATTATTTTTAACATTACTATTGATGCTGCATATGCAGCATCAATAGTAGGGGTAAAATCCCGCAGCGGAACACGCAGGACAAACCGCGATAAATCTGCAGGGATAACCGCAGCGGGTTTGCCCTGCAGATTTATCAAATCCGCTGCGGGAGAACCCGCAGGACAGGACGCAACGTGTGAATGTGACCTTAATGTCAAACCAGTAAGGCTAAATAAACTGCCTTCTGCAGCCAGAATGTTTTTCTTGTCACCATTTGCTGCAATTGTGGTGCCTCAATTTTGGAAAACCACAAGTACGATGCAGATACAACGCAAGAATGCAGCCTTATTACACGTACACTAAAAAAGAAGCTTTGATGGCATGGAAATGTCGTGGCATATGAGTGTGGCCTTACTCTAAATGTGTTGGGTACAGAGGCCTGGAAGTTGAACCGTAACATTTTTTAAAAATTGTGAGAGTTTCATAACTGTTGAGACAAATGTTTAAGCTCTGGAAAACCTATCCAATAGGAAAAGATCTCCAAAAGTTTTTTGATGCATACTACAGATAAAAAAAACTGTTCTACGCCCCAGTATGATGATAAACACACACCTGTTTGGTACTGACGGTTCTCCCCTCTTCTCTTTTTCTTTGGTTTTTGCTTCGCTAGCCTGTCCAGTCCATCAGACTCATCTATGTGCAATAGGGCGCTAGCAGTGCCATTCCTGTGCTCCACGCCCTCCAAGCTGTTATTCATAGTATTACCTACAACACAGTCAAAATTATCAAGGAGATCTGACAAGACTTACCATAGTAACAATAATCACAATGTGGGACAGTTTATTATGACAAGTATAACATTTTAAAGCAAGTCTTTCACCCCCCAGAAATTAAATGTAACTATAGTGTCTATAAAAATCACACTGGTACTGTCCATTTTAGAAGAACACAGTTTTATTACATATGTAAATGGGAAGGCTTCGGTTCACCTTTCTGACCCCCTCCTGTGTGTAGAAGCTGCTACACACAGGATCACAAAGCAGCGGCAGCCGACGGGCACAGGTTAGGGAAGAAAACAAGCACCATTTCAGTGTACGCGCCCTCATCTACCTCTCTTCTGTATAATGGCCATATGCTGCTGCTATAAGCTCCCTCACGTACATGTCTAATAAAAAAGTTTTTCTTTGAAAACACATTTATTAAAATCTAAAATACCAGTATGTTTTTTTACAGGACCAAATCTCTACATGAATGACTAAATTGTTCAATTTCAGTTTTGTGGGCCACAGATCAGGAAAGTGATTCTCCTACTATGAACATGAAGACACTGCAGGTATAAGAAAGTTAATATAAAGACAAGCAGACACCACCAGCGATTATACTTCATAGTGAGCAATAGATGTCATCTCACAGCCACAGAATGTGGATGACGGTCACTGTGGACAAGTTTTCACGCTCATAATATGAGCTGCTACACTGGTAACATTTCTATAGAGGAGAAAACTACATTTTGTATGAACTCCATGGCAGTGGTAAATGGCTATTAAAGAGAACCAGTCATCAAATTCATACTACCGAAAGCACGGTCTGCGCGATTGTAGCTTTGTATGTTTCACTCTGAAATGCTGCATTTATCAAAGAAAATGCCAACCGGGGACGGCGTGCCTTGGTCAACTAGTCTGAGGCAGGTCTGGCTGTATACATAAGGAAAGACCTGTCAAGTCAAAAGGAGCAGGCAGGGAGAAGCTATATGGGGACTAGCCCCACACATGTCAGAGACATATTCATAAAATATATTGAACCATCAATGACCAACAGCGCAGCCAGTATCCAATTCCTGTTGCCTATACTTCACCAGCATGAATATGATGACAGGTCCCTATAAAATGTGAGATTGTTCGAATTAGGCCATGTTCACAGTATTTGGTCAGTATTTTACATCAGTATTTGTCAGCTAAAATCAGGAGGAGTGGAATAATCATTAATCAGATGAAAAGTAGAATAAAAACAAGTCACCACTTCTCTATTTTTCCCCTGCTCCTGGTTTTGGCTTACAAATACTGTTGTGAAATACTGACCAAATGCTGAACGTGTGAACGTGGCTTTACAAAAATAAACAGACGCAAAAAGAAGCGTCATAACCATAAAGTGCAGTGCAAAGTTGTGCACACCATATGAGGGGGTTAAAAAGTAACTCAAAATATTAGTAAGATAACTGTAATAAATTGGCGACTTGGTGTATAATGCAAATATAGACTCGGAAAATATGCGACATCTGGCCTTTACCATAAGCTGCAGCCCAGGCAACTGGCATGAAAGTCTTGCTTAGTTCGGCATCATCCAGCTGATGTTCATGTGTTATTGCAGCATCTTCCTCTCCAACAATCACCTCCATATACACTTCATCAGCAATTTCCGCTACATCTGAAGAAACAAAAACATATATATCACCATCTGCAAACCAGAGCAATGCAAACTAAGTGGCTAAAACTCCAAAATAGAGATAGCTGCAGCCTGCATACAACCTACAGAATACACACCATACGGAAAGGACGAGTAAGAAATCATCGAGTGAACTCACCCAAATCGTCAGTATCATTCTGACAGTCATTCACATCTATGTAAACCATTTTTTCACGGGGAAGAAGACGACCACCAGTATGGGGATCAAGAAGCCCATCTCCTGGATAATTTTCAGACTCACTTTCCACAATGTCCACAGTGCCACCTGACAAGGAAGATACTAATGTTACATAAAGAAGGTCAAACATGATTATATAACACAATGTCTCATGCATAAGTAATAAAGTGAGTTTCTCAATGAAATTAAACTTTCATACCCAAGTCTTCCCCAGGGTCTGCCTTAAAGATGTAAACCTTGATGACTTCTGGACATGAGCCATCTAACTTAGCTGGGTCTCCAACTTCACAACCCATAGTGATTGCTTCTGCTCCATCTTCAATCTTTTCAGCATCGTCCACTAAACAGGTAAAGTATAACGAAAAATATGTATTACAAGCAAATCCACTATGCCTAGATATATCCTACAACAACCACGGAGTAAATATAGACCCAAGACATAGCTTTCTAAAAAAGTAACACATTTTATTAAAAAAAACAGAATAAATATAAATACAGACTTGATGAACAGGGTACACGCAGAGCTCGTATACGGGGGACAAAAATCACTGAAAATCGCACCGCGGGCAAAAATAGTGGTATCTGTATTTTAAATCCACTATGCCTGTAGCATACAGTAAAAGAAGGTTGTTTTACCTGCATACATGCAGCACACAGCTGCCGTAATGCAGTGCCGAACAGCTGGTGAGCAGCAGATACAGAATCTGCTATGCACCTCTATAAATCACTGGTGAGGCCACATCTAGAATATGGGATCCAGTTTTGGACTCCACAGTTTAAAAAGTATATTCAGAAGTTATAGTTGAAAGGCAACAACTAGATTTTTACAAGGGATTGAAGACTTCTCATAAGATGAGACGTTGGAAAAGTTGGGCTTGAAAAAAGCTTGGAAAAAAAGACGCCTCAGAGGAGATCTCATTTACATGTATAAATATATGTGTGGCCTGTACAAAAACACTGGCACATGACTTATTCCTTCCAAAGACCACACTGAGGACCAGGGGGCACTCATTAAGAGTTGAAGAAAGGCGATTCTGGCAGCTAAATAGGAAAGGGTTCTTTACAGTTAGAGCAGTCAGACTGTGGAATGCCGACCACAAGAGCTAGTAATGGCAGACACCATAACAGCTTTTTAAGAAAGGGCTGGACGATTTCCTCAGCGCTCATAACATTGTAGGTTATAGATAATTTAGTGACCAAAATATCTAATTGGTGGAGAAAGGTTGAATGTGATGGACCTAGGTCTTTTTCAACCTTTGTAACTATGTAAACCAGTCCTTCCTCCATCTTGCTTGATACAGAGACAAAAGAGGGCCTACGCTAAAATCTTAACATCGAGGCAACTAAATTATTTACTGTAAAGTGCATACTATTAATCTTTTTTTTTTTTATCTGAAAGACATTAAAACAAGTTTTTTTTGCCTAGCTGAACTACCCTTTAAAGTGAATTTCTTTATTCCAGCAAGGCCCACTATAATAAGTAAATTGAAATTTTCTTTCCTGGTAGTTAGATTTGACCCGTTTTTCAATCTAAAGAGCAAAATGTCACTGCAGAAATGGAGACGTTTTCTAAAGGATCAAAATCAGAAGTTATGTGTGTTGTTAAAGGAATCTAATGTTTATGAATCCATCCTGAATCTCCTGTGATAGCAGATGTCAAATGTGATATCTCATTATGTCCCATCCACTGTTCTCAAGAGTTAATTATTGCATTGTTATAGTGTGCCAAAAGAATATTTCAGTTTATTGTTGTATCAGCTGTATAACATTTAATGAGTAGCGTAACTTACAAGATATCATAAGGTAGTCATCACAATTGACTTCTTCCCCATCAGGACCTTGCACTGGAATGCCATTAGCATCAATCACTGCCTCTGAAGCACAGTCTGCTACAAGGACTTCTTCTGAAATCATGTCATCACCAAGACCATCCTCTACAATGTCTTCTACTACGTGATTTGGATGGATAGCATTTCGACTGCTGGGAACAGTCAATGCTCCTTCCACTAAAGCAGAGTCTAAAACATTGTCAGGAACATCACAATTGGATAACACATCATCTTCCAGTTCCTGTTCCTCTGTGTCAGGGCCAATCTCATCCTCCAGGACCTGCTCCGGTATTATTACGGTCTCCGATACCCGTGTTCCGTCCAAGATATCAGAACATTGCACATCCTCAATGACCACATCTTCAATTACGTCCTGAATAACAACTGAGTCTGCATCATCGTGGAACCCTTGAACAGCCATGCCTCCGTCTCCATCTGCCACAAAGACAGTCTCTTGGATTTCCACAATAATCTCATTCCCATTAAGGTGAGGGGTTCCCGTTTCTATAACATGGTGAAACAAAAAAACAAAAAAGTCAGACACTGCAATATATTCATGTTACTGAGGTACTTAAATTATGACTAATCATTCATGCTGTTCAGTAACTTTACTAATCCGATCCTGCATTTAATAGGGTGGAACATGCCCTTGTGCAAACAGCCAGGGAGACCACACAGAACTATGAGAGCAGAGAAGCACTGGCATGGGGATAAAAGAACATAGGATCCACAGACCATTAAAAAATGTTCATATTTTTATTACAACTAAAAATTACTACTTATAAAGAACTCCGTGGTTCACTTTTAAACTCTTTCACTCTCAAAGACACATTTCTGACATAAGATGTACTATCCCGTCGAGGTGGGGTGGGCCAGTATGACCACCGACGGGATAGTACGTCATATACGATCGGCCGTGCTCACGGGGGGAGTGCGGCCGGGTGTCAGCTGACTATCGCAGCTGACATCCGGCACTATGTGCCAGGATCGGTCACGGACCGCCCCCGGCACTATGTGCCAGGATCGGTCACGGACCGCCCCCGGAACATTAACCCCCGGAACACCGCGATCAAACATGATCGCAGTGCTCTGGCGGTATAGGGAAGCATCGCACAGGGAGGGGGGCTCCCTGCGGGCTTCCCTGAGACCCTTGGAGCAACGCAATGTGATCGCATTGCTCTGAGGGTCTCCTACCTCCTTCTCCCTGCAGGCCCCGGAACCAAAATGGCCACGGGGCTACTTCCGGGTCCTGTAGGGAGGTGGCATACAAGCGCCTGCTCAGAGCAGGCGCTGGTAAGCCTGCAGCAGTGCACGTCAGATCACTGATCTAACACACTGCTCTGCTCTGCGAGTGGGTGAGAGACAGAGGTAGGACCGGACTTCTGAGCACGCTTGTGTGCCAGGAACATGGTCCTGCTGAGGGATCTATGAGGATATGGGGTGGCAGTACACGCCGTACTCATAGTCCGCATAGTGGGACTACAGGTGTGACTGCTCACCCTGTATCCCTCCGGAGAACCTAAAAGAAAAACGACGCACATTGAGGGAGATAAGGGTCTAATGAAAGACCTGTGTCCACCTCCTACTGACACTAAGCTAAACTGAAGTGTATAATGCCAGTCTGTGGGGTGTATACTGCAGAGGAGGAGCTAACTTTTTTGTGCATAGTGTCAGCCTCCTAGCGGCAACAGCATACACTCCATGGTTCCTGTGTCCCCCAATGAGAGGCGATAGAGAAAATAATTTTTATTTTCACGGCTCTGCGTTATAAACTGTAGTGAAACACTTTGGGGTTCAAAGCTCTCACAACACATCTAGTTAAGTTCCTTAGGGGGTCTACTTTCCAAAATGGTGTCACTTGTGGGGGGTTTCATTGTTTAGGCACATCAGGGGCTCTCCAAAAGCAACATGGCCTCCCATCTGAATTTCAGTCAATTTTGCATTGAAAAATCAAACGGCGCTCCTTCCCTTCCGAGCTCTGCCATGCGCCCAAAACAGTGGTTTACCCCCACATATGGGGTATTGGCATACTCAGGACAAATTGCACAACAACTTTTGGGGTCCATTTTCTTATGTTAACCTTGGTAGAATAAAACAAATTGGAGCTGAAGTTAATTTTTTGTGAAAAAAGTTAAATGTTCTTTTTTTTTTTTTTTTTTTTTTTAAACATTCCGAAAATTCCTGTGAAACACCCGAAGGGTCAATAAACTTCTTGAAAGTTGTTTTGAGCACCTTGAGGGGTGCAGTTTTTAGAATGGTGTCACACTTGGTTATTTTCTATCATATAGACTCCTCAAAATGACTTCAAATGAGATGTGGTCCCTAAAAAAAAATGGTGTTGTAAAAACGAGAAATTGCTGGTCAAATTTTAACCCTTATAACTCCATAACAAAAGAAAAAAAATTTTGGTTCCAAAATTGTGCTGATGTAAAGTAGACATGTGGGAAATGTTACTTATTAAGTATTTTATGTGACATATCTCTGTGATTTAAGGGCATAAAAATTCAAAGTTGGAAAATTGCAAAATGACTGTTCAAAATTTTCGCCAAATTTCCTTTTTTTTTCACAAATAAACGCAGGTAATATCAAAGAAATTTTACCACTATCATGAAGTACAATATGTCAGAATCATCAGGATCCGTTGAAGCGTTCCAGAGTTATAACCTCATAAAGGGACAGTGGTCAGAATTGTAAAAATTGGCCCGGTCATTAACGTGCAAACCACCCTTGGGGGTAAAGGGGTTAAATGTACCTTGCCTTTAAGTGCATGTCGTTTCTAGAAAAACAGCTAGTGCTTATTCCTTGGTATCAATAAAAAGCTGAGAGTCTGGCTTTTATAACACCAAGCTCAATATTCTGGGTGCTTGGGATGTAAGAGTGAGAGACTAAGTTGCACATATTAATCTGCCCACTTGCTGACTGATATGTGTATGTGGCCATAGGCTATTGCTACATGTATGAATCAGTCTCCTCATTTTTCTCCAAAGGGAAACTGACTGACTTGCATTTGCATGAAAGGTATGGGCAAAAAGATAGGAAACGACAGACACTACATGTAATTACTCCAGTAGAAATGATTATTTAGTTTCCTTACAGTTTTAGTAATCACTTTTATTTAATGAAGAAGCCATTTGTTTTTTCTACTTACATTTTCATCCCACTTTCATATTAAATGTTCTTGATTACTATATTGTGCTTAATATACATGTATTCATGTACTGGAAATATAATCATGTAAATCTAGAAGTACCTGAAGTATGAAAAAAGGCATGCGGTTCTGTTGCTCGCAGAGCAAGCTCGGCCACATCTTCTTCCATGACTCTGAACAATCATTAGCTGATTTTATTCTGTAAAATATAAAAAAAATGTACAATTACCAAGATGATCCATTCACAAAGTGTGTAAAACGTGACACCTCCAACATTGTTAGGGATAATTCCTATATACAAGAGAACATCAGTGATGCTACGATGGGAAGCGTTATAACATGTAGCCCACAGACACTTTCTCATCAGACATTCGTGGTGGAAAGACTCAATCAGGTGATAGTTTTGCTAAGATGATGATACCAAGTTAAGTACAGGATGATATTGCAGGGCCTTGGAAATTGTACTGCCCAGCATGCAGTTATATCTCTCCATGCCTTAAAGAAGCACTCCCATCAAAAGTGTTATCATTTTAATATATTGCAGTAATCATATTACATAGCACTATGTACTTACAATTTTTCATTTAGCTTCTCTACCCAGTTAATTATTTTATATTCCATTAGGTCTATGACATGATGTGATTAAAAACAGACTAGCTGAATCTTTCTAAGCTCTATCTAGAAACAGGTGGTCAATTTTCCCTGTATGACTCATGAGTTACTGCAAAAGTCTCTGACAAAGGGGCGGAGCAGCTGGGTCAGCAGGTAAAGAGGGGAATGATTTCTGCAGGGACAGCTGAGAAAACAGAAGAATTATCTGGGTAGAAAGGCAAAATGAGCAATTGTAAGTGCACAGTGCTATATAATTACCCCATGCCCACTGTATGGCCAGGTCACTAGGTAGGGTGCGACTTTGCTCAATACAAGTGTATGAAAATGGAACGAGGCCGCGTCCACTGGTCAGGCTCCGGGAGTATGCATAACGCACATATACCCTCCGGAGTCGGCGCAGTGCACACGCTGGGAGGTTTCATAAGTCTGCAGTCACACAGAGGGACTGCAGACTTATCATTTGGGTCAGGACAAACCCTTTAAACAAGTCTCTCAGCAGTTTTGACCATGCCAGATGGTTGACCGTGCTAGCTAGTAAATCTATAGTGCTGAAACATAACTTTCTACAAGGTAGTAGCAGCGGCATGAAAATCAAAGCGTAGATTTTAATCTAGCGTATTCCCCAATACTGACACACACTTCCATGCAGTAAGCGCTTCACAAGACCTCCTTTTTGCTTAAAGGGAACCTGTCACCCCGTTTTTTCAGATTGAGATATAAATACTGTTAAATAGGGCCTGCGCTGTGCGTTACTATAGTGTATGTAGTGTACCCTGATTCCCCACCTACGCTGCGCAATACATTACCAAAGACGCCGTTTTCGCCTGTCAATCAGGCTGGTCAGGTCGGGTGGGCGTGTTCACAGCGCTGTTTCTTCCTCAGCTTTACGTTGGTGGCGTAGTGGTGTGCGCACGTTGAGGTGACTAATCCACTGTGGGCACGTGAACAAGGAGCGCGCGATCTGCGCTATCACCCCCTGTCATCGGTGGGGGCGGCCATCTTCCTGGGGCCGCGCGTGCGCAGATGTAGTGCTCTGTTGCACGGGGCTTCAGGAAAATGGCCGCGGGATGCCGCGCGTGCGCACAAGAGATCGCGGCGGCCATTTTCCCAAAGCCGAGTTTGCATCTCGGCTTTGGGAAAATGGCCGCCGCGATCTCTTGTGCGCACGCGCGGCATCCCGCGGCCATTTTCCTGAAGCCCCGTGCAGCAGAGCACTACATCTGCGCACGCGCGGCCCCAGGAAGATGGCCGCCCCCACCGATGACAGGGGGTGATAGCGCAGATCGCGCGCTCCTTGTTCACGTGCCCACAGTGGATTAGTCACCTCAACGTGCGCACACCACTACGCCACCAACGTAAAGCTGAGGAAGAAACAGCGCTGTGAACACGCCCACCCGACCTGACCAGCCTGATTGACAGGCGAAAACGGCGTCTTTGGTAATGTATTGCGCAGCGTAGGTGGGGAATCAGGGTACACTACATACACTATAGTAACGCACAGCGCAGGCCCTATTTAACAGTATTTATATCTCAATCTGAAAAAACGGGGTGACAGGTTCCCTTTAAGTGATGGCTGTAGGGAAAGCCTGCTGGACACCACGGCCATCATGTGAATTTGGCCTAGGGGTACGTTCACATAAACGTATTATACAGTCCATACACGGACAGTAATGCCCAAAGCGCCCGCACATCTCCTGACCTGAACCACACACATCATAGGCATACAGCAGCTGTTCTTTCAATTCCAGAGACCTACAATCGGTACAGAAATCATAGCTTTTACACACACCGTGAAATGAGGATGTAAGAGCCCAGCATACACGAGACTGGAAAGTGTTCTCTCAGGGCTCGAATGCTCTGGAAAACAGCATACAAGAAAACTTTACGTTATATATAACACAGTTCTCGGTACATATTTGGACATTAGGAATATCAGGGACTCTTGACAAACAAAAGTAAAAAAACTTTTTTTTTTTTTTACTTCAATCGATGTATTTTAGCTGAACGGCAATATTTTTTTCAATAGGGTTTCATTAATGGTGTGCCCCATAATTGTGGAGCAAAATGGTCAGCACGGTGGCTCAGTGGATAGCACTGCAACTTTGCAGCGCTGGGGTCCTGGGTTCAAATCCCACCAAGGACAACATCTGCAAAGAGTTTGTATCTTCTCTCCATGTTTGCGTGGGTTTCCTCCGGGCTCTCCGGTTTCCTCCCACATTTCAAAGACATACTGATAGAGAATTTAGATTGTGAGCCCCATCGGGGACAGTGATGATAATGTGTGCAAAGCGCTGCGGAATATGTTTGCACTATATAGAAAAATAAAGATTATTATTAGTGTAATTTAAAGTTAAGGTGGTGTAAGGAAAAATGTTCAATATGTATAGTAAAAGGTGCTAAAGTTATCTCATAGCATAGACTACTGTGATGAATGTAGCGCGGCCTGTCTTGTGTAATTTAAATGGGGTCTAAATTAATACTAAAAGCCTCTTGTATGTCCAACAAAATCTTCATAAAGATGGAAATTCCAAAATCTAAAAAAAATATATAACAGCCCAGAAATACCACTATTGCTGCAGTGGTAATAAGTGCTGTAGCTGCGATGTCGCCACTGCAGTAAAAGACCGATGTGAGGCAAACAGGCAGCGCTGGTCCCTGGGAGGATGAGTAACGACTTGTAGAGAGATTACAGTAATAATATTTTTCAATATTTGCAGATGATACTAAACTCTGCAAGGTAATCAACAGAGAGGATAGTTTGATGTTATAGAAAGATTTATAAAAGCGGGAGATTTAGGGTGAGAAATGGACACTGAAGTTTAATGTAGATTAATGTAAAGTCATGCATTTAAGCAGAGGAAATACATTATATAATTATATGCTAAAAAAAAATATACGAAAAAGCTTTGAGTGTATTGATGGACAGCAAAATCAACTCTATTAACCAATGCCAGGCAGCTGCTGCCAAGACAAATAAAATCATGAGAACAATTCAAAGGGGCATAGGCTACTTTCACACTTTGGTCGCAATGCATCGGGCCGACGTACATTGTGAAATAACTGTTTAGAAACACAGATACACCAATAAAAATAGAGGATTGTTAAATATAATTTTCCAAATTATCATAGTAATGGTGTTCTGTGAAAAGTAGTGACTAAACACTAAGATAGGAGACCCCCTGACGATGGAAGATATTCCGAAACGAGCGTCGGGGTGCTCGGTGATGGGATTTGGTGACCCTAAAAAGGTATGTTGCAGATACGCATGTCTCTCCTAAGGGTGTCTATTATTCTCGCACTTTGCACTTTATAAGTATTTTTACTGTGTCCGCAGGTGTGGTTTTTATCCTGTGGTTTCACGTATACATTGTTACTCTTTAATGCACGGTTTTTATTGCCATTGTCGCAATCATTGGTGTTTAATTTTGTAGTGAGTGATTCTACTATTGCACTTTATTTTATTTTTTTCCTACTCATTTGGATTTTTTTTTACACCATTTTGGCATATAATCTGCAATGGATATATTGGGGTCACCAATTTATATCTATTTGTGATATTTTTATCTTATTCTCCGGTCATAAATTTGCTTACTTAATTATTTTATATTTTTTTATTGTGCCACTTCCACCTTAATAAAGGCTATTTATACTGATTTTCTGTGTGGGTTACACTCTTTTGGCTGTTCATGTTTTTAGTTGATGTGGTTGGTTGTGAAATAACTGCAAGACGTGGGCAACGGATGCAGTTATTCAACGCATCCGCTGCCCGGACAAAAAAACGCTACATTGAACGCTTTTTTGTGCGTCGCGTCCGCCAAAACATGACAGAACTGTCGCACGACAGATGTGACGTGTGCCCATCCGTCCCGATCTGTCGCTAATACAAGTGTATGGGCAAAACACGCATCCTGCGAGCACATTTGTTGGATCCGTTTTTTGCCCATAATGATGGATTGCGACGGAGGACAAAAGACGGAAGTGTGAAAGTAGCTATAGATGCTCGTGACAAGAGCATAGTTCTCCTCTAAAACAAGTCTTTGCTGTTCATACTCTGGGTGTCTTAACCCCTTAGCGACCGCCGATACGCCTTTTAACGGCGTCCGATAAGGGTACTTAAACCGCAGCGCCGTTTATTAACGGCGCTGTGGAAAAAGTAAATAGCGCCCCCCAGAGTCCCATTTTCTCCGGGGTCTCGGCTGCCGGGGGTAGCCGAGACCCCAGAGAACATGATTCGGGTTTTTTTTTACCGACCCCGCTTTTGCAATCGCCGGTAATTAACCGTTTAACGGCGATCGCAAAAAACAAACAAACCGCGATTTCTTTTTAATTTCTCTGTCCTCCGATGTGATCGCACATCAGAGGACAGAGAAATGGGGTCCCAGGTAGCCCCCCAATACTTACCTGTCTCCCCCGGTGCTCCTCGTGGCTCCCGATGGGCGCCGCCATCTTTTTCCGGCAAAAAAATGGCGGGCGCATGCGCAGTGCGCCCACCGGCCGGCACCGGGAGAATCTTTGGGATCTCGGCTGCCGGGGGTAGCCGAGACCCCAAAGAACATGATCGGGGTCGGTTTTACCGACCCGTTTTGCGATCGCCGGTAATTAACTGTTTACCGGCGACCGCAAAAAAAAAAAAAAAAAGTAATGTGTAATTCTCTGTCCTCTTATGTGATCGCACATCAGAGGACAGAGAAATAGGGGGATTCGGGGACCCTGCCATACTCACCGGTGTCCCTCGGTCCTCCTTTAGCTCCTCCTGGCCGCCGGCGTCTTCATGGCAAAAGAAAATGGCGGGCGCATTCGCAGTGCGCCCGCCATCTGTCGCCATCTGCTGGCCAGCAGGAGAAGAGCAGTTGGGGCTAAAATTAGGGTTAGGGCTAGGGTTGGGGCTGGGGCTAAATTTAGGGTTAGGGTTGGGGCTAAATTTAGGGTTAGGCTTCTTTCACACTTACGTCGGTACGGGGCCGTCGCAATGCGTCGGCCCGACATACCGACGCACGTTGTGAAAATTGTGCACAACGTGGGCAGCGGATGTAGTTTTTCAACGCATCCGCTGCCCAATCTATGTCCTGGGGAGGAGGGGGCAGAGTTACGGCCACGCATGCACGGTCAGAAATGGCGAACGCGACGTACAAAAAAAAGTTACATTGAACTTTTTTTGTGCCGACGGTCCGCCAAAACACAACTGATCCAGTGCACGACGGACGCGACGTGTGACCATCCGTCGCGATCCGTCGGCAATACAAGTCTATGGGCAAAAAACGCATCCTGCGGGCACATTTGCAGGATCCATTTTTTGTCCAAAACGACGGATTGCGACGGATGCCAAACGCAAGTGTGAAAGTAGCCTTAGGGCTAGGGTTAGGGTTGGGGCTAAAGTTAGAGTTGGGATTAGGGTTAGGGTTTGGATTAGGGTTGGTATTAGGGTTGGCATTAGGGTTACGCTTGGGATTAGGGTTAGGTTTCGGATTAGGGTTAAGGTTAGGGTTGTGATTAGGGGTGTATTGGGATTAGGGTTAGGTTTGAGGTTAGGGTTGAGATTAGGATTAGGGGTGTGTTGGATTTAGGGTTTTTATTAGGGTTATGGTTAGGGTTGACATTAGGGTTGTTTTGGGGTAAGGGTTGTGATTATCGTTAGGGTTAGTGATTAGGATTATGGATCGGGTTGGGATTAGGGTTAGGGGTGTGTTGGGGTTAGGGTTGGAGCTAGAATTAGGGGGTTTCCACTGTTTAGGTACATCAGGGGGTCTCCAAACACGACAGCCAATTTTGCGCTCAAAAAGTCAAATGGTGCTCCCTCCCTTCTGAGCTCTGCCGTGCGCCCAAACAGTGGGTTACCCCCACATATGGGGCATCAGCGTACTCGGGATAAATTGGACAACAACTTTTGGGGTCCAATTTCTCCTGTTACCCTTGTGAAAATAAAAACTTGGGGGCTACAAAATCGTTTTTGTGGAAAAAAAATATTTTTTATTTTCATGACTCTGCATTCTAAACTTCTGTGAAGCACTTGGGCATTCAAAGTTCTCACCACACATCTAGATAAGTTCCTTGGGGGGTCTAGTTTCCAAAACAGGGTCACTTGTGGGGGGTTACTACTGTTTAGGTACATCAGGGGCTCTGCAAACGCAACATAACGCCAACAGACCATTCTATCCAAGTCTGCATTCCAAAACGGCGCTCCTTCCCTTCCGAGCTCTGCCGTGCGCCCAAACAGTGGTTTACCCCCACATATGGGGCATCAACGTACTCGGGATAAATTGGACAACAACTTTAGTGGTCCAATTTCTCCTGTTACCCTTGTGAAAATAAAAACTTGGGGGCTAAAAAATCTTTTTTGTGGAAAAAAAAATCTTTTTTATTTTCACAACTCTGCATTATAAACTTCTGTGAAGCATTTGGGCATTCAAAGTTCTCAACACACATCTAGATAAGTTCCATGAGGGGTCTAGTTTCCAAAATGGGGTCACTTGTGGGGGGTTTCCACTGTTTAGTCACATCAGGGGCTCTCCAAACGCGACATGGCGTCCAATCTCAATTCCAGCCAATTCTACATTGAAAAAGTAAAACGGCACTCCTCTTCCAAGCTCTGCGGTGCGCCCAAACAGTGGTTTACCCCCACATATGGGGTATTGGCGTACTCAGGAGAAATTGCACAACAACTTTTGTGGTCTAATTTCTCCTGTTACCCTTGTGAAAATAAAAATTTGGGGGCAAAAAGATCATTTTTGTAGAAAAAATTCGATTTTTTATTTTCACGGCTCTACGTTATAAACTTCTGTGAAGCTCTTGGGGGTTCAAAGTGCTCACCACACATCTAGATAAGTTCCTTAAGGGGTCTAGTTTCCAAAATGGTGTCACTTGTGGGGGGGTTTCCACTGTTTAGGCACATCAGGGGCTCTCTAAACGTGACATGGCGTCCGATCTCAATTCCAGCCAATTCTGCATTGAAAAAGTCAAACGGCGCTCCTTCACTTCTAAGTTCTGCGGTGCGCCCAAAAAGTGGTTTACCCCCACATATGGGGTATTGGCGTATTCAGGAGAAATTGTATAACAAAATTTATGGTTACATTTCTGTTTTTACACTTGTGAAAATAAAAAAAATGGTTCTGAATTACCGTAAAATGTTTGCAAAAAAAAGTTAAATGTTCATTTTTTCCTTCCACATTGTTTCAGTTCCTGTGAAGCACGTAAAGGGTTAATAAACTTCTTGAATGTAGTTTTGAGAACCTTGAGGGGTGTAGTTTTTAGAATGGTGTCATACTTCGTTATTTTCTATCATATAGACCCCTCAAAATGACTTCAAATGTGATGTGGTCCCTAAAAAAAAATGGTGTTGTAAAAATGAGAAATTGCTGGTCAACTTTTAACCCTTATAACTCCCTAACAAAAAAAAATTTTGTTTCCAAAATTGTGCTGATGTAAAGTAGACATGTGGGAAATGTTATTTATTAACTATTTTTCGTGACATATCTCTCTGATTTAAGGGCATAAAAATACAAAGTTTGAAAATTGCAAAATTTTAAAAATTTTCGCCATATTTCCGTTTTTTTCATAAATAATCGCAAGTAATATCGAAGAAATGTTACCACTAACATGAAGTACAATATGTCACGAAAAAACAATCTCAGAATCAGCGGGATCCGTTGAAGCGTTCCAGAGTTATAACCTCAAAGTGACAGTGGTCAGAATTGTAAAAATTGGCTCGGTCACTAAGGGGTTAAAGGGAACTTGTCACCCCGTTTTTTCGATATGAGATAAAAATATGGTTCAATAGGGCCTGAGCTCTGCTTTATATTAGTAACTTTCATATCCCCCAATTCCCCACCTTTGCAGAGAAAATACCTTAGTAATCTCTTTGTTTTCGTCTGTCAATCACCCCAGTCCGATGGGCGGGGCCTAATCGCTGTCTCCCCCCCCCGCTCCTCGGCATGTCAGACGTCAGACAAAACTAGATCTGTGAATAGCACAGATCCTGGTCATTTTTTGCGGTTGCGCATTGCATTAGCCTCTAGCGCCAGCGCAGTATGCTTTTGCCAACAGTTGGTCAAGCATGAAATCATTACTGTGCATGCACTGGCTTTTGAGCCTATGCTCTGTGCCCCAGAAACATAGAAAGACTTCCGGGGCACAGAACATCAAGAAAAATACCAGCGCATGCGCAATAATGAGTTGAATACTTGCCCAATAGCTTGAACACTGTTGGGCAAAACATACTGCGCACGCGCGAGACGCCACTTGAAAGCGCAGGCGCAGAAAACAACGCCAGAAAGAAGATTCGTAGAGCAAAGCCGGAGGTGGGGAGGATCTGCAATTAGGCCCCGCCCATCGGACCGGGGTGATTGACATGCGAAAATGGAGAGATTACTAAGGTATTTTCTCGGCAAAGGTGGGGAATCGGGGGATATGAAAGGTACTAATGTAAAGCAGAGCTCAGGCCCTATCGAACCATATTTTTATCTCATCAAAAAAACGCGGTGACAGGTTCCCTTTAAGCTTTTTTTTTTAATTATTTTATTGGGGGTCAAACAATTAGTTCAAGAAGGATTGGCCAATTTTTGACTTTGTAACAGGTCCTTTCAAAAAGTGCTGTCACAAAACTGTAGCACTAGATTTAAGCAAAAACATCTGCAGGACGCTCCTGCTGTCAAACCAGTCACACGTGCACGATGGACCAGAGCCCTGAAAACATTCTCTTCACTGGCCCTTTTTCTTATTAGTAGGCTCGGCAAGATGTCATATATGCCTCACACCACAGTGATGCCGCAGGGTCTGCTGATCAGAAGGGTAGCAGGGATTTGCATGATTATGAGAATTCTCAACTATCCAATCCTGCCATTACCGATACCTCTCACAAGAACAGGGTTCGGTAGCATGCACGAGTTACCGCTCCCACATTCACTGTCAATGGGAGCGGACACACACATGCTCAGTACAGTCACACAAGGGACTTTGCAGACCTTGTAAATTGTGCATTTTCTGTCTGTACACCCAGAGGATGTCCTGTCTGTGATCGAGATGAATTCTGCCTTCTATGGACTGAGGCATGAAAGGCACAGACCCAGTGTGGGTGTCTGCAGGGTGTGACCGGGTCTGGTGTAGGGGTATATGTGTATTTATATCACTGTATGATATACAGAGATCCCTCAGGCCCTACATATTATATATCGCTGCGTGCCGCATGTTATAGATCCCTGGTACCACGCCACGCGTGTTAGTCACCACTGTACACTGCAGCCCCCCGTGTTATAATACGGGGGTGGGGGGGGGTGGGCATTGGGGTTGGCGCGGTGCCTGACTGTACACTGCGTATGGCATGTTAGACACCGCTGTACACTGTGGCCCCCCGGGTAAGGACACCGCTGTACACTGTGGCTCCCCCGGGTAAGGACACCGCTGTACACTGTGGCCCCCCGGGGTAAGGACACCGCTGTACACTGTGGCTCCCCCGGGTAAGGACACCGCTGTACACTGTGGACCCCCGGTTTAGGACACCGCTGTACACTGTGGACCCCCGGGTAAGGACACCGCTGTACACTGTGGCTCCCCCGGGTAAGGACACCGCTGTACACTGTGGCCCCCCGGGTAAGGACACCGCTGTACACTGTGGCTCCCCCGGGTAAGGACACCGCTGTACACTGTGGCCCCCCGGGGTAAGGACACCGCTGTACACTGTGGCCCCCCGGGTAAGGACACCGCTGTACACTGTGGCCCCCCGGGGTAAGGACACCGCTGTACACTGTGGACCCCCGGGTAAGGACACCGCTGTACACTGTGGCCCCCCGGGGTAAGGACACCGCTGTACACTGTGGCCCCCCGGGTTAGGACACCGCTGTACACTGTGGCCCCCCGGGTTAGGACACCGCTGTACACTGTGGCCCCCCGGGTAAGGACACCGCTGTACACTGTGGCCCCCCGGGTTAGGACACCGCTGTACACTGTGGCCCCCCGGGTAAGGACACCGCTGTACACTGTGGCCCCCCGGGTTAGGACACCGCTGTACACTGTGGCCCCCCGGGTTAGGACACCGCTGTACACTGTGGCCCCCCGGGTAAGGACACCGCTGTACACTGTGGACCCCCGGGTAAGGACACCGCTGTACACTGTGGACCCCCGGGTAAGGACACCGCTGTACACTGTGGACCCCCGGGTAAGGACACCGCTGTACACTGTGGCCCCCCCGGGTAAGGACACCGCTGTACACTGTGGCCCCCCGGGTAAACTGTGGCCCCCCGGGTTAGGACACCGCTGTACACTGTGGCCCCCCGGGTAAGGACACCGCTGTACACTGTGGCCCCCCGGGTTAGGACACCGCTGTACACTGTGGCCCCCCGGGTAAGGACACCGCTGTACACTGTGGCCCCCCGGGTTAGGACACCGCTGTACACTGTGGCCCCCCGGGTTAGGACACCGCTGTACACTGTGGCCCCCCGGGTTAGGACACCGCTGTACACTGTGGCCCCCCGGGTAAGGACACCGCTGTACACTGTGGACCCCCGGGTAAGGACACCGCTGTACACTGTGGACCCCCGGGTAAGGACACCGCTGTACACTGTGGCCCCCCCGGGTAAGGACACCGCTGTACACTGTGGACCCCCGGGTAAGGACACCGCTGTACACTGTGGACCCCCGGGTAAGGACACCGCTGTACACTGTGGACCCCCGGGTAAGGACACCGCTGTACACTGTGGACCCCCGGGTAAGGACACCGCTGTACACTGTGGCCCCCCCGGGGTAAGGACACCGCTGTACACTGTGGCCCCCCCGGGGTAAGGACACCGCTGTACACTGTGGCCCCCCCGGGGTAAGGCTAGGTTCACACTAGCGTTGCGCCGCCCTGCGTCGGCGACGCAACGCGCGACGCACGTAAAAACGCGCGCAAACGCGCGCAAAAACGCGCGCGTTTTGCGACGCGTGCGTCGTTTTTGACGAAAATCGGACGCACAGAAAATGCTACAATGTAGCGTTTTCTTGCGTCCGACGCTAGCGTCGGAAACGACGCACGTGGCGAAAAACGCCACCAAAACGACGCACGCGTCCCCTATGTTAAACATAGGGGCGCGTCGCCGCTGCGTCGCCGCTGCGTCGCCGGCGCAACAGCGACGCACATTGGCGGAACGCCAATGTGAACGTAGCCTAAGGACACCGCTGTACACTGTGGCCCCCCGGGTTAGGACACCGCTGTACACTGTGGCCCCCCGGGTAAGGACACCGCTGTACACTGTGGCCCCCCGGGTTAGGACACCGCTGTACACTGTGGCCCCCCGGGTTAGGACACCGCTGTACACTGTGGCCCCCCGGGTAAGGACACCGCTATACACGGTCCCATGTAGAAGACAGCGGTGTACAACAGTCAGTGATGACAGGAGGGAGTGTCCGCCGCTCGGTCCCGCCTCGGCCCCAGGGCAGGCCGGGTGTGATCAGGCCGCTCTCCTTCTCTCCCTCCTCCGCCGCCTGTTCCCTCAGTGATCCAAGATGGCGGCGCTCCCCTCACACGCCGCATGTGGGCAGACGCCATCTTGCTTTCACCGCATCATATACAGTTTATCAAGTATCAGCCTTGTGTCACGACTGAGCAGAGTGTCGGCCAGTCACAGCTGCCTCTACACTATTACATGTCGTGTGCGATAAGGCAGTAAAGGCTAATCCGCGCCGCCGTCCGCCGTTCCCGCGCCGTGGCCCCCTCCCCCCACCAGGGCCTAGCTGCGGCCTCCTCTGAGGCCTGGAAGGGCGGGCGGTCGGACGCAGGCCTACAGACGGGCTGTACAAGGCCGCGGCCCGTGTCTCCCCTCAGCGGCGTCACCGATAACGTGGAGGCGGCTCGGCGTTACACCGGGGACCAGGCGGCGCCGCTCACGGGCCCTCCCTGCACACTTTCGGGGCAGAGCCCAGGCTGCAGCGCTGCCAGCCGCCCCCTCGGCCTTACAGATTCCCCCCGACCGCGCTCTTCGCCCGCCCAGGCCTCCGCACACGCTCCCGCCGCGGCCTCACCTGAGAACACTGCAGAGATTCCCTCCGTGCACCGGCACCGGGGCTCCTGGTCTGTTAGGCCTGTTCGCGATGGCTGATTCGAAGGGAGGGGGAAGGTAGAGAGCGAGTGCGACAGGCAGAAAGGGAGGGGCCGAGCGATGGCTGAGAGAGAAAGAGAGGGGGGAAGGAGGGAGAGGAAAAGCCGCCGCTCTCCTGGCCGGGCCGCCGTCAGCGGAGACGTCACTGCCGCAGAGCCTCAGGAAAATGCGGAAGGGGGAGGCCGCAGAGCGCACGGGCTGCTGTCAGCACAGAGGCCCGGGCCCAGAGCGGGGAGGGCGGAGGAGGCCGCGGCCTGAGAGCCCCGCGGGTACCCGGAGAGAAGGGCGGCAGCGTGCGGGGAAACGTGCATGGAGCAGCTCCTGTGCTGGAGCCATATGTGGCCCTCATCCCCCAATATGTGAGACTCCCTCCAGAGATGTGGAAGTCTACTGTAGAAACACGGCATCTACTTAGCAGGGAAATCCAGCACATAATCCACAATAACCTGCGATATAATCCACAATAACCTGCGATATAATCCACAATAACCTGTGATATAATCTACACTAACCTGTGATATAATCCACACTAACCTGTGATATAATCCACAATAACCTGTGATATAATCTACACTAACCTGTGATATAATCCACAATAACCTGCGACATAATCCACAATAACCTGTGATATAATCCACACTAACCTGTGATATAATCCACAATAACCTGTGATATAATCTACACTAACCTGTGATATAATCCACACTAACCTGCGATATAATGCACAATAACCTGCGATATAATCCACACTTACCTGTGATATAATCCACAATAACCTGTGATATAATCCACAATAACCTGTGATATAATCCACAATAACCTGTGATATAATCTACACTAACCTGTGATATAATCCACAATAACCTGCGATATAATCCACAATAACCATTCATATAATGAATGGTTAGTGTAGTGTTTTATATAATCTACAATAATCCGTCATATAATACTCAATAACCTGTCATATAATCCACAATAACCCCTCGTATAATCCACAATAATGAGCCATATAATCTACAATAACCCATCATACAACCTACAATAACCTGTGACATAATCCACAATAAACCGTCATATAATCTACAATAACCCTTCAGATAATCCATCATACAATCTACCATAATCCCTCATATAATCCACAATAACCCATCATATAATCCACAATAACCGTCATATAATCTACAATAACCCATGATATAATCCACAAAACCTGCTATATAATCCACAATAACCCCTCATATAATCTACCGTGGGCAGCACGGTGGCGCAGTGGTTAGCATTGCAGCGCTGGGGTCCTGGGTTCTAATCCTACCCAGGACAACATCTGTATGTTCTCTCCGTGTTTGCGTGGGTTTCCTCCGGGTTCTCCGGTTTCCTGCCACACTCCAAAGACATACTGATAGGGATTCTAGATTGTGATTGTGATGATAATGTGTGCAAAACTGTAAAGCGCTGCGGAATATGTTAGCGCTATATAAAAATAAAGATTATTATTATCTACAATAACCCATCATATAATCTATAATAACCCGTGATATAATCTACAATGACGCTTGATATACTCTACAACCGAGACGCGAACTGGGAATACCGGTCATGGACAATTTTGTCAGGCATACTGTGAAGGCGGAAAATGTAAAGGTTTACATGTGTAACCAACATCTGTCCTGAGACTTGCAGGTCTCACAAAGGTTACAACATGTGTATCTTAGGAAGGCAGTCTACTGTCTCCAATCTTGACAGGGGGTCCGGCTGGAACCAGGAAGAAGGGGAAACATTTCATACCTTCTAGCTCTTTGAAGAGAGATGTCAATTACGGCCTGACACTATCTGTGAGAAACTTTTACACAGGGAATCTCAGAAGAAAATAATATATTCATTGGGGGAGCGGCCGTGGCCCAATCAAACACAAGCAATTATAATATTAACCTGAGAGGCTGGTCTAGAAATTTAACCTCCAGAGTAACTCTATAAATTAGGCTTGTATACATATAAAGTTGTTCACATATTGGGGGGCCGCCGAGCTGATGTGTTTCAGTCCATATTCATCCTACCCTTAGGGAGCAAAAAGCAGACTACAAAGTTAGACATTTCTGTAAGTTTTCTCCTGTTTATTTTTATAACTGTTTTGCATATTTGTATGTCTCTTTATTACCATATTTTTATACCTTTTTTATCATAAGCCTGCCAGCCCATCATAGCCTGTAGCTTGGCAGGATCCATGGCCAATCCCTGGGCGGAGATGATATAGTCCAGGAAAGGCAAGGACTCCTGCTCAAACACACACTTCGGCAACTTGGCATAGAGGGAGTTTGCGCTTTAGGAGGTCAAAGACTTTGCAAACATCTCTCCGGAGGGAGTCTATATCTGGAGAGTAGATGAGAATATCATCCAGATAGACTACAACCGAGGTGGAGAGCATATCCCAGAAGATGTCATTCACAAAGTCTTGGAAAACGGCAGGGGCATTACAGAGCCCGAAGGGCATCACCAGGTATTTGTAGTGCCCGTCCCTGGTGCTAAAAGCCGTCTTCCATTCGTCCCCCTCACGGATGCGAATCAGGTTGTAAGCACCCCGCAGATCAAGCTTAGTAAATACCCTTGCTCCCCGCAACCTATCAAAGGTTGCGGGGAGCAATATCGGAGAAACCTTTCTCCGATATTAGTGGCAGAGGGTACTTATTCTTAACGGTTATGGCGTTAAGACCCCTGTAGTCTATGCATGGCCGTATTTCTCCATTCTTCTGCACGAAGAACAACCCAGCCCCTGCAGGTGACACTGACTTCCCATTGAATCCTCTTGCCAGATTCTCCTGGATGTACTGAGACATTGCCTCTGTCTCCGGGAGAGATAACGGATAGACTCGACCCCGGGGAGGCTCAGCACAAGGCAAGAGGTCAATAGGACAGTCAGGGGCGGTGAGGCGCAAGGGTCTCCACAGCCTTTTTGGAGAACACGTCTGCATAGACCCAATAGTGTTTGGGGAGAGAGGAAAGATCTGCGGGTACCTCTCTAGTAGCAACCTGAACGCACTCCCTCAGACATCTACCCTCACAAGATTTACTCCATCCCAGAATTCTCCCTGAGGACCTCTCAATATGAGGGGAATGGTAACGTAGCCAAGGTATCCCTAACAGGACCTCATCAATTCCCTCGGGTATGACTAGCAGGGAGATAATCTGATGGGAAGGAGACATGGAGAGAATAAGTGGAATGGTTTGGTGTGTAATCTGTGAGGGCAGTGTCGACTCATTTACCACTTGCACGGTCACTGGTTTGGTGAGCATCACCAGGGGTATTGCGTGCCATTGGGCGAATGGAGACGACATGAAGTTGCCCTCTGCCCCGGAATCCACTCAATGCTCTGCTGTGTGAGTGGATGGGCCTATGGTAATTGTCCCCTTGAAGGACAGTTTGGAGGAAAACGCCGCTGTGTCTAGTGAACCTCCTATGGCCACTAGATGTGGTCGTTTCCCCGACCGCTGGGGACATTTTTTGGCATAATGTCCCAACTGCTGGCAGACAGGACAGACCATGGGTACTCGAGCGACTCGGGACATAGATCCCGCTCGAGAAACCTCCATGGCCTCTTGTGGCTCAGACGCCTGATACGGAGATTAAAGAAGTCTGGCGAAGGTGGGAGCCAGCCAAAACCTCTTCCGACAATGGGCTCACTCCAACCTTCGCTCTGTAAATGAAGGACGATGCGAGTGGAGACCACTATGAGCTCCTCTAGTGTCGCGGGAATCTCCCTAGTGGCCAAAGCGTCCTTCACATGGTCAGCCAGTCTCCTCCAAAATACAGGGATGAGGACTTTAGCCGGCCACTCCATCTCAGATGCTAAAGTTTGGAAGTGGACGGCAAAATGGCTGAGTGACCATGGATGAACCCTGTGTCAGTGCCAGCAGTTGGAGCGCCATATCATGGGTGGCTCGAGGTCCCAAAAAGACCTGTTCCTGAGTGCCCAGGAACCACGGAGCACTCTGCACCACATGATCGTCGCACTCCCACAGCGGTGTAGCCCACTCCAACGCCCTGTCCGATGACGGATATTAGGAATCCCACTTTAGCCTGCTCTGAGGGGAAACATGCAGCCAGGAGCTCAAGGTGTATTGCACAGTGGCTCACGGATCCCCTATACAACTTGCTATCGTCAGAGTACTTATCTGGCAGTGGAAGGCAGGATAATGTCGGAACAGGAGTGACAGCAGACATACGAGCTGCAGCCACGCTAGCAGCCTGAACAGCTACTGCGGTAACATCCACAGCCGAGGTTGTACGCTCGAGAGACACCAACCTGCCTCCCAGCTGCTGAATCTACCGCTGCAGTCGCTGTTTGACCGCCATTACTAGCCACCCTGGCGCTAGTATAATGTTAGGGCTGGCGGAATGCACCAAATAATATAAAGGAAGATATAAGGTGCGTTCGCAGCCCTGGGTCCACCGTGCAGAGATGTTACCTGCGGCTCAGTAATGGCGGACAGTATATAGCGGTATAACAGACCAACACACATGGGTTATCGCCACCTGGTGTGTACAGAAGCGGACTCTGTTGATTCACAGAGCCGCAAATGCCGCGGAATGTAAATGCCGCAGCCTGTTAACCTCACAGAGCTCAGCTGAGAGAGCACTAGTGTATGGTCACAGCACTCAGCCCCTAGGACGTGGGGTAAGAGTCCTTTTAGACACACTGAGCGTATGGCACCGCAACTGCGATGCCAGGAGGAACTGGCGAATGCCACTAACCGCCCTAACTAGAGAGGAAAGCGCACTAATTGCGTACGGCGCTGCACTGGCGAACGCTGCTAAAATGACGCTGGTATTTTGTGCTCTGTGCTGGATTGCACAAATTGGCGCTATGTTAGTTCCAATCATCCACACTTAAATAATGATTTTAGGTTATACTAGTGCGGCCATGCAAACCTTTTAGAGTTGCAGCCTTTCGGGACCGTGCCTGTGGTCCAATCAGAGCCGCTTGAGGACCTGGGCATGTGACCTCCGACCTCCAATGAGAGGTTGTCCCACGGGCATGCTCAGTAGACAAAAAGCAGGACTTAGTCCCAGAAGCGTCTGCTCTCCGCTAAGGCTACTTTCACACTTGCGTCGTGGACTGCACGTCGCAATGCGTCGTTTAGGAGAAAAAACGCATCCTGCAAAATTGCTTGCAGGATGCGTTTTTTCTCCATTGACTAACATTAGCTACGCTTTGCCACACGTCGCAACCGTCGTGCGACGGTTGCGCCGTGTTGTGGCGGACCGTCGGCAGCAAAAAAGTTACATGTAACGTTTTTTGCTGCGTTGTGTCCGCCATTTCCGACCGCGCATGCGCGGCCGGAACTCCGCCCCCACCTCCCCGCAACTCATAATGGGGCATCGGATGTGCTGGAAAAATGCATCCGCTGCCCCCGTTGTGCAGCGCTTGCACAGTATGCGTCGGTATGTTGGGCCGACGCAGCGCGACGGGCCCGTACCGACGATAATGTGAAAGCCTAGCCAGTCCTGGTTACAATGGCTGGACCTGGGACAGCAGCAGTAATCAGACACACAGCATCGGCTTGAGCAAGATGCTGGGACTGACATCTCTGCTGAGCAGACTCCTCTGCGGCTGAGGAAGAATGGAAGAACGCACAGGATATGGTTTGAGATTCCCCCTGTGCAGCTGCGGGGACCCGACACCTAATATTACCCTTCATATAATCCACAATAACCCGTCATATAATCCACAATGACCCCTCATATAATCCACAATGACCTGTCATAATCTACAATAACCTGTCATATATCATCCACTAAGGCTGGTTTCACATTTGCATTTAAATCCGCAGCATTTAAAACGCATCTGCAAGTGGTGGAAAAAACGCATATAAACACGTTAAAACGCAGCGTTTTTTAGACGCATGCGTTGTCGCATGCGGTTAAAAAAACGCCGCATTTACATGCGTTTTTTCCTGCATTTGCGTTTTTGGTGCGCATGATGAGAAATTTCACAAGAGAAAAATCAAGATAACCAGACACCGCCAATGGGACTACAGAGGGCGTATATGATGGGATCTCTATATATAGACCCTAGGGCAGGGGTGTCAAACTGCATTCCTCTAGGGCTGCAAACAGGTCATGTTTTCAGGATTTCCTTGTACTGCACAGGTGATAATTTAATCACCTACACACATAATGATTGCAGCACCTTGTGCAATGCTAAGGAAATCTTGAAAACACGCATAGTTTGCGGCCCTCGAGGAATGCAGTTTGACACCCCTGCCCTAGGGCTACTGAAATTTTAACAGTTTGCTACTGTATCCTGTGTCATATGATGGATCTTCGCATGGAGAGCTTTTATTTCAACCTGGATTTTAGCTTCAAGCTGTTTCTTGCCTGTGCTTTTGCTTGGGAGCAAGACAGAAATCGCGAAAGATGGAGAAGGAGACAACGTAGGCGTTTGTGGAGGCACCCCATTATTGAAGTACGTGAGAACCGTGGAGCCTATCACACGCTCTATGCCGAGCTTAATGCCAACCCGGAGAAATTCGAGGAATACACATGAATGTCGCAAGACTCGTTCCGGGATTTGCTTTCTCGTGTCCAAGGAGCCATACGGCGACAGGACACCCAGCTCCGTAGAGCGATTCCACCCGAGGAACATCTGCTGGTTACATTAAGGTACGTTCAAAATCTAAACCAATGACAGTCCAAATTTAGTTTTTTCTGACATGTATTTTTTGTGTATTTTCCTTTCTTTTTTTATCGTAACCACACCATAAAAAGAATAGATTGTAATGTTTTTTTTGTGTTTGTTTTTCTTCCAGATTTCTGGCCACCGGAGAGAGTTTATCATCCCTCCACTTCCAATACCGGCTTGGAATATCCACCCTGTCCGGAATAGTTGCGGACACCTGCTGGCCTTTGTGGAATTTACTTCGGGATGAGTTTATACCCCTACCCACCTTGGACATGTGGCTTGAAATTGCGGAAAAATTCTGGAATGTGTGTGATTTCCCCAACTGTTTAGGAGCGGTGGATGGAAAGCACATTCGCATTATCAAACCAGCCAGGACAGGATCGGAGTACTTAAATTACAAAAAATATTTTTCTGTGGTGCTCATGGCAATAGCCGATGCGAACTGTCGCTTCATCGCCGTGGACATTGGAGCTTTAGGCCGTGGCAACGATTCCCAGAGTTTCAAGAACTCTGATATGGGCCGCCGTGTGTATGGCAACAATTTCAATTTTCCACTGCCACAACCTCTCCCCAACACTCAAGGTCCACCGATGCCATTTGTTATGGTTGGGGATGAGGCCTTCCAGATGTGTGAAAACCTACTGAAGCCATATTCCAGTCGGGACTTGAACCACACTAGAAGTGTACCTTTGGCATTCTGGTCGCTAAATGGCGCATTCTTGCATCAGCCATAAATCTAAAAGTGGAAACAGTCGGCGAGGTGGTCAAAGCCTGTGTGGTTCTCCACAATTACATAATGACTAAGGAGCGACCCAACATTGAACTGGATGAACCAGTTGCACACCCACTGCCCGATTTCCAGCATCACCCGCTGCGGTCAACTGCAGCCGTTGGTCACATGCGGGACCAATTTGCTGCCTTTTTTTATTCAGATATTGGACGTGTGTCATGGCAGGACAATGTTGTGTAAATGTCCTGTTGTAATTATATCTGTACCAGTAATTTTCTACAAAGATAATAATATTTCTCATTAATAAACTTTAGTTTTGTTTGTGTTGACCATCTCTCCTATCTTTTTCCTCTCCAAACCAAGGTTGTCCTAAAACTGGCAGTATTTGATCTGTATTTAATATCAGTTTTTGTAATCCAAAACCAGGAGTGGGTGATAAAGGCAGAGGTGCTAGTTATTATGTTAATATCATAATTTACCTCTAATTGTTCCACTCCTTGTTTTGGTTTACAAATACTGATATAAAACACTGGCCACATACTGCTAGTAATGGCAGCCATGTTGCTTTATTGGTAAGCTTGTTGACGTCATTGCGTCATGATTGTCTTCTCCTGTATCCATTGGACACAAACTTAAGAGACAATCACTGTCACACTATCTATACTCATCAAGTCAGGTGTCAGAAATAATGAATTCATGATAAACATATACAGGCTCATGAATTCACTATTTCTGACACCTGTGCAGGTGAGCATAGATATGTAGCGTGTGACAACCATTGTCCCCTCAATTTGTGTGTAATAGATTATGTATAAAGAAGAGAAAATGGTGGTTATAAAAGGCAGTTCTCTACTCAACAGGTCAGGTGTCATAACTAATGAGTTTTTTGACACCTGACCTGTTCAGTAGAGGTCTGCTGTTGTGAATTCTATACGCTCCACATCTTTAGTTAGATGGTGGAGTTTTTTGTATTTTCTGCTGTGGATATTTTTGGAAGAGTTTTAATACTGACCGCTTAGTATTCTGTTCTATCCTTTCCTATATTAGCTAGGGTGGCCTCTTTTGCCAAATCCTGTTTCCTGCCTGCGTGAGTCAATATTTGTGGGGGGCTGCCTATCCTTTGGGGTTCTGCTCTGAGGCAAGGTAGAATTCCTATTTCCATCTATAGGGGTATTTAGTCCTCCGGCTGTGTCGAGGTGTCTAGGATTTGTTAGGCACACCCCACGGCTACTTCTAGTTGCGGTGTTAAGTTCAGGATTTGCGGTCAGTATAGTTTCCACCAACTCCAGAGAAAGTTCCATGCGGCTCCAAGGTCACCGGATCATAACAGTCTGCACTGTATTTCCACCATTTTCTCTTCAGACTGCCACACTAGGCACAGACAAAAATAAGATTATGGAGATACTTGTAATATTTTTTGGCCCACCTCATATCTGTATACTAAAGACACACAAAGCTGCAGTCTTTTTATTTTTAACTACTGGAGATATGATGTGGCCCAAAAAGTAAGTGTGTGGTGACGTTTCTTGGCGCACAGTGTGTGTTGCCGGCAGCGATAGACACAATAAACCAAACATAATTGTGGCAAATCAAACTTTTTTTATTTTGTTAACTGAAAAAAAATATTTTTTACTGCACCGGCTTGGGGTAGAGTGATGTAAACGGGGGGTGTGAAGAACTGAGGCCTGGCTAACCGTGGACGACGCAGAGGTGGCAGGAGAAGGGGCAATGAAACTAGAAGGGTCTGGAAGTTCGGGGATGGGGCTTGACACATGAGAGGCTTGAGACGCACTGGAAGGGTGAGACAAAACTGACATTACAGACACACATTGGTAGGTGAAGGGGGAGGAATGCTAAGAGTCCTCTGTTTTTTGTATTTTTTTCTGTTTTTTTAGGGGGGGGTTTGCCTGGTTGGGGGACGTCTTGGTGGGCTTATATGCCGTGGCGTGGTGGCGGGTGACCTTTCAGGGTCCGGCTGCACTGTGTTAGAGTCCATAGTGCTCGTAGACCGTGCAGCCATGCCAGAGTCCATAGTGCTCGTCGAGCGTGCAGCCATGCCAGAGTCCATAGCACTTGGAGAGCGGAAGGCCATGCCAGGGTCCTGCTGCATCGTGGTGGGGGCGGTACGGAAAGCCATGCCAGGGTCCTGCTGCATCGTGGTGGGGGCGGTACGGAAAGCCATGCCAGGGTCCTGCTGCATCGTGGTGGGGGCGGTACGGAAAGCCATGCCAAGGTCCTGCTGCATCGTGGTGGTGGCGGTACGGAAAACCAATGCCAGGGTCCTGCTGCATCGTGGTGGTGGCGGTATGGAAAGCCATGCCAGGGTCCTCTGCATCGTGGTGTCAGTGGAGAAGGTCCAACCAGGAGCAGCGGTTGTCACGGTGGTGGCGGTGGGATGTCCAACTGCACTTGTCATGGTGCTGGCGCTGTAGTGGAGTCTGCCTGTGGAAGGAATTGAGGTGGCCGTGCAGTGGTATGCAGCAGAGGTCGGCATTGAGGTTAATCGTGACAGTGAAGGCACAGTGGGATAAGCCGCCACTGTCTGCTGGAAATACCGACTCTGCTGCATAGCCTGCACATAAGCAGCATTGCAGGCCTGCATGACACTCAGCTGGAGATCAGGAGTAAGGTGTTCCGACATGCCCTGCTCAATTTGGTTAAAAAAATGATGAGCTGGCCTCTGGAGGTCAGCTTTCACTTGATCAAGGCTTTTGGTGACCTCCTGGATACGTGCATTCAAGAGGTTATGTGAAATATCCATTCGGTCACCTAAAGCCTTGATTGCATCGTGTAAAACCGAGCTCAAGTGCAAAAACTCGGGTATGAGTGACCTGTCCGAAGCCCTCTGCCGCTGCCGGGATGAGCCCAAAAAAAAGGGGGCAGTGGAAGAGGACTGCGAAAGGGGAAGACCTGATGGACCAGCTCCCTGGTCTCCAGTTAGTGTGGAAGGCCCGCTTGTTGCTGCGCTGCTGGATGGCTGGGACGGGTCCGTGGCTGTCGGATGAAGGACCGCTCTAGAACCTAGGCCGACAGTCGTGCTGTATGTGCTGTGAAAAAAGGAAAAATAAAATTAATTTACCAGACGCAAAATCCTGTGGAATTTAAAAATACAGATTCTGGCAATACAATACAACCTAAAGTAACATAGTAACATACCGTAGTTAGTAAGGCCGAAAAAAGACATTTGTCCATCCAGTTCAGCCTATATTCCATCATAATAAATCCCCAGATCTACGTCCTTCTACAGAACCTAATAATTGTATGATACAATAGTGTTCTGCTCCAGGAAGACATCCAGGCCTCTCTTGAACCCCTCAACTGAGTTCGCCATCACCACCTCCTCAGGCAAGCAATTCCAGATTCTCACCGCCCTAACAGTAAAGAATCCTCTTCTATGTTGGTGGAAAAACCTTCTATCCTCCAGACGCAAAGAATGCCCCCTTGTGCCCGTCACCTTCCTTGGTATAGTAACATAGGAAGCATGTGAAGCATAGGAAGCATAAAGCATGTGATAAATACTTACGTTCTCTGGGCAAGCACCGGTCTTAAAAATGCCAGAACGCGATGGTATTTGTATGTTCGGATCCTTGCTCCTGAACCACTGGGAACACGACTCTCTTGACGCAGGTCCTTGTTGAAGCGGTCCTTCATCGAACGCCAACGTGTTTTTACTTTGTCCACTGTTAAAAAAAAAAAAACCATTATGGTCAGAAAATGGACTTCTTGCCGTGCTCAGACAACTGTGTGTGATGAGAGAAACTCCAGAGAGTTTCTTTCATCACACACAGTCGAGTGAGCACGGCCAAGGTCTCTGTTGCTTCACACTGCAGTGCAATACTTACCAAATGCACTTCGGATCCGTGGCGTGGCGTTGTCCCAGCCATCCCACATCGCTTGGGCCACCTCATTCCATAAACGCCGGATCGTGGTGTTGTTCGAGTGCAGTGGATCCCGGGTGTCCCACAACGGGACTCGCTCCTGGACCAGGGTGATAAGTAGGTCATTGTCTATCAGGTTATCGTCCCGTTGTGAAACCTAAAAATTAAAGAAAGTCATTAAAGTTTGCTCAATTACATAAGGAAAAGAAAGAAAAAAGATGCTGAGAAATGGCATGAATAGGAAAGTCAAGATACAAAAGGATTCCAGAAGGAAAAAGTTTAGAAATACGAGTGGAAAGAAAGGAAGATTCAAGAATATTACACTGAGGACAGTCAGCCTTGTATACGTACCCGCTGCCGTCTTTCCACCGGACCTTGACTCCTCTGCTCCTGCCCTGTCTGTGCCTCAGTAGAAGAGCTCTAAAAAAAAGGAAAAATCAAATTGTCACGTGTCGATGTGACAGTGAATACTTACCAATCTGACGAGGCAAATACTCACCTCACTGACATGCTCCACTTCCGACTGTCGTGGCTGAAACTCCTCACCAGATGAAGAATCCGAAGATTCTGATCCATGTAGAAAGAAAGAAATGGCAGAAATTAGGACATGTAGAGACAGAAAATAGAAAATAAAGGCATTGGCTAGGATATACTCACATTGTTCAGGGTCTTGTCCTCCAAGATGTGGCCTGTCCGTGTCTCTTCGGCTTCAGAGTCTGGTGAGAAGTGACCTGCAACTGTCCACACCCTCCCTTTTATCACCTTGATGGTGGGGAGTGGCTTATCAGTGTCTAGACATGGTTATCTTAATTGAAATGCATGCGTTCAAAAACGCAACCAAACGCATGTGCTTAAAAACGCATGCGTTTACATAGACAGCAATATGTTTTTTTGACGCAAACCTTGCGCAATCGAACACATGCGTTTCTTTGCGGCAAATAGACGCCTCTAGAAATTACTACATGTTGCATTTCCGCGCCAAGACGCAAGCATCGAAATGACGCACGCGTTGTCAAACGCGGCCAAACGCGAACAAAAAAAACGCATGCGTTTTTAATGTTAAATATAGGAAAACACGATGCATGCGTTTATATGCGGTACAAACGCAGCGGCAAAAAACGCAAATGTGAAACCAGCCTAATACATACTATTGCTTCTACAGGTCACACAAAGGATCTAATCTCCACCATATAGAAGTGCCTATTGTAATGCCAACTGGATAATCCCCTCTGATAGCTAAATCCATATGGATATAGCATCTATATTTATCCATTACTCATATCAGATACAAGTTCTTCTCACAAAATTAGAATATCATCAAAAAGTTAACCCCATAACCCCTGGAGCTTTCTTTGTTTTTCGCTCCCATTCTTTCCAGAGCCATAACTTTTTTTATTTTTCCATCATTATGGCCATGTGAGGGCTTTTTTTTTTGCAGGACGAGTTGTACTTTTGAACGACACCATTGGTTTTACCATGTCGGGTACTAGAAAACGGGAAAAAAATTCCAAGTGTGGTGAAATTGCAAAAAAAGTGCAATCCCACACTTGTTTTTTGTTTGGCTTTTTTGCTAGGTTCACTAAATGCTAAAACTGACCTGTCATTATGATTCTCCAGGTCATTACAAGTTCATAGACACCAAACATATCTAGTTCTCTTTTATCTAAGTGGGGAAAAAAATTCCAAAGTTTGCCAAAAAAAATTGCGCAATTTTCCGATACCGGTAGCGTCTCCATTTTTCTTGATCTCGGGTTGGGTGAGGGCTTATTTTTTGCATGCCTAGCTGATGTTTTTAATTATACCATTTTTGTGCAGATACTTTATTTTGTTTGTCCGTTAATTACATTTTAATGCAATGTCGCAGTGACAAAAACCTGTAATTTTGGCATTTTGATTTTTTTCTCGCTACGCCGTTTAGCAATCAGGTCAATCTATTTTTTTTTATTGACATATTGGGTGATTCTGAACTCGACAATTCCAAAATGTGTAGGTTTTTTTTTATTATTGTTTTATTTTGATTGGGGCAAAAGGGGGTGATTTGAACTTTCAGATTTTTTTTTATATTTTTAAACACATTTTTTTTAAATTTTGGCATTCTTCAATAACCTCCATGGGAGGCTAGAAGCATCCACTACTCGATCACCTCTGCTACATAGAGGTGATGCAGAGATCACTTCTATGCAGCAGAATTACATGCTTGCTATGAGCGCCGTCCACAGGGTGGCGCTCATACCAATCTGCCATCAACAACTATAGAGGTCTCGAGGAGACCTCTGGTTGTGATGGCAACGCACCGATGACCCCCTATCACATGACGGGGGTCAGCGGTTCGCGTGCGGCCGGCAGGGCTTTTTAAATGCCGCTGTCAGAGTTTGACAGCGGCATTTAACTAGCGATTCTGCTTGCACCCATTGCGGGCACATGTCAGCTGACATGTCGCAGCTTTGAGGTGGGCTCACCGCTGGAGCCCACCTCAAAGCGGGGGATACTGCCAGCTGACATACTATTCCGTTAGCTGGCAGAAAGGGGTTCATTTATTTTGGTTCTTCAATACAAAAAGTGAAACTCTTATTATATAGTCATTACAAACAGTGATCTCTTTCAAGTGTTTATTTCTGTTAATGCTGATGACTATGGCTTACAGCCAATGAAAACCCAAAAGTCATTATCTCAGTAAATTAGAATAATTAACAAAAAAAAACCAAAGGCTTCCTAAGCGTTTAAAAAGGTTCCTTAGTCTGTTTCAGTAGGCTCCAAAATCATGGGGATGACTGCTGACTGTAAGCCATAATCCTCAACATTAACAGAAATAAACACTTGAAACAGATCACTCTGTTTGTAATGACTTTATATACACTGTGTTCCAAATTATTATGCAAATTGGATTTAAGTGTCATAAAGATTTAATTGTTTTGTTTTGCAAATAAACTCATGGATGGTATTGTTTCTCATGGCTCACTGAGATCAATCTTAATCTGAAACATGCCTTCAGGAGCAAAATCATCTTCATGCATGACAATGCACCATCTCATGCTGCAAAGAATACCTCTGAGTCATTGGCTGCTATAGACATAAAAGGAGATAAACTCATGGTGTGGCCACCATCTTTCCCCTGACCTCAACCCTATAGAGAACCTTTGGAGTATCATCAAGCAAAAGATCTATGAGGGTGGGAGGCAGTTCACATCAAAACAGCAGCTCCGGGAGGCTATTCTGACTTCATGCAAAGAAATAAAAGCAGAAACTCTCCAAAATACTCAAAAGTTCAATGGTTGCAAGAATTGGGAGGGTGATGTCAAAGAAGGGTTCCTATGTTAACATGTAACTTGGCCTGTTAGGAGGTTTTGGAGTTAAATAACTTTTTTGTTCAGTGAATGTGACCTCCTAATGCTGAAAATTCCACAAATGAGCATTTTCAGTTCTTTAAAACATATGAAATGTTTAGAAATTCTACTGTGCCTAATAATTTGGAACAGTGCATTTTGAGTTTTTATTAATTTTGGAGATTATACTGTTATCATTGGGAGGTTTCTTCAATGAAATTCAATGTATACTCTAACAGGTGATGACTTTTATTAGACTGACTGTCATTTTCACCGACCATTTAGGAAAATCCGAGAAAAATTTAATTTGCATAATAATTTGGAACATAGTGTAATATATGAGTTTCACTTTTTGTATTGAAGAACTGAAATAAATGACTGTATTTTTTGGACCATAAGAAGCACCTAGGTTTTAGAGGAGGAAAATAGGGGGGAAAAAATTGAAGCCAAAAATGTGGTCAATTCTGTACTCAATATCCTCTATCCTGGAATATATATAGGGTCCCCTCATCCCCATCCTGATACACATGCCCCCCCTCATCCCTATCCTGGTATGCATGGCCCCCATATCCCTATCCTGGTATGCATGGCCCCCTTATCCCTGTCCTGTATGCATGGCCTCCTCATCCCTATCCTGGTGTGCATGGCCCCCTTATCCCGATCCTGGAATGCATGGCCCTCATCCCCATTCTGGTATGCATGACTCCCTCACCCCTAGCCTGGTGTGCATGTCTCCCTTATCTCTAGCCTGGTAGGCATGGCCCCCTCATCCATATGGTAGGTGTGGCCCCCTCATCCATATCCTGGTATGCATGCCTCATCCCTATCCTGGTATGCAGGGCCCCCACCTCGTCATAATATGCATGGCCCCATCCTTAACCTGGTATGATTGGCTCCCATCCCAGTCCTTTTATGATTGACCCCCATCCTGGTATGTAGGGCTCCCATCTCTGTCCTTTTATGCATGGCCCCATCCCATCCTTATCCTGGTATGATTGGCCCTCACTCCCATTCTGGTATGCCATCTTCAGTAACTAGTACAGTGTCAGCCGCCGGCTTCCTGCAGCTGACAGCAGTCAGGTGTGCCTCTACTAAAGGGGATGAATATTCACCGCATTCCACGTCCATGGGCGTGGAATGCGGTGAATATTAATTTCTCTTAAGTAGCTGCACACGTGACCACCCGCTGGCAGCTGCAAGAAGGCTCCGGCTGACACTGTGCACGCTAATGAAGAGCAATGAATACTCACTGCTCTGCACGCATACAGTCTTGGTGTGCAGAGCAGTGAGTATTCCGGCAGCTCCCCTTTGGCTGGCAAGCAGCGCATGAAGTCCCTGCCATGCACTGCTTACAAGCATAGAGCAGTTGCTGGCATCGGAACAAGATGCTGTGAGAGAGCGCTGGGAAAGTAAGTGTAATGGTTTGGTTTTTTAAATGTTTTCTGATGGGGCCATGCGCACGAGGATGGGGGTGGGGGACAATCATACCAGGATCAGGATGGGGCCATGCATGCCAGGACCGGGATGGGGGCCAATCATACCAGGATGCTAAAGAGTAATGAATATTCATTGCCCTCCATGCCCATGGGTGTGGAATGCAGTTAATATTAACTTCTCTTTAGCAGCGGGCACAGGAGTTAGCCACAGCAGCGGCTCCTGCCTCTGTGGCCCGCTGCTCTGCCAATGCCGCTCTCCCACCTCCCCACCACAGATAGAACCGGTACATCCGGACTATAAGACGCACCCACCATTTTCCTCCACATTTTTGGTGGGAAAAAAGTGTGCCTTATAGTCCAAAAAATACTGTAACTTTTTGATGATATTCTAATTTTGTGAGAAGCACTTGTATTTGCCAGCACATAGAGTGGCCAGATTAGTGGGTAGGTAAAGTGCTAACACAATAAGGATTATATTGTACTGTATGGTATATAACAGATGCTAGTACATAGTTGGTCAGGCTTCCTCTTCCAAGTGGCGTCCACCCCAATGCGCGTTTCGGCTACCGTCTTTGTCGGGGGTAAAGTGGTTTCCATAAAGAATTTCACATGTGGATTTATCTGACCGCATCTTAAATATGCTGTGGCCCAGAGGAGACGGTAGAATTTCAGGATTATATTGATCTGTGACTTCTCCATTGCATCATAGAGCTTCAGCTTGCATTTGTGGATAAACGCACGGTGAACTGGGTTCACACACATTGATTTCATGTTTAAAGGGAGCATGTCACCAAGTTTGTCCCATATGAGATACGGCCAACACCTTTCATGACTGATATACAGCGTTCTATAATGCTGTATGTTTGCCCCCAACTGTTGCATTATATATTATATATACCGTATTATATTACTATGGCAGGGGGTGCCGGTGCCCTGTGCATAATGTATGGAAATCACGCTGATGTTATTACATGTATTTTGCAGCGTCAAGGATGTTCAGTGTTGGTGGAAAATGTGCAGCCTATTAAATAGTGCTTTTTCCTGTCTAGCATTTTGCAGTGTCCGGAGTAATCTTCAATGCATATACAAATTACATTGCTGCTCATTAAATGCTCCTGCTTAAATTGCAGTCCATGGTGTGTATGGAAATTACGCTGCTGCAGATTACATGTAAAATATTGTATCAGGGCTGTACATAGATTTATGTCATTTAGGTCATTTTCTCATGAGTTTTTGTTGTCTGCAACATATTACTGTGTCCATAGTTAGTGTATTGCAAAAGTATTCACCTCCTTGGCATTTTTCGTGTTTTACTACCTCAGAACCTGGAATTTCACAGTTGTGTTTTTTTTAGGTTTGCATCAGTTTATGTAAAGAACATGCCTACAACCTTGAACATTTGGCTTTATTTTCATTTTGAAGTAAACAACAAATAGGAATAATAAGGCTATGTGCACATGTTGCGGATTAGCCTAAGGGTATGTGCACACGTAGAATGGTCCACTGCAGATTTTTCCGCAGCGGATTTGATAAATTTGCAGGGCAAAAACGCTGCGTTTTTGCTGCAGATTTACCTTGTTTTTTTTGTGGATTTCACTGCGGTTTTCTATTGGAGCAGGTGTAAAACTGCTGCGAAATCCACAGAAAGAAGTGACATGCTGCAGAATGTAAACAGTTGTTTTTCCGCGCGTTTTTTTTCCGCAGCATGGGCACAGCGTTTTCCGTTTCCCATTGGTTTACATTGAAATGTAAACTCATGACAAACTGCTGCGGACCCGCAGCTGCGGAAAAGCTGCGGATCCGCAGCAAAATCCACATCATGTGCACATAGCCTTAGGAATTTCTGGAGCGGATTCTGCATCTCTTGGCAGAAAGCGCAGCTGCGGATTTGTCACGTTTTTAGTGTGGATCCGCAGCGTTTTTGGTGCGGTTTTGCTGCGGATTTTCAGTGTTTTTTACCCCTGCGGATTTCTATAATGGAATGGGTATGGGGAATGCTACTTCTTTTAATCCGCAGCGTTTCCGCACGGAATTTTCCGTACCATCTGCACAGTGTTTTTTTTTTGTCATTGATTTACATTGTACTGTAAATCAATTGCGGATCTGCAGCATTTCTGCACCGCAAAAAAAACGCTGTGGATCCAAAGGAAATCCACAACGTGTGCACATACCCTAAGAATTTTCATCTAGTTCGAGTCACACCTCTAGAACAGATCCTATTTCAAACGCTGAATAGAAGAAAAATTCTAAATTCCAAAGAATCTTACTGGATATACAAACTGCAAAGTTTGTATCCAGACGGATTAAGCGATCTAATAGAACACACTTAATATGGAAATATGCACAAATAACTCCCCAGCGGTTTATTTAGAGTAGCAATACACCTACATTTTCCATTGTGTGACAGATTCTAAATACAAAACTTATTACATGACCAAATGTTTGAATATAATAGATTTAGCATGAATTATTATACATATACAGTGGCATGTAAAAGTTTGGGCACCCCTGGTCAAAATTATTATTGTTATTGTGAAACGTTAAACAAGTTGAAGAAGAAATGATCTCTAAAAGTCATAACGTTAAAGTTGACACATTTCCTTTTATTTTAGGCAAAAAAAAAATTGTAATTTCTTAAATTTTAAAAATTACAAAAAGTAAAATGGGCTTTGTGTGCTCAGATAACTTTGACCAATGTTTCAGGCCTTAATTAGCCTGCTAGGGTTATGGCTTGTTCACTATCATCGTTGGGAAAGGCCAGGTAATGCAAATTTCCCAATTTTATAAAAACCCAGCCTTCTCTAACCTCGTGCAAAATACAGCAGCCATGGGTTCTTCTAAGCAGCTGACAAGCACTCTGAAAATGAAAATGGTGGAGGCCCACAAAGCAGGAGTAGGCTATAAGAAAATAGCAAAGTGTTTTCAAGTTGCCCTTTCCTCAATTTGAAATGTAATTAAGAAATGGCAGATAAAAACAGGAACATTGGAGGTCAACAAAAGGTCTGGTAGAATTTTCAACATTTCAGTGAGAACTGCTTGTACGATTGCTAGAGAGGCAAATCAGAAACCCTGCTTGACTACTACAAAAGACCTTTAGAAAAATTTAACAAACTCTGGAGTTGTGGTACATTATTCTTCTATTCAGAGACTCCTGCACAAATATGGCCTTCATGGAAGAGTCATCAGAAGAAAACCTCTCCTATGCCCTCACCATAAAATTCAGCTTCAGAAGTATGCAAAAGAACATCAAAACAAGCCTGTTCACAATAACAGTAATTTTGACTAGTGGTGTACAAACCTTTACATGCCACTGTATCCAGCATGAAAAAACTAGATACATTATCTCCACGCAGTTAGTCTAGCGCAGTAACATACCGTATATACTCGAGTATAAGCCGAGATTTTCAGCCCACTTTTTTGGGCTGAAAGTGACCCTCTTGGCTTATACTCAAGTCAGTGTCGGTGTGGGGTTGGCGGGTGAGGGGGAGCGGCGGCTGTGATATACTTACCTGCTCCTGGCACTGTCCCTGCATGTCCCATGGTCTCCGGGCTGCGCTTTCTGTGTTCAGCGGTCACGTGGTACCGCTCATTAAAGTAATGAATATGCACGCATATTCATTACTCTAAAGAGCGGTACGTGACCGCTGAACACAGGAAAATGCCGCCGGCTCCCGGAAAACCATCTGACAGTGAGACGCTGCCAGGGACCGCGCCGGGAGCAGGTGAGTATATCAGGGGAGGGGGAGCATTGCGCGATAGTCACCTTCCACGTTCCATCGCTGCGCGCCGCTCTGTCTTCCATCCTCTGGCTGTGACTGTTCAGGTCAGAGGGCGCGATGATGCGATTAGTGTGCGCGCCACCCTCTGCCTGAACAGTCAGTGCCGAGGATGGAAGACAGAGCAGCGCGCAGTGATGGAATGTGGAAGGTGACTATCGCAAGTGCCGGGGGCCTGAGCGAAGAGAGGTAAGTATGTGATTTTTTTTTATTTTAATCGCAGCAACAGCAAATGGGGCAAATGTATGGAGCATCTTATGGGGCATATATGAGGAGCATCTTATGAGGCATATATGAGGAGCATCTTATGGGGCATAATGTATGGAGCATCTCATGGGGCCCCTAATGTGTGGAGCATCTCATGGGGCCACAATGTATGGAGCATCGTATGGGGCATAATGTGTGGAGCATCTCATGGGGCCATAATGTGTGGAGCATCTCATGGGGCCACAATGTATGGGGCCATAATGTGTGGAGCATCTCATGGGGCCCCTAATGTGTGGAGTATCTCATGGAGCCACAATGTATGGGGCCATAATGTGTGGAGCTTTTCATGGGGCCATAATGTATGGAGCATCTCATGGGGCCATAATGTGTGGAGCATCTTATGGGGCCATAATGTGTGGAGCATCTTATGGGGCCATAATGTGTGGAGCATCTCATGGGGCCATAATGTATGGAGCATCTTATGGGCCATAATGTGTGGAGCATCTTATGGGGCCATAATGTGTGGAGCATCTTATGGGGCCATAATGTGTGGAGCATCTTATGGGGCCATAATGTGTGGAGTATCTCATGGGGCCCCTAATGTGTGGATCATCTTATGGGGCCATCAACCTTTATGCAGCATTGTATGGGGCAAATGTTTCTATGGAGCATCTTATGGGGCCATTATTAACCTTTGTGCAGCATTATATGGGGTATATTTTAATATGGAGCATCTTATGGGGCCCATCATTAACTGTATGGAGCATTATATGGGGCTCCTGATTCAATATGGATATTCAAAAACACTTAACCTACTGATGTCTCAATTAATTTTACTTTTATTGGTATCTATTTTTACTTTTGACATTTACCGGTAGCTGCTGCATTTCCCACCCTAGGCTTATACTCGAGTCAATAAGTTTTCCCAGTTTTTTGTGGCAAAATTAGGGGGGTCGGCTTATACTCGGGTCGGCTTATACTCGAGTATATTTGGTAAATGTGTGGCAGCGTTTAAATGAACAACTTTTCCCACACTTTTTTAGAGCCATCTGGGCTTCCGTAGCCCATTCACTAATATGATTGCATTGGTGTTCATAATCAATGTAAATCAACAGATGACATAGTTTTCTGTTTGTATGAGACATTTTTTGCATTTTCTATTTTGAGGCCATGATAGCGCTATGAATACCTTTTCTATATGTAAAATAAATATTAAAAATAACAGAATTATTTTACCTGCCATTAACTCCACCACTTTTTAACCAGAGAGGGTATATGAAGGTTGTATGTGACATTGTTTGTAGACACCTGGTGCTTTATGTACATTTTTAATCATTGTTTTTATTAAACTAATTGTTGGTTGAGCAAACTTCCTTTTACCTATAATTTTCGTGATACCCATATCCTCTGTGGTGGAAGAGCCTTTTCCTGGTTTATTTTTATTGCTATTCATGGACGCTGGAACCCCCGTTGGGAGGAATCATCTACACTCCACCAGGCCGGCTGCAGTCCACAACATGAGCAACATCTTGGATTCATTAATTTCTAATGTTGTGCCTCAATTAGCACAACTCTGCCAGATGAGCACACATACCATTTTTTCACCCAATCCATTTATTACCTTGGTTATTACGCTTAGCTAGCGCTCCTTTTTTCCGCTATTTCTATGGGAATCCTTCAATAGACTTTAGACATGAAATAGAAAGTCAATAAGTGTTTTGTGTGGCTGATGCTGTTCTCTACATCTAAAGCCAGCAGGTGTCCTCCTAGATGTTTCTGTAAAATTGTTTTGGTCTCCTGTTAATTTTGATGGAACATATTCCTCTGATTATGACTCTTAGGAGTCTGATGCACCAGTATCAAAGGACAATTTTTTATTAATATGAAAGTAGGAAGGATAAATATTTCTATAAATATTATCTTGGCAAATACGACAAGATTTAAAATTTTACAGGCCAATATGGACGGCTATGGCTGTGTGCTTCTTCAAGGCTTCACAATGAGAACCACTACTTCAACCTCTTTTCAAGTGTCGGCACTCGCGTTCCCGATGATCACATGAGGTTGTTACGTCATGTGAGCCATGTGCTCAGGCCAGTCACAGCTCCCACTCCGTCTTGAGAGGAAGGTGGAGACATGGACTCCAGTGTGAAATGAGCACAGGGCTCACATGACGTAATAAACTCATGTGAGCCCAGGGAACGCGAGTGCCAACACCACTGGAATGGCACCGGAGGTGTGTTGAAGTGTTTTTATTTTAACGGGGACAAACATTCAGATTGAGTAAGGGTTGTTTCAGAAGTAGACAATCCCTTTGAGTCCTTCATTACTGGAATAGGAAATTATTTGCTCTAAGTAAATCTGGTCAAATATGGTAAACAATTTTAGGATGTATACAAAAAAGTAAAGAGTAATGTAAGTCCTAGCAAGTCTAAATTCTATGCCATAGGTTTCATTACAGATGAATGGATGTTAAAGATCACACAAGAAGGGTACTGCCTATATTTTTTCAAGTTCAACCAGCCAGGTTATTCTGTTACGTAAAATGAATCCATATGTCGCCTTAAAAAGTTCCTGACCAAACAAATGGGTACCGTATGATGTAAAATGAGTGGTTCCAGGGCTGTAACCATGAGTGCTCTGGTGAAAAGCGATATTCACAATGGAATCAAATTTCACTATTGCCATCTTGCAGCCTAAAGACATTATGGGCAGTCTAGATATTTTAAATAACTAGTTGCACATTCTTATTTTAAAGAAGTGCTGTGGTTCATGGAAGAGTTTCCATTTCCTATAAAGAGCTCTCAGGATTTTCACCAGCTTTAGAGTTGTTCCCAATTTTTTTGCCATAAGAGCTTTATGTTATGTTGATTGGTTATCTATAGCATCTTTTCGCAATAAGCCTTCAGTCTTCCTTGCGAATGACTCTCCATCTTCTCCAGATACTCTGGTTCCTTTTCAACCAAATTTGTCTCCAGAGACCAAAAAGTTGTTCTTTGGATTTTTTAGTTTTATGATGGACTCAACTTCCCAAACCTTGTTTCTTCCTGAGGAAAATATTTTTTATGTTCAAGAAACAATTTAGTTGTTATTTATTCTTTTATTTCAGTACATGTAGCAATCAGAGGTCTGAGGCTGTTAACTTTTATCAGTGCAGTCTCTTGAGTAAAGACTCATTTTTGGGATTATATCAAAAAGAAGATTGGCACTCTCTTCATGGTATAATAAAATTCTTTACATGGTCCAAAGGTATATATAAAAAAAAAAATTCAGCAGTACTGTAGGCTTCAAGAAATTCTCTTTTTGGTTCAAAGTGCCGAATTATTCTTTAACCCCTTTCTGACATGTGACGTACTATCCCGTCGAGGTGGGGAGGGCCCGTACAACCACCGACGGGATAGTACGTCATACGCGATCGGCCGCGCTCATGGGGGGAGCGCGGCCGATCACGGCCAGCTGTCAGCTGCCTATCGCAGCTGACATCCGGCACTATGTGCCAGGAGCGGTCACGGACCGCCCCCGGCACATTAACCCCGGCACACCGCGATCAAAGATGATCGCAGTGTTCCGGCGGTATAGGGAAGCATCACGCAGGGAGGGGGCTCCCTGCGTGCTTCCCTGAGACCCCCGAAGCAACGCGATGTGATCGCGTTGCTGCGAGGGTCTCTTACCTCCTCCCTGCAGCAGGCCAGGATCCAAAATGGCCGCGGGGCTGCATACGGGTCCTGCAGGGAGGTGGCTTACCAGCGCCAGCTGCTGGTAAGCCTGCATCAGTGCACGTCAGATCGCTGATCTGACACAGTGCACAGCAAAGTGTCAGATCAGCGATCTTACACTATAACATGATGCACCCCCCCTGGGGCAATGTTATAGTGTAAAAAATATATATATATATATATTGACATAGTGTAAAAAAAAAAATTCCTAAAAAAATAAATATTGTTCCTATAAATACATTTCTTTATCTAAATTTAATAAAAAGCAATAAAAGTACACATTTAGTATCGCCACGTCCGAAACGACCCCACCTATAAAACTATATCACTAGTTAACCCCTTCAGTGAACACCGTTAAAAAAAAAAAACCGAGGTAAAAAACAACGCTTTATTATCATACCGCCAAACAAAAAGTGGAATAACACGCTATCAAAAAGAATGATCTAAATAACCATGGTACCGCTGAAAGCGTCATCTTGTCCCGGAAAAAACGAGCCACAACACAGCGTCAAAGAAAAAATAAGTTATAGTCCTCAGAATAAAGCGATGCGAAATAATTATTTTTTCTATAAAAGTTTTTATCGTATAAAAGCGCTAAAACATATATGATATAAATGAGGTATCGCTGTAATCGTACTGACCCGAAGAATAAAACCTCTTTATCAATTTTACCAGACGTGGAATGGTATAAACGCCTCCCCTAAAAGAAATTAATGAATAGATAGTTTTTGGTCATTCTGTCTCACAAAAATCGGTATAAAAAGCGATCAAAAAATGTAACGTGCCCGGAAATGTTGCCAATAAAAACGTCAACTCGTCCCGCAAAAAACAAGACCTCACATGACTCTGTGGACCCAAATATGGAAAAAGCATTAAGCTACTTACTGGTAGCGGCATTTCTCGGAGGCCCATGACAGCACGACGAGAGAGGGGATCCGCCCATTAGGAACAGGAAACCTACAGATACAAAAGGGCGGTACCTCTCCCTTGCCTCAGTTGTATTTCAGAGTCTTGAGAGGACTACCGCGGTTAGTGGCACAAAAAATATACACTATATACAGATTATATACAAAATTTCAGCCATATATTTGGAACTGGGTATCATATGTGAGATATATACATCTATAGGAAGTGCAACCCCCACGTGAATAGGGAGGGAACTAAGGGTGCTGTCATGGGCCTCCGAGAAATGCCGCTACCAGTAAGTAGCTTAATGCTTTACTCAGACTCCCATGACAGCACGACGAGAGAATTACAGAGATGTAAGGTACCTTAGGGAGGGACTATGGCTTGTAGCACCCTTAACCCGAATGTGAGATCAGAGGAAGCCCCCAAATCCAACCTATAGTGTTTAAAGAAGGTGGACGGGGATGACCATGTGGCCGCCTTACATATCTGGTCGATTGATACTCCAGATTTTTCCGCCCAGGATGTAGCCATGGCCCTGGTGGAATGCGCCCTCAGATTCTGCGGAGCCGGACCCCCACCTGCAGTATAAGCCAAAGAGATAGCCTCCCTAATCCACTTTGCTAGCGTGTATTTTGATACCCTGAGTCCCTTTCTAGGATTTTGGAAAGATAAAAATAATGCATCATCTTTCTTCCATGTGTCGGTAACAGAGATGTATTCTAGCAAGCATCTCCTAACGTCTAATGTATGGAGTAGTTCTTCCTTAGGGTTAGCAGGATTAGGGAGGAAGGATGGTAAAATTATCTCTTGTGACCTGTGAAACCGTGATGATACTTTTGGTAAATAGGCTGGGTCCGGTCTGAGGATTACTCTGTCTGGTAGAAACTCTGTATAAGGGGATACCCTGGAGAGAGCTTGTATGTCTCCTACTCTACGGGCAGATGTAATTGCTACCAGAAATGCTGTCTTAAGGGATAAGGCCTTAATTGAAGCTGATTGTAAAGGTTCAAACAGCTCTTTAGTCAATGCTGATAGGACTAAGTTGAGATCCCAAGGCATAGATCTGTCTTTATGTATGGGTCTAGACCTACTAGATGCCTTAATGAACCTTGAGATCCAGTAATTATTGGCGATGTTACAGGAGAATAGAGCCCCTAGGGCCGAGACCTGTACCTTTAGAGTACTAGTAGATAGACCTAGCTCTAAGCCTTTTTGCAGGAATTCTAAAATTTGTTTTACGGGTATTCCTTCTTCTAAATTGAAATCAGAAGAGGCCAGAAACTTTCGCCAGGTCCTAGCGTAGATTGTTGTGGTTATTTGCTTCCTACTTTTCATAAGGGTTTCAATTAACCTCGGGGAAAACCCCTTGTTTTTTAGTAACGCCCTTTCAAAATCCATGCCGTTAAATGAAGGTTCTTTACTTGCGGATGACTGATCGGACCCTGGTAGAGCAAATCCGGAATCTCCGGAAGCACCCAGGGATCCTCCACTGACATGATCCTGAGCCAAGTGAACCAGGCCCTTCTGGGCCAGAATGGGGCAATCAATATAACTCTGGCTCGATCTTCTCTTATCTTCCTGACTACTAAGGGTAACAGGCCTAGTGGAGGAAATGCATACGCCAGCTGAAAATCCCAATTGATCAGAAGGGCGTCTACTGCCAGAGGATTCTCCCTGGGATTTAGGGAACAAAATTTTGTTGTCTTCCGGTTGTCCCTGGTAGCAAATAGATCTACTTCTGGATGTCCCCATCTTTGGACAATCTGATCGAACACGCAATTGTTTAGGGACCACTCCCCTTGCCTCAAGGTGTTGCGGCTTAGAAAGTCCGCTCTGACGTTTTCTTTTCCTCTTATGTGTAGAGCGGTTAGGGATAAGAAGTGATTTTCCGCTGTCTGGAACAGACGATCCGCCACTCTCATCAGTGACTCGGAATGAGTTCCACCTTGATGATTTATGTATGCGACCGCCACCTGGTTGTCCGATAGGATCTTTACATGATGACCCTGCAGATATATGAGGAATTTTTTCACTGAAAGCTCTACTGCCATTAACTCTTTCTGGTTGGAGGAGGCTGATGTTAGGGGAGGGGGCCATAGACCCTGAACCATCATGTCATCCATGTGTGCTCCCCAACCCGAAGGGCTAGCATCTGTTGTTACAACACGTGTTATCTGTGACACCCAGGGAACTCCCGCCGATAAGTTTTCACTGTCTAGCCACCACCTAAGAGATGTAAGCGCTTTTGGACCTAAGGTAATCTGACTCTGCAGGGACCCCTGTAAGATTCTGTCATTAACCAGCACCTCGGATTGTAACGGTCTGGTGTGGAATTGGGCCCAACGGACAGCGGGAATGCAAGAGGTTAGGGAACCCAATAGTGACATAGCCTGTCTAAGGGTCATGGATGGTTTGTCAATTGCTTTAGACACCTGATGCTGGATATGTAATGATTTGTCGGGTGGAAGACAACACTGTTGGGATTCTGAGTTTAATGACAGTCCTAAGAATCTTTGTATTTTTTGAGGCTGTAAACGACATTTCTCATAATTTATGATCCACCCCAGACGCTCCAGTCTGGATGTGGCTGTTTCTAGCTGGGACAGGCAATGGTCTGCTGAGCTCCCTACTATAAGAAAGTCATCCAAGTAGGGAATGATCAGGATGTCGGACTCTCGCAAGTGCGCCATGACCTCAGCCACTAGTTTTGTGAACACCCTAGGAGCCGCTGATAAGCCAAAGGGGAGAGCTCTGAACTGGAAATGGCGAATGCTACCCTCCATTGACACAGCTACTCTCAGGAACCTCTGGAAATCTTCATGTATTGGGACATGATAGTATGCGTCTTTAAGATCTACAACTACCATGAAACAGTGGTTAAACAACATTTTTATTGCTGAATTAATTGTTTCCATTTTGAAGGATTCATTAACCAGGAACTCATTAAGACATTTTAGATTAATGATCATTCTAAAAGATCCATCTGGCTTTTTGATCAGAAAAAGAGGAGAATAGAATCCCCTTCCTCTTTCTGATTCTGGGATTTCCACCAATACATTTTTAGCGCATAAGTTCATGACTTCTGCCTCTAGAGCTGCTTGCTCCAGGGGGGAGGAACGAAAAGGGGTTAATTTGAATTTATCTCGAGGCCAATGATTGAAGTCCAGCCTTAGACCTTTAGTAACAATACCTCTGACCCATCTACTGTTCGTAATGTCAAGCCACGCTGAGGAGAATGCTGACAGTCTACCCCCCACAGGGATCGCTAGTCATTGATCCGTTTTTTTCTGATCCTTTGAGGAACGGCGAAACATGTAGCCCGTACCTCTACCGCGTCTGTCTTCCCATCTGAAACTTTCTCTAGTGGGAGAGGACCCGCGTTTCTTCCCGCGTCCAAACCTTCTTCGATTGAAGGGTCGGCGGTAGGATGCCGAGTACAGGCTGGGAAACTTCTTTTTGTCATCGCCTGCCTTTTCTAGTAATTCATCCAGCGTTGGACCAAAGAGATATTGTCCCTCGCACGGAATGGCGCAGAGTTTAGTTCTGGACTGAATGTCACCCGACCAGCACTTTAACCATAGGGCTCTGCGAGCCGCGTTAGATAGTCCTGCCCCTCTAGCCGCCATTCTGACAGAGTCCACAGATGCGTCCGATAGGAACGCCGCAGCATTCTGAATTGTCGGTAGCGCTTTCAGAATAGAATCTCTGGATGCACCGTCCTTAAGCTGAGACTCTAATTGATCTAGCCAGACCATTAATGACCTGGCTGTGCATGTTGCGGCCACGGCTGGTCTGAGGGATCCTGCCGCCATCTCCCAGGTACCTTTTAGGAAGATATCCGCCCTCCTGTCTAGGGGATCTTTGAGGGACCCCATATCCTCAAAGGGTAATGAGGCTTTCTTCGACGCTTTTGCTACTGCCGCGTCCAACTTAGGGGCTTTATCCCATGTATCCACCACCGGATCATCAAAGGGATACCTGCGTTTTAAAGCTGGCGGTAAGGCCCCCTTTTTTTCCGGTTTCTTCCATTCTCGGAGGATCAGTTCTTGGATCTTCTCATTTACCGGGAAAGATCTATGTTTTTTACGATCTAATCCACTAAACATTAACTCCTGTTTTGAGGGCTGTGATTTGGGTTCCTCTATACCCATCGTGCCTCTAACTGATTTGACCACCCTGTCAATCTTATCCAAGGGTAGACAAAATCGTCCAGACTCCTCATCTGATGAAGAGGAGAAAGGACTAGAGAGATAGGTTCTTTCTTCTCTTTCCTCATCTGACGAATTAGAGTCCAGAGGCGTCCTATGCTTCGAGCCTTCCGCTTGGGATAGGGATCGTAATGACTCCCTTACTTCAAGCCGGATCATTTCCTTTAAGTTTGCTGTGCTCACGGACTCTTCAGCTACCTAGGGGAGGACAATATAGGTGATAACCACTATCTGACCTAAAGTCACTTCCACCCAACCACTCCTGTAGACCTCACCGTCTGTTGTATACAGGGGGCACATAACTTTTTCAAACAAGAGTCAGGTAAGGGGACTCCACAGAGGGCACACTCCTTATGTTTTGATTTGTCCGAACTCTTCTTCCCCTGGAAAGATAAAGTATAAGGGGCCTGCGTCACAGAGTGAACTTTCACGTAGATCACTTACCCGTGCGCCAAAGTCAAGTACCGGAATCCGAGGGGGTTCTTTCCTAGTCGAAGCTCTGGATCCCTGCTCGGATGAGCTTTTTCGACTGGGCTGGTCGCCTCTATCCTTTTTGGGCTTCTGACGCACCTCGTCTGACAGCTGCTGCTGCTGCTCACCACCACTCTCCATGACGAATTGCGATCAAAAAGCAAGGTTCTGACATTTTAACCTGCTTATATCCCCCCCTTGGATCCGGTCAGCAGATGGGCCAGCGCTATCCCTATTGGTTCTGGACACCGCAGGGAGGGCAGGAGGGCTGTCGGACGAACCGGCATCCAGATGCCATGGGCGCCGCCATTTTGGACCGACCGCGCATGCGCAGACGTCCGGCGACCCGGAAGCGGCTACCAAACTCCGCCCCCCCACGTCACCGCACCCAGAAACGCTCCAGCACACGCTGAGAGCGGTGCAGGACGCCGGGGACAGATTGGCAGCACTCCGGAGCTCACCCACACACCTGAGCCCGGCACCCACAGCCACGCCGCACCACTGCGCCACCAATGGGAATACTTACCTGCGCCGACGCTGATGGATGCAGGAAATCCTCCGGACTCCGCTCCCTGCTGCGAACGCCACCGACGTTCAATCCAGCAAGGACCACTGTGGCGTCTCCAGGGATCTCCTGCACCGGCCGAGGTAGGAGACCCCCCCGCTACCGTAATCGGCCGCCCGGCCTGGGCTTCTGTCTGTAGGCACCCGTCCTCTCAGGAACAGGAAACCAACTGAGGCAAGGGAGAGGTACCGCCCTTTTGTATCTGTAGGTTTCCTGTTCCTAATGGGCGGATCCCCTCTCTCGTCGTGCTGTCATGGGAGTCCGAGTAAATTATAGCTCTCAAAATGTGGAGACGCAAAAAATATTTTTTGCAATAAAAAGCGTCTTTCAGTGTGTGACAGCTGCCAATCATAAAAATCCACTAAAAAACCCGCTATAAAAGTAAATCAAACCCCCCTTCATCACCCCCTTAGTTAGGGAAAAATTTAAAAAATTTATTTATTTCAATTTTCCCATTAGGGTTAGGGCTAGGCTTAGGGCTAGGGTTGGAGCTAGGGTTAAGGCTACAGTTAGGGTTTGGGCTAAAGTAAGTGTTAGGATTACATTTACGGTTGGGAATAGGGTTGGGATTAGGGCTAGGGGTGTGTCAGGGTTAGAGGTGTGGTTAGGGTTACTGTTGGGATTAGGGTTAGGGGTGTGTTTGGATTAGGGTTTCAGTTATAATTGGGGGGTTTCCACTGTTTAGGCACATCAGGGGCTCTCCAAACGCGACATGGCGTCCGATCTCAATTCCAGCCAATTCTGCGTTGAAAAAGTAAAACAGTGCTCCTTCCCTTCCGAGCTCTCCCGTGTGCCCAAACAGGGGTTTAGCCCAACATATGGGGTATCAGAGTACTCAGGACACATTGGAGAACAACTTTTGGGGTCCAATTTCTCCTGTTACCCTTGGGAAAATACAAAACTGGGGCTAAAAAATAATTTTTGTGGAAAAAAAAGGATTTTTTTATTTTCACGGCTCTGCGTTATAAACTGTAGTGAAACACTTGGGGGTTCAAAGTTCTCACAACACATCTAGATAAGTTCCTTGGGGGGTCTAGTTTCCAATATGGGGTCACTTGTGGGGGGTTTCTACTGTTTAGGTACATTAGGGGCTCTGCAAATGCAATGTGACGCCTGCAGACCAATCCATCTAAGTCTGCATTCCAAATTATGCTCCTTCCCTTCCGAGCTCTGCCATGCGCTCAAACGGTGGTCCCCCCCCCCCCACATATGGGTTATCAGCGTACTCAGGACAAATTGGACAACAACTTTGGGGTCCAATTTCTCCCGTTACCCTTGGGAAAATACAAAACTGGGGGCTTAAAAAGTTTTTGTGGGGAAAAGAAAGTTTTTTTTATTTTCACGGTTCTGCGATATAAACTGTAGTGAAACACTCAGGGGTTCAAAGCTCTCACAACACATCTAGATGAGTTCCTTAGGGGATCTACTTTCCAAAATGGTGTCACTTGTGGGGGGTTTCAATGTTTAGGCACATCAGTGGCTCTCTAAATGCAACGTGGCATCCCATCTCAATTCCAGTCAATTTTGCATTGAAAAGTCAAATAGTGCTCCTTCACTTCCGAGCTCTGCCCAAACAGTGGTTTACCCCCAAATATGGGGTATCGGCGTACTCATGACAAATTGTACAACAACTTTTGCGGTCCATTTTCTCCTGTTACCCTTGGTAAAACAAAACAAATTGGAGCTGAACTAAATTTTTTGTGAAAAAAAATTAAATGTTCATTTTTATTTAAACATTCCAAAAATTCCTGTGAAACATCTGAAGGGTTAATAAATTTCTTGAATGTGGTTTTGATCACCTTGACGGGTGCAGTTTTTAGAATGGTGTCACACTTGGTTATTTTCTATCATATAGACCCCTCAAAATGACTTAAAATGAGATGTGGTCCCTAAAAAAAATGGTGTTGTAAAAATGAGAAATTGCTGGTCAACTTTTAACCCTTATAACTCCCTAACAAAAAAAAAAATTTTGGTTCGAAAATTGTGCTGATGTAAAGTAGACATGTGAAAAATGTTACTTATTAAGTATTCTGTGTGACATATCTCTGATTTAATTGTATAAAAATTCAAAGTTGGAAAATTGCGAAATTTTCACAATTTTCGCCAACTTTCCGTTTTTTTCACAAATAAAAGCAGGTAATATCAAAGAAATTTTACCACTATCATGAAGTAAAATATGTCCCGAGAAAACAATGTCAGAATCACCAAGATCCGTTGAAGCGTTCCAGAGTTATAACCTCATAAAGGGACAGTGGTTCGAATTGTAAAAATTGGCCTAGTCATTAATGTGCAAACAACCCTTGGGGGTAAAGGGGTTAAATATAACGCCTGGCAAAAATTATGGAATCATCTGCCTTGGAGGATGTTCATTCAGTTGTTTGATTTTGTAAAAAAAAAAAAAGCAGATCACAGACATGGCACAAAAATAAAGTCATTTCAAATGGCAACTTTCTGGCTTTAAGAAACACTAAAAGTATTCAAGAACAAAAAAATGTGGTAGTCAGTAATGGTTACTTTTTTAACCAAGCATAGGGAAAAAATTATGGAATCACTCAATTTTGAGGAAAAAATTATGGAATCATGAAAAACAAACAAAAACACACTCCAAAACATCACAAGTATTTTGTTGCACCACCTCTGGCTTTTATAACAGCTTGCAGTCTCTGAGGCATGGACTTGTGACGCCCAGGAGACCGGGGTACCCAGCACCGGACCAATGGGGTTTGTCTCTTGAGGGGGATGTCACGGGTGGCTTGACCCGGTGCTGTGGCCTCAGGCAATGCACAGTGTAAGGGGTATCGTGAGGGAACAGGCACTTACTTGATCAGCAGCAGGTTCTCCCAGCGGTGATGATCCCGATCCTGGATAGATGGCTATTGTCCAAATGAAAGACTGAGGCACTGAAACGTTTAACCAGTTTACTTCAACATAAAGGGATTTACAACCAGTCCTGTCACTGGAGTCTGTATGGGAACTCTGAGTTACTTTGACCCTGCCGGGGTCTTCGCCTCTTATTGTACGCAGTTTCTATGTGGCCCTGCTGCTGTATGTGAACTGGCTGCCGGCCCAATCTGTCCCCTCCGGGTCCTGGTTCGACGGGCAACCCGAGTCCTTTTATCGGCTTACCCCCTCCAGGAGTACCACTGAACTCTGTGTCTGTTGCTGCGTCCGGCCCTAGTGAAGCTGATATCACCTCACGTTTTCCGGTTGCTGTATTATATATAATGAATACAGCCACGGATCCGGTATCCGTCTTTGCCCCTGTTCTGGGTAGTGGTTAATGCTACCCGGTTCTCACAATGTCCTTTTTCTCTGTCCCTCTTCTCCTCAGGCCGGTGATTTGGGCCTGGAAACCGTCATCGGGCTGTTAGAAATTCAGCTGTATGACCTCTCACTTTCAGCTCCTTAGCCCAACTGCCAGTTCTTCTCTCAGACCAGAATGGATCAAGGGGAGTCTCTGGAGCTCCCCCTTCTGGCCGGATGTGGTAGTGCAGTCTTGCTATTTTAGTATTTGTATTTAGTGTCAGTAACTGTTTTTGTGGCAAATACCCCTAGGGGTGCCACAGACTTAATGAGTGCCAAACAGTACTCTTCATCAGTCTGGCTCCAACTTTCTCTGATTGCTGTTGCCAGATCAGCTTTGCAGGTTGGAGCCTTGTCATGGACCATTTTCTTCAACTTCCACCAAAGATTTTCAATTGGTTTGAGATCCGGACTATTTGCAGGCTATAACATTGACCTTATGTATCTTTTTTTCAAGGAATGTTTTCACAGTTTTTGCTCTATGGCAGGATGCATTATCATCTTGAAAAATGATTTCATCATCCCCAAACATCCTTTCAATTGATGGGACAAGAAAAATGTCCAAAATATCAACATAAAGGTGTGCATTTATTGAAGATGTAATAACAGCCATCTCCCCAGTGCCTTTACCTGACTTGCAGTCCCATATCATCAATGACTGTGGAAATTTGCATGTTCTCTTCAGGCAGTCATCTTTATAAATCTCATTGGAAAGGCGCCAAACAAAAGTTCCAGCACCATCACCTTGCCCAATGCAGGTTCGCGATTCATCACTGAATATGACTTTCATCCAGTCATCCACAGTCCACGATTGCTTTTCCTTAGCCCATTGTAACCTTGTTATTTTCTGTTTAGGTGTTAATGATGGCTTTCGTTTATCTTTTCTGTATGTAAATCCCATTTCCTTTAGGCAGTTTCTTACAGATCGCTCACAGACGTTGACTCCAGTTTCCACCCATTCGTTCCTCATTTGTTTTGTTGTGCATTTCCTGTTTTGGAGACATAATGCTTGAAGTTTCCGATCTTGATGCTTTAATGTCTTCCTTGGTCTACCAGTATGTTTGCCTTTAACAACCTTCCCATGTTGTTTGTATTTGGTCCAGATTTTAGACACAGCTGACTGTGAACAACCAACATCTTTTGCAACATTGCGTGATGATGTACCCTCTTTTAAGAGTTTGAAAAGCCTCTCCTTTGTTTCAATTGACATCTCTCCTGTTGGAGCCATGATTCATGTCAGTCCACTTGGTGCAACAGCTCTCTAAAGTGTGATCACTCCTTTTTAGATGCAGACTAATGAGCATATCTAATTTGATGCAGGTGTTATTTTTGTGTATGAACATTTACAGGGTGATTCCATAATTTTTCCCCTGTGTTTGGTTAAAAAAAACTAACATTACTGACTACCACATTTTTTGTTCTTGATCTCTTTTAGTGTTTCTTAAAGCCAGAAAGTTGCCATTTGAAATTACTTTAGTTTTGTGCCATGTCTCTGATCTGCTTTTTTTTCTACAAAATTGAACAACTGAATGAACATCCTCTGGTGATTCCATAATTTTTGCCCGGGGTTGTAGCTATCTATTGTGCTTACTTCTGCAAGATGGTTTTGTTAAGGATCCCAGAACCAATGACCTTAACTGCTATCAACGGTTTTACGGATGGGGAGTTTTACAATCCCAAACTCTTGAAGACTCAAAAACCATCGGGCCAAATTTTACTCACTAGTATCTTCAAGATCTCTCTGTTCTTTAAAAGTCTCTCTGTTTGGACCTCATTTTTGAAGTTGACATCAGCTGGTTGTTCTTTAAGGTTTGGTTCTTTGCGACCAATACATCCTCAAGGGGAATAGTTCCAGAATCATTATTAGCTGCATTTGCTTTAAATCCATGTAATGAATAAGTTTTTTTCCACTTGGATATCAACAATAGAGATTTAACTTTTCAAATGAATTGTCTTCTATCATATATTTTGCTGCTAGTCTCAATCTTTAGGAAGGGCTCGAAGTCTTCTAAAGACTCTAGCCGGGTGAATAAAAAACTTGTATCATCAAGTTTATAACCTGGAAGAACTATCTCAGTTTTTCGTATATAAAACTCATCCTTCCATATCATGGGCAGAAGAAGCTAAAATCAGCATCATGTCATGGTCTGCCTCGTCTGCTTTTAAAAAAAACATTACAGGCATCACATTGAAATTTCCAAAAGCTCGGCTATCAGAGAGACACTAATTGCAGTGCTTGAATAATTTCCCACCCTTATTTTTAGAGCTATTCAGATCCCTTATGTGCTGCCTGAGGACACAGAGGAAAGTGAAAATTTCTTACCAGTATTTGTTTTCCTCAAGTCTAAAGGCAGAAAATATAAACCACCTAATAAATTAGTTTGCTTTTATTCTGATTTTTTTTTTGTATTTTCACATTGGAGGATTACAGGAAACACATTTTAATTATACTTGTATTACATAATAATCTATACTAGTACCATGAACAGTCTACTATGCTAGTGCAGGGCATAATTATCAAAATAGTGCATATTGCATTTTACTAGTGCACCGTATGATGTGCTATATTAGTGCCCCATATAATCTACTATACTATTTACTATTCCTCCCTATGGTGCATGTCATGTTCAGTAACATCCCATAGGTTTAACGGCAGGTCTGACCTAATAATTGTGACAGAAAACGTTACAAATGTTTATTATAGAACTATTTCAATCCTATGTTCAAACCCACTCTGCACCACCTTGAGATTTTGAGTAACATAGGTCCTCCCTGTCACATAGTCAATGGTAAAGTACTGGATAGGACATATGAATCACTAAGGTTGGTAGCTTCAGTGATATGAACCATGGGAAATTGCTCCAGCACACAAATGCTGAGAGGGGTTACTCGGCCACTTTAAGTGCTTGGTCTTTAAGTGAACAGCTGAAGAGCAGATGGGAGGTTGTTCATCATATCTCCTCCCCAGGGTGGGGTTTAAAAGGTAAATAGCCTTCTGAGTCATTTGGTGGTGGGTGTGTCTTTAGTTGTGAACTCCAGAGCTGAGTGTGTGGAGGTTTCAAATCTCCAGGATTTGAATGCCTTTATTGAAAGGACTAAGTAGATGAACTGTAAGCCAGGGTGGGCTAACCAGCATTATTGTATGGACTTGTTACTTTTTGTTTTACCTTATGTTCGACAAATCTACATTTATGTTTTCTGGCGACGTGGTTTATGAGGACTGCAATAATCCAGGCTGACATTAAATAGAAACAGTTTCTGTGTCTACCTCTATGTACAGCCAAGTGAGCCGATCTACCACAGTTGTTGCTAGAAATGAGGGCAAGATCCTCAGGAAAAACAGCACCGGGACTCTGTGTCCCAAAAAAAAAAAAAAATCTCTCTAGTTCGAAATAAATCCCAGCATAGAGAAAAAAATATATAAAAGATAACTTTTATTTCAATTCCTTAAAAACTACCCATTAAAAACACTATGTTCAGGTGCATAGTATACAGGCACTTGACTACATATGTCCAATCGGACCAAACACATAGGGATCACAGATAAATATCACGGACCCTATCTAGTATAGTAAACGCACGTTCCACTTTTTAAACCAACAAGGATTGGATATTAACTCGTATGTATAACTAGACTATGTAATGAAGAAACTACGTGTCATATGCGACCATCGAGTTATAACACATCACAGTCTATATGTGGACCAGCTTATTTGGGTAGTTATATTACATACCCACAATACAAACATGCAGAGTGGGAAATACTGGAAAGATCTCACCCATAAGTCGTTCTGGTGATGATTAATGCTTCTTCCCCTCCAGAATTCCGTCCTGCGAGCTGGGATAGATGAGGTCCACTGGCCCTGTTGTGCCCTGTACAGGCTATTGCGGCCCTGACCCCAATTTACTCCCGCCCTTACAAGGGCAGTCCACAGCTGACCCTTTTGTTAAATAGCCCTAGCCGTCCCTGTACATCCCGACGCGTTTCGTCTGTATATAGACTCCTCAGGGGACCTCACGCTGTATTAGGGTACATAGCTATCTCGGGAACAGGATGGTAACTGCTCCTCTCCTCTAGCTCACGGGCTCTGGTGGTCACCCTGCAGGAGCGAAACGCGTCGGGATGTACAGGGACGGCTAGGGCTATTTAACAAAAGGGTCAGCTGTGGAACGTGCGTTTACTATACTAGATAGGGTCCGTGATATTTATCTGTGATCCCTATGTGTTTGGTCCGATTGGACATATGTAGTCAAGTGCCTGTATACTATGCACCTGAACATAGTGTTTTTAATGGGTAATTTTTAAGGAATTGAAATAAAAGTTATCTTTTATATATTTTTTTCTCTATGCCAAGATCCTCAGGAAGCAAGTGTGACAGCTGAGGACAAACTGCATGTCCTGAGTGAAGGCAGCTGTAAGGATGGAACAGCGGTCAGACAATATAGAGGAACTGATCAAGCATCTATTCCAAAGCCAGCAACAACAGCTGCAGCAACAGCTGGCACAACAGGAGACAAATAAGCTGCTGATGAAACAGAACCAACAACAGCAGCAGAGTTAGTCACAGAGGTGATTCGTGGCACGGTGGCAGCTTTGACTCCAATGTCAGCTGATGATTTCTCTGTTCTGAAGACTGTAAGGAGAGCCTTGCAGAAAATGACCCTGGGTGATGACGGGCCTTTTTAACCGTTTTTGAAAGGGTCGCTCATAGGGAGAAACTCCAGCCAGATCAGTGGGTTGAAGTCTTGGCGCTATAATGATCAAGGAGGCCACAAAAGACCTATCATGATTTTGCATTAGAAGACATAAAAAAATATGCAAAATTGAAAACAGAAATTTTGGTGTGCATGGGGGTGCCAATGTCTGTGAGGGCACAATGGGTCCACCGCTGGGAATATCGATTGAAAAACCCCCTCACTCCCAAATGTTTGATCTACTGCACCTCATTCAAAAGTGGTTACAGCTGGAGTTCTCTACACTAACGCAGATGGTCGAGTGAGTTGTAATGGACCGACTCGTGCATTCCCTTCCAAGCCCGATGCAGACTTGGCTTGCAAAGGGAGATCCCCGATGACTTGGTCGGACTGGTCGAAAGGTATCAGGGGTTCGATGGGTCCTTGGGGAGGCAACCCACTGTATATTGGGTGGCAGAGGTAACTAAGGGGGTGGAGCATCCAAAGTCTAAGGGGGCAGCAAAAGATGCTGAGGGCCTCATTGGATGATATAATTTGCTGGAGATGTTACGGCCCAGGTCATATAACTGCCCATTGTCCCCTGATCACCGAGCCAATGGACTGTAGCATGGGACACCGGTGTTCAATCTACGCATATGCAGTTTGCAGTATGGACTGTCCTTCCGGCGAAGGGCCCCAAGCTTGTTCTATAAAAGTGAATGGTCTGCAAATGGCTGGACTACTAGACTCAGGGAGTTTGGTGACCCTCGTAAGGGCCACACTCCTCCAATTGATCCCTGTGAAGAAGTTGAGCATCCGCTGAATTCATAGGGATGCTAAAAACTATCCAGTAGATAGAGTGGCCATTGAGACGACCCGAGGTACTGAGTCTCATTAGGTCAGCGTGGTCCAGGATTTATTGCACCCAATTATCATAGGCTGGGACTTTGTGTTGTTTTAGGACTTGTGGAGGAGGGGCGTAGTCCTCGATTGCTCAGGTAAGAAACGGTTTGGCCCTAAAAAAGTCTCACCAACCCCAAAGTCTGATGGGTTTCCCTTCTGTGTAATGGGAAAAGAGGAGAAAGTAGTATCCCTTGAGGCAGATATTCCTGAGATAGGGGTGACCAGAGAAGAGTTGGGGGTTCACCCTACATAGGGATTTCTAAAAGAAGCATTAAATAAGGTAACCGTTATAAACAGCATAACACAGGAGTCGGGGGTTGACACCAGGTTTCCTTACTTTATGTTGAATGTGGACTTATTGTACGGGGTTACTAAGGTGAGGGAGGAGATAGACAAGCAATTGTTGGTACCAGGACCCTATAGACAAAGGGTGTTGGACATGGCCCATTCACATGTCTTGAGTTGCCATCAAGGGTTGAACAAAACTCAAGAATAAATCATGCGGAGGTTCTATTGGCCCAGATGTCACCGGGAAAGCCTTAGGTATTGCAAGTCCTGTCACACCAGCCAGTTAACTGCTAGCATGTTTCCCTTCCAAAATCTACTCATGCTGCTACCCATCAAGGCAGGGCAACAGAGGGACCCCTTGGAACTCCATGTTGGCTGGACAGGCCAGAAGAGGACACTGAAGATGTCACAGTGCCAGATACACTGTTACTGGCCCAGAAACAAAAGTGCTGAGAGCTGCTTCAGAGGAACCGGGATCTGTTTTTGGAGTTGCCAGCACATACTCAGATTGAACATGAAATCCTGAGGGAATCCCCGAAGCCAGACAAGAGGTGATTTAGAAGGAGATGGCTATATTTGAAGCATATCCAATGCCCCACATCAATGAACTTAGGGTCAGCCAGATACATCACCACACTGGACGAAAGATTACTGGAAAATCCTCCTCTCATAGTGCAACTTTGGAGAAGGCCTATCCTACACCTGATGGTTGCTTCCGTTATACCATAAGACCATTCGGGCTGCAAGGAGCCCCAGCTACCTTTTGGAGGGCCATGAACTGGATTTTAGTCCATAACAAAAAGTCTGCCACAGTTTACGTCAATGATATTGTGATACTTAGCCTGGATTGGGGAAGTCATATGCAGAAGGTCCAGGCTATGCTGGATACACTGAGGAAGGGGGGGTTTACCATAAACCCAAAGAAGTGTGCCATGAGGAAAAAGGAAAAATACTAAGGCTACATTGTAAGAAGAGACAAACTAAAGCCACAAGTGATTAAGGTGGAGGCAATCCAAAATTGGCCAAAACCGGTCTCCAAGAAACAGATTCGGGCATTTCTGGAAATGCTGGGATACTATGAGCGGTGTATCTTGAATTTTGTCATGATAGCCATGTAAGGAGGAACACCGGACTGCGGGTACCTGTACTATACCGGGTCCCAAACTGTCGAGGCTGTGTCCCATGTTGTCCAGAGGAAGGCAAAAGGCTCAGACAGATGCTCTGACCCGGAAGCCAGGGGCGAGGTTAAAAGCGCATGCAGCATCAGGTAGTCTCCCGCCAGCAGTGAGAGGCAAGGTGCATGCGCAGCGTGCTCCGCAGGGTGCGCAGCCAGGCCGCAAGGACACGTAGCCGATCCGATGCCAGGACGCTGATGGAGTCCACCACAGTAACGGAGCGAGCCGGGAGCCCTGTTCAGCTAAGCCCCACTCGTCAGCCTAAGAGCCAGGACAGAGTGCAGGACTGTTCGCCGCTGCCCTCCCTACCAGACATTGCCACACCACTTGACCAGGACTCTGACAGTACTGCGTCCTTGCTTGCGTTGGCCACAGCCACTGATGGACTAGGGGCTCAGTGGAAGGTAACTGAGACTGACCGCTGCCACCAGAAGACAGACCACCATTGCCTACAGGACCTCATTGAACAAGCACCCCGCCAGCTGTTGTTGGCGATACTGATTCCCTAGCATCATCTACAGCCTGAGAAACCTCTAACACGATAAGAGGTTGAAAGGACTGCCGTTACCTTGTTTATTGTTCATTAACTCCATATATTCTTTACAATTGAACTGTTTATTCCCTCATTTAACTGTTTGTCTCCCTGCGAGGAGTATCCCATCGTTAAATTAAATTGTTAACCCTTGCTCTGCCTCTCGTGCGTCACTGCATCCCGCCACCTACTCACAGCCGCACCCCTGGCCGAAATTCTTAAGGGCACGAAGACGTCGATTGCCATAATGGTCTTTTGAAGCAGAGATAGTCTTCCAAGAGTTGAAACTGAGGGTTACAGGACTTCAGCTTTCATGTGGAACACCGGCCTTGGAAGCTGCATGGTAATGCAGATGTCCTGTCCAGACTTTCCTGTTTAGTGACTAAAGGTGCCAAACCCCCCGGCTTTGGGCAGAGGTGGGGGATATATGACAAAGTCACTGGTAATGTACTGGATGGGAGAAATGTATCACTAAGGTTGTTCGCTTTAGTGATATGAGCCTAGGGAAACTGCTCCAGCACAAGTGCCGAGAGGGGTTTATTGGATCTCATCTCCCGAGATTTTGGTGCCGAGATCTCCATCTGCGCATGCGCCCCCTCCGGCAGCCATTTTCCTGGAGTCCACCACACAGTAAACCAAGTGCGGGGCTTTGGGCTTTCCCAAAATGTCGGCAGAGCCCCCTCACCACCGAACACCACCAGCGGCACACATCCAAATACCCCCTCATCTGAGCCTGCGGCCTGCAGCAATCCTCCACTCTTTCCTCCTCCAGCAGCAACCCTGGGACCCTGCTGCACCACGGCCAGTAAGGTATGTCCACATTATAAGACGCACCCCCTTTTCCCCAAAAAATGTTTTGGGAAAAAAGTGTGTCTTGTAATCCAAAAACACGGGTATTACATACCTGGTAATGTGTTTTTTCATGAGACATGATGGCACCACGAGAGAGGGGATCCGCCCATCAAGGACAGGAAACCTTCAAGATAAAAGGGGCGGCTCCTCTCTCCACCTCAGTTGTTTTACAGAGTACGAGAGGAACTCCGCTGGTTAGTGTACACATAAATAATACATCCTATACGGTTCTATTCACCGATACCCCAGGGAGTGTATAATACAAATAATGCTAATAATGCACCCAACTAATGACGTGATCAAAAGGGTGGGAATATAAGGGTGCCGTCATGTCTCATGAAAAAAACACATTACCAGGTATGTAATACCCGTGTTTTTCCATCATACATGACGGCACCACGAGAGAGTTACAGAGATTTGTATTCTCTTCTAGGGAGGGATCACTGATTGTAACACTCTTCTCCCAAATGTGAGATCAGAGGTAGCAGATAGGTCTAGCCTATAATGTTTAAAAAATGTAGACGGAGAGGACCAATCGCCTTACAGATTTGGTCGATGGTAG